>NC_082694.2:12118955-12733555 GCF_949987515.2 Delphinus delphis | reverse complement strand
TTGTTCCCTGAGCCCGTGCTTCTCAGGGTTTTAGATAGTAGACGTGGCCCTCGTAGAAGTCCAGGGTGGGCTACAGCAAGCCGTCCTCCGGCACGGAGGTCAGGGAAGAAGGACCAGTGGGCAGAGAGGAGGCTGGGGGAGAGGGGAGACCAAGAACACACGGCGAATCTGGAATGAGCTGGGAAGTTCCATGTGAATGAGGAGCACCGTGCTGGACAATGGGAAAGATCAGTAGACTTGCTGGTCACGCTTGGCAGTGGTCCTCCAGGGAAGGTGACCTCCACATCTCAGGAGAGGGACTGCTCAGTGAGACTGTGTGCCCTAATGTTTGTCAGGGCTGGCTCGACCTTCCCAAAATGTCAGTGCTGGTGAAGGTGTCTCACCTGGTCATGCCCTACTGTTGGCTCACACCTGGCAGCCCTTCTGATTGGTTAGGGCCCCAATACATCAGTGCTTCAAAACGTTCAATATCCTTTTTTGTTTCTGGCAGTGGCAAAAACCAATAAAGTGGTGTGTCTCAAAATCCGGTTCACGTCAGAATCGTAAGAAAAATGCAGATTTCCCAAGTCTCATCCATAAAGATCTCACCCAACTCGGTAGACCTGTTGAGGCCTCAGAGCCTGTGTTGTACAAGCTTTCTGGGTGACTCTGGAGCATCTGAAAGTTTGGGAACCACAGCACACAGGCCACACTGCAGTGGGGCTCTGTTTTCCATTAAGGGGGTCCTGCTGCAGGGAGGTGAGGTGCTAATACATGATCGACACGTGCAAGGTCAACAGGGCAGCTGGCAGACACGCCCAGGATCCTCTGGGAAGGCCTCCTAGTCAGGCTGGTAAGATGACACTGGGCTGCTTTGGGTCCCAACTTGGTCAAGCAACAACGTATTCCTTTGTTCCTGAGCCTCTGGTGTTTCTTCCCTATCTGCCTAAATATGCATTTTTCAGCCGTCTTCTCCTTCAAACCCATCTTTTCATTTAAACCACAGGATGCTCACTGTAAATCGTATCACCACTGTGGGCTGAATATGGATAAGACCTGAGCAAGAAAGAAGACTTGCACTTGGGTAAAATGTGCTTGCCCACAGCACTGCCGGGGGAGCGTGGGCTGGTGCCGCCCTTGTCAGCACTGTTTGTGGTGGTGGTGGGGAGATGACCATCTGGGTGTCCGTGACAGGAGTACCAACAGGTGAGACGCGCCCGCACCTCATGGAAGTTGGTGGGGCCATCAGAGGCACCTGGCTGCTCGGAGGAAGAAACCAACTGGGGTCAGTAACTCAATCTGTAAGTTAAAAATACAGACACCCAAAGCAAGGACAATGAAATGCTGTTGTGGTCCCACCTCTGCTACCATAGTTTTTAGCACACATAAGGTGCTTTTCCTGGATGGAGATCTTTCAGGGTCAAGGGTAAATCCAGATACTGGCATTTCCCCCGGTGTGTTTGCAGGTCATGTGGCTTCATTTCCTGGCTGGCTCCCAGGTAAGTCTGAGAGCTGGTACCTGTCATCAACCTCTGAATCACTGTTCTTCCCAGGAGGGGGAAACAGAAGTCTAGGTCCACGAATGTGGTGGTGGTTGCCCTGTGCCTCTCATGTCAACCTACACTCGTCTTCAGAGATGGCCTCTTTTTTTTTTTTAACATTTAAAAAAATATTTTATTTATTTATTTATTTGGCTGGCCCAGGTCTTAGTTGCGGCAGGCGGGCTCCTTCGTCGCGGCATGTGAACTCTTAGGTACAGCATGCATGTGGGATCTAGTTCCCTGACCGGGGAACGAACTCGGGCCCCGTGCCTTGGGAGCGTGGAGTCTTAACCACTGCACCATGAGGGAAGTCTGTTTTCTGATGTTCCTTTATATTTTCAAGTTATTTATGCATTTGAAATCCTCTCCATACTACTCTTGACAACGGACTTATTTATGTAATATTTGCATTTTCCCCTTCAATGCTTGGGCTAAAATCATGGACATTCTGCCCCAGTAGATGTCCCGTGAATCCTGTTCTGAAAACGAACAGGATATCCGTGATATTTTGACCACATACTTTTAAAAAACCAACAAATTATGCGTGCCAAGAAAGTACTGTTTTCAAGCTTAGCACAGAGAAAAGAAGCCTTTTCATGCCCCCCTCTCATCCCAATGGTCTCTCCTGGAGCCTGTCTACACCAAGTCCCAAAGCAGTCACAAAGGACACCTGAGAAATTTCCTCCACCCTACAGATCACCAAGAGGCTCGCCAGTAAACTACAGCCCCAGAACAAAGCAGCCCAAAGGAGGCACATTTCCCTGCAGTACCTCTTCTTGCCCCTCCCCTAACCCACAGAAGACTTCTTGCCCCAACTCTGGGGTCAGAGTGTATGGTATGAATCAGTTCAGCCCCAGCTGTGTGGCCTTGGGCAAGTTCCTTCACCTCTCTGTGCCTCCATTTCCCCATGTGCAAAATAAGAAGACTCAATCGTTGGGAGGGTCTGGCGAGGGCTTATGTAGATAGATGCCGGCCCAAGCCAGGCTGTGGTCATCAGACAAGCTGGCTGCTCTTCTGCGGTTGAGGAATCAGGCAGAAAAGCGTCCCCCGGAATGACCCTGCCCATCTGGCAGGCCCCTGGGAAGGAAGGACCGTACCTCTACAGCGGGGCTGCTCTCCCGTCCAGGTGCCGTTGGGAAGACACACCACGCTGCTGGGCCCAACCAGCCGGAAGCCAGCGTTGCAGGTAAAATGGACTTCGTGATCCACTAAGTACTTGCTCCCAAACTTTCTGCCATCTGGAGGGGTGCTCAGAGCAGGGCAGGAGACTGTAAGGAAGAAAAGAAGGCCCACGGCCGTTTAGACATCACTCTGGATTACAAGGCTTCTTACCCTCAGCGCCCTGAGGTCGAGTGCCTGCTCCGGGCTGTGCACTGGGCCGCACATTTCATTTTTTCTTATTTTCTGGCTGCACCGCGCGGCTTGCGGGATCTTAGTTCCCCAAGCAGGGATCGAACCCGGGCCCTCAGCAGTGGAAGCAGAGTCCTAACCAGTGAACTGCCAGGGAATTCCCTGGGCTGCACATTTTACATACCACGTGTCACCGAACCCCCCAAGCACTCTTGGGCACAGGCAACGCATGCCCGCTTGGTGAAAGATGAGGAGACCGCAGCTCAGAGACTCCCAGGGTCGTGGGCAGGGCCTGGCAGCCTGGGAGGGTGGGAGCTGGGACCCCCCCCCGCCCCCCGCACAGGGCCCACCCTCTTGCTCTGCTCTCTCAGAGCCCCAGCCGTACCCGGGGTTTCCTTGGTTCTCCTGAACAGGCTGGGCTCAGCCCCACCTCCAGGCCTTGGCTTTAGCCCTTCTCTCTGCCTGGAATGTTCTTTCCCCAGAGCTGCCCATCTCTGGCTGCTTCTCACTCTCCAAGTCTTGACCTGAATGCCCTCCACCTCCCAGAGTGTTCTCGAACCACCACGTTCTGCTAAAACCTCCCCTGTGAGCTCACTTTGCTTTCTTCTAGCACGTGTAACCGTTGGCGTTATCTCGTTGACGCGTTTGTTTCCACAGTTGTTGTCAGTTTCTCCCTCAGAACGCAGCTCCAGAGGTCGGGGACCTTGCCCAGCCTCCTGTCCCTGCTGTATCCCGGCACCAGCCCAGTGTCTGGCACATAATGAGTGCCCAGTAAATAATTCTTGACCAAATGAATGAGTGAAAAATTGTCTATTGGGTTCCTACCATCTGCCAGGCACCATGTTAGGAGTCTGACACTTAGTGAACGAAACAGATGAAACCCAGCTCTCGGGAAGCACCCTTCTAGCAGGGGAGACATGTGATAAGCAAGATCTACAAGCAAATAGCAAGGAGTGACGAGAGGTGACAAGTGTCATGTAGAAAATGAAGTAGGGAATAGTGCTGGGGATGCCAGAGGACGGCTCAATTTGGGTATGGTGGCCGGGGAGGTCTCCCTGGGACAAAAAGCTGAATGAGGTGAAGGCATGACCACGCAGATATCTGCGGAGGACAGAGGGATCAAGCCGGTGCAAAGGCCCTGAGATGGGTGTGTGCCTGGCAGGTCTGAGGAATGTCCAGGAGACCACCGTGGCTGCCGTGGAGAGGATGAGCTGGACAGTAGCTGGGGATGAAGCCAGAGAAGCGTCAGGGAGCGACACAGAGCAGTGTCACATGGCACAGAAAAGGAAAGAAAAGGCCACGTAACTGGCTCTTGGCATGAGGTGGGGCCGCTGGAGGGTCTGAGGAGAGGCGGGAAGTGACCGACCTGTACGCGAACAGCATCACTCTGGCTGCAGATTGAGTGCAACGTCCAGTGCGAGAGAGGACAGAGAGGGAGGTAAAGCCAGGGGCAGGATGAAGGTGGCTCAGCCCAGGGTGGGAGCAGGGAGCCAGGAGCGATGGCTTCAACCCTGGCTGTGCTGTGAAGGCAGAAGCAACCGGATTTCCTGAAGGACCACCGTGGGCTGGAGAGAGAGGGGAGACGCTCCCCGTTCTTCCTCCACCTGCAGCAGAGTGCCATGCTTGGTCCACGCCTGTCTAAAAGGAGTGTCCCGAGTTGTGACAGGTTGGGTTTGGATTTAGCTGAGCTGGAAATTCAGAGCCACTTCTAACACGTTTTAAAGTAGGTTCCAAATGTCATTTGTAAAAATATTTTCAGGGTTTTAGACAGATGAAAATGAAGCTATTGCTTCAGCTGTGTAGGTTGTAGTGCGTGCTGGAGAATCGCTCAGCATCTCCCTCAAGGGGAGCATCTGCCCACACGTCACTCTGGGGGCACTGGGCAGCCACCTGTGGCTCTGCCCCAAATCCCACCTGTGTCCCGGGAGAAGGGCAGGAGCTGGCCCATCCCCCGAGGACTCTCAGTGCTCTTCGGTTACTGGGGAACACCTGACCATGCTGTGTCACCTTCCTTTATGAACCTCCAAGTGGGCACCCGTGGTAATGACCTTGTGAGCAGGAAGCCAGGATGAGCCCACAACCCAATGCTTGGGCGCTCCCAGCTCGCTGTCTCAGTCCCTGTAAATACACGACTTTATATTTCTCTCTGAAAAATCTACTACTGCCTTGTGCTGAAAAGGATTCAAAATGCTTTGGGGGAAAGGAGTAGGGTCTCTTTGGGGAAGAGAAATCTTTAAAAACCCTCAAAAAAGAAAACCTACCTGCTGGAGCAACTCACAGGTAAATGGTACCAGACTGGATGGAGTCAGTATCTCCACACAGCTCCATAAATGTCAGTAGACTTAATGAATGGTTACATATTAATTAAAAATCAATTTGCAGGGACTTCCCTGGCAGTCCAGTGGTTAAGAGTTCGCCTTCCAATGCAGGGCGTGTGGGTTTGATTCCTGGTCGGGGAGCTAAGATCCCACGTGCCTCGTGGCCAAAAAAACCAAAACATAAAACAGAAGCGGTATCGTAACAAATTCAATAAAGACTTTAAAAATGGTCCACATCAAAAAGTCTTTAAAAAAAAGAATAGCAAGGACTTCCCAAATGGGAGCCAAAGGTTTCTGTCGGGTGGAAAGACGTGCCCCTTGGCTGGTTCATTTCATCATGACCGTGTCTTGGTGAGTCTGCAGGGCCACAGGGAAGCTGCCTACACCTTCCCGAAGGAGGATAACATGTAATGAGCTTGGCAGTGAAGGTAGCTATGGTTAAATGGCTGGTGATTTGGGAACATGATTGGAAGGAGGGGCCGAGATAAGCCCTAAAGCTGATGGATTGTGATGTTCTTAGGAAAACAGGAGGGAGATACTTAGAACACAAGCCAGAAAGAGGAAGGCCAAGAATTTTCCAGGACTAGAAATTATTCTTTCCGACTGCCTGCAAATGCCCTTCTAAAAAAAAGGAAAAGATAATTTTCCCACTATGTGCAGTTTGATCTGGAGCAAGCTTCTGCCTTCCCCCGTCACCTGTGTGGCATCCCCCTCCCCTGCAGGCAGTCCTGACAGCTGCCAGCCCCATGTCCAACACAAAAGAGACAGAACGCATGACAGCAACTCTTTAAAAAGAGAATTGGCCACCTTGAAAAATCTTGTATGGTTCAGAGGAGAAAGACCTTGAACCTGGTGACAAGAGGATTAGCAATTTAACCATAGCTACCTTTCTGTATATACTCGTGGACAGGGACCTCTAACGTGGACAGAGCAGTTGTAGAAATTATCTCCTGCAGGTTCTTCTTGGAAACTCCCAGAAACGGCAGGAGCTCTGATCCCATGAAAACCGAAAGAGTCTGTGTGGGTGAACCTCTAGCAGAAAACAAAATCACCAGAGCTGGGACCCACTACTCCTAACTCACTTCTCTTGGCCTCAGTTTCCCCATCTGCAGGAGAAGGGAAGGATGCCCTGCCTGCCTCTCGGAGTCCGGCTGTGATGAGCCCCACCAAAGGCTGGGGCCTCTCGGCGCCTTGGAAAGTGTGAGGGGTTTGGCCGGCAGGTCTAGTTCTGCACCCCTGGGGCCAAGGAAAACAGCAGGAGTCGACTCAGGGCTGTGGTGACTCTGGGTCTGCTATACCACAGTCTCTGAAAAGGTAGGAAACCCAACTCAGGAAACTTCACCTCACACCACAAAGAAGGCCCTTGAGAAATGTGTCTTAAGTGAGTAAATGATGTCAGATATTCCATAGGTTCACGACTCAGAACAAACATACAACCTTCCCCCCTGACCTCCATCAATCATCCTGAGGAGAGGCCAGAGGAAATCCAGCCCCCCACCCTCGGGCCTTGACAGCATGGAAGCTTGTCACTGGGACAACCAGGAAAAGGCCCAGTGTCTGTCAGTGTCCTACCCCCCAGGGGAAGGGGTCTGGGGGGCCCCCAGGAACCTCACCAGACAAACGGGACTTGCCCTCAGCAGCCCCTCCATCCCACCCCACCGCACTAACGGGGGACTCGTGGAGGAGCGAGGACTTGTTTTCATGCCTGGAAAACGGAAGCCAATGTTGGTTCATAGGCTGTACCCGTGGGTCACACGAGTGCAGGGTGTTGATGGTGGGAAGGCCGTGTGTGTTCGGGAGGGTGTATGGGGGACCTCTCTGTGCTTTGCATTCAGTGTTGCCATGAACTGACAACTGCTCAAAAAAATAGTCTATTAAATTTAAAAAAAAAAAAGGAACTACCTAGGGTCCACCTGCATAGGGACAGGGAAGGGAGAGCAGCTGGTGCTCTGAAAGTGGTTCCTTTCGACAATTCTCTGGAGACGCTGTGCAGACGTGAGGGTTGCTGAGCCTGGAGTGAAAAGGTCTAAGAGGAAATGGGTACCACTCAGATGATGGGGGGAGACGGCTGACAGATGCCGTCTTCACACACTCCTACCGTCCAGCCCCAGACAGAAGGGGAGGCAGGGGAAGGCCCGCGACTCAATCCACTGTGAACCCTGGCCAGGCAAGGGAGATCAGGGCGGGAAGAGGCCCCCGGGGCCCGGGGTGGTGACTTGGGGACCCACCTGGGGGCGTGTCCGGGCCCGCTCTGCTCACAGAGCTCTGCAGCGCCACCAGCCGGCTCTTCATGTGACGGACGCCCTCGGCGAAGCGTGTCTCCTGGCCCTTGAGCAGCTGCTGCAGCTGGCGGATGGCCGAGAGGAGCTGCTGTTTGTTGAGACAGTTCTGGGGAGAGAAAAAAATCACCACCACCAGCAGTATGGGGGCTGGTTCAGTCCCATCCTCCTCCCGTGGGCTTCCAGAAATCACCCGACCCTTGGGCCCAAATACCCTGGAGGGTCACTGAGCACAAGGTAAAAGTGGCCCCAGCAGGCGTCCCGACATCTGTCGGGTTAGGTCACCAAAAGGCGGCCTCAAGTGCACGTTAACGGAGGCCCAGTTCACCCCTCAGCGAAAACAAAAGTCCCGTTTTCAGAGCGCAGGGCAGAAGCGATGAGTCTAAGTGATTGGGTGGTGGAACAGTTACCTGAACGCAAATGTGCCTTGTATCAGAGGTCGTACCCCAAGGAACCCCCAGCGCCCCCCCCCAATTCTTCACTCTAAGTTAATGCTCTGAAATCTGGGCCTCAGGGAACCTTTGCTTTCTTTCTTCCTTGAATTTTTTTTTTCTCCCTTGGGTATTTTTAACAGCAGATGGATAATAAAACATATAAAACAGGCAAAACAGGGATCCCCAATGGTTCTTTTATATATACATTTATTTATTTATTATTTTATTTTTGGCTGCGTTGGGTCTTCGTTGCTGTGCGCGGGCTTTCTCTAGTTGTGGCGAGTGGGGGCTACTCTTCGTTGCGGTGCACAGGCTTCTCATTGCGGTGGCTTCTCTTGTTGTGGAGCACGGGCTCTAGGCACGTGGGCTTCAATAGTTGTGGCACACAGGCTCAGTAGTTGTGGCTCGCGGGCTCTAGAGCGCAAGCTCAGTAGTTGTAGCGCAGGGGCTTAGTTGCTCCCTGGCATGTGGGATCTTCCCGGACCAGGGCTCGAACCCGTGTCCCCTGCACTGGCAGGCGGATTCTTAACCATTGCGCCACCAGGGAAGCCCCCCAGTGGTTCTTATACTTTCAGAAATCTAACAGGGCAAATAAGAAAAAACTCAATAGAGTTAAAGAAGCATTCACTAGAAGTCAACACCGAGTTCTGACAATTTTTAAAAACCTTAAAAAATAGAAAAAGGAGGTTTGTGTTTATTCTGATAAAGACTAACTTAAAGCAATACCCAGCATCATGCGGAGTGATAAAAATCTGAAGGTTTCTGATCCTAATTGCCTTTAAGAGCCAGGAAGTGAACAGGAGGAAAGGAGAGATGAATACAGTGGGCAGTTACAGGACCATGGCCGTGGCTCACACGGGCGTCGTGTGTTACCTCAGCATAGCCTGTTCCAACCTGACTCATACGACCTGCACGGAACAAAGGAGAGCAGAATGACGGCTTTCTCTAGGGATAGGCTTGGGGATCGCTTTTCATTTTATTTTTTATACTTATGTTTTTCTACAACGATTATTAGTTTTATAATTAGAAAAAAATGTCTAAAAGTCAGCAGGCGGCAGGCAGGCATGTGGCCTCTGCAGCCTGGGTGGCTTCCAGCTTCGCCAATGGAGCGCTGCCACCGCGGTGGAAACAGAGCTGCAGCCTCTCTCCCAGGGAGGCTGCCAGGCCGCTGCACCTTGGAGATTTCACCAAACAGATGACTCACTGGCCTGGTTCAATGGATGCTTTTGACAAAGCTGAATCCCCAGTTGCCCCTGGAGCTCGTTAATCCATGGGGGCTCCTTGGCCTCCACCGTAAGCAGGGCCTGACTGCGCCTGGCCCCGAACGCCATTTCTGGGAAGTTCTGTTTGTTTTCCTTCTCCTTCCCTTGTTGTGGCCCTTCCCACACAGGTTCTGGGCACCTGGGTAGTGACCTCCTGCAGTCCCCTACCTGCCCAGCACAGCCATCCACCCAGTCCTGATTTCCCACACCCATCTCCCTTCCCTTTATTTATTTAATTCTTTTTTAAAGATTCCTTTTTTTTTTTTTTGATGTGGACTATTTTTCAAGTCTTTATTGAATTTGTTACAATATTGCTTCTGTTTTATGTTTTGGTTTTTTGGCCACGAGGCATGTGGGGTCTTACCTCCCTGACCAAGAATTGAACCCGCACCCCCTGCATTGGAAGGTGAGTCTTAACCACTGGACCGCCAGGGAAGTCCCTCCCTTCCCTTAAAAAAAAAAAAAAAAAAAAAAGAGCCGCTTTCAGAGATGGCTTCGTGGCTCATGTGTGATTCACATTTCTGAAGTTCCTCACAGTTTACTAAGCTACTTCCTACTTCTAAGAGGAGTACTGGCTCGCAGCAACCCTGCGTGAAGAAGGCCTGGGACTGTCTCTATTTCATAGTCAAGATACAGAGGCTGAGAGTCGGGTGACTTGTCCCAAAGCATGTGGCTCATGAGCGGTAGAGCCAGGCTGGGGGCCTGCTGACTACCGCCCCAGTGCCCCTGCCAAGCAGTCCTTGCCCCAGTGGCTGCCTTATGCCCTAGAGCATTTCACAAATGCCCCTGTGTGGTGAATGGTCTTATTGATTAATCTGCACTAGGGACTGATAACTCTGTGACCCAAGCAAAATATCCCACAGGAGTGGGTTTCTAACTCCCGTCCAGACCTCAGGTCGGGGAGCAAGGGCAGTGGGGACAGGAAGCGGGGAGGGGTGGGGGAGACAATCTCACACACTGAACCAGGCCAGCAGTTGCCTCCAGGGTGTGAGAGCTGGGAGAGGGCTGTTCCAGGGGACAGGGAAGGGCTGAGTTTTGAAGTAGGGGACAAGAGATCAATGCCGAGGCCTCTGCCGGGAACCTGGGGTTGGGGACATGAGGCTCCAGTCAGCACAGAAAGAAGGGCAGCGGGAGTGGAGTGAATGGGGCCTCTGGGCAGTCAAGTGAGTCGAACCCCAGAGCTCCTGGGTCTGGGCAAACTGTCTTCTGCGTGTGGTGGCACTGCCCCCGAGCCCCCCTTAGCCCTGCACCGTGGATAGCAGGCACCAGTGGCTTTTCCTCAAGGTGCTCGTTACAGGTGAGATGTGCTCATCTCTCCAATCACAGTGGAAAAACCTTCCAGACGAAGCACACAAAGGCCACATGCAGGCGGGAAAGGAGGGGGAAGGGGGGTGGGCGGACTTGCTGAGGGAAAGTCAGGAGATCTCCGTCCTTGCCTCTGACCTCACTGGAGTGATTCTAACCGAACAAAGTGTTAGAAAATCCTTGTGAGCCCAGAAAAAACCCCATGCATATATGGTCAATTAATTTATGACCAAGGAGCCAAGAATATACAGTGGCAAAAGGACAGTCTCTTCAATAAATGGTGCTGGGAAAAAGTGGACAGTAACGGGCAAAAGAATGAAACTAGACCTCTCTCTTAACATCATACAAAAATCCACTCAAATTAGATGGAAGACTTGAACATAAGACCTGAAACCATAAAACTCCTAGAAGAAAACATAGGCAGTAAGATCTCTGACTTCAGTCTTGGCAATGATTTTTTGGATTTGACACCAAGAGCAAAGGCAACAGAAGAGAAAATAAACAAGTGAAACTAAATCAAACTGAAAAGCTTCTACATAGCGAAGGAAACCATCAGCAAAATGAAAAGGCAACCTACAGAATGAGAGAAAATATTTGCAAGTCATCTGCAAAATATCTGATAAGGGGTTAATATCTAAAAATATACAAAGAACTCATACAACTCGATAACAAAAAATAAGAAACAAACAAACAAACAAAAATCTGATTTAAAAATGGGCAGAGGGGCTTCCCTGGTGGCGCAGTGGTTGAGAGTCCGCCTGCCGATGCAGGGGACGCGGGTTCGTGCCCCGGTCCGGGAAGATCCCACATGCCGCGGAGCGGCTGGGCCCGTAAGCCATGGCCGCTGAGCCTGCGCGTCCGGAGCCTGTGCTCCGCAACGGGAGAGGCCACAGCGTATGGCAAAAAAAAAAAAAAAAAAATGGGCAGAGGATCTGAATAGACATTTTTCGAAAGAAGATATTCCAAAGATGGCCAACAGGTACATGAAAAGATGCTCAACATCACTAATCATCAGAGAAATGCAAATCAAAACAACGATAGGTATCATCTCACACCTCTTAGAATGGCTATTATAGAAAAGACAAGAAATAACAAGTGTTGGTGAAGATGTGGAGAAAAGGGAACCCTCGTGCACTGTTGGTAGGAATGTAAATTGGTGCAGACACTATGGAAAACGGATTGGAGTTTACTCAAAAAATTAAAAATAGAACTACCATATGGTCTAGCAATTCCAAAGGAAACAAAATCATATCTCGAAAAGATATATGCACCCCCATGCTCACTGCAGCGTTATTTTCAATAGCTAAGACATGGAAACCACCTAAACGTCTACTGATGGATGAATGCAAAAAGAAAATGTAGGAAAAGCCATAAAAAAGAATTAAATCCTGCCATGTGTGACAACAGGATGGACCTTGAGGACATCATGCTGAGTGAAATAAGTCAGACAGAGAAAGGTGAGCACTGTATGATCTCAGTTATATACGGAATCTGAAAAAAACCCCAACACATAGATACAGAGAACAGATTGGTGGTTGCCAGAGGTCGGGGGGTTAGAGAAGTGAGTGAAGGGGGTCAAAAGGTCAAAACTTTTGGTTAGGGGCTTCCCTGGTGGTGCAGTGGTTAAGAATCCACCAATGCAGGGGACATGGGTTCAAGCCCTGGTCCAGGAAGATCCCACATGCCACGGAGCAACTAAGCCCTTGTGCCTCAACTACTGAGCCTGCGCTCTACAGCCAGCGAGCCACAACTACTGAGCCTGCGTGCCACAACTACTGAGCCTGCGCTCTACAGCCAGTGAGCCACAACTACTGAGCCTGCGTGCCACAACTACTGAGCCTGCGCTCTACAGCCAGCGAGCCACAACTACTGAGCCTGCGTGCCACAACTACTGAAGCCCATGCTCCTAGAGTCCATGCTCCACAACAAAGAGAAGCCACCACAACGAGAAGCCCACGCACCACAATGAAGAGTAGCTCCCACTCGCCACAACTAGAGAAAGCCCATGCACAGCAATGAAGACCCAACACAGCCAAAAATAAATAAATTAATAAATTTATAAAAAAAAAAAACTTTTGGTTTTAGGTTAAATAAGTCTGGGCATGTAATGTACAGCATGGTGACTATAGTTAACAACAATATATTGCATATGTAAGAGTTGCTAAGAGAGTAGATTTTTTTTTTTTTTTTTTTTGTGGTACGCGGGCCTCTCACTGCTGTGGCCTCTCCTGTTGCGGAGCACAGGCTCCGGACGCGCAGGCTCAGCGGCCATGGCTCACGGGCCCAGCCGCTCCGCGGCATGTGGGATCTTCCCAGACCGGGGCACGAACCCATGTCCCCTGCATCGGCAGGCAGACTCTCAACCACTGCGCCACCAGGGAAGCCCAAGAGAGTAGATTTTAAAAGTTCTCATCACGAGAAAAAAATTGCAACTGTGTGAGTTGATGGATGTTAACTAGACTTACTGTGGTGATCGTTTCACCATATATACATAGAGCAAATCACTATGTTGTATACCTTGGACTAATACAAGGCTATTACACATTTATATTATATTATACAATTATATCTCAATAAAACTCAGTGGGGGGGAGACATAAAGTTTGCAAGGAAAAAAAAAAAAAGGAAGATCCTTGTCTTCCTGGCAAGCCAGCATGGCGGGGCAGAGCCAGGGTGCCAGGGCAGTGAAAAGAATGACTGCCTCTCGACATGAGGTTTGATGGGTCTGTGCAGCAGCTGCTACTAACAGGGCAGCCCCTTGATCCCAAAGTGCTGGAGTCCCCAGGAGCCACGCTCAGAATCCATCACCTGCAGTGGACCTCAGCTTATGCCTCAGAGGCATAACTGAGTTTATCTGCAGAGATGGATGACAGGCTAGAAAGCTTCGCACCAAGTCAAATGCTCAAGAGGTCTTGCACCTTGGGGACATTAGGGGGCATCATGGAGACAAATCACGTCATAGGAGGGGGACTGAGAACCCAAGTGTTTGCCCTTTTCAAACTGAGAAAGCTTTATCGTTTTGCTTGATCATAAAAATAAAGCATGCTTCCTGCAAAACCATTCCAAACGCAGAAAAACACATCAGAACAAAGGACAAGTCCCATGACCAAAGACAACCACTGTTCATTTTTTGTGAGGTTTTAACACATGCACATGCACACGCACACACAGGCATCACCTTGCAGGTGCTGGACCAAGGGACGCAGGTCCTACATTAACTCTTTACTCTCCACTCTGGGTTGTGGCATCATTTCCATGTCAGTGAGCAGAGCAAAAGTTGGACCCTGAGCCTCAATTTCACTTCTGTTCCTCTGTGTTCTTTTCTGTCCAAGAAGGGGGTCTCCTTGCCCCCCTCCATTCGTCTGCCCACTTCTCCTCCCACACCCACCATCTGCTCTGGGCCAAGAGAAGCCACACATGGGAACGGATCATTTCCTTCTTTATAAACATAGCTCGTCAATGAGGTCGGCCTGAGGGGGCTTTGAGGGGCTGCCAGGGTCTCAGAGGCTGGGGGACAGGAAACAGCCTGGACCCTCAGGTGTCACCCATCTGAATTTCAGCCTGGCCCTGCCACAGTGAAAGCTGGATTCCCATCTCAGGGTCCCAGACCCCAACTGTAAAAAGCAACTGTCCACTTGGGCAGGAAGGCTCACAAAGGCTGTGACTGGGCAAAGGTCAAATCCATGCAGGGGGGTTGGGGGGGGGGAGGTGGGGGGAAGGGCTGGGAAGAGGAAGTCTCCATACCAGGGGGAAGGAAGGCGTATCTCAGAGGAAGCTGCCAAACCAGGGCCCCCACCTGCCAAGGTCTCTTCCAGGACTCTTTTTAAAATTAATGAATTAATTTATTTTTGGCTGCATCGGGTCTTCGTTGCTGCGCACGGGCTTTCTGTAGTTGCGGTGAGCAGGGGCTACTCTTCATTGCAGTGCGCGGGCTTCTCGTTGCGGTGGCTTCTCTTGTTGTGGAGCATGGGCTCCACAAGCCCATAGGCGTGTGGGCTTCAGTAGTTGTGGCACATGGGCTTCAGCAGTTGTGGCACACGGGCTCAGTAGTTGTGGCACACGGGCTCAGTAGTTGTGGCACGCAGGCTCAGTAGTTGTGGCTCACGGGCTCTAGAGCGCAGGCTCAGTAATTGTGGCACACGGGCTTAGTTGCTCCGCGGCACTTGGGATCCTCCCGGACCAGGGCTCGAACCTGTGTCCCCTGCATTCGCAGGCAGATTCTTAACCACTGTGCCCCCATGGAAGTCCCTTCCAGGACTCTCATTTTTAATATTTTTCTCAAAGAAGAAACCCTCAAATGGTCTAAGTTTGCATCCTTTCAATACCTGGCTCCAAACCTGGCTACGCCATTGACAATAAACAATGAAAATTCGTTTCCATTTCTTAGAGTTAATAACGTATTTGTAATGGAATCAAGAAAAGACATGCAGTAAAACTCTTCCATTCTTGAGTAGGAAAAAGATCAAGATTTACCGCTTCTGGTATCAAACTCTGCCGCAGAGGGCTGGTCACTTCCCTGAACTCAACACCAAGGGCAGTGTTTGCAGAGGCGAGCAGAAGCAGAGACAGAAGTAGCAACAGCAGTCACCCCAGCCAGCTCTTCCTGAGCTGGGATGAGGTCAGGCTCCTGGGAGCAAGGAGGTCACAGAACTACCCTCCAGCCACCCCACCGCTCCTCCAGGGCAAGTCTTGTCCATCTTCTCTCCAACCCACCCTCTCACATGGATCTAATGGAGACGCCTCAGGGCTGACAACGGCCCTCTTCCTGGGAGGCTGACCAGCTCCCGAGACCCCACCTGCTGGCCCAGGGGTGGACACAGACAAAGATGCTGTGTGTCCCCCAGCTCACCCCATGCCCGTGCCAGAACCCGGTAGGCGGACCTTCCCACCCCAGCCAGGCTTCCTTGCCATCTGGGCTCAGTTTACAAGTGAAGCCCAGCTCTCAAAGCCCTGAAGGGCCCAGGCATGGGGGGGCACAAGGATGGGGGTTCCTGGAGGCTCCATTCTCACGTGACCTGGCTCGACGGTCATCCTGACAGCGACAGTCTCGGCACAGTGGCTATTTCTGAGAGCCACCTCGAGGATAATAGAGCCCCAGACCCCTCCAGGCAGCCACGGATGACCCCTTGGACCTCGGAAGGGCCCTCTCACGCTGGTTTCTTCTAAGCCACAGCTATGTGTCATGTCAGCATGTTGTTAATAGGAACACAGATGTTTTGATGCCTTTAGATCTATGAAAGGACGGAGCACACTTGCCAAGTGTGTGCCTGCTAGCCAAGGCTCGAGGCTCTCTGCATCTGAGTCATGTAGAATTTGCACAGGATTTTTTTTCTCCGAAAGTTTTTTTGTTTTGTTCTGTTTTGTTTTTTTAATTTTAGGCCAAATCAGAAGCGGGTTAGAACTCCTCAACTTCTCTCATTCCAGTGACCTTGACCCAGCACCCACACAGAAGAGTAAAGGAAGGACACTTCTGGGGGAAGTGAGGGAATTTTACTTGGGGAGGTGCCCAAGGCCCTTGTTTTAGGGTTCTCCAGAGAAACAGAACCAAGAAGAACCAATTATATCTGTACACACCCTGTAGAGAGAGAGAGAGAAGGAGAGAGATTTATTTTAAGGAATTGGCTCATGCAAAGTGTGGGCTGGAGACCCAGGGAAGAGTTGGTATTGTAGTTCCAAAGGCCGTCTGGAGGCATAAAGCCCTCCTTCTCTGGGGACCTCAGTCTTTGGGATGAAGCCCACCCACATTATGGATAGCAGCCTGCTTTACTCAAAGTCTACCATTTAATGCTAATCAAGTCTAAAAAAATACCTTCACAGAGACTTCCCTGACAATCCAGTGGTTAAGACTCCATGCTTCTACTGCAGGGGCCGCAGGTTCAATCCCTGGTCAGGGAACTAAGATCCTGCATGCCACACCGTGTGGCCAAAAAAAAAAAAAACCTTCACAGCAACATCGAGACTGGTGTTTCACTAAATATCTGGTCTAGCCAAGTGGACAAATAAAATTAGCTGTCACAACCCTCCAGCAGAGTCTCCCTTTGTGTACTCAGGGCATTTTGGTTTCTTACGATGCCGGCTGCCCAAAATTCTATATTTTCGCCCCAACTCAATTCTTGTCTACTTTTTGAAACGGCCACGGGAACAATGACAACAGTGGAAGCCAAGAGGCAGCACCGCCACCACACTGCACACAAGCGAACTCGTTAGATGCTCACGACAGCCCCGGGATATGGGCACCATTATTACACCCACTTTACAGGCAAGGAAGCCAAGCAGTCACTTGGCCACGGTGACGCATCCAGTATTGAAATCCCAGCAGGCCTCCTCCAGACCCTGATGTGAAACTTCAGAGAGGGGTCCATGGAGACCCCCCAGGAGCCCTCCTCTGTCCATCTCCCGACTCCTCTCCTTTTCTAGCACCCCCTTGACAGGCAGCTCTGGTCACCTCTCTCCTGGCCCCTTTGCATGCCTGAGGGCGGAGAACAAGTTATAGACAACTTGGAATCCTCATCACTGAGGACAGGACCTGAGTACACACGAGATGCTCATTTGAGCGAACCAACAAAACAGATGAATGAGGAGCGAAGGAAGATGTAAGTGTGAGCCCAGGGCAGTCTTCCTCATCTTACTCCCCAAATCCACCATATTCTTTCACCTGCTTGCTGCCCAGCCAAGCTTCCCGTGGCCACATTCACCTGCAGACTTGGTTGTGCCTTTAACACTATCACTTTACGTCCAGCAAATATCTCCCCTAACGCCCAGCCCAGTGGGGAGCTCCGTGCACACACACACATTCACACACACACATACACAATACACATATACACACACATACCACATACACACAATACACATACACATACCACATACAAACATACACACACACATATAAAACCAGCCACAGTCCCCTGTGGAGCCCCCTGGTACTGGGCCTTCCCCTCGCCTCTCTCCATAACTTGAGGACCTCCTGGCTGCAGAAATGGGGCATGTTTTGCTTACTTCCTTTTGGGACTTGACCCAATATGAGTAGAGAAGGAGAGAGGAAGTTGAGAAAATAAAGAGGAAAAGAAGAGGAAAAAGAAACTTAGTATATCGCATCTTCTCCTCACTTACTCATTTTTTGTTTGATTTTTCTTCTCTTTTATATTACATTTTTTATTGCGGTACAATTGACATACAACATTCTGTTAGTTTCACATGTACAACAGAATGAGTCCATAATTCATTCATTTATTCATTATTCCACAAATATTCACTAAGCATCCTACTTCGTGCCAGGTACTGACGTAAGAAACGGAGCCATCATTATCTGAAACTGAGGCTCAGGGCATCTGGTTGGTCAATGGCAAGGCTACCTTTCCACTCACACTGTGCCCAGTCCACCCACTGGGAAGGTCCATTCTTCTTCTCTCTTCAGCCCGAGGGAACCAGGACGAGGGGCTCAGAGGCCCCAGTTTGCTAGCCGACCCTCTCAGTCCCCCCACTGTCCCCCCCAACACACGCATGGACCCTTCAGGGAACGTCAGCCCACACGTGTGCACATTCACACATGATCCAAGATTTCTGCGACTTGTGAAAGTGGACATCTGGATCTGACCGGGTCTCCTGGGGCTGACGCCAAGGAGGCGGAGGGCGCTGGGGGGCCCGGTCCTGGCGGGCAGCGTGGGCAGAATGAAGGGGACTGATGAGGTGAGTGCGGTAGGCATGGCCATGCATGAGAGGTGGAGCCTTGGAGTCCTTACTCTTAAAGTAACTCACCTGGATGGTGAGTTACTTTAAGAGTACACACGTGTACACACGTGGTACACTTTCAGATCTTCCTACCTTCGCTAGCGAAAAATCCCAAGCGTTTCTCCGTGAGCAGGCAACGGTGCGACAGAAACTACCCTGTCCTGCACCTACACCTGCGTGCCACCTGCTCTCCCTGCATCCTCCCGGGCCCTCCTGCAATCGAAGCTTCCCAAAAGACAGAGGTCAGAACCCCAACACAGGACTCACTGGGCTAAAATCAGGGTAAGGGTCTCAGGTTTCTGGGATAAGAACATAGATATCTTTGGGCGGAGGGCATTATTCTGCTTACAGAGCCGTATGTGATCAAGCCCTGCCACCTCCAACTGTGTCCAGATCAGGCACCTTCTGTGTCCCAAGATTCAGACCTCCTCTGTGTTTCTCCACACACCTCAGCAAGATTACTTCTACCTCAGGGCCTTTGCACTGGCTGTTTCCTCTGCCCAGATTCTGCCCCTGGTCCTTGCAAGCCAGGCTCTTGTCTTTCCATTTTCATGTAGAAGCCCCCTTCTCAAAGAGCCCTCACCTGCCTACTGAGTACTAAGCAGCCTCCTGGCCACCCTCCAACACAACACCCCACTTCCACGCTCTGCCTCCAGATATGTTCAGGTTTGTCTTGTTTTTCTCTGCCTGCCTGGTGAGCCACGTGACAACAGGGTCTGTGTCCACCTCATCGTTCTCTACCCTAACACGTACTGAGCCCTTATCTTGGACCTGTTCTCTGAATGTCACTCATTTTCTCCTTCCTACAACCCCATGAGACAGGCATCTCAGAGGAGGAGACTGACTCACAGAGGCAGGAACTTGCCCCGGGTCACTCAGCCGGGAAGCGTCAGAGCCAGAACACAGACCAGGCACTCAGGGTCTTCTCCACTTGCTACGCTGCCTCGGGCCCTGCTGCCCCGCCAGACCCAGAGAATCACCTGGCAGGAAAGGCTCTCAGAACATAGTTGTAGAATCTAACCTTGGTAGTTAGATTCCTTCTGGGAAGGTAAAATCTTTAATTATGCCATCAGAGAAGGCGCTGGGAGGTAATACTGACAAGTTTGAATGTTTTTCACACCACAGTGTAAATGACTGATGGTGTCTGATGCTTCCCTGGAAGAAGCTTTTCTTTTTGTCTTTTTTTGCCTACAGACACCCCCGGCGCTTTCCCTTTCTTCAGGTCAGCCAAGAATCCTCTGATCCTCTCCGCTCCCTGGGCCGCGCACCCAGTTACCGATCACACTCTGCCCCAACCCCTCCCGCAGAGACGGGAAGCCCAGCCTAGGGGAGCAGAGGGAAGGGCATCTCCTGAGCTGGCAGCGCGCCACTTCTGTTGAGGGTCTAGAGGTAACCTGATCCCCGGCATAAAGAGACATGTCTGAGTCAGGAGCCAACCAGGTGACAACGGCGAGGTCAGGGGGCAGCCTAGGGTCTCCTGAGTCCCTGGAGTTGCCATCCCACCCCCACACCTCCAGTCTTTGATGTGAATGATGTCACGTCTCAGTCTTACCTGGAAACGCAGCCCCAAGGTGAGCTCCCTGGGCTTTGCTTCCCATTTAAGCTGCTTCCCTCTGCAGAGTCTGGCGCCCAGACTGCCAGAGGGACACGTGTTTTCCCGCATACAGGGAAAATCAATGGTTACTTCCTCGAGATAGAGGTTTACTTACTGAAATGGGTAGGTTTGGGTCCTGTCAAATGGTAGGTGCCTATTGTTTTCTTAAATGAAGATGTCTGTGACATCCTTATTTTAGGTTCCAGGCAACTCCAGAGAAGCAGGGAAGACTCAGGTAGAGGGTCTGAGAGGACATAGAAAGTTCTGCCCACTCAGGGAGTCTGCCCCGTTGTCCCCAGGGCCCCAGGGCTGCACAAGCCTTGGGAAAGTTGGTAGAAGCATGGCAGCCCACCATTGCCCCTATAGATCAGGGGCACCGTCAGGCCTCTGTCAACAGTCAGGGGATGGACACTCCTCCTGGAGCAGCTGGCTGGGAGGCAGGTGGAGGTGGGCACATGGAGGGAGGGGCCGGTGCCCAGATGGTGGGGTGAGCAGCTCCACAGGCATCTGGCTTGGTCTGCCTGGAATCAAGTCCAGTGTCAAACAGAATCCTCCAGGGGGAGCAGGCCTGGGAGGGCATCAGTTCCTGCCTGAAAGACTCCAGGCCAACCCGAGAACCCAGGGCACTGCCTCCTTCCCCAGCTGTTCACATCCAGTCCACACCCTCAGCACTCGTTGCCCAACGCCCCCGGGGGCCAGAAACTGCCCCACGGAGCAAAGGGGTCTCCACTCTTCTCTGTAATCAGGGCCGTCCTCGACAGGACTTGGAAAGAGTCCCCCTCCTGAAGTTGCCAGGGAAAGGTGGAGGCTGCTGGAGAAAGTGGAAGACGCCAGGACAGCCTCCCGGTCACCCATCCTCACCCTGACCCCACCCGTTCATCTGAACACTGTCTCTGGGGGCAGTAAAGCCCTGGATCACTACTGATGAAGGTTTGCAGAATGGCAATCTCTTCCTCCCCACACCCACGCCATCTGCACGGAGGCTCTGCCAGTCTTCCCATCCAGAGGGAGGTCTGTTTTCCCATCTCCGGATATGGGCGGGTCTTGTGACTTGCTTTGGCCAACAGAATGCACTGGAAGCGATATACCAGTTCCAAGGCTGGCTCTGGATTAACCACATTGTCTAGTTTCTGTATGTGATGTTTTGACATCTGGGGCCACGCTGACTTGGCACAGACTGCCCCTCTGTGGCAGGGCCAGCAAATTCCTAGAGACAGCAAACAACACAACACCCTCCCTGCCCATGCCCAGCACACCTTTGGTAGCAAACCAACTGAACCAGAGCCCATCCGCCTGCTTATCTGGCTCCGAAGCTTGTGAGACACTAACACCCGCCCAGTCCCCACCAACAAACCTGGGGTTCGGCATCAGACGACTAGGGGCAGCCCTATACCACCATCCTGCTACAATTATCCCAACTAGCCAATCTTAACCCGGTTAGTCCCCTTAACCTGTCTCACCCATTTCTTCCCTCAAAACCTCCAGTAAAGGCTTTCCAGAAGTTTCCCTCCCTCTCTTCCTGCCTGCTGTTCTCTCTGTAGCCCAACTTGGTATGACATTCTCCCTCCTCGATAGTGGGAGTAACACACTATCTTTTCCGGCAGTGTCTCCTGATCTGTTGGCCTCACCACACTTGGAGGACGCCAAAATCCCAGCTTCATTTTAGAACAGCATCTCAAGAAGTCTTGGGCATTCTGCTCGTCCTGGCCCTTGACCACTTTCTACCATGTGAAAAACCCAGCTAGCCTGCTGGAGGATGAGAGGCTGCATGGAGCAGAGCCACCCTGGACCAACCAGCCGCAGCTAACCTGGCAGCCGTCCACAGGTGAAGAGGAGCCCAGACCCGAAAAGCGGAGCCTGGAGCCATTGAGCAGAACAGTCGAGCTGAGCCCAGCTCAGACTGCCACCCTGATCAGCCAACTCCAGATCTAGCGCGGCCCTTTCAAAACCAAATGCACGGTCCTTGTCTGTTTTGTTCCCGGCCTGGGCCACGGCAGTCAGCAAATATTCGTTTGATGAAATGCCCCATTTTCAAAATGGATGATTCCCATGTCCCCGTAGCTTCCGCTCACCCCCATGTATTCTTATAATACAGGCGCCGGTGTATAAAACCCCGCTGCAGGGCAGCAAATACTCCTGGTGCTGCGAGCACGGCAGATACCTTTAATCGAGCATGGTATCCTTCCGTGCTGAGCTCTCAAGTAAACAGCAATCCTTCTCAACCTGGAGTCCAGCCACTCCATCGAAACTGGCGGTAGAATTGACATCGATAAGCTGACCATACTACACCGGGAAGGAACATACTTGGGTTTTCATATTTCCACCCTTCTTCATCTCATTTGTTCTCAGACCAGGGAATAGGTCTCAAACCCTCCCCACCTCCTTCCCTCCCGACTCAGTCAGTGGGGGGACACTGGATGGGGGCATTTCCCCCCCCCTCGCTCCTTCCTCTGGCTTTGTTCCCAGTATGAGGATTCAGCTGCCACTTCCTCAGGCACATCAGGCTCCCCATCTCCAGCGTGGGGATAATGGTGCTACCGTTGCCTGCTTTAAAGTTTCAGGGTAGAAAAATGGTGACATCTACAATAGGAAAGTGATCCGGGAAGGGCTAAGGATCGCAGATTAAAACATCATTTTTCCTGAGAACGTGTTCAAAAAAACAAGGGAATAAGCCAAGAAAGAGGAAGACATATGATCTAGAAAACATAAACTCCAGCGCAGGCCAAAGTCCCTGGGTAGCCACAGGGCCATGAGCCCAGAGAAGGTCAGCATGACTGGGATCCAGGGGGAAAGCAGCCCGACAGAATATGGACTAGGAAAGAGATTATTGGAAACAACTGTGCTTATGTAGAGGACGAACCGGGCAAAAGTGAAAAATCTTGAGGAAAACCAAAAAGTTACACAAGAAAGGAAATTAATCATAGTAGACTATTTGGCTCTGCAGCGAACAATGGAACAAAGTACTCATCTGTCCTTACAGGAGATCAATTGTTGAGAAATGGGGAGTAATTTCCAGGGCATTTAAAATCAGTTACCTCAAGAGACAGTGAGGACTGTGGAACAATTTCTTGAAAGCCACAAGCTACCAAAAGTCACCCAAAGGAAAAAGGCTACCCTAAGTAGTTCTGTATCTGTCAGAGAAATTGAATTCATAGTTAAAAACCTTCCAGAAAAGAAATCTCCAAGCCCACAGGGTTTCACTGGTCAATTCTACCAAACATTATAAGAGGAACTGACACCACCTCTGCACAGTTTCATCCAGAAAACAGAAGAGAAGGGGACAGCTCACAACTCATTTTAGGAAGCCAGTATTACCCTGGTAACAAAACCAGGTAAAGACAGTAGAAGAAATCCATAAATGAGGGATAGCAAACTGTGTAGAAAGAGGGCCAGAGATGAATGAATACTCCATCAAACTACGGCTAGAAGAGAACCTTAACCTGACAAATGGCATCTGCAAAAACCCACAACCTAGCATCCCACTTAATATTAAAAAACGGAATGCATTCTTCGCAAGTTCTAGAACAAGGCAAGAACGTCCACTCTCTCACTCAACACAGTACTGGAAGTTTTAATAAGTGTAATAAGGCTAAATAAATAAATAAATGGCGCATGGATTAGAAAGGAAGAAATAAAATTGCCCCTATTCACAGATAACATGATTGTTTATGTAAAAAAAATCTGAGGGAATCTACAAAAAAAAAAAAGCCCTATAACTAATAAGTGTGTTCCACAAAGTCACAGGACACCATGTCAACACAGAAAAGCCCACTGAATTTCCATATACAAGGAATATAGCATTGGAAATGAAAAAATTTAAAACCTAATACCACTTAAAATAGCTCCAAAAATGAAATACTTAGATATAAATCTAACAAAACATGTTTCTGTTGGTAACGAAAAAATGCTGATGAGGGAAATCAAGGAAGATCTAAATAAATGGAAAGACATATTGTTTTCACAGATTGGAAGACTCAATATTGTTAAGATGCCAATTCACCCCTAATTGATCAGTAGGTTTAATGCAGTTCCAATCAAAATTCCAGTGGAATTCTGTGGATAGGGACAAGCCGATTCTAAAATTTTAATGGAAATACAAGCTAAAATAACCGAAACAATTTTGAAAAAGAATAATAAAGTCTTAAAATCTATCCAATTTTAAGTCTTATATAAAATTACAGTAACGGGACTTCCCTGGTGGTGCAGTGGTTAAGAATCCGCCTGCCGATGCAGGGGACACGGGTTCGATCCCTGGTCTGGGAAGATCCCACATGCCTCTGGAGCAACTAAGCCCGTGCGCCACAACTGCTGAGTCTGCGCTCTAGAGCCCGCAAACCACAACTACTGAGTCCGCGCACTACAACTACTGAAGCCCGTGCGCCTAGAGCTCGTGCTCTGCAACGAAAGGCCACTGCAATAAGAAGCCCGTGCATGGCAACAAAGAGTAGACGCCTGCTCGCCACAACTAGAGAAAGCCCGTGTGCAACAAAGACCCAATGCAGCCAAATAACTAAATAAATAAATAAATAAAATTACAGTAATCAAGATAGTGTGTTACTGGCAGAAATAAACCCATATGACGCACTGATTTTTGACAAAGTCGCTCAGACAATTCAACGGCAATTCAACAGTCTTTTCTACAAATGCTGTTGGAACAACTGGAAATCTACATGCAAAGTGTTTATCTCAACATAAACCTCACACTTCACACAAAAATTAACTCAAAATAAATTACAGATCAAAATGCAAAAAAACTACAAAAATTTTAGAAGAAAACATACAAGAAAATTTTCATGATCTGGGGTCAAAGAGTTCTTAGACTTGACACCAAAACCACGATCTATAAAAATAAAAAATCGATCAATTGGACTTCATCAAAATTTAAAATCTTTGGTCTGGGAAAGACACTGCTTAGACAAGCTGCAGTGAATGAAATCATGCCATTTGCAGCCACACAGATGGACCTGGAGATAGTCAAAGTAAGTCAGAGAAAGACAAACATCATATGACATCACTTATGTGGAATCTAAAAAAAAATGATACAAATGAACTTATTTACAAAACAGAAATAGACTCACAGGCTTAGAAAACAAATTTATGGTTACCAAAGGGGAAAAGTGGGGTAGGGAGAAGAATAAATTACAAGTTTGGGATTAACATATACACACTACTATATATAAAATAGATTATCAACAAGGATCTACTGTAGAGCACAGGGAACTATACTCAATACTCTGTAATAACCTATATGGGAAAAGAATCTGAAAAAGAATAGATATAGGAATATGTATAACTAACTCACTTTGCTGTACACCTGAAACTAACACAACATTGTAAATCAACTATACTCCAATATAAAATAAAAAAAACTTTTTTAAAGACAAGCTGCAGATAGGGAGAAAATATTGGCAACTCACACATCTGATAAAGGATTTCTATTTAGAATGTATAAAGAATACTCAAAACTTAACAATAAGAAAACAAATCACCCATTTGGAAAATGGGCAGAGGGCCTGAACAGACACTTCACCCAGTAAACTATTCAAATGGCAAATAAGCACATGAAAAGATGTCAATATTATCAGTTATTAGAGAAACGGAAATTAAAACCACAATGAGATACCATTCCATACCTATTAGAGTGACTTAGAAACAAACAGACAAACCCGATAATATTAAGTGCTGGTGAGGATGCAGGGCAACTGGGTCTTTTATGTATTGCTGGTGGGAATGCAAAATGATACAACTGATATGGAATACGGTTTGGCTGCTTCTGACAAAGTTAAAGATACACTTACCATATAACCCAGCAATCCCACTCCTACATATTTACCCAAGAGAAATGAGTGTTTTTACATTCACACAAAAGCTGTATGGGAATGTTTACAGCAGCTCTAGTCATAATCACCAAAAACTGGAATTGATACCATGGGTGTCATTCAGTTCAGTGGCTGAATTGATTTAAAAAAAAGCTGTGATACGTCCACACAATGGAATACTACCCAGCAATAGGAAGGAACTGTGCATCCCCAGAACGACATGGAAGAATCTTAAATGCTTTATGCTAAGTTAAAGAAGTAAGAGTCAAAAGTCTATGTACTTTTTGCTTCCATTTATATTACACTGTGAAGATGAAAAAACCATAATGATGAAGAACAGATCAGTGTTGCCAGGCGCTAGGGTGCCCGAGGGTGTGACTACATAGGGCATGATGATGTCATTTTGGGGTGGTGGAACTCTTCTGTCTCCTGACTGTGGTGGTGAGTACCACATATAGAACATAGTTCTATGGTTAAAATCATGGAAATGTACACCAAAAACATTTCTTTCCCATTACACTGTAAAAAGCAATGTATCAACTGGGAGTAGACAACCAAAAGAATGAATCTCTAATGGTGGAATTTGGAACCCTGTGACATGTGATCACAAGGAGAGGTTTTGGAGAAGGGGAAATGTTCTGAAATACCATAGCCCCCCCTCCCCACAGGCAACGAGGAGGCCGAGAGCCATTGTGGGGGAAGAGGGTGAGGCGTGGGGTATGTTAAATGTTCTCCCTTTCCTGTCTCCCCAGCAAGGCTGGGGTTTCTCTTCCTGGGGGAAGGCCACACAGAGTGGGCAGTAGTGTTGGGAAAGGGCTCCCACTTACGGGATCCCCACATTGCTCAACCTCCCCTCCTTCCCCAGGACCACTGGCTCTCCAACAGCAGGTCACAGAAATCTTGCAAAGTGACCCAGGACAGATGTGCTGAAAAGTCAGACAAGGATTAGGGGTGAGATTCCCCCGACTACACAGGACTTTGGGTGAAGGACAGTTTCACTAGAATTTTTAAACTAACTTCTATGGAGAATCCCTTCTGCTCCCTTTCCCCTTCACAAAGCCCCGTGAGGCAGGTGCTCTCGCAGGTAAAGAAACCAAGGTTTAGAGGAGAAGGAATTTGAGAAAGCCTGGACGTGGCAGGGCAGGGATGGGACCCAGATCTCCCCCCGGAACAGAGCCTGAGAGAGCTTACTTCCCTGCTTGAACAGCAGCTGCAGACATCTGAGAACTGCCAAGGTGTCACCACTTTTCCAGGTAACCTTCAGAGATCGGATAATGGCAGTGTAGAGCCCCTCAGCTTCCTCTGGTACTTCCTATCCACCCTGCCCCCTCTCCTGGCCTGGGTGGGGAGCCGGCTCAGGGATGCACCTACCTGTGCTTCTGGCTTTGAGCTCTGGGCCTCAGGTTCTGTTATGTAATCTGCATCGTGGGTGGGGCACCCCACTGTTCTGTTGGGTGGGTTGATTGTGGCCCTAGACCAGGCTTCTGCTGCCTGGTGGCTGAGTGACTTCCTGCAGTGGCAACTCACCGCATTCTGCACTCACACGGGCCGTGTTTGGTCTGAACTGAGTTCTCCCTGCCTGGAACCCCTTCCTGTGCCCCAAGGGCTTCTAGGTGGCCACGGTTGTGCCTGTCAGGTATTCAGTCCATGGGTGAGAGTCTGTGGGGAAGGGAAAAGGCTTGGAGACCAAGGAGAGAGATTAAATTTACTCCACTCCTTCCTGGCCATGTGAAACTTGAGTAAGTCAGAATCTCCCTGGGTCTCAGCTCCCTCATCTGCAAAATGGGGATGACAATAGTTCCCGACTCACAGCGCTGCTCTGAGAATAAAGAGCCTGCAAGATGCTTAGCGAAGAATACAGCACTCATCACTCAGTGAGCTTTCTTTCCGTCTGCAGTTACTATTACTGTTATGGACGGTATTCTTGGGGTAGCTGCCCCACAGCCCACGGGACACGCCATCACAGAGGGAGGGGTCTCCAGTTTCCAGAGCCAGTCTGGTGATAGCTGGCTCTGAATCGAGCAATTCCAGTCTCACCTTTGGAAGACACATTTTTATCTGCATTCTTATCTTAATTTTAACCATGAGTTTTTACTGCTTAATGTAAAAGTGAACCTGGTCAAGCACATAAATCCAGTGGGACTCCAACAGACACAAACGTCAGGGAGAGAAAAATTAAACGGCGAGCTGCCTGCAAGTGTGGGAAAGAAATGCAGTCCCAAATCGAAGGTCCCCTAGGCTCAGGTGAGGCTGATTCAGAACCCTCCCACCTGTCTCTGCCTGGGAAACGCGGCGAACTGCTAAGAAAGTTCTGAGCCTTTAAAAGTTGGTGGTGGGGCTTCCCCGGTGGCGCAGTGGTTAAGAATCCGCCTGCCAATGCAGGGGACACGGGTTCGAGCCCTGGTCCGGGACGATCCCGCGTGCCGAGGGAGCACCTAAGCCCGTGAGCCACAACTACTGAGCCTGCGCTCTACAGCCCGTGAGCCACAACTACTGAGCCCACCGCAGCATCTACTGAAGCCCGTGCGCCTAGAGCCCGTGCTCCGCAACAAGAGAAGCCACCGCAATGAGAAGCCTGCGCACCGCAACGAAGAGTAGCCCCTGCTCGCCACAACTAGAGAAAGCCCGTGCGCAGCATTGAAGACCCAACGCAGCCAAAAATAAATTAAATAAATAAATTTAAAAGTTGGTGGTGGTAAGAATGATATTTCAGTTAGAAATTTAAATGTTGGAAGTTGGAGGGGAGGGGACAACCTCTATCCTAATTGGGCGAGCAGGGAGCTCTTCTGGAGACCTGAGGAAGACCAATGTCTCATAAATCCCAGGGCAATCTTTCTGCAACGCACGGTTCTCACGCGGAGCCCTCTCTCTCCCTCCCCCCAGCGGACCGAGGCTTTCGCACAAACTGCTCGGCTAGACCAGCCCAGGCTCTCCCAGACGCCCGGCCCGCGATGCATCCGATGACAGATGGCGGGGATCTCACGCTTCCCTCTTAAAACTGAACCCCAGCTCCAGCCTCGCTCCAAGCCCCCAGCCCGAGCATTCCGGTGGAATGTGGCGAGCCCAGGTCCTCCGGCCTTGGCGTGGCCTCCCCTGCAAGCGGGACAGGGGAGGGGCGGGAGGGACACTGACCTGGGAAGCCCGCGATTCGGGGCAGGCGAGGAAAAGCAGCAGGAGGAAGAGCGCGCGGGGACAGTTGGGCACCATCTTGCCAATCGGAACCTTTCTGCTTGGGAAGGGGAAATAACTTTGCCTTCCCTGCCGAAGTTGTCCCAAGCCGATGCCGCAGCCGCCCCTGCGGGGAGCGGGGCTCCGCGCGGCCCCGAGCGGCTCGGGCAGGGAGGGAGGCGGGAGCCCCGGAGCGCAGCCGGGCCCGCCGCGCTCGGGAGGCGCAGTCCCGGGTCCAGGTGCGCCGCGCGCAGACCTGCAGCCGCAGCGTCCAGGAGCGTCCGCAGCCGCCCGCACGAGACAATCGCAGCGAGGCGGGGAGGCGCCAGCCCCTTGGCCAAGGCCGAGGAGGAGGGGCTGCCCGGCCAGGAATGCGCCTGGGAGCGCGCCCAACCCGCGCGGCTCCCCGAGGAGGCCGGGCGCGACGCCGAGGACGAGCGCGGGCATCTTCAGCGCCCTGGCGGGGGAGGCGGCCGAGGCGGCGCGCACGTGCGTGCGGGATCCCGGGAGCCCACCCCGCGCCGGGCCGCTCCTGACCCGCCCCTTTCCCGGCTGGGGATACTGAGGCTGACATCACCCAGCAGAAAGTGGAGCTTCAAACCCAGGTGTGTCCAACTTCAGAGCTCACGTGAGGACATCTTCCTCCACGGCCCTCGGAAGACAGGACTAGATTGGCCAGGAGATGGGCTTCATGAACTCAGACCAAGTTCTCCACCCGAGTAGACTAGTGTCTTTTTTTTGTTTGTTTTTTGTTTTTTGCGGTACGCGGGCCTCTCACTGCTGTGGCCTCTCCCGTTGCGGAGCACAGGCTCCGGACGCGCAGGCTCCGGACGCGCAGGCTCAGCGGCCATGGCTCTTGGGCCCAGCCGCCCCGCGGCAGGCGGGACCCTCCCGGACCGGGGCACAAACCCGCGTCCCCTGCACCGGCAGGCGGACTCTCAACCACTGCGCCACCAGGGAAGCCCAGACTAGTGTCTTTTTAAACAATGCTATCGGGGTACAAGAACACACACGCACGGTGACTCAGAATCGACAGCCCTCCTCATTTGCTGTCCTCCACTCCCCAAACGGAAGGAGAAACTCAGTTTGGACTGGAGGCCGGGTTATGGGAACACTGGATGCTTTGCTAAAGTCGGGTGGGAAATGCCGCTGGGAAGGGCAGACATGAGCAGTCTGAGCATCCAGGGGCTGTGGGAGGAACCAGATGGCCTCAGCCCCAAGCTCCTGGAAAACATTATTTAAGTTCTTACTGGAAGAATGTTTTCAGAAGGCAACACTGCAGATGTCATGGTGCACACCAAGTCTGGCCAAGCCTCAAATCTATTTTTCCTTTTCCGAATTTCACTTAGCAGAGCCCACTCAGAGTTCAAGGCACAGAGCTCAGAAGGCTGCAGCCTCAGAGCAGGAACCGTTTTCCTTTGGAAAGGAAAGTTGGAGACCCCTGGAAAGGGGACTGGTGGCGCCTGGTGCAGCCTGGCCACCTGGGCAGGAGTTACCCAGGAAATCCTGCTGGGCTGCCCCCTCCACCTTCCTGCCGGAGGAAGGAGAGCAGGTCTGGTACTCCTATCTGCATTCCTGTGGAGACGGCTTGAGAGAGACCTGGGCAGAAGATTGCTTTTCTCTGTCCAGGTGGAGGGCGCTGGGCAGCAGTGACCTGAGCCCGGGCGGCCTGTGGGAATAGTGGTTTTCTGCCTTTGCTCTCTGTGCCAAAGCCCGGCGTCCCCCTCTCTGCCTGCACTCTCCCCACCCCTACCCCCAAGGAAGGATTCCTTCTGGTCACTGTGGCTGTGTTTATTTTGTATTTTATCCTACCTTGTGTTTACATGGCAGCCCCCAAAGCCAAGGCTTCTCAGGCGTGTTCCGGCTGTGTGCTGGAACCAGACAGATGTGCGCTGGAACCAGCCAGATGTGCACAAGACCTATTGTCCCTTGAGCCCTCTGAATGGATTCGTAAAGCTGGAAGGCACTCCCGATCTCGCCAGTGAAGAAACTGAAGCCGGGAATGGCTGAGTGACTTGCCCATGGTTTGCAAACCCGAAGGTCTCCAGAGCAGGGCTGCTTCCAGCACAGGCTACCTTATCCCACATTTTACTTAAATAATGCAATCATAGGATTTCAGGAATTTTATTTACAGGAACAGAGTTTTTCCTGTTTCTTTTTTTTTTTTTTTTTTGGTTTCTTCTTCTTCTCTTTCTTTTCTTCTTCTTTTACTTTTCAAGCATTTCTAAGTTTCAACACAGTTTTTTTTCCTATTATCAATTTCCATTTGTTTCCCTTGTCCTATGGCTGACTTCTATCTAGTGCTCTGGCATCTGCTCCGAATTAACCTTCTAAGGTCCCACTGCCCCAGCAGTACCGTCCCTTCTCTCTCTGTCCTCAGCTGCCCTTGACCTGTGGTCATCAAGGCACACCCTCCACAGCCTGACCTGCCAAGGCTGCGAAGAGCAGACAGACCGTGAGAAGAAGCCAAGCGCCCTCTATTCAGGGCTCCGGAAACCAACCTTTGACTTAATAAGACAGGCCTACCTTGATATTGTTTCTTCTGTTTCCTCTCTATCTCATTTTCAAGAGACTATTCTGGAATGTCAGGGGATGAAGGGGGTCTAGATGTCTAAAGAAAATATTGGTAAAGCCTTTCGGCAGAATCGGTTGCCATCTCCTGGGCTCAGTGCTGTCTCTCTGATACACTCACATTCCCTGTGTAAAGTGGGAATACAAAATGGGGGAGGAGCGGAGCGGCTGGGCCCATGAGCCATGGCCGCTGAGCCTGCGCGTCCGGAGCCTGTGCTCTGCAACGGGAGAGGCCACAACAGGGAGAGGGCCGCGTACCGCTGAAAAAAAAAAAAAAAAAAAAAAAAAGACCCGATCAGAAGCAGTACCCAGTCTAAATCAGCCATTCCAGAGTGGTTTCCTGGGACCCTCACAGTGACTGACACGTCGCTTTTTCTCTTTCGGGTTTCTCGGGCGTCTCTGTGGCTGAATCTTGTCTGTCATCTCATTCTGAGCTGCTTCTCCCTCTTTGTCTCCTTCACTCACCTCTATCTGTGATTCTAAGTGTAATCGACCCCCACTAAGCACCTGCAAAGGGGCCCAGGAACACAGCCCAGCATGTGAGCCCGAGCCAGGATAACAGGGTAGGAACAGGGGGAGGATGGTCTAGCAGGAGCGCAGTGACTTAGTCTAATTTACTCTTTACATAAATATCTATCAGGTGCTAGCTCTGAGCACGGCCCTTTTGTGAGGGGCTACGGGAGGCTTTCACACTAAACCTCGAGCCCCAGCCAACCAAATCGTGTACTCCTGTGTTGAACTTCGAAGACTGTCCGCTTACGTGTGATGTCATGACAGCTAGAAGAGACGTTTCTCCCTACAAAACCGTTTCCAATTTTATAAAATGAAAATCTGTAGGAAAACAGATTCAACTGTGCCTTGATTAAAGACCGAACACCAGTTAACATCTGCCAAAAGGAGGAAATGCTGCAAATCCATGAATGCCGTCCCACAGTGAAGTCCAAGTCCCTGTGGGAGAGGCAGAGCATGGACGCAGCCAAGGACACACAGCCCTTGAAATCAGACACGCCTGGGCCGGATCTTACCCACTACATGTTGCCAGTGTGACCTTGCAGCTCTCCTAAGCTTGGCAGGTCTCAGTTTCCTCAACTATGTATGGAAACAGCATTTATCTGAAGAATTATTGAGGGATTTCAAAATGATGAATATAAAGTGCCTAACACAGCGCCTAGCGTATAGTGGGGCTTAGTTAAAGAGTCTCTGCCTAAACTGACTCACGGTCCTCCACACGGGGACAACATAAGAAGGGAACCAACATTTCTTTAGCACCTGCTGTGTGCCAGGCCCTCTGTTAAGCGTTTCATGAATGTTCTCATTTATTCCCTCACAACCCAGCAAAATAGGTCCTATTATTATTCCCATTTTGCAGATTGGGAAACTGAGGCTTAGAACGCCTGATCACCCAAGATCCACATCAGGTTAGTAATCGGGAGAAACAGGATTTACACGTGGGTGTGTGCGATCCCGAGGAGCATGCTTTCTGCTGCCTTAGAAACTAAACACAAGAATTTGCTCACCGTTCTCCTCAGCCCATGTTTGATATCTTCTAAGGCAGATAGATCAAAATTAGCTTCAGGAGTACTTTTTCAGGGATACAATTTTACTGCAAACTGAGATTACACCTATACAATTAGGCCTGATTACAATAACCTCCAAGGAATTGTTGAAATTAATTCCTGGGTCTAGAATTTCATACTTAATATTCTTCAAAACAGGATGGCTTTGCCAGATGACTCTATTTGTCCCTCCGGATGCACTCCACACTCGTTCCCACCCTGCCCTCGGCCTCGATGCCAACCTGTAGGGACTGCATCAACACCCTTGGGTGCTCTGTCCTCTGGCTGTGTGTAGCAGGTGGAGGTGCTCAGTGGGAGGTCAGATAGAGAACGGTGAGGTCCTGAGCTTGACTCAAGCTGGCTGTGTCCCTCGACAGAAGATCACTGCTCTTTTCAAGGCAATCTGTTCTCTGTCCCTCTCTTTCTCTGGGATTCCAGCAGCCCCTCTCCCTCTCATCCTCCGGGGTCCAGAGGTAGGAAGAGCACCTGCATTAGAAGCTCTGGGATAGGGCACTCCCCTGGTTGGCGTTTGTACATCCTGTTCATATCCTGTTAATAAATCATCTGCACATTATACTAACTTGAGCGAGCCATCTCTCGGCTTTTGACTGATAGAGTGACCATTGGCAATAAGTTGAAAATATCTTTTTTCTCCAGAATTGTGGCTCTAACAGGAAATGAGGTGACATACACACACACGATCAAGCTTGTGCACACACACTCTCTGGGCGAGGCACGAAGAGGTTACTGACAATCTTTCCCCTTGGTAATACAATACTATTTTTGTCTAAGGTTGTAATATACCCAGTTAAAAATACCCCTATACCGCCTCTTCAGACTCCCTAAATACAGACTCCCTTGGCTGCGTGACCCAGTTCTGACTGATGGGATATAAGTGAAATCTGGTGAGTGGGGCTTCCAGGAAAGCCACTTTCTTGATAAATAGAAACAGACTCAACTGGTGTGTGTCCTTCTTCCTCTTGCCTGGAGCATGGGCCCAATGCCTGGAGGTGCGGCAGCCACCCCATGACCATGAGGACCAGATGGAAGTTTAGAAAGAGAAAAGGCATATGTTCATAGCAGCAGTATTCACAATAGCCAAGACATGGACACAACCTAAATGTCCATCGACAGATGAATGGATAAAGAAGACGTGGTACATATATACAATGGAATATTACTCAGCCATAAAAAAATAAATTAATGCTATTTGCAGCAACATGGATGGACCTAGAGATTATCATACTAAGTGACGTGAGTCAGAAGGAGAAAGACAAATACCATATAGTATCACTTATATGTGGAATCTAAAACGTGACGTAAATGAACTTATTTACAAAACAGAAACACGGGCTTCCCTGGTGGCGCAGTGGTTGAGAGTCCGCCTGCCGATGCAGGGGACACGGGTTCGTGCCCCGGTCCGGGAAGATCCCACATGCCGCGGAGCGGCTGGGCCCGTGAGCCACCGCCGCTGAGCCTGCGCGTCCAGCGCCTGTGCTCTGCAACGGGAGAGGCCGCAACAGTGAAAGGCCCGCGTACCGCAAAAAAAACCCCAAAAACCAGAAACACAGTCATAGACATGGAGAACAGACTTGTGGTTGCCAAGGGGGAGGGATGGATTGGGATTTTGCCGTTAGCAGATGCAACTATTATATAGAGAACGGATAAACAACAAGGTCCTACTGTATAGCCCAGAGAACTATATGCAACATCCTGTGATAAACCATAATGAAAAAGAATATATATATAAAACTGAATCACTTTGCTGTACAGCAGAAATTAACACAACATTGTAAATCAAGTATACTTCAATAAAATAAACTAAAAAAAAAAAAGGAAGAAAGAGAGAAGGCAGAGGAAGCTTGCTCCCTCAGTGATTTCTTTGAGACATGCCAGTCCTTGGGCCTCTTACTTCCAGATGTCTTGTTTGCTAAGAAGCGTAAATCCCTGTTTGGTTAAGCCACTGGTAGTTGGATTTCTGTTTCATGCAGTGGAACCCAAATCTATGAGTCCATTGGGTTATAAATATATAAATGATTAAATAAATAAAAGGGGGGGGGACAACAGCTCTTCCTTATAGAAAAATTACAATCAGTAAAAGTAGAAAAAATGTAAAAAATAGAAAAGTCACCTTTAGAACACTACAGTAATAATTGCTGCAGGTAAGACCCACTGATGAATGCTAAAATTAGTGGGTAAATATTTAAGCAGAAACAGGAGTTTGGCATAGCTTCAAAGTATCTCCCCCCAAATATTTACAAATATTAGAAAGGGAAAAATGTAAATTTACAGTGGATCAATGGGGCATATCAACATCAATATCATGTACCCTCTGATCTGAGGCACAGAGAAAGGTACGTCACTTCTGGGACACGCTTACCCAAAATGCATAGCATCAATCCAATCATGAGAAAAAAATGAGATAAACCCCAATTGAGAGACATACTGCAAAATACCTAACTGGTATTATCAGGCAATGAAAGATCTGGAAGACAAGGAACTGCCCCAGATAAGAGGTGCCAAAGAAGACATAGTAAACGCAGTGTGGGATCCTGGAGTGGGTTCCAGAACGGAATATGGACATGAGTGGAAAAACTGATGAAATATGCATAAATGCTGTGCTTTAGTTAAAGGTATCGTAGCAAGGTTTCATTCACAGCTTTGACAAGTGTTCTGTGGTTATATGCTAACAAAGGGGGAGGCTGGATGAAAGGAGTAAGGGAACTGGACTAATTCTGCAACTTTTCTGTAAATCTAAAATTACCTCAAAAAGATAAAGAAGCATGTCTGTATGTTATAAAATTTGATTTTTAAATTTCATCTTATATCAATTATGGTAAATGAGAATATTCAGGAACTTTTCCCGTTTTATCTAATTTTTCAAATTTATTAGCATAAATTATTGGTATTATTCCCTTTTTATCTTTTAAAAATCTGTTGGATATGTAGTGATAGCCCCTCTTTTATTCCTGATATTGGTAATCAGGGCTCTCTCTTTTCTTTCTTTTTTTAAAATAAATTTATTTATTTTATTTATTTATTTTTTGGCTGCATTGGGTCTTCATTGCTGCATGCGGGCTTTCTCTAGTTGTGGTGAGCGGGGGCTACTCATTTCGGTGTGTGGGCTTCTCATTGCGGTGGCTTCTCTTGTTGCAGAGCACGGGCTCTAGGCACACGGGCTCAGTAGTTGTGGCTTGCGGGCTCTAGAGCTCAGGCTCAGTAGTTGTGGCGCATGGGCCTAGTTGCTCCACGGCATGTGGGATCTTCCTGGACCAGGGCTCGAACCCGTGTCCCCTGCATTGGCAGGTGGACTCCCAACCACTGTGCCACCAGGGAAGCCCATCGATCTCTTTTCTCTTTTTTTTACTAGTATAGGTAGACATTCATTGATTTTGTTTATCTTTTCAAAGAACAAACTTTTAGCTTTGTTAACTTTGTTTAAATTTCATGGGTTTTGGATTTTTTAAAAAATTGAAGTATAGGGGACTTCCCTGGCAGCGCAGTGGATAAAACTCCACGGTCCCAATGCAGGGTGCCCAGGTTCAATCCCTGGTTAGGGAACTAGATCCCACACACATGCCGCAACTAAGAGTTCACATGCCACAACTAAGGAGCCTGCCTGCCGCAACTAAGACCCAGCGCAACCAAAAAACAAAAAAACCTTTAGAAAAAAGTTTGAAATATAGCTGATTTACAATATTAGTTTCAGGTGTACAACATAGTGATTCATTATTTTTACAGATTATATTCCATTTTAAATTATTATAAAATGACTATATTTCCCTGTGATGTACACTATATCCTTGTGTTGCTTATTTGTTTTATAATTAAGAGTTTGTATCTCTTAATCCCCTACCTCTATCTTGCCCTTGTCTCCTTCCCTCTCCCCACTGATAACCACTTGTTTGTTCTCTATAACTGTGAGCCCATTTTTGTTTTGTTATATTCTTTCATTTGTTTTATTTTTTGGCTTCCACCTGTGAGTGACAACAGAGCATTTCTCTTTCTTTGACTTGATATTACACTAAACATAATACCTTCTAGGTCCATCCATGTTGTTGCAAATGGCAGAATTTCATTTTTTATGGCTGAGTAATATTCCATTGTATACATGTACCACATCTTCTTTATCCATTCATCTGTTGATGGACACTTAGGTTGCTTCTGTATCTTGGTTATTGTAAATAATGCTATGAACATTGGAGTGCATGTATCTTTTTGAATTATTGTTTTCATTTTCTTCCAATATATATCCAGGAATGGAATAGCTGGATAATATGGCAGTTCTATTTTTAGCTCTTTGAGGAGCCTCAGTACTATTTTCCATAGTGGCTGCACCAATTTACATTCCCAGCAACAGTGCACTAGGGTTCCCCTTTCTTCACATCCTCACCAACATTTTTTATTTGTGGTATTTTTGATGACAGCCATTCTGACAGGTTATCATTCTGACAACGATATCTCATTGTGGTTTTGATTTGCATTTCTCTGATGATTAGTGATGTTGAGCATCTTTTCATGTACCTGTTGGCCATCTGCATGTCTTCTTTGGAAAAGTGTCTGTTCTGGTCTTCTGCCCATTTTTTACTCAGGTTTTTTTTTCTTTTTCTTTTTGATATTGAGATGTATGAGCTGTTAATATATCCTGGATACAAACCCCTTATTGGTCATATCATTTGCAAATATTTTCTCCCATTCAGTAGGTTGTCTTTTCGTTTTGTTGATGGTTTCCTTTGCTGTGCAAAAGCTTTTAAGTTTAATTAGGCCCCATTTGTTTATTTTTGCCTTTTTTTTTTTTGCCTTCCGAGACAGATCCAAAAAATATATTGCTACAATTTATGCCAAAGAATGTTCTGCCTGTGTTCTCTTCTAGGAGTTTTATGGTTTCAGGTCTTAACTTAGGTCTTTAATCCATTCTGCCCCCCTGCAGATTGGGAAAGTAGACCCTTAATTGTGAAGGCTACCGCTGAGCTGTATGGTAGTAGGACAAATCAGAACACCACCAAGCTTGATATTCTTACTGAAATTCAGGAATTTTTATTGAATAAATGCGCCCTAGGTTGCTGCAAGACTGGTCAATTTCCAAAGTTCAAAAAAGGTTAATTCTGAAAGTTTTCATGAGGATTTCCATTGTTTATATGATACATTTTCAGAGGTCCTTAGTCCCCATTTTCTCTGATGTCACCCCACATTATGTTTTTAAGCAGTCAGTTTACATGGTTGGACTCTAGCCAAACTTTGTCTCTTATGTTAGCAGAAATCTTAGTTTCATTTTTTTAGCCTTAGATGGGTGCATGGAGTCTGTACCACCATACATGCATAGTTGAGGGAAAGCCAGTGATTTAGGAGGTTTATACACAGAACATGGTTCTTACTTTCTTTGGTTCTCTCTTTCAGTAATTCTTTCACTTTCCAGCTGTTGTGGTTCTTCTAATTTCTGTCTTCCAGCTCAAGTAAAATTCAGGTTTTATATCTGGGTTTAATCTCCACTCGGCACAAACTGTGGCCTGCCCTGAGTGTAAAAGCCATAAAAATGGGAAATGCACCCAGTACAATTCCCTTCATCCAAGTGTTGAGTACCTTCCAGTGTCTCCCTGTTTCTGTCTCTCTCCGATGTCTTCAAAGTAGCTGTTATTTAAATTTTATCTAGAGTTGTTGTCTGCCGGTAAGGTTGGTTCAACAGAAGGTAATTCTCCATTATCAGAACTTGAAATCCACAAATACATTTTATAATAATAAATCCATTATTTAAAAAGCAATTTCTTAGTGAAAAGGCCAGCTTGTTCATTCCCCACTTAATTTTCTTTTTTTAAAAAAGAAAGAGGACTTCCCTGGCAGTCCTGTGTGGCGGAAGTCTCTGCGCTTCCACTGTAAGGGGTGTGGGTTTGATCCGTGGTCAGGGAACAAAGATCTTGCATGCCATGCAGTACGGCCAAAAAAATAAAAATAAAAAATAAATTGAAAAAACAAAAAAGGAAGATAACATTTAGAATAGAATATTTTATTATCAGTATGTTCAGTAGCATTAAAAATAAAATAGACACTGTCTTTAACTCTCTGGAGTCTACTATGCCTCAAGGAAATGTCCACTTATCAAATTAAGAACCAGAGAATCAGAATTATGACTCTTTATGTAGAGACAAGAATGTGGTGGCTAGAGTGAAAGACAGCACAGTACTATAAAATGACGTAGCAAGGGATAACCAAATCATAGAAAGTACATTTCAAGTTTTGATGTGCAGTTCAACCTGCCTGTGGCACCTCCCTCCCTCTGACCCTGAGGATCTAGAGTTGAGAAGAGCAATCTAGGAGACAGGCTCCCACTCTGGCCTGAGAGACCTGGGGCCAAGGAAGCTTTCCTGGTTCCTTATTTTCTCATCTGTATAATGAGCTCAGAGGTCCCTTGGAGCTTTCAAGTTCTAATTCTGAGAGAGACTGGAAATATACCTAAAGGAAAAGGTTTTTTTTTAAATTTATTTTTGGCTGCGTTGGGTCTTCGTTGCTGCACACGGGCTTTTCTCTAGTTGCCGCGAGCTGGGGCCACTCTTCGTTGCCGAGCACGGGCTTCTCATTGCGGTGGCTTCTCTTGTTGCGGAGCACGGGCTCTAGGCGCGTGGCCTCAGTAGTTGTGGCTCGCGGGCTCTAGAGTGCAGGCTCAGTAGTTGTGGCGCACGGGCTTAGCTGCTCCGCGGCATGTGGGATCTTCCCGGACCAGGGCTCGAACCTGTGCCCCCTGCATTGGCAGGCGGATTCTTAACCACTACGCCACCAGGGAGACCTGAAAAGTTTACCTGAGAAGTTTTTTTTTTACCGGGATGGTGGTACTCTTTGTTTACATTTAAATTTTTTTAAAAAATTTTATCCCTAAATTGGCATTTGGTAAGTAAATGAATAAAAATTTTGAAGGCAAGAATTAGAGGCCAAATAGAGATGAGCCTTCTTCAGAGACATTACTTTGGCACCATCTGCTGGATAGTGTTTAAAAGCGTTCCTGTACATAAACTTGCCTGGAGCTTCTTCTTATTTCCCAAATGATTTAAAGGAAATACTGTCAAAATTATTTACATCCGAATTCAGTACCATACCAGCTTATGTTAGTAGGAATTTAGCTGTCAATCCACTATCACTGAAGGGGCACAGGACATACCTTGGGTAACTTCATAGTTTTTTAAATTTAGTTGCTGATTCTTTTATTCAGTATTAATGTATGTCCACCATGTGCCAAAAAGTGGTGTCACATGATTTTGGCAGAGACGACTGTTGCTCATGGAATACCACAACTCTTCCATATTTCCCAGGGGTGCACTCTTCCCTTGAAGGTCAGGTGAAAGGAAAATGCACCCTTGTGCTTTGGAGCACCAAAACTTCCGTGTGCTTCCTTCATCCCACATTTCTCTGCCAGAGAGACTCAGAACCTGTATTAGTTTTCTATGGCTGCTGTAACAAGTTATCACAAACTGGTGTCAGAAACAATTCAAACTTATTATCTTACAGTTCTGGAGGTCAGAAGTCCAATATGAGTCTCCCTGAGCTAAAATTAAGGCGTGAGCAGGGCTGAGCTCCTTCTGGAAGTCCCAGGGAAGAATCTGTTTCCTTGAGTTTTCCAGCTCCTCGAGGACACCTGCATCCCTTAGCTCATGGCCCCTTCCTCCATCTTCAAAGCCAGCCATGGTGGCTCAAGGGCTTTTCATAACGCATCTCTCCGACTCATGTCCTGTAGTCACATCTCTCTCTGAGTCAGTTGGGAAACAATCTTTTTTTTTTTAATTCGAGTATAATTGATTTACAATGTTGTGTTAGTTTCTGCTGTACAGTGAAGTGAATCAGCTATATGTATACCTATATCCCCTCCCTTTTGGACCTCCCTCCCACCCATCTAGGTTGTCACAGAGCACCGAGCTTAGCTTCCTGTGCTTTATAGCATGTTCCCACTAGCTAGCTATTTTATGCATGGTACATATATACAATGGAATATTACTCAGCCATAAAAAGGAATGCAATTGGGTCATTTGTAGAGATGTGGATGGACCTAGAGTCTGTCATACAGAGTGAAGTAAGCCAGAAAGAGAAAAACAAATATCGTATATTAACACATATATGTGGAATCTAGAAAAATGGTACAGATGAACCTATTTGCAGGGCAGGAATAGAAAGGGAGACATAGAGAACAGACATGTGGACACAGGGAAGGGAGGGGAAGGTGGGGCGAACTGGGAGATTAGGATTGACATATATACACCACCACGGGTAACTTCATTTTAATGCACGTAAAGAAACCTTAGAATGTGTTTGAATTTCGTATGGAGTTTGTTTCAACTGAGTCTCAGTAGCATCTACCACAATCATTGTTCCTTTTTTTTTTTTAACTGTTGCATTTTTTTTTATACTAACCTTATCTGTCTTGGGAAGGCCTGTACACCAGGCACTTTATTTTATTTTATTTATTTATTTATTTTTGGCTGCGTTGGGACTTTGTTGCTGCACATGGGCTTTCTCTAGTTGTGGTGAGCGGGGCTACTCTTCGTGCATGGGCTTCTCACTGTGGTGGCTTCTCTTGTTGTGGAGCACGGGCTGTAGGCACACGGGCTTCAGTAGTTGTGGCACGTGGGCTCAGTAGTTGTGGCTTGAGGGCTCTAGAACGCAGGCTCAGTAGTTGTGGTGCACGGGCTTAGTTGCTCCGTGGCATGTGGGATCTTCCCGGGCCAGGGCTCAAACCTGCGTCCCCTGCATTGGCAGGCGGATTCTTAACCACTGCGCCACGAGGGAAGTCCGCACCAGGCACTTTAGATACAATCTCTTAATCCTCTAACAAGCAATCACATGTTTGTGAAATGAAATTTCCCTTCTCCCCAGGACTTTGAGGACAACCCTTCAAGGACACTTCTCACCCATAGCTGGTATTGTACCAGTTTTGTCACTTGTCAGGAGGGTGACCTTGGGTAAGTTATTTAACCGCCCTGTCTCAGTTTCTTATCTATAAAGTGGCTATACCTCCCTCATTGTCTACTATGAGACCACAATGGTCAACAAAGCCTGGCACTCTCCAGCACTCCCAACACTCCCTGAACTGTCATCACAGTCATGACAACAGACCCTACTTTTCCTCTGGGACTACCCATCCTGACCACCCCCCAAGGCTGGGAGAATTCCCATGAAGAAAATTCTCCACGTCCCATCTACTTAGGGCCAGATGGGTTTTACTAATTAATGGACTCAGCTGTGATCTGAGAACACATTTGTTTCTAAAGTTTCTGATATCATACAGCCTAGTTATGGCCCTTTAACATATTTATTTCTCAATATGTTGACCTTAGAAAATTGGAAAAACATAGGTTTGGAAGTCTCCCCTAGGCCAGTGACCCCAAATAACCTGTGGCAGAAGCCTTGGTTGTCCACCAAAATCCTTACTCTCCTTTCACAGTTAGAATAGCAGGCAGGGATACGGCCCGTGCCATTTCCCAGTCCAGCTGGCAGTTCGGTGTGGCCACGTGACTGAGTTTTGCTAATGGAATAGGCTAAGAAGTGATGGGCACCACTTCCAGGTCTAGCCCTGCAAAATCCCCAGGCTGGAGCAACTCTCCCCTTCTGCTGGCTGGATGCAGATGACAGGCCCCAGGAGACGTGGGCCCACAGGATGAAAATAAACCTTGGGCCCCTGAGGGACATGTGATTGCTTGTTAGAGGATTAAGATACCGTATCTAAAGTGCCTGGCACAGACTTCCCTGGTGGCGCAGCGGTTAAGAATCCGCCTGCCAATGCAGGGGGCACAGGTTCGAGCCCTGGTCCGGGAAGATCCCACATGCCCTGCTCACCTCTACACCTATCCTAGCACAGTTACAAGGTCAAGAAATAAACTTCTTTGTCTTAATCTACTGAAATATGATTGAATTGTTATTTATTATTAATTACAGCCTAGCTGAACCTGAACATTCATCCTGAGTGCCACTGTGATGTGTTTTCACTCAGTCCTTTCCCTACTTTGTGTTTACATAGATGAGTTCACATATGTGACTTTGTATTATATTTCTTACAAGTACGTTTCTACGTTGTCATATATTCTTCATAATTTAATGGTTGCAGAGTATTCCATAAAGTAGCTGGTAAACCATAATTCACTTAACCATTCTACTGTTGATATTTAGTTTGCTTCTTGTTTTTTCTCTACTTTAAATAATGCTATAATAAGCATTTTTGTGCAGAAGCCTGATTCCATATTTTGAATCATTTTTAAAAACGTCACCAGAACTGGTATTATTCAAAGGTTATGAACTGGTATTATTCAAAGGTTATGAAAAGGTTGAACTTCTTTTCACAAAGACTGAACTAGTTACACTACCATCACTAATGATGTGCTCATTCCATCAGACATTAAAAGCAAAGTAGTTTTACAAATACTTAAGAGCATAAACATATCAACTTGATTTTTTAAAATTTCCCCTTTTATTTTGCATTTCTTTGATCACTACTGAGATTGAACACTTCTTCATGTTTGTTAATTAGTGGTACCTCGTCTTTCGAGAATTTTGTTTATGTCCTGCCATCTACTGGAGTCTACATTTCCTGTAGATTTAAGTAATCTTAGCACTCATAAATCCTATCAAGAATGGATGATACTTCCCTGGTGGCGCAGTGGTTAAGAATCCACCTGCCAATGCAGGGGACACGGGTTCGAGCCCCGGTCCGGGAAGATCCCACATGCCGTGGAGCAACTAAGCCTGTACGCCACAACTACTGAGCCTGTGCTCTAGAGCCCGCGAGCCACAACTATTGAGCCCATGCGCTACAACTACTGAAGCCCGCGCACCTAGAGCCCATGCTCCGCAATGAGAGAAGCCGCCGCAATGAGAAGCCTGTGCATCGCAACAAAGAGTAGCCCCCGCTCGCCGCAACTAGAGAAAGCCTGTGCGCAGCAACGAAAACCCAACACTGCCAAAAATAAGAAAAAAAAGAATGATCATCCAAAATTTCAGAAAGCATTTTATTGTCAGAACAAATATTAAGGCACAAAAATACATCAGTTTTTTCAAACAAAAATCTTTGAAATAGTTTTGTCCTACATTCAGAGCAGCTTCTTCCAAATAATACAATAATTTAACCTTTTAAATAAAAATATATAACTTCTTAAGCCCCTTTCTTCCCAAATACATGTTTTCCTAGTTCTAAAGAAGTTTCTTATTGAGCTCCTGTGTTATAATGTACATTTCCTTAAATCTAGTTTTGTCACTTATATACATTCGCTATGTAATTTAGTACTTTAACCAACATGTTAAACTTCTTTCTTATAAGGCATGGTGTTTTGTATTGCTTATCACATGCTGTTGATCATACAAAGACACAAGTACCAAAACTAGGGACTTATAAATCTAGCATAATACGTCTCATAAACCAGTCCTGTACGGCCTAGTGCAATAGACTCAAATCCCTTTTGAAAAAAGGATATAAAAATCGTTTTATACTTTCATGTACATGTATATCTTTTATACTTTCAGTCTTCACATTACAGTAGTGCAAATATAATATACTGCCGTAGAGGGGGAAAGTCAGTACTCTCTGCAGGATATGTGAAAGATTTTAAATATTATTTTCTTTACAGGAAAAGTAAAAAGTATGGGAGCATCATCTCTTGGGCTTAAAAAATTCACATATTCATCTATTTTTCCTTATTTTTTGAAATAAACTAACTTAAAGCTCCACTAAAGCAGATACTAATACTAATCTAACTCAAATCATGAAAATTCCCTTTTAAGCAGATTTCATACTTCACATAAACCTAACATGAACTGCATAATAAAAACACTTAAGCATTTTGCCTAGGAACACATAAAACCGGACTCTTATTCTCAGATCCCTGCATTAACAGGGAAACCCATCCTGATGGCATCCTAAGAATAAAATGATGTGACAGCCTCAAAGACCCTGATGCCCAGTTTCTGGAAACTTTGTGCAGAAGCGGGGATGACGAGCTGTACAGTGGCTCTGAGTGTGACTTCTCCCTGGGGTCCTTCATCAGAACTATGGCTACAGCCCCAGGGAGCCCCTCCTGTGCACACGAGGGGGCCGAGAAGGCCCTCTGTAGGAACACTCGCTTCAGCTCACGAGTCACCAACAAACACAACTGCCACTGAAGGTGACAGACACAGTATACGCCGCTTGAAAAACATTTCTGATGAGGTTATCAGGAGAAAATACTGCTTTCTGTGATTTGGAGAAAAGTCTGCATTTCGCTGTGCACCTGAGCCATACCGGCAGCATCATTTTTCTTGCCAGCTGCAGGCAGAAGTGTTTTTATAAACACTATCAAGGTTATGTGAGAAGCATTTTCCCTTATTACTACACAGTTACCATCAACTCCCCACTCGCACTCCACGACATCTGCAGCTGGAAACCCAGGATTCTACATTTCAAAATTCAACTAGAGCCCTATGAGTTGGGGATCAATCTGCTTCAAAATCTGGGGACTGGTGTTAGACACAAATGTTAGGAACAAGAAGGCACTGGTCAGCTCTGAAACAACTGGGCTGAGGGTAAAATACACCAAAACCAGAATGGACATAAATGCTGGGAAAGATGGTAGGTGGGAGCCCATTATTGTGGCAGAAACGGAAATAAGGAAGGGAACCCACACTGTTAGATGTTCTTTCCTTGGGAAGGATGTCCCAAACCTTTCTCAGTACAACACAGTCAATAGTTACTACTGCAAATAAATTTGAAAGTATCTTTCAAGAGGCATTACTACTAGAAAGTTTTTTTTTTTTTTAAAGAAGATGTTGCGGGTAGGAGTTTATTAATTTAGTTATTTATTTTGCTGTGTTGCGTCTTCGTTTCTGTGCAAGGGCTTTCTCTAGTTGTGGCAAGCGGGGGCCACTCTTCATCGCGGTGCGCAGGCCTCTCACTATCGCGGCCTCTCTTGTTGTGGAGCACAGGCTCCAGACGCACAGGCTCAGTAGTTGTGGCTCACGGGCCTAGTTGCTCCGCGGCATGTGGGATCCTCCTGGGCCAGGGCTCGAACCCATGTCACCTGCTCGAACCCATGTCACCTGCATTAGCAGGCAGACTCTCAACCACTGCGTCACCAGGGAAGCCCTAGAAAGCTTTTTTACTAACTCCTATGAAATGAGAAAATGAGAAGCCAATTCATAACGCAGGCTTTTGAAAGAAATCATTTTGTTTTGTGGCTTCACAATGAAAAAAATCAATGAAAGGTTATGATTTAAGTGCTTGTACTGGTTAAGAATTTAATGCTTAATCAAAAACTCTGGTGGCTTCCCTGGTGGCGCAGTGGTTGGGAGTCCGCCTGCTGATGCAGGGGATGCGGGTTCGCGCCCCGGTCCGGGAGGATCCCACATGCCGCGGAGCGGCTGGGCCGTGAGCCATGGCCATTGGGCCTGCGCGTCCGGAGCCTGTGCTCCGCGGTGGGAGGGGCCGTGTACCGCAAAAAAAACCTCTGAAATCATCCTCAACTCACAAGGTTAGAACTCCTTCAAAGAAAGATATATAGGATTCTAACTTTAATTCCTATTCTAAATGTTCACTAGGCTGTATCTTTGGTCAGGAGAGCAGCAAAACATTCACCATTTTCATCATACTATATTCAACTGCTTTTCAAGTTTAGAACGTTCTGCATTAAAAAAAATTTTTTTTTAAATTTCAAATTACACATTACATATATAATGTAACAAAATAATGTATAAAACATGGTTTAAGGTTAAAAAATTAGTTACAAGATTAATAGTGATGTACTATGCAGTTAAATATATAGTTTTTTATGAAACCAAATATGCTAGGATTACATAGAAGGTTCTAGTTTCCTCAAGGTTCACTGGTATGAGCCTCCCAGCTCGCCAGGGAGGAAGTGCTCTGGTGGAGCCATGTGGCCAGGGGACCCCACCTGCCCCAGGCATTCAGCAGCAGCACACAGATATCTGGCCTGAGGGAGGGGACAGCGGCAGAGCAGATCTTTGGAAGTAACCTGTCTCCATGTACTGTGCTCCCCTGAGCTCAGACAGAAAAGACCAATGCTATGATTTGATGTGTGTGGTGATAATTACACACAAGGGCTTTGTGCAGATGTGCATACACACACACACACACACACACACACACACACACACAGAGCAAACCTAACCATATAAACATCCTTATGTTCCAACCTTAACCAAGTTCTACTTCTTATCAAATTGCTTCAGCATGAAAATCAAAGAGAATTATTATTGCATCTAGTAACTATAAACCCAAGAGGTGGAGACATTGCTTTACCACACCTCAGAAGAATCACATCACCTGAATCAAACAAAGGTCAGTGGAAGAACAGTAGGAGTGTTCATGTAAAAAAGTTGTCTTAGGGCTTCCCTGGTGGCGCAGCGGTTGAGAGTCCGCATGCTGATGCAGGGGACACGGGTTCGTGCCCCGGTCTGGGAAGATCCCACATGCCACGGAGCAGCTAGGCCCGTGAGCCATGGCCGCTGAGCCTGCGCGTCCGGAGCCTGTGCTCCGCAACGGGAGAGGCCACAGCGGTGAGAGGCCCGTGTACCGCAAAAAAAAAAAAAAAAAAAAAAAAAGGTGTTTTAAATTGTCATATTTCCCAGGAAAAAAAAAAGAGAACCCAAACCCACACGCCTGCCACCCATCAGCTAAGGGCATTTGGGCACCTATCTTTATTATAATACTTCTCTCAGGTCATTGCCAAGTCTAGGCAATTTAATGGACATTAAACTGGCATTCAAGAGTCAGCTTAATAAGGGTTGCAGAACCCTCCCACCATCTGAATTCTTAGTTTTAGTACATAGATTTCCAAGATCATGCAATAAAAACTTATTGTACTGTATCAAAACAGAGTTCTCTTTTAGTCTTGAGGAAGTCCTTCACTGTTATGTAAGCTTCATTTATGTGGGTTCCAATCACATTATTTTTTCTGAAGAGAACATTTTTTCTGCCATTTCAGATCTGGTCATAATTTCCTTAAAAAAAAAAAGGGAAGTTATTCATCAAAATGTCGATGCTCCTTCCAGGTCCTAACAGAATTCTCTATAGCGTCTCTACGAAGTAGTCACGATTTTGTGGGGTACATACACGCCACGATACACACAGAAATATTAGATATGGAAAATGAAAACCATATAATCCAGACTTCCAGTAATGGAGTGTAATCAATTATCTGTTCAGCTCAGAAAACTGTAACATTTCTAATTCAGAATCACCAGTGTGAGGCAGGGACAGAGCTAAAATGGATTTCTTAGGCATAGAGCTCATCTAGGGATTTGCCTGACTCTACTACTTTAGGTATTTTTGAAATTACAAATCAATTATTTATCAAATGAATACTACAAATGCCCTTTTAAAAGTAATTCCAGGGTATATCTTTCCATAGAGTTATAAATCCTGGAGTTCAATGGTTTTGTAGCAAGGTGCGTATATATGGCAGCCTGCTCAAGACTTCCCATCCCACTGTGGCCAAATCCCCGCGCCGATGCCAGTCTTCTTCCTGACCTTTCAATGAACAGAGCTGTAGCTTCTCTCATATTCTACAGCCACCACGTAAGTTACTCCTTAGCTACCACTCATTTCCCGCTACTCTTCCTCTGGATAAATTGGTGGTCTCCACGTCCATCCTTTAATCCTTGCACTTCAGACGTCTTCCTGTCCTGGGCCACCCTGCAGTGTCCAGATGATCTATAACTCATTTTTTCCCCCCAAAAACCTTCCTAAATCCACATCATCTATTCACATTTCCTACCTAGCAAATGTAACTCAGTTAGAAACTTTATTTAATACCCCAGGAAAATATCTACAAACATAAGAGATTGATTTAGACAAACCGCCACCTTGAAGTCTTCTAAACACTTACATCTTAAGATGTTAGAAAATCATAGACTCAAAACCTCCTGGAAGGATTCTTCCCTCCTTTCACACCAATAAGCATTTATCTTGCTCCTGTTTTAAATGAGGATCCAGTTCCTTAAAACTTTACCCACAACTCAACGCCGTCTTTCCATCTGCTCAATTTGTAATCATTTGCAAAAGTAACTTTCAGAGCTTCTTTTGAAATACATTTCTACCTTGTGAAAATAACAGCTCCAAGACATAAGCAAAAATATATTTTACCTCATCTGAATCCACTAATACTGGAAGAACTCTGAAATAAAGGAAAAAAAAAGTTGACAATGTTATTAAAAGGCAGTGTGTCTACAAGGCTGAATATAGCATATCCTGTGATCCACCAAGTCTCACTCCTGGAAGACAGAGTCAACAGAAGTGAGTACCCAGTGTTGCCAACAGACACGGAGAAGAATATTCATAGCAGTGTTGTTCTTAACAGGCCCCAAATAGGTAAACTGGAGTACTATACAGCCCCCCAAAGAGGTATAAACTATTGAGGGATCAAATTTTAAAAACTGACACAAGTAATCTACAGTTACAGACATCAGCACAGCAGTAGCTTTGGGGTCATGATTTGGGAGGAAAACAAGAAGATGGTTTTTAGGGTATTAGTGATGTTCCAGTTTGGTTTTTTCGTTTTTTTTTTTTTTTGCCGTATGCGGGCCTCTCACTGTCGTGGCCTCTCCCATTGCGGAGCACAGGCCCCGGACGCGCAGGCTCAGCGGCCACGGCTCATGGACCCAGCCGCTCCGCGGCATGTGGGATCCTCCCAGACCGGGGCACGAACCCGTGTCCCCTGCATCGGCAAGCGGACTCTCAACCACTGCACCACCAGGGAAGCCCATGTTCCAGTTTTTGATCTGGGTATCTGGGTGCAGGTTACAGGAGTATGCTTATATTAAAAATTTACTGAGCTATCTACTTATTTAGAATTTGTGCACTTTCCAGAATGGGTGCTATACTTCAAAACTTTCAGTTAAAAAATTAGCTGATATATGAAAATAATTATAACTTCAAAATGGAAACAACAACAAAAATCAGCAATTCTAGAGGCTAGTATGTTGGAAGAACATCAAGGACTAAACCATGATGAATGAATAATTCCAAACACAGTGGGCATCCAATTATATCTTTGTTTTTTAAGCCCCTGGTTATTGTTTACTTTGAATAGTTGGACAAATATCTTGACTAGTGATGTGCTATCTAATTTGAAAACCCACATGTCATGTACTTTTGTGAGAACTTAAGAGGGATGAATAGGCTTGACTGTAGTCATCATTTCACTACGTACATATATATCAAATTATCATGTTGTACATCTTAAATAAACACAAATTTAATTAAAAGATATACCTATTTTTAAAAAGATGGATGAGTAAACATATTATGAAAGGTGGTATTTATGGTATCAAGTATTTGTTTAATCCTATGTCATTGTTACCATTGACTGGACATAAACCAGTGAAGGATACTGAAGAGAGAAAAAGTTATGCAACAGAACCTTTACTCGGGAAAGATTATATGGATAAAAAGACAAATGTAGAGCTTCGATGTGCAATGGAGCACTGAGAGGGAGAGCCCAAAGGGTCTGCATGCCAAGGTCACAACATGAAAGTCACATCAACGCACAGTCCAGAGGATGCTACTAAGAGTGCAGCCCATGGTGGAGACAGAAGAAAGAGAAGTCGGGGCCTCGCTAGATGTGAGGAAGGAGCCAACTTATATGGCTTGGAATAATATTAAGGGAAATCCAGACTGCTTTAGGGAAAGATGATCCAGAACCTTGGGAGCCCAGAAGACAGCCCATTGAGTGCTTAGCACCTCGTTTAGAGATAAACACTGCAATCTCCAAAATGGTTCCTTTTGTGAGGTAAATGACTATTTAAAACTTATTAAGATGGACTCAGTGCACTGAAGAGGAAGGAGAACTATGCTAAGCTGGTCTTTTTGGTTTATCAGAGACACAGAAAAGCCATAATGAATACCATACGAATATCACATAACACACTAGATCATATGGTTATTCATGATCTGTTTAAATTGTCCTATGGCTTGCAAAAGTTTTGCTCCACTTCTATTGATGTATAAAGAAGTGTTTACCTGTACATGAAGTCCGGTTTCTAAACTTGCCACGTAAATTGCACATGAATTTTGGGTAGCATTGTGCTAAACTTCTTGTGTTTTAAGTTTTCAGAATGGACACACAGGTTCCTAAGAACCTAAAATGCTGGAAGCTATCTTGGATTGTACAGTTCTACTCATTTCACATAAATGGTTCATGAGAACATAAAAGAAGACATTTTGCTCTTTTATATTCCAGAGGAATTTTTGTAATCAGGCAGACATTCTACTTACAGAAAGAAATCGTAGAGACTAATGACTCTCTAAGACATAAGGAGAACTGCCCAGGAGCCTTATTGCTTTCCACCAAGAAGTGGTGGCATAGTATGGGGTTAGTCTACTCAGGTGATTTCCTTCTAAAGTACTCAGTAGTGAATTTCCAAATCTGGAAGATAACGGTTGCCACCTAATCTGAATCTCTCCACACACCCTTGCTCAAAATTCCATGAAGTCCCTAAGGATTGCAAACAAAACCACACACAACTCACAGTCTTCGGCATAACCAGGAGAACACAGCAAATCTGAAATTATACGTAAACAGAGAAATAAATGCCAATACCAACAAATTCCCTGCTGTCACTGCAAGCTCATGGGTACTGAGAGTGGGGAAAGAGAGGTCTGAGAGACTCTGTGAAAAGTAGAGGGGAAGGAGAATTTAGACAAAGTATAGACAAACCTCTTCAAGAAAAATCAACACTAAGTTCCAAAATACTGACTGAAGGCCAGTGACTTGGTAGTTCACAGTATCTGCTACAGGGAAGGGGCTTAAATGGAGTGGAACCAAAAGTAGCAGTCTTGAACAATCATGGTTTTCAGGGGAGAACCAGATACATGGAGGAGTGGTACCCTCAGAGCTACGGCAGCACCATGAGTAAAAAGAAGGAAGTAGAAGGGGAAGATTAAAGATCTTGTAGAAATAAAAGAAAAATAAGACACCACCAACCTCCCTCTCTCCATACCTCCATCCCATCAACATTCTCCTTAAATAAAACTATAATTTATGCAACTGATGGAAGAAAGCACTCAGACTAGGAACTCTCACTACCAAATGCCTAGGAATAGGAAAAACAAACAAAACCAATTCCATATAATGGTGCAGGAAGAAAAAAAGAAGGAAAATGAAAATCAAAGTGTTTTACGGTAGAAGAAAGCTACAGCTATAACACAACACTCCAAATTAGATGAAATAAGTTAAAAAGAATATTTGGTGATATTAAAAACTACAATAAGAAATTTTAAAACCAAGAGCAAAAATGGATAAAAACAAAAGAGGAAGAAATTCAAAGAGTCCATTAAACTCTGGGAAAAAAAAAAGACAAAATCATCCCAGCAATGAAGAAAAAAATTACAAGGCACCCAAGGCAGAACAAATTTAAATAAAAATTTAATATGTGGCAAGAAAACTACTAAGAAAATGAAAATGATATAAAGAAAGAAGTAAAAAGGATTACAGAGAAACTAGTAAAAAAGAAAAGGAAGATAGCAGGTAAAGGTGGAAAGAAATCAGATGATTCCTCCCACAGAAACATTTATAAAACCTGGACAAAAATATTAAAAATAAGTAGTTAAAGGCACTGGAAAATGACCAAAGGGAGTGGGGATATGAATCCAAGTAGCTCAACAAATTCCAACAATACTCAAAAAGGAAACCACACCTAGGCACATCATACACACACTGTGGAAAGCCAAACGTAAAGAAAAAAATCTGAAAAGTGGCAAAAAAATGACAGTACACACATGAGGACAATACAACTAAAAACTGACTTCTCTTCAAAACAATAGAAACCAGAAGATATTGGAGGGATGTGTTGGAAGAGCTCAAACAAAAGTCAATCAAGATTTTTATATCCAGCAAAACCATCCTTTGAACAGGAGGGCAAACAAATACACTTCACATAAATAAAATTGAAAGAATTAGTTTCTAGCAGACCCATACTGTAAGAAACACTAAAGAAAGACCTACAGGAGAAGGTGATAACTCAGATATACAGGAAGGAAAAAAAGAAATCATAAAGGCATGTGAAGGATATTTATACACCTATTTTCCTTTTATGACTATTAAAAGAAAAAAAGTATAATAGTGTACTATTAGTTTCATAACGTAAAGGCAGTTCTTACCTCATATGAATCTGATATGTGTGAATTTCAGTTACCACAGTTTAATTAAACAACACCAGTCCCTCAACAAGACAGTTCAAATTTCAGTTACTCAAAAGCACAATGAGATACCACTTCACAGCCACTAAGAGATCTAAAATCAAAAGGTGAACAATTACAAGTGCTGACAAGGATGTGGAGAAATCGGAAACCTCATACATTACTGATAGGATTATAAAATGGTTCGGCTCTGGGAAAACTGCTTGGCACTTCCTCAAGATGTTCAACATACAGTTACCGTACGATCTAGCAATTCCACTTCTAGGTATATACCCAAGAGAAAAGAAAAACCCAAGAGAAGGAGACAGCCCTGAAGGCAGCCAAAAACAAAACAGAACAAAACCCAGGTAACATATGAAGGAACAGAGAAGAAGTACAGCAGACTTCTTTCTAAAACTATGACAGCTGGAAAACATTCAAGTGACAATCTTTGAAGTGCTGAAAGAAAAACAGTCAACTAGGAATTCTATAACCCAAATTCTATTTGGCTTCCCAAACAGCCAAAACAAAGACTTTTTCAGACAAATAAAACCTGACAGACTTATTACCAACATACTTGCATGACCAGAAACATAAAAGAAATTCTTCAGGCAAATGTGACATCATACTAGACAGAAACTATCTAAAAAGGAAGTAGATGGGAGCAGAGAAAGGAACAAACAACATGTGAAAACATCGTATTTGGCTATCCTGTTGTCTACCGTGGAAACAGCTATCTGGAATTTGTGTGTCATAAAGGACACTGATAAAGAAGAACCTGAAGAGCTCCAAGTTCCCGGAGGGGCTTCCTCTGCACTCTAGTTTTCCTATGCTCATGTTTTTCCTCCAAAAGCTTCCCCACCGTACATGGTATCGTGGTTACATGTGTTTAAAAAAAAAAGTTTGAATTCTTCCATATTATAAAGTTAAAACAAAATGATTCTGATCCTGATAAACTTACATAAGAAAATGTTGGAGTTGGTTATAGGGCAGGAGTATTAATAGAGTTGTTGTACAGTGAAAAAGGAAGGAGAAAGACAGACCAAGGCAGGGCTGTGTTTTCTCTGCATTTCGATATGAAGTTAATCAGTCATATACTAGTGATAGGGGCCTATAAAAACATACAGAGGTGAGAGTTTTGAAAAGCATATAACAAAGCATGAAAATTATCCCTTTATACTACAGCCTAAATTTTAGATTCAAACTTTAGCAGAGGATATTTACACATCTGTGAATGAAGAGGGAATGTTTTCCTCCACCCACTTCAAATCTTCATCCTGTAGAAATAAATATTTATATATTAGCTTTTGCTTAATAATGCCTGAAAGCAGAATTTTTAAATAGCATGTATATATAATTTAAGCATTTAAATTCAAATGCATGACATTCTTTTAATTTCTACATAGTCTAAGAAGCTGACACTTATGCCACACGAAAATTATGCCAGTATTTTCTTAAACAGTCAAATGAACACTTGGATTTTGGATTTTTGTACTTCTCTGGTTTTGGTTAGATGCACAGGTGTAATTTTTTTGTCTTGAAAAACCACAGTAAAAATACAAAGAGTTGATTTATAAGATAGAAAACAGCACGAATATTGACTTGTATTAATTTCTTGCTTCCAGCATTCAGTATGCCTCCTAATCTGTTCACTTTATGAGTTTATAATTTTTCAGCAGAAAAAGGTGATGGTACAGATATTCTAGCCTTACAAAAGCCTATTTATTTCAGTCACTTGTGTTTAGTGCTCATGTTTCTGTAGGAGAAAAGAAAAGCAGGTCAATTGGGGTATCTAAATTTTTTTTCAACAGAAACTTGCTTACAGTTATCTCACTGAGAGTAAGAAAAATAAAAGGTATGTTGAATATTTTGGTTTATAATGTAAAATAAATCAAAATGGCTACATGGAATCCTCTGGTTCCAGCATTAATTATATCTTGCTTACTTACAGAGAGAGAGAAAGCAATTGAGCCAGTACTAATAGGCACCCCAATTCTCTGAGTGAATCTTGGGTAGAAATGAGTCAATCAAGGAGAGACAAGGTCCCCGAGTTCTGATCAAGAGCTGACTATACGGGACTTCCCTGGTGGCACAGTGGTTGAGAGTCCGCCTGCCAATGCAGGGGACACGGGTTCGAGCCCTGGTCCGGGAAGATCCCACATGCCGCAGATCAACTAAGCCCGTGAGCCACAACTACAGATCCTGTGCTCTAGGGCCCATGAGCCACAACTACTGAGCCCACGTGCCACAACTACTGAAGCCCGCATGCCTAGAGCCCATGCTCTGCAACAAGAGAAGTCACTGCAATGAGAAGCCCGTGCACCACAATGAAGAGTAGCCCCCGCTCACCACAACTAGAGAAAGCCCACGTGCAGCAAAGACCCAACGCAGCCCAAAATAATTAAATTAATTAAAAAATAAAATAAAATAATTATCTAAAAAAAATAAGAGCTGGGCTTCCCGGTGGCACAGTGGTTGAGAGTCCGCCTGCCGATGCAGGGGACACGGGTTCGTGCCCCGGTCCGGGAAGATCCCACATGCCGCGGAGCGGCTAGGCCGGTGAGCCATGGCCGCTGAGCCTGCGCGTCTGGAGCCTGTGCTCCGCAACGGGTGAGGCCACAACAGTGAGAGGCCTGCGTACCGCAAAAAACAAAAAAAAAACAAAAGAGCTGACTACACAGTTTAGAGAAATGAGAACATTTTCCCTTGCTATATGTGCAAATACTGAGCTTTAAAATAAACTGAAACATATCCCTAAAATAAGAGGAAAATCTCTTAGCAAGCTGAAACTTTAATAGTTCTAACACCAGATAATTAAAACTGTGGAACTTTTTAAAGTTTAGTTAAATTACCATAAAACTACTCAAAGAACACATTTTAAAGAATTACTAATTACCAAAAATAAGGATTAGAGAATTTACCAAATCCAACAAATGAAACTGTTTCATACACCATCCATCCTGTCAGAACTTAGGTGCGTACATAAATTTTTACACCTTATTAACCGCAACATATGTAACTGTAAGAAAGCCAAATGTAAAACTGTATGGTAGGCATTTCCATTTTTAATTACTCTCATAATTACCACTTTTATGCATAAATAGTATGCATAAAATATTTAAAAACTCATCTCTACCCAATATTTTAACGTTTTATTCAAGTTTACATGGTTTAAAAGTCCCTTTCCAACAGACAACAAATGTTATCTGAAATAGCTTCAAAAATCACATAAAAGTGCTGAAAAATTAACACAAACTTTCACTATAAGAAAGCATCTCGATCTTTAATGTGCATGTGAATCACCTACGGAATTCTGTTAAAAAGCAGATTTAGATTCGGGACATCTGGTGTAGGCCTGAAATTCTGTGTTTCTAACAAGTTCCCGGGTGAGGTTTGTGCCGCTGGTCCAATGACAGCACATGAAAAGTGAGGGTTTACAGCAGTACGGTTGTCAGACTTAACTAGTATCACTACTTAGTAACATTTATTTTCATACAGAAAAAACTAGTAAAAAGTGTTCTCCTGAAGGTCAATGAATGTGACACCCATATAGAGTTCTAAAGTATTAAAGACTGAGATGCTATTAAATATATACTATACTCACAAAATTATCAGAAGTAGCAGGTTTAGCTGTTCCATTGGAAACCATTTTTGAGACTCTTAATTTTATTCCTTCAGCTGTAATGAGAAACATTATAGAAATTCATAAAATTATAAAATAATAATATTTTCCTTTGTAGCTTCACATTTAATAACCCTATAAAGAGAGTTAATAGTGGAAGCTTTGGGCTGGGTGCTGGCTTTAATATACCATTTGGAAATGTAGGAGGGACAGAAAAAGTTAAAAACGTCATAACTGTTTACAAAAACAACCAGGTTCTCAAGTTGCTAGTCTGAATTCCAGTTTTAGAGGAGTTTAAATGAACAAGCAAACATACATACATGCACACATTAGGTAGTTTCAGTACATTTTAAAGTTCATGGATTTAAAAATCTACAGGATTTACAATATATTTAAGAATAAAACACACCTTTGGCCATGCTTTCACTTCTCTAATGTATAAATTTTAAAAATGTGTTTATGGTATAAATAAAATAGGGAAGAAAAAGATTTTCCTTGTATTTGACCAAGGCTCTTCTTTATGCCAGCAGGTTTAGCAGAGGAGAGGTTAAGAGCATGAGTCCTGAAACTAGATGGCTTCACTTGGAATTCTGGCTCTATCTACGTAAACTCAGGCTAAGCAATCAACTTTCTGTGACTCAACGTCCCTGCCTGTAAAATGGAATAATAATAATGTCTACCTCAGAGAATTCTGATGAGCATTAAACAAATCAGCATATAAGGTACCTGAAACATAATGTCTATGTCCAATAAGTATTCACTTCTGTTACTACAATAATTTGCAAAAAGTGCTTCCCCATAAACTAGGACAGTTGGTACAATATGATGAGATCAAGTGCATAAGTGGATATAATGAGTGAAAATGAGGTTCCTCAATCTGAAAATGTTTCCATGGGGCGTCTGAAATCTCAACATTTGAGATCCTTCTCTTAAAGGTGTGATACACTGATTTTTTTTTAACTGAAGTATAATATACAAAATAAAATACAAACTTTTAAGTGTACAGTCTGAAGAGATTTTTATCAACTCTTGTGTAACTACCATCCCAATCAAGACATTTAACATTTCTATCATCACAGAGGATTCTTTTTTTTTCATTTAATATTTTCTTTCTTTCTTTATTTAGGTCTTAGTTGTGGTATACAAACTCTCAGTTGCAGCATGTGGGATCTAGTTCCCTGACCAGGGATGGAACCCAGGCCCCCTGCATTGGGAGTGCAGAGTCTTAACCACTGTGCCACCAGGGAAGTCCCCACAAAGGGCTCTTTAAATTCCTTTCTGGTCAATCCCAACCCCACCAGAAGCAACTATTGCTTTGATTTACATAATCACCACAGTTTACTCCTGCCTGCTCTAGAACTTCTTATATAAAACCATAAGGACTCAATATTCATTGGATTTGACTACTTTCACTCAACATAAAGGTTTTGAGATTTATTCATGTTGTATAGTGTTGATTACTTTTGCTTCCCAAACAGTATTCCATTGTATAAGTATACCACTATTATTTTATCCATTCATCTGTTGACAGACATTTGGGCTATTTCAGTTTTGGACCATGAAGGATCAGGCTGCTATGAAAGTGCACACAGTGTCTTTCTGTGGACATCTGCTTTCATTTTCATTTTTGGATAAATATTTTGGAGTGGTATGGCTGGGCTATATGGTAGGTGTATGTTTAACTTTTTAAGATACTGTCAAACTGCTTTCGTAAAACTTCTTATGACTTCTTCCATAATGTATGAGCGATCCAGCTGTTCTACATCCTCTTCCGCGTTTCACGCTGCCAGTCTTTTAAATTTTAACCATGCTAGTGGATACATGGTAGCATTTCACTCTGGTTTTAATTTGCGTTTCCCTGACGACCAGTATTATCGAGCACCTTTTCATGTGCGTACTGGCCTTTCCTTTGTCTTCTTTGGTGAAGTGTCTATTTAAGTATTCCATTTTTTTTTAAACAAATTGAGTTATCTTTTATTGATCTGTAGGAATTCTTATATTCTGGATACAAGTTCTTTGTCAGATATATGTATTGAGAAGGTTTCATCCCAGTCTAGGGCTGGCCTTTTCACTTTCTTGTTTCTCTTGATGAACGTAAGTTTTTAACTTTGGTGATGGCTAATTTACCAACCTTTTTATTTTACGGTAACTGCTTTTTGTGTCCTAAGAAACTGCCTAACCCAAGGTCATGAAGATATCTTCCTGTTTTCTGCTAGAAGAGTTATCGTTTAATCTTTTACATCTAGGTCTGTGATCTCTCTTGAATTAATTATAGGTGATATTCACGGCAGGAGTCTAGGTGATTTCCCCCCATGTGTTTATCTAGTTGTTCCGCACTCTTTGTTGAAAATACTATATTTTCCTCATATAAAGCCTTGCTACCTTTGTCAAAAATCAATTGACAAATGAGGTTTCCAATTTGGAAATTTGGAATTTATAATTTAAATATTATATCTCTTTTAAAAACAAAAGCTTTAGAGACCTCCTATTACATTGGAATCAATCTGGTGCTAGTAAGAGTACATTCTTTGAAGTGTTATTGCATTGATAAAATAATCTGAAGCAACAACAACAAGATCCACTGAACAATATGTACAGATTTATTTTTGGACTACTTTTTTTAAGTTGTCTGAAATTTCATTTCATTTTATTTTAGTTATGTATGTTTGGGACTCTATTTTGATACACTGATGTATGTATCCTTATGCCAATACCACACTGTCTTGATTAGTATAACTTGAAATTTTCGTCTTGAAATCAGTGTTAAGTCCATTAATTTAATTTTACTTAGATATAACTTCCACACCATAAAATGCACCATTTTGAAGTGTACAGTTCAGTGGATTTTAGAACACAGAATGGTGCAACCATCATCACTGTTCATTTCAGAAGCTTTTCATCACCCCCACCCCCACCAAAACCTCATACCTATTAGCAGTTACTCCCAACTCACTCCTTCCACCAGCCCCTGGCAGCCACTAATCTATTTTCTATCTCCATGCATTTACCTTTTCTGGACTTTTCATATAAATAGAATCATATAACATACGATCTATTGTAATTGGTTTCTTTCACTTAGTATAGTGTTTTCAAGATCTACGTTGTAACTACAAGAATGTTTAGGTTCTTCCAGATCTTTTGTATTTCCATACATATTTTAAAATCAGCTTAACCATTTTTTAAAAAATCAGCCAGAATTACAATTGGGACTGTACTGGATCTACATATCAATTGAGGAAGTGATGGCTTAATAATATTGAGAGTTACAATTCATAAACATTTACTTATTCTATAATTTCTCTTGGCATTGTTTTGTATTCTTCAGTGCAGTTTTCCCCATTTTTTTCCATTAAATTTATTCCTAAATATTTTATTTTTTGAAGCTCCTGTAAACAATATTTTAAATTTCATTTTTCAATTACTTCCAGTTATATAAAAAAATCTAATTTCTGTATTTGGACATATATCCTATGATTCTGTTATATTATTCACTTATTAATTCTACAGTATTTTTTCTTTTCTATAGACTCCTTAGGATTTTCTACATACTTAACGTTGCTGAGGAATTACCCGGCACTCCAGTGGTCAGGACTCCGTGCTTTCACTGCAGAGGGCGTGGGTTCAATCCCTGGTCAGGGAACTAACCCCACAAGCCGCGCGGCACAGCGGAACTAACCCCACAAGCCGCGCGGCACAGCCGAAACAAAACAAAACAAAACCTTGCTGTTTGTAAATAAAAACAGGTTTACTTCTTGCTTTCTACACTTTATGCCTTTTGTATTCTTTGGGTTGGTTTGTGTTTTGCCTTTCTGCACTGGCTAGGAACTGCTGTCTGATACTGAGTCAAAGTGGTGAGCAGATACTCACGTACTTTGTTCCCAATCTTGGGAGGAAAGTATTCACTATTTCACCATTAAGTATGATTTTAGCTGTAGAGTTTTTTCACACTATTCTGTAATATGTTTGCTAAGTGGGTTTCTTTTTTAAAAAATCATGAATAGGTGAATTCTGTGACGTGTCTTTCTGCACCTACTGAGATAATTATGTCATTTTTCTTCCTTACTCTTTAGATGAATTACACTGATTGAATTTCAAATGTTGAAACGGCCTTGCAACCCTGGGATAAAGTCCACTTGACAATGATGGTCTTTCATTATTCTTCTAGATTTTATTTACTAAAAATAAAATAAAATAAGAGTGGTATGTGGGATCTTAGTTCCCTGACCAGGGATCAAACCTGTGCCCCCTGCAGTGGAAGCACAGAGTCTTAACCACTGGACTGCCAGGGAAGTCCGTTTAAATGAATTTTATGTCTCTACTCATGAGTGACACTGGTCTGTAACTTTCTTTTGTCTTTGTCAGATTTTGGTATCTGAGCTGTGCTGGCCTTATAAAACAAGTTGGGAAGTATCCCTACCTCCTCTATAGTCTTTTTTTTTTAACATCTTTATTGGAGTATAATGACTTTACAATGGTGTGTTAGTTTCTGCTTTATAACAAAGTGAATCAGCTATACATATACATATGTCCCCATATCTCTTCCCTCTTGCGTCTCCCTCCCTCCCACCCTCCCTAACCCAGCCCTCTAGGTGGTCACAAAGCACCAAGCTGATCTCCCTGTGCTAGGCGGCTGCTTCCCACTACCTATCTATTTTACGTTTGGTAGTGTATATATGTCCATGTCTCTCTCTCACTTTGTCCCAGCTTACCCTTCCCCCTCCCCGTATCCTCAAGTCCATTCTCTAGTAGGTCTGTGCCTTATTCCCGTCTTGCCCCTAGGTTCTTCATGACATTTTTTTTTTTTTTAGATTCCATATATTATGTGTTAGCATACAGTATTTGTTTTTCTCTTTCTGACTTACTTCACTCTGTATGACAGACTCTAGGTCCATCCACCTCACTACAAATAACTCAATTTCGTTTCTTTTTATGGCTGAGTAATATTCCATTGTATATATGTGCCACACCTTCTTTATCCATTCATCCGATGATGGACACTTAGGCTGGTTCCATGTCCTGGCTATTGTAAACAGAGCTGCAATGAACACTGTGGTACAGGACTCTTTTTGAATTATGGTTTTCTCAGGGTATATGCCCAGGAGTGGGATTGCAGGGTCGTATGGTAGTTCTAGTTTTTTAAGGAAACTCCATACTGTTCTCCATAGTGGCTGTATCAATTTACATTCCCAACAACAGTGCAAGAGGGTTCCCTTTTCTCCACACCCTCTCCAGCATTTATTGTTTGTAGATTTTTTGATCATGGCCATTCTGACTGGTGTGAGATGATATCTCATTGTAGTTTTGATTTGCATTTCTCTAATGATTAGTGATGTTGAGCATCCTTTCATGTGTTTGTTGGCAATCTGTATATCTTCTCTGAAGAAATGTCTATTTAGGTCTTCCGCCCATTTTTGGATTGGGTTGTTTGTTGTTTTGATATTGAGCTGCATGAGCCGCTTGTAAATTTTGGAGATTAATCCTTTGCCAGTTGCTTCATTTGTAAATATTTTCTCCCATTCTGTCACCTCCTCTATATTCTGAAGAGTTGCCTAAGATTAGAATATTTCTTCCTTAGGTATTTGAAAGCATTCACTAGTGAAGCCAGCCATCTGGGTCTGGAACTTTATGGGAAGATTTTAAATTTCAAGCCCAATTTCTTTAATAAATATATGGCTATTCCAATTAGTGGCATAGGGTTAGAATTAAGATTAGGGTAGTTTCTTAAGTGTATTTCTCAAGGAATTTGTTCATTTTATCCAAATGCCCAAATTGTTCATAATAGCCTCTTACTTACCCTTTCTTGCTGTAGTAATGTCCGCCCTATCTTTCCAATGTTGGAAATTTGCCTTGCTATATTTTATTTCTGGTTTAGATTACCTAGAGGTTAATCAATTTTTATTAATCTTTTCAAAGAAACTACTTTTGGCTTTGCTCATTTTCTCTATTTCCCCCTGTTTTCGATTTCATTGGTGTAGACACAACTTCATTATATCCTTCCTTCTAATTACCCCAGGTTTAATTTGCCATTCTTTTTCTAGCTTCTCAAGATGGAAACATATTATCAATGTTTTCTTGGTAATACAGGCATTTAAAGCTATTAATTTTCCTCTAAGAATTGGTTTAGCTGCATCCTGTAAAATGTGACATGTTATGCTTTTATTATCATTAGCATGAAATATTTTCTAATATTCCTTCAATCCACGAGTTACTTAGAAATTATTGCTTAATTTCTAAACATCTGATTATTTTGTAGATATCTTACTGCTGTGCATCTAATTTAACCATTGTGATCAGAAACATACTCTGTATGATTACAATCCATTGAAATATATGGAGACATTTTTAATGGCCACACATATGGTCTATCTTATTCAACGTAGACTTGGACCTTTATTCTTTGGTTGCTAAATGCAATGTTCTATAAATATCAATCAAGTCAATTAGGTCGATGGTTTTATTCAACTCTAACTGTGACATCTGGGCCACCTCTAGATTGATCTTACTGATTTTTCCCTCAACTATGGATCACGGCTTCCAGTTTCATCCTATGTCTAGTAATTTATCATTGTATACTGGACATTGAGAATGGTATCTTATAGACTGGATTCTCTTATCTTCCTCTGGGAAGTGTTGTGTTTTGTTCTAGCAGGCAATTCAAATTATTGCTAGATCACTCTGATCTTTTGGGGATATGCTTTTAGATTTGATTAGGGTTTATTTCAGTTTAGCTTTAGTCCTAGGGTAAATTTCAGTGGTCCTAGACTGTGGTCTTTACTTCTAAGGAGTGGCCCTTCTGGGGTTTTAATGGAAAGCACTTTTAACTTGTTGAGATTTGAATTTCAAACTCTGCTGTGGCAGCTGCTGAAACTTCTGTTCCGCTTCTTAGCCTAATAGCTATTGTTTTCCCCCTGGCTTCTTGGAGTCTCACTTTGCACATACCCAGTTCAGGTATCAGATAAGACTAGAGAGACTATAGACTTTTGAATTTCCCCCTTTGTGGCTCTCTCTTTTATGGATTTCTTCCATCAATCTCCAGACATTCTTACAGCCCCAAATTCACTCTCCAATTCCTTGCATCAGTAAGATTATACCTGTCTGCTTGTGCTCTAGCCACTGTACTGTCTCATTGACTGGGCATGAACTCTTCTTTCATGGTTCTCTTCTTTCAACAGTGAAATCTTCTCCAGTTTCTGCCTGCTTTTCTTTGCTCTCCAGTGCCTCCAATAGTTAATTAAAAAAAAAAAAATCTGTCCAGAGTTTATTCTAGCTATCAGCAGGAAGATTAGCCCCAAACAATTCATTCCATCATTATTGGAGCCAGAACTAACACACTGAATTTTAATATCTCTGCTGTGAATAAGTTTTGCAGATTTCTTTTCTTAATAGAAAAGTCAGAAAAACATGAAAGAATTAGTTGTAGGTGATAATCTGATGAGAGGAGGTAAAAGGAAGTGTGGACACTGAAGACACACTGATTATGTTGCAAATTTTGCTGACTGGGTAGATTATAAAATTTTCACAGTAGAGAAACAAAAAAAAATTGTGAAAAAGAATGTTACTAATAAGAGAAACCAAAGTAAGAGGAAGGAAGAATGGAATAAAGATAAAATTACTCTTTACATCTGAGTTACATACTTATGTTGCCATAACAAATGCTTCAATTACAGTGTTTTGGTAAAATTAATAAAATGATAAGACACTTATGTATAAATTAATAGAAAGATGAAAACTAAAGCACTAAAACCATAATTAGAAATGCTTTGGGCATGACCGGGAAATTACAGATGTGCACAATTTTCAAGAGCAAGAAGAGGTGATACAAAGAAATTCAGCAATCATCATTAAGAAGACGAATATTGTTTAGGAGCTAAGCACAATATACACCAAATCACTCTCGTGGGAAACAGTGCAGCTATTTCAATACTTAGACTTTAAGAGCAAACACATAACAAAAGCTCAAACTATTTTAGCAATCCTGAAAATTTCATTACTGACTTCTCTTCTGTGACTGTCTACCATAATAGAGGTTTCTGCAGATACAGTTTTAAAAATATTTTACGGGAAAAAAAGTGTATCTGACCTTGCATCACAGGTAGAGGTACAATATTTCTTTGTTACAATATATGCAATGGTCATTTAATAAGAAAATATGCCACTCACTTAAATTTTCAGATGTTACCATGAATTCTTCAATTTCATCATCAGAATCATCTATTAAGGGCATGAAGGCATATCTAAATCAAAAACAAGGAGTAGTTTTACTAGTGTGTTTGAACCTGTTCAACATTCAGTTTACATCTAAAAGAGTCAGTACACACTTTAAAAAATATATACACTTAAAAAGTTTCCCATAAATTGAAATGATAAAAATTTAATTATTTTACTCTCAAATCAGCAAAGGTTACTGTGAAGAAACTGAAACTGGGGTTCCCAGACCCGTTGGTAAAAGCATCGATGGATCAAATTTCTCTGGAAGCAACTTTGAAATATCGAATGCTCAGGGAAGGGAACTTTCTGCTGTACTTTTTTCTCCATGTCAGGTTTACCTCCCTGCCCACTATTTTTACTTATCTCCTAACGAAAAGGAATTGCTAACCTGATTGGTGAAAATAAAGCACACCACTCAAGCCACATTTACTGGGTCCAACAGCATTCAAAAAGCACTGCTGATTTAAAAAAAAAAAAAAAGCACTGCTGATAATAGCAACAAAACTAGAAACTAAGTGTCTAATAATTAGGGACTGCTTATATAAATTATGCTACAATCATATGGAATGCCAGAAAGCTATTAAAAGTAATATGGTAGGTCTATACAAGATGATAAGGAAAGACACATTTTAAACAAAGAAAGTGCAGAATAGTGTATATATGTATGTATGTACTATCATTGTTGTTGTATAATATTTAAATCTGTTTTTAATCAAAAAATTTTCTATTGAAGTATAGTTGATTTGCATGTTGTTGTATAATTTTAAAGAGAGAGAGAAACACACACACTAGTATATACTTTTTCATTTTTTCCTAGAAGGAAGAAACTTAACAGTGCTTTGCTTGGGGAAGAGGAATGAGGCAAGGGAAGCTGTGGGGCTTCCTGTCACATGTAGTGTAAAGTACAAGTTTCTGAATTTCGCATTCAAGCTCTTTACGATTTTGCTCCCACTTTTCCTTTCCAGCTTTATGTCCCACCAATGTAAGGGTAGTAACCAAACTGTGTGGCTTGTTGGCCTCCAATGTATGCCATGTCTGTTCCCGCTACTCCTAGAAAACCTGCAGTCTTTCGCAGGTCAGCCAGTCACTGTCCTACTCCTTTCCTAAAGGTGTAACATAAATGCTGCCTTTTCATGGACCCCTCTTCCACCTTCCTGCTGGGCTTATATATCTCTTATTTCACTGTCTTGCTTTTGTTACATTTGTCTCCCCACTTGACTGTATGTACACTCTTTAACAGCAAGGACTACCTCTCCAGTTTCTATAAATGCTGTTTTAACATTGTAGTAGATGATGAACAAATCCTTGCCAAATTTGAACTTTCCTATGTTAGGTACCTCTGATTGTTTGCTGATGGTCTCCACAAAAACATTATTACAATAAGGATAAGGGAAAAAAGGAAGCTCCAAAACGCATCATCAATCCAGCGTTCCATCCAATCCTATAATAAGGACAATTCAAACAAGAAAAGTTAATTTTCTGATAAACATACAGATTTCCCATTCAAATAGTACATAATGACAAGTACTAATGAAATCTTTCCAACCAGTAAGTCTTCCAAATGAATAAGCACACGTTTTTCCGAGAAACATAAAAACTAAGAAATGCTATCTCTATAAAATCATTATGCTTACTTCAGTAATATTAATGCTTACTTCAGCCTTATAACCAATATAATGAATAAAATCCTAACAAATTATATAGTATCATAAAAAGAATTAGAGGGACCTCCCTGTTGGCGCAGTGGTTAAGAATCCACCTGCCAATGCAGGAGACACAGGTTCGAGCCCTGGTCTGGGAAGACCCCACATGCCATGGAGCAACTAAGCCCGTGCGCCACAACTACTGAGCCTGTGCTCTAGAGTCTGCGAGCCACAACTACTGAGCCCATGTGCCACAACTATTGAAGCCCGCACACCTAGAGCCCGGACTCTGCAACAGGAGAAGCCACCGCAATGAGAAGCCCATGCACCACAACGAAGAGTAGCCCCCGCTCGCCGCAACTAGAGAAAGTCTGCACACAGCAACGAAGACCCAACACAGCCAAAAATAAATAAATAAATTTAAAAAAAAACAACTAGAGTTTAAAAGGGCTTCAGAGGTCAATTATTTTCTAGACAAGAACAGTTTCTTCTCTCACTAAATTATCCCTACAGCAGCAGAAGTCCAGGGTTTTCAGAGGGCTCTTCATAATTATTTATATAGAACTACAGACTATTTCCAAATCAAGAAACCCCCAAGAGGGTCTTTTATTATTTTAAGTCTGAGAAATGTATCTTCTTCTAACTAGAGAATCCATGGAGGGTATCTCCTGAATGTTCATAATGAGTATACCATCCTAGAAACATGTCAGGCTTAAGGTTTACAGTCCTAAGTACAAAACAACCCAATTACACTGTGTGCTGGAAGAAAAAGATTTCCTGTTACCTAAAATTATACAGGGGGAGGATGCCTTTTCAAAATATACAAAAAGAAGTTGAGAAAAGGGCATAATTGGAAAAGGAGATTTAAGAGGAACTTTTTCAGACATTTAAAGAAGGCAAATGTTTCTATAATTCTTTACAAAATAATTCCAAGTAAAGAAAATCTCCACTCAAATTATCTGTCTACAAACACAAAATTCTTCAACCTTACACAAAATCAAATAGAATAATTAAAAATGAAAACTGTTTAAATAGGAAGATTATACTTACTGATTGACATTTTGCAATTCTAAATGTCTTAGTTGTCCACACCATAAACACTACAGATGCTGAAACACACCAAAAAAAGTCAACCATTGAAAGAATATGCAATACTAAAATAATGTATTTTAAAAGACAAGTTAGATAGCTTACCCATTATGGCAAAGATCAGGGTATTTGTGAAGTGCCTGTACAAAGAAAATTTCACTGTGTTCTTTCTTAGCCTTAGAGTCTTCATAGTTTGTGCCAAACTTATAAAAATGTGAAAAAAGTTAAGGAAAAAATTTAAATAGTAATATACAGGTAAGATAAAAAACAAAACAAGAATCTTCTGCTACATTTCCAAACTTAGCACTGCTATATAGTACTGCTACACATAATTCCTATAATTTAAAACTAATAAACACACAGAAAATGTTGTCTTATCCAATACTGTATAATCAGGATACCAATTTCATCACAGATATTGTTTTACAATATACCACTGTCTGAACTAAGTAAACACACTTCAAGGAAAAAAAAACATAAGCAAGAAGACCTATGATGTGCTCCTTCAATGCCAAGTTCTTGAAACAGAGAACAGAGCAGGACACACACTAAATGCCAAGTTCTCCTTAGGCCAGACACTCTTTACAGATCCCATCATGACATGCCACTTGGCGTGTGCTTTTCTGTCTGTTTCTTTCTTATTTTGTTGTTTCTGGTCTATTCTCATTTTATCCTCCAAATGACCATAATTAAGAAGTTACACCATCTGCCAATTCCATTTTATAAACTGAAACTGAAATATGTCAAGTAACACAAATCTGGACTTAGGTAAAAACAGACTTTATTGAAGAGATTATTGCAATAGGGAGAATGTTCCGACTATAAGATCCGAGAGAGTCCCAAAGGTCAGGCAGGGAAGGGCTTTGCTTTTATAGGGAGGAGTAAACAGGTGTCGAGAGCAGCAGGTGTGAGAAGTGGGTGGCCTGACGGGACAGTTGCCCAGAGAATGACTTTCCTTGAAGTCTGCAGGTTTTCAGGAGGGGCCATGAAGGAGGGCTGCGGGTGGATGAAAGCTCGGGAACCCGAGGGAGGGAGAAGGCTTAGTTTGGTCCAGTCTGGTATTTTGTCCAGATTGGTCAGTGGGTACATAGGTCTGTGTCTGTCCTTGTCACAAGTGAACATGGGGGCACCTGGGAGTCTCATCGAAGTCCTATGGGGAAAGGCATCTGTTTGTATTGACAGTAAGCCTTTTCCCGGAACACGAAAGGGTGGAGGCTGTCTTAACCACGGCTGTTCCAGGAGCACAGGGCTCAGGTAAAGTGCGACACTGTCAGGTACAAAGAAGCAGAACGAGGCTTGTCCACTGGCTCCTCAGTAGTGCAGCTGTGCTCAAGCCAGAGCTCTGTAAACGGGAGCTGCTTCCTCTGCAGCACCTGCCAAGCCCCGTTCAGGGGCCACACTCTGAACATACGTAACAGAGTTGAGCAAAGGAATGGAAGTGGCACAGTTTGCACTTAGGCCTCCTATTTAAATTCCAAATACTTCACTCATCAAAAACTTCACTTTAGTACTAAAACTACCAAAGCTGCTTTTCAATCTTTCTGAATGACCAATAAGTTGCAACAGAAGATCAATTTCTAAAATAGCACAACTCAACCAATTAGGCCTGCTGTCAGAATTTACAGACATGCAAATGTGCTTTATTCAATAAACATGATCAAGACCGAATACTTCTGAAGCAGTAATGAAAGCACACAGGCCCCATGATCCTGACAAGAGAAGCACCTTGGACATGCTGCTGCGGCTAGGAAAAGGATATCCACCAGCACAAGCTAGAGTCAAGAAGAGACAGAGGGAGGCTGGCCAGGAGCACAAGATGAGATCATTTGCCTGCAGCAAAACAGCAAAAGAATAAAACAAACAAGCAGGAGAAAAGAGGCAGAAGGCTGTGGCTTTGGGCGTTTTCAGGCTATTTTTTCTATTAATATAGAATTAGATTCTTACAGGAGGAGCTAGATGAGGTTCATCAAAGGTGAAGGAAGCAGGGTCATTATCCCAGCACTCAATTCTATAAGGGCGTAGTCCTGCTTCTTTGCTTGTCATTGGTAATCATTTAGGAAATCCACTACCTTTTTGTACAGAGAAAGCAGACTTTTCATCTCAGTAATGAAAATTACCAAACGGCAATCTAAAAGCAAACGTCAGAAATTCAGGTTGAGGCAGAAATGGATAATGCTAAATTTCCTTTCTCTCACCATGAAATACTAACCAAGAGAACTTTAATTTCTGGATTTCTTTATGACTTTTACCTCAAACATGTTTATTAAAAACATTATTAATTAAGCAAGCTAAATCTTTCCCCTTATTTTCCTTATCTCCCCATCCCAGTCTGGCTCATTATGTGTTGGACCAAAGCCATTGCTGTCCATAAAGGTGGTAAGTTACCCTCATTCAAATCCAGATGGAATCAGAGCGTTTACAGCCACTTTCCTCCGGAATTTTCTGCCAAGTTGCATTACTATGTATTTTTCCCAATGAACCCATGTACCACCTTGGAGATGATTAAGAACAAGAATACTTTGAAATACACATCTGTAAATTACCAGGAGGAAAGATAATATAGATTTTTAAAATGTGAAGTTTACAAGGCTCTAAGCATATACAAGTTTAGAAGTAAGACAACTCCAAAATGAATAGATGTCTTAAGCTCATTTTCTAAACTCACAATGACAGAAGAGAAGACATGACGATTGGAGACAGTAACGCTGAACCCAGTAGCTAGTTCACCTCCCCTGCAATTCTGCCTGTCCAGGTCCCAGGATGTTCGCACTGACTGCCCCTTATCCTCAAGTCAGGTGAGAATCCCTGACAAGCTATGAAGCCGGGGCTTCGGCAGAGTGGGCTCCACACTGGGGATGAGTACTCAGAGCTGGAACCCTGCTCACCTGCAGAACTGAGGAACAGACTTCACCTTTTGAACAACTGAATGACTCTACATGGTTTTTTTTTTTAGTATAGAGAATATGAAAAATTACATTAGAGTCAGAAATTTTTACGACTCGGAGAAGATCAGATTTATATTACTATAATTTTATTCAGTAAACTTGGATTCTCAACTGGTAGCTCTCAACAGAAGTAGAATCCAGTTTTCAAGCAAGTTGGTCGAAACAACTCTTTAAATCAGGTATTATCCCTTTACTGACACCCCTCGGACACTAGGGGCTACCTGGACATAATTTAGGAGGTCTGCAAATGCCTCACTGTAGGAAAAACTCCTCGTGTGAATGACGTGTGTGTTTATATATAATCTGTGAAGAGGCTCCACAGCTTTCATCAGATTTGCAAAGGCATTTCTGCTGCCAGAACCCAAACAAGGCTAAGAACCACTGCGTTTGAGAATAAAAATAAATTAAAAGATTTTTGTTTTGTTTTTAACTTGGAAGCATATCGAGAATTCACAAACAGGGAATTTAAAGAATAGATAAGACCAGGTTTACCCACAAGGAGCTCAGAAAATCCTACTAACAGTGTTACACCTGTTAGCGCACCTTCAGAAAGGGACAGCTTCCCGTAGAGAAGGGACACAGGCAATTTTAAGCCCTCCGGCCCTCCCTGTGAGAGACAAAGATGAGAACATGGAAAGAAACACAAGGAAAACAAAATCACATTTTACGTTAAAAGCTAAAAGACAGGGCTTCCCTGGTGGCGCAGTGGTTGAGAATCTGCCTGCTAATGCAGGGGACACGGGTTCGAGCCCTGGTCTGGGAGGATCCCACATGCCGCGGAGCAACTAGGCCCGTGAGCCACAACTACTGAGCCTGCGCGTCTGGAGCCTGTGCTCCGCAACAAGAGAGGCCGCGATAGTGAGAGGCCCGCGCATCGCGATGAACAGTGGCCCCCGCTCGCCACAGCTAGAGAAAGCCCTCGCACAGAAACGAAGACCCAACACAGCAAAACTAAATAAATAAATTAATAAACTCCTACCCCCAACATCTTCTTTAAAAAAAAAAAAAAGCTAAAAGACAATTATCAAAGACAATAGCAACAAAAAGAACTGTGTAAAAATAAAAGCTTATGAGTTTCAAAGAGGACATAAATGTCAACAAAACAGATACAAATTATGTTCTGGATCCACAGAACCCTGCATTCTGCTCTGACCAGGTCGTAGTTTCTCTAGAATCCCTCCCATTTCCACAAATGCACTTTAGAGGGTCCTGCCTAGGAGAGGAAAACAGTGGAATTGCCCAGACGCCACTGGAGTCACTCAGTCAGCGAGGAGGAGCCTCAAGGATCGGTTAACACTGTCTCTGAAACTTTTCCTGCTGTGCTATGGCCTCTGGCCCACCACCTCCAGCGAACCCGCTCTCTTGCTGTCCGCCGTGACCCCTGGAATGAACCAGGCAGACAGGTGCGCCTCGGGAACTCATCTCTCTGCAGCGCTAGCCACTGCTGAGCACCCCTCCTTACCAAAGCTTTCCTAGCCTCCACCCCAGGACGACTTCCTGGTTCTCCCACCTCCCTTCGCCCTGGACTTCCTTCCATGCATGTTTCCGCCCCATGAGGCACTGTCCTGGTTCCTCTCCACTTGCTGGTCTACCTGTTCTTCTTGGGTCACTTCCACGGCTGCGACCTTCTCCCACACAAAGCTGACTCCCACCTTCGTCACCAGCTCTGACTCCTCTTGCTAAGCCAGGCTGGGACTTCCAACTCTCTTCTTCACACTAATGCCCCAGGCAACTCAACCCTCACCCACTGTGGTCCCTTATCCATGTTTACCACCCTGAGCATGGCAACACTGGTCCAGCCACCTACTTGAGACGTGCATGTCTTCCTGGGAGCCCTCTCTCCCTTTCCCCACCCATTTCTAGCCAGCTTGTCACCCAGAGTCCTTCTTCCATTTCCTCTGCCGCACTTCTAACACTCACTATCCCTCCTTTGGCCCACTGCAAAGGACTCCTTACTAGACCTCCCAGCTCTAGACTCTCCTTTCCCAGGCATTTTTAAAAATGCCATCCTTGAGTTCTTTCTTACAAGATTTCATCATGTCATTCACCTGTGCAGCCTCAACTCCTTGCTCCTTTCCACCTTCTAAACTCTCGAGCATGTCATTCTATCCTTCCCTTCTGGTCCCACCTTCTATGATTCTCCTACACACGTTACCTACAGGCAAGCTACTCTGAGACATTGTGCCACGTCTCTATATTTTCATGCTTCCAACTATTTGGTCCCCTTAAATCTTCCCAGAATGCTTTCCCCTCAGTTCTTTTCCTAGTAAACCCCGATTTGTCCACTCAGTCTCAATTAAAATGTCACCATCTCCCTGAAATCTTTCCTGATTTTCACCCTGGAGTAAATTTCTCTTTCCTCTATCTGCACAGCACCTCTCTAACGTGGCAATTACTATCGCTATGTTGCTCCTCGTTATGTATTTTTCTTCCTTACCAGATCGCTCAATATGTGCATTTAAGTTTGCTGAACTACTAGAAAAAATAAGGATATTTTTTGTTCGAGGAATCGTTACTTTTTCACCTTCAACTAAATTTCTATATTGAGGTAACAATAACGCATGAGTATATTTCTCTCTATTATTATTACACACTAAAAATAATCCGATTTTAATGATACAACAATTTTAGGACACAGTAAAGGATATGAACCATACAAAAATGGAGTCAATAACGGCTAAAATAATGTCACCAAATACAACAGCTAAATGGTTAGAACCCTGAAAAATAAAAATAGGGGAAAAAATCTGAATGTAAAAGTTTCATTGTATTATAATAATTATCATCTGATGAAGAAAAACAATTTATCTCATATCATTGTTTTATAAAAGGCCACATAAAAGATGTTATTGCCTAACAGAACTGTGTTTATGAGCACGTGGAAGTTACCTGTTTTGGTGTCAACAAATGTTTGTCATCAACTTGTCCCGTGATAACGTAAAAGTGTGTTATAAAGTGGCAAATAAAACACAGCGCATCCCACCCAACTCAGGTCAACCATTTCAATCTCTGCCCTCTCCGCACCAAACCTGCAGCCACGGCTCCTAAAGAAACGGACTCCTCATCATCCCCACGTGTGTCAAAGGACATGCAAAAAGTAAAATAAGGAAAAGGAACTGTGTGGAAGGGTATAAACAAACCATCGGCTGGATGCGTACTCAAGAGCTGACAGAGAATCATATTTAAAATGGTCACATCTAAGAGGCTGACTGTGTAAAATTTTAAAGAGATACAATGCAATCTATCCATGGGGTGTTTATCCTTTCCATTTTCTTTCTAGCACAGATTAGTTTTCTGTGAATTATACATGTAAATGCAAAGTTCTTCATTATCATGTAAGAGTAAAAATAAATGCACCTTTCAAGGAGCAGGTGTATCTAACCCAGAATGCAGATGTGTCAAAGACACCAGAAGAAGAGTGAAGCTTTTAACATTATTGGACAAATGTCCTGCTTTAAGGGTCAGATCAACCTACATGAAGTAGACGTACGTGGCAATATACAGATTATTCACTCTGTGCACAGTGATCTGATTTAAACATCTAATCCAAAAGATGTTTTGAGTAAAAATTACAAGGTTCTCTGAATCAAGTAAAAATATAATAAGCTTCTTAATCACTCAGCTGTCAGCCATATTATTAAGGAAAACCTAGAGCTAGAAATGTAGGTGTCTTCACAGATACAAATATTCGCTCTTCTCTAGAGAAAAGCATTGCTGCCCATGTTGCTAGAGCCGTTTCTCCCCAGAACACTACCTCCTCCTGGTTTTTCCAAGCGTGGAGTCTGCTGAATCCCCCAAATTCTGAGCCCACAGGAGTCAGGGAAAACTTACAACCAAAGGAGACTTTAAAAAGCAATGACACGTAATATCTGTATGCACAAAAGGTAAAATTAACTGCTCTTCACTTACACGTTTAAACCAAGGGTTAAGGAAGAAATGAATGTGTTCAGACTACATAATGATAAAGATGAATGTCCTTCGTGAAGAGCAACCACGAACATTTTTGAGATGGAGCTAATTCCTAGGATGACGTCAGGTGGTGTGTTCATAACCACATCATTTAAAAAAGTGCTCTGTTTAGCCTTATACTTTCAGGACGTGTTAGAAAAGGGAAAGAGTCCACATGGGGGAAAATAAACTCAAATTGGGCCTTTATCACAAATTTCCTATCTTTAAAAATTCATCTCAGGAGATAGAAGTAAAATCGTATTTCACAGCAACGACAAAAAAAAGTGCAAGTGGAATGATGTAGTTTTTACCCCAATGACTCTTATCACGCCTTCAGCAGCTGCAAAGATAAAGTAAAGGATCCCCAGTCCGATGACCCGGTGCATGACTGTTCCTAGACGAGGCCTGATACAAGGAGAAGCAAACCGAAAAAAGAGAAAGAAGAAGCAAGGTAAGTAAAATGTATCTGACTACAGTAACTGGCCCCATTTCCAACACCAGGAACGTCCCTATCCAATCACGTCAGTCCCTTCCCACCTCGGAGGTACTTTGTTTTGGGAAACAGCATTGTTTCCTGGGAAGAAGGCAGAAACAGGCTCAAGGAAATCTAGCCTCCTTCTCTAGGACTTGAAGCTGTACTGATGCCTATGAAGCAACATTTTTGAGGCCAGAGGATCTTGCTGCTGAAATCCAAGCAATATGATTAACATAACCCAGGTACTATGTCTACAGAATGGATGAGAAGAGTGATGAAACCTAGGAAGTGAGCGCCAACTTCTAAGTGTCACTGGCAGAAATAATCATTTAATTCTTTCACTAACAGAGATTGTAAAGTGTTCTGAGATGTGTCTTGTCAGCGATAATCCACTGATTCTATGACTTGGGCAGAGAAATAGCAGGATGTCAGGAGATCGAATCCCACTGCCTTCCCCTCTTAATATTCCCAAACGACAGTCCGGAAAGACTTCAGCTTTCATTCTTCGGATTGAAAAGAATTAAAATAACAATTTTGATTCTTTGAAAGTATAAATGAGTTGAGAACATGCAAAGACGATGATTTTTGCGATTAGTCATTTGAAAATAGAACTGAAATTTCGAGAATTCCCTGGTGGTCCAATGGTTAGGACGCGGTGCTTTCACTGCCGTGGGCCCAAGTTCAATCCCTGGTCGGGGAACTAAGGTCCCTCAGGCCGCACAGCGTGGCCAAAAAAAAAAAAAAAAAAAAAAAGAAGAACTGAAATTTCATGACACTTGCAAGTCAGAATTTATTATGAATATGTTTTAACTCAAAAACCCTCTTTTCAGAGTAATTAGAAGAAAAAACTGGTTTTGAAAAAAAAATACTTATGATGAAAACTGAACTAATACCCATAGCTCATATTTCAGACAATTTATCTAATTTAGTTAATCTAAATTCTGGTTCACTATAGCCAGCTTACTGGAACCCTGCAACAGCCAGAACTGTTACCGCTTTGTAAGGGTTGAACACAAGTTGACAGTGAAGGGATTCAGTCAAAAAGGGCTGAGCCCTCACCCACCAGCTCAATCTTCTATCCCTTTCTCAGCCACCACCCTCTGCACCCTGGCACCTGATGCTCGTAACTACAACTGTGAGCTGCCACTGGGACCCAGAGGGTTTTGTGTTCTATATACTGTACTGAGGCCAAAAAACAAAAGAAAGCAAAACAAACGAAAAGAAGGTTTCCTCGCTACAGTCTTGGTAACTGCACCAGTCCGGAGCTCAGAAGCACACGTGCGTGCATTAGTGCACGCTTACTGAGTGCACGCTGTGTGCTGCCCAGCGCACTGGGGCCTTGGGATACAGCAGGACACAATACAGGGAAGTCACACACAAGTGGGGGGAAGAGACAACAAATGCTAAGAAACACATCAAAAGGCATGAGGGACTAGAGCGATGGAGGATGGGCACTGGTTAGGGTCCCAAAGGGCCATCCTCCCTGGGGGGTGACGGTGAGGCAGAGAACTAAAGGAAGTGAGGGAGCAAGCCATGCCTGGGATCCGGGTGGGAAGCTGACAAGCAGAGGCCTCTCCTGCACTGTGAGACACGTGTCTGCTGTGTTTAAGGAACAGTGAGAGCAAGAAAAGCAGCAGGAGGGAGCAGAGTGTTTGGAGGGAGAGTGGCAGGAGATGAGGTCAGCCATCGGAGAAGCCACAAGATGGAATCTGGGTTTCACTGAGTGAAATGAGCAGAAAAGTAATGAAATTGGAGTTACATCTTAAGAGAATCATCCTGGCTGCTGCTGTGTTTGAAAAGACTGACAGGAGACCAGGGCAGAAGTGGGGAAACCAGTTTGGAGGCTACTGGAGTGTAGTCTCGGCAGGAGAAGATGGTGGCCTGGATCAGGGTGGTGGCTGTGGAGGGGGTGGGATGGGCTCATTCTGGACACTTTCATCAGTCAGAGCCACAGAACTGGATGAGAAAGCCTCGGGGATGCCGGTCACTAAAGCAGAGGTCTGGGGCCTGAGCCCAGGGCCCCCCAACACTGGAGCTCGGGAAGACGAGGGGGCTCGGCACAGGAGACCGTGAAGGAGCCTCCACGACCGGGCACCATCAGGGGGCTGAGCGGGGTCCTGCGATTCGGCAAGGAGAGGTCAAGGTGACCTTGACAGGCGCAGTCTCAGTGGAGGAATGGGGCCAAACCTCACAAGGACAGAAAACGAGGGAAGTGGGAGCGGCCAAGTACAGACAACACATCTGAAAAGCGCTGCTGCACACAGGGGAAAAGCAATGAAGGAGAAGCAGAGGAGAGGGCCATCCGGGTTCAAGGGAGGCTCTGCTTCTGAAGATGACAGAAGTAACAGTGTGCTGACGGGAACGGCCCACCGGAGAGGGAAACTGACGCTATCAGAGAAAACAGGACAGACTGCTGGGACAGCTTCTTTGACAGAGGAGGTAACAGGACCCAGGGCACCAGGGCAGGGCGGGGCTTAACCGCACACAGGGATGGTCCACGCCGTACAGGAGCAGAACAGGCTGCGTGTGGTCCAGAGGTGGGGAGGATGACACAGACCTGACGGCCGCAAGTCCCTTCTGGTGGCTTCTAATTCCTCGGTGAGAGAAGAGCCAAGATCAGCTACGCTGGATGAGGGTAGGGAGGTGCGAGGAGACAGAAGGGGTGAATGGTCTTGCGCAGAGCGGAGAGTCAGAACACGAACGGCACGGGGACCAAGAGGTGCCAGCAGCACTGAGGGCGCCCTTCAAGTTCAGGGTCACGGAGTGAACTGAGCCAGGCAGTGCGGCGGGGTGTTCTCCTCAGGCTGACGCCGAGCCTGCGCAGATGGAGAGCTGGATTTATCGAGGGAGGCTGACAAAGGAGAAGGCGGAGGGCCTCAGGGGTGGCAGGGGTTGTCAGTGCCCTGCCGGCCCGTGGAAGGCGGTGGGATCAGTAGGCCGGAGGCCACACCAGGGACCAAGAGTGCCTACAGCTGACGCATTAGAGAAAGGAAACAGGAAACGGGGGAGGCTGAAGAGTAGATTGCTTCAATGTGCCACCATGGAGAGGGTGCAGCTATACACGATAATAAATAGATACTAATCAAGTCTAGAAAACGGCCAGGGCACTCAGTAGTTGAGGGGAGGTGACAGGTAAGAGCGGCAGAGGTGAGGGGGTGAGGTCAGGTTTCTTAAAGGATCCTCACACGGATACTCAAATCACAGGGAATCCCGACAGTGAAGTGCTGAGGACAAAGACAATAAAGCAAGTGCTGGGAGCGGTGAGGGATGCGGGGAAACCTGGCGGCTGACAAGGCCTGCAACCCGAAGATGCTGCTGTGGTCCAGTGTGAGGGCTTGAGTTTCTGGGAATCAGAGGGTCTTAGGCAACAGGCTCTTCCATGTTCATGCCCAGGGACTCAAAGGTAAGAGGGAGAAAGGATCTGCTTGAGAGGGTCCCAAAAGCAGGTCCTCAGGCGACTGCCAGGTTTCAGCCAGAAATTCTGCTGACCCTGGTGTTTCATGAGAGCGCGCTCTCTTACAATATCTCATACACAAACATGATCCCTAACTATGTTGTCTAGGAAACAGAAAATGGTCTGAACCTCGAGAATCATTTAGAATTTTCCATAATCCTTATAGTTGATTATTCATCTAACTATGAAGTTACTGGAATTCAACTTCAGGATCTTTATTTGAGAAAAGAATAAAACAGCCAGTGCATGGAAATCTTTTAAAAACACGTCCTTGCAGGTATTTCCCTCTGGGATTTGTGTTAGGACACTGAGAGGTGCCGGGTTTCACAGGGGTCATAGCGGAGATGGATGGGATCACAGGATGGGGACGCGGCGTCTTTTCTGGGCCCCAGTACTTACTTCACAATGCCGTATCCCAAGCTCACAATGATCACCAGGAGGCGAGCCAGCGTCCTCTTAATTGCAGATATCAACTCCGCAAAGATCAGTAAACTCTGGGCTGAGGGGGGACGAAGGAAAATCATTCGCCCTGGGTCCATCTGGATGCCTGCCGCCAAGAGTCTAAATGGGTACTGTGTACAGTTACGTCCTGACCTCAGACGAATTCGCCACGTTGAATTTAAAGGTCATCTAATCCAAGTGATGTTTGAAACCTCAATGAAGGGGATTCTGATCGGCTCTACTGGGCACAGCTCTCTCACGTCCACTGGAAATCTGTCTCCCCGAGCTCCCCTCTGTTCTTATTCTTCCCCTTGAGGTTACAAAGGATTGTAGCCCTTTCCTGTTCTGTAAATATCTGAAAACCATAACGCCCTCAAGAGCTCTCTTTTCCCCAGGTTGCCCTCATCATTTACTCATTCACGCTCCTACCGTGTGGCTATCGCAGTAAAAGACACACCACGTTCCCTGCCCTCGTGAAGCCTGTACTCTGGTCGGGACAAGTAAACGGACAGAATTCAGCAAGTGCTGGAGGTCACGCTGTATCTCCCAGGATTGTGATGAAAGCGACCTAATCCACACGGGGCAGGAAAAGCTTCTCATAGGAAGTGACATCTACACCAGGGTTTGAAGGCTGAGTAGGAGTTAACCGTTTGGAGGAGGGAAAGGGGAAAGCAAAGGAAATGGCACATGCAAGGGCATGGAGAGAAAAAGAGACAAAGCCAAATATGCTGCAAGAAGTGAAAGTTCGGCATGTCTGCAGCAGAGCGTGTAACGAGGGAGGTCAAGAAAAGAGGCTGGGGCAGAGGCAGGGCCCAATCACCTCAGTTTTAGGCTAGGCCATGAGTCAGGGCTTGTTGCCGAGGGCAGTGGGAAGTCAATGATAGTAAACAAGGGAGTGAAAAAGGAACTAGTCAACTACAGCCCATAGGCCAAATCTGGCCCTACATCTGTTTTGTAAATAAAGTTTTATTGGAACACGGCCATGCCCATTTGTTGTCTGTGGCAGCTTTCATGCTCCAATGGCAGTAGTTGAGAAGTTGCAACACAGACTACATGGCTCGCAAAGCCGAAAATATTTACTGTGTAGACTTTGCAGGAAAAGCTTGCTGACCCTTGGAAGAAAGTAGACAGCTTTATTTTATCAAGATTGCTCTACTTAATGGCTTGGAGAGGAATAGACTGTAGGCGAGGAAAACGCTCAGGAGTCTATTGCAGAATTTAGCCAAGAGATGATGAGAGTGCTGGCGGTAAAGACGGAGAGGAGAAAGCCATTCAGAAACGAGTTGTGAATCCACCTAACATTCTTGTTTTCAGTTCATGTTTCTCTGCCTTCTCTAGAAGAAACCACAAGAGACCTTGCCCAACACCTTGAAGAAGTGCAGATATACTAAATTTATTACATTTGCCTAACTGCCAATCTAGAAGCACAAAACAAAGAAGTCAATGGACACGACCTATTCTTAATGTATCCTTGCTGGGTCCTAACAATCACTAAATCATCATTGCTTGATTTTTCTGAAGTCTATCCTTCCAGGACCAATGCTAAGCAAGACAGCCTGGGTTACAGAATTTACGCTTGGGAAAATCAGAAACAACATCAACCCAGGCCCCGTCTGGCGCCTCTCCTTTCCACAGGACTCCTCAAAGACAAGGACGGCAGTCTGGGGTTTCTCTTCCAAGGGCCTTCTGGTGTCATCTCAGAGGGCTTGAGGGCCCTGAGGAAGATAGATGGTCTTTCCTTCTCTCCATGGATCTCAGGCTTTTGCTGCCCTTCACCCAAGTTCACGCCACCCTCTTCTAGACAGAGACGCCCACCACTGGCAGCAAAGGAGCTGACCCGCCTTCTCTGACATTCAAGAGCGCTTTAACCCCCAGTCATATGCAGCCGCTCTATCCTTCCTTCTTTATCTGGTTCAGGGCAGGCACACACACATACACACGCACGCACGTCACTAGAACTTCTTATAGGGTAATAATACCTCTAACATGTCTCCCTGGATGTTTGTCTTTTCTTTAGTGTCTTGTACATGTCTTTTTAAACTTTTTATTTTGGGAAATTACAAACATTCTTCGACACAGAGAAAGCGATATAATGAACTCCCACGTACCCATCACTCAGCTTCCATAATTATCAACATTATGCTAAATTTGTCTCATCTATTTTCCAACTCACCCTCTTTTTTTCCCGGAGTATTTTAAAATAAAGAGCAGACACAACTACACCCTTTGAAAACCTGTACCACGATCATTTGTAACTGACCACTCAGAAGCACATTCCTGAGGGCTTTCTACCCTTCTGAGCTATCTCCCTTTTGAAGGTTCAGTGATGGAATTAATTGTGCCTTTACTTCTCTGGCCCTTTTGAACTCTATCTTCTAGAAGTCTGGGGCACCCATCTGAGGATGCCCCACTATATGCCCTGCCTGCTTGCCACATGCCACTGTGTAAGCTGGGATGGTATCTCCCACGGTCACATGAAGTTCTTTGCAAAAAGGGTGCAGTCACCATCCATCCTGGCACTACTAATTTTACTCCCTGTGGCCAAATTTTCTTTTCTCCTTTGGAGGGGAAAGGAGAAGAGAGAGGATGGGGAAAAATACAGAGAAATACGTTAAAAGGATTGGCAGCCCCCGATGTCCCCAGTCCAGAATTTCGTGTTGTTTAAAGCCAGTCACGGGTAGCTGAACCTTAGGGAACAGGAATTTTCTTTTCCCCAGGAGGGAAGTAAGGGAAAGCCAGCAAGAAGAAAACAGAAAATGAAGACCACACACATGCTAGCCTGGATCAGAGCCCTACTCTGATATTCTCTTCTTGGCTTCCCTCCTCTTCACCTATATGGTTGTTCCCAAACCACTGTATGAAGGTGGGGCGGGGAGTCCCCACAGCTCTGCTCACAAATGCTAGGTGACTCTTGGGTCACACCATATTCAGGGACACAGTCACCACTTACTTGATAACCCAGTGCTGTTGATGTTTTGGTATTCAGCATAAAAAACTGCTTTTTCAAGCATTCCCAGGAAAATAACAGCTGCAATCCAGAACTGGATTCTTAGTATATCTTTCCAATAGCAGGCAGACCACATCAGCCAGAGTATGCCATATAAGATATAAACGATACACATCACCATGTAGAACTGTGGAAGGAGAAGCAATTTTAGTCAGTTAAGCCTTCTGATCATTTGAAAATCGACATTTCTACATTCAAGTTTGCAATCCTTTATTTTCCAGTCACCATGGAACCAGAAATAGAGGGTATGTCAAAGTGTTAGCTACTAAGGAATTACCACCACTGAGCTCTTAAAATGTTTAAATGTTCCAATTAGGATACAAAACTCATTTTTAAAAAAAGGAAGAAATGATGAGAGATACTCACAATCATCAGAGGCCAATCTGATGCAGAGATATATCCATGAGGCCCCATCATAGAAAGAGAAACTGGTGAAGGCAGGGTGGGGATAAAGAAATTAAGGCATTAAAATTAACAACCAGTTTTCCTTAAGTTTTTCAATGTAAGCTCATTTTAAGACTCCAAGAATACAAACCAAGTTAACGAATGCTGAATTTTAACCTTTGATTATGTAACTGTATGAAGATATCTTTACGTATTTGTATACATGCTCTTGTAAAGTGTGGGCCAAGTCAGATCTTATGCAGACAGCAAAGTAGTCCTGGTCTGAGATTGGCCCTGGCTGAGTCCCTGACCTAGCTGAGGACTTTGTCTTTCTTAATGTAACTTGGACAAATTCTGAACTCCAGGGACTTCCCTGGTGGTCCAGCAGTTATGACTCCGAGCCCCCAATGCAGGGGGCATGGGTTCCATCCCTGGTCAGGGAACTAGATCCTGCATGCTGCAAGTAAGATCCCACACGCTGCAACTAAAGATCCCGCACGGTGCAACGAAGATCCCGCTCGCGGCAACCCAGCACAGCCAAATTAATTAATTGATTAATTAAAAAAAATTTTTTTTTTAATTTACTGAACTCCAGAATCTAGTTTGGGTTGTTGTCTGAGAGCACTAACAAACGGAGTGCCGAATACAGTGCAAGACTTGCAAGGCTTAGCAACTGCGCCAGTTACTAACCAGCAGAAGCTTAAAGCTGCCTGCTGGTGTCAGAGGAAAAGACGCCACACCTGGGAAGGCAGGGCGCACAGGCTGGGGAGCAGGATGGCAGCGAGGCCCCTGCTCCCTGTGTGGCATGGTCTGGGCCCATTACAGTACCTCCGGGAGGAAGGCCTGCTTCACACTCTCCGGAGCAGCGCCCCCACCAGCTTCCCTGGGGAAGACCAGCTCTGGGCCTCCTTTGCGGCCATGCCTGACTCACCTCACTGCTTTCTCCCTCCTCTCTGGACTGGGTACCCCCCAGAGACAGAGCCTGGCTTCACTTCTGTGTCCCAGTGGGTGAATCAGAGCAGTCTGCAAATCCCCAGGATCATCACATGCTGCTTGGCTGCTGTCAGCCCAGCAGATACCCAGTACAGAAAATGACCACTAAAGCAATGCCAGGACCCATGGAAGCATTCGCTCCCTTGAAAACCGCTTAGTGTGAGCCCGCTCTCACACTGGGCACCAGGAGCTACGGTTTCACGAGGCAAAGAGCATCTACCTTATGGGCAGGCAGGGGAGCTCACAGACCGCAGAAGCCACAGTTGCCAGACATGCTACTTCTACTCCTAGGCTACAAACAGATTCTTTTTTCTTAAACTTTTTAAAGAACAAAAATTTTGAACCCCTGATGATGGCCATTTTCAAGTAACAGAGTATAATCCACTTCAAGTACGATTAAGGTGTCACCTACCCATTTCTACATGTTAAAAAAAATTTTTTTTAATCTGGAAGGATGGAGAATTTTGTATCCCTCTATCAAGTTTAAAACTTTTTAAATTAATCTTTTTTTTTAATTCACCCTTTTATTTATTTTCTTTTATTTATTTTTTCTTGGCCACGCTGTGCAGCTTGTGGGATCCTAGTTCCCCGACCAGGGATTGAACCCTGGCCCTCGGCACCCAAAGTACAGAGTCCCAACCACTGGACCACCAGGGAACTCCCAAAGTTTATCTGAAATTAATTTAAAATTTCCATTCCATTAAAAAAATATATATTAGAGTTAAGATAAGCATAAAGTTCTAAGTACCCCAAATAAACAGATTATTCATTTTTGTGATTAACAGAAAATCATTTTTGAATAATGTGTTTTAACAGAGAATGTAGATTTGGGTTAATGACAAAAATACAGAATACAGTAAAAGCAGACAATAAAACATGCATACTGTTTAACTATACCATTCAAATTCCAGCTTGCATCTGTTTTTTCTGTTTTAATAGAAACAATAAAGATATGAAACCCATCTCTCTGTGTTTTGGCTACAACATCCTGAAACAGAAAAAAAAAAAAACCTTCATGTTATTTTTTTTTTTTAATTGCTATATAAGATATAGCTAAACGATTGTCCACCACATTTTAAAACAACTTTTAAGAATTGAATTGGGTTACTTTAAAAAAAAAAAAAAAACACAGATAAAAGGAATGGTGGGCTGTGGAAGGACAGTGGGTAGTGGAAGGATTTCCTCCATTTGTTTTTTTTTTTTTACCACCATCCTCCCAGGCCCAAAGGGATGGAGGAGGAAAAAAGCCTTTTCCACTTGCCAATGTTTTCTACTTTTTATATAGTTCTACAGGTTTTCCCCCCAATGTTACCATTCTATGTTTTATTTAATACTACCTTTGAAATAGTTTTTCTAATATCCTAGTATAATCAAGCATTTATTTATTTAATTTATTTATACTTTTTGGCCACGCCCTGTGGCATGTGGAATCTTAGTTTCCTGACCAGGGATTGAACCCGCACCGCCTGCATTGGAAGCACGGAGTCTTAACCACTGGACCACCAGGGAAGTCCCAAGCATTCAGTTTTTAAATGTGTGTTTTTTTAAATTGAACTGGGGGAGAAAGATGTCAGATAACATTGCTGGAAATGACTCAGATTCGGTGTACAGGCTAAATTCCTTAAGGCACTCTGCTGCTAGCAGTCCCACTGAGGCCTGAAACTGCCCACTGGGACTGCCTGTGAACCCTGCAGTGCCCTCATGTAGCTGGACCAAACTTTTCACACTCCTCCTTCCTGAGTATTTCCTATCCTTCCCTCTCATTTCCTACTCCTCCACCTGTGACAGTTTGTGCAAAGCAAAGAGTTGGTCCAGCCGCTGCAGAGTGAATGCCCTTCCACTATCAGACTACTCTGTAAGATGGTTGGAGAAAACAGTATGAAAGCAGAAGGGTCCCAGTCTAAAGGCAAACATCAAGCTCTTCTAAATCCACTTTCAGTCCCTACATGCAACTCCTTGTAATCCTCTCAACCTCTTAGTCTTCTGACTTTGAGTAATTTCCCCAAATTCCAAATTTCCCCTCCCCCTCGTGCTGCATCATGGTTTCTATCTATTTCTTTACTTCCTTAATGACGATACAGCTCCGCCCACTGCTGTGCTGCCTCAGGTATTTGGCAGCGGAATTTTATTTTTTAAAATAAAGAAAGACTACATAGAAGTTACTGTTAAATCACACCTTTAAAGAGATTTTTAAACAAAGACAGAACCAGGTATGTACAAAATTCACACAGACATATGTAAGGAAATATACTGTTTTAAATAATGCTTCTTGGGCTTCCCTGGTGGCGCAGTGGTTGAGAGTCCGCCTGCCGATGCAGGGGACGCGGGTTCGTGCCCCGGTCCGGGAGGATCCCACATGCCGCGGAGCGGCTGGGCCCGTGAGCCATGGCTGCTGAGCCTGCGCGTCCGGAGCCTGTGCTCCGCAACGGGAGAGGCCACAGCAGTGAGAGGCCCGCGTACCGCAAAAAAAATAAAAAATAAAAATAAAAAATAATGCTTCTTTTTTCTTTCCTAACTCTACTAACCCTACTTTAGATCACTCTCTGAGTATCTGTCCATCAACAGATTCTGCTCAGTCTTACTCTAACTTGTATGTATTTGATTTAAAGGCAAATAAAATGACTTACCGCTGACCCTTCCTGGTTTGTAACACTTCCGGTATTTGTTCTTAGTTCTTTATTCTGGAAAAATAAAATAAAAGAATTTCATTTTATATTGTTGCATTTCCATAAGGAAAAATAGTTTCAACAATTAAGAAAAAAAATGTGTTATGAAAAAAGTAAAGATTAAAGCTGAACACCAGAGAACAAACCTCACTGTATCCCAAACACGTGTAACAAAATCCTACTTTTGAAAAATTACTTCCTTAATCAGGGCAGTGGTTACCGTTGGCAGGGAGCGTAGTAGGAACTCAAAGGGAGCTCGAGGTGCTCAAAGGCCCTGATCTTGATCGGGATTCACACGGGTGGGTTCAGGTTGTGAAAATTCATCAAGCCCTACGCTGCTGATATGCAAGCTTTGCTGTAAACTTACGTATATTTATTATACCTTGACACAAATTTTTAAAACAACCCTTTAACGTTTTTATTAAAGACATTTTCATTTCAGAATTTACAGGACAAAAAATCACGTGAGGTCCAAGGCCTCACCACCCAGAGATGACCGCTGTTAACATTTTAGAATCTAGTCTTCTAGGCTAGGAGGAGAAAGTGCACAAAGGAGAGTGTTCAAGTGTGTTAAATGCTGGTGAGTCAGGTACACTGAAAGACCTTCAGTAGGAGTAATAGACCTAGGGATCTAATGACATGGAGGTCACTGGTGACCTTGACTAGAGCTGTTCTGATGGGATGATGGGGGCAAAGCCCTGACTGGGGTGGGCAGAAGAGAGATGAGGGACGGAATGACAGCAAATCATGAAAGGATGATAAAAGGATCCTCTTCCAAGGATGATGCTGCAAAAGGCACAAAGAAATGGAACAATGGTTCCACTTATTATGTACTGCCACACACACAAAAGAACTAAACCTAATAATTGACAACTTAAGCACCTTCCTTTATCAAAATACTGATAAAACAGAAGTTGATACTTGCATTCACTGGGAGAAACGTAAATTCTATTTCAACATCGCAAGACAGGTACTCACATTCAATGAGGGAAACGTCTGTGAATCACTGTTGCAATCTAAGTTTTCATTTTTTGTTGTCCAACATTCGCTACTGTTGAAATAATGACCACAAAAGTCTTCACTGACACTAAGTTCATGTTTTTGTGACAGCTCCTATGCAAAGTAAGATTCTACGTCATAATTTATTTCCACTTAATATCTAAATAATACCAAAAAGTTATTCAGCTTGGAACACTTGAAACACGCAATAGAACAAAATACCAAAAAGAAAGTTTTGAATATAATTTTCAGTACGATTGAGGTAATCATAACATTTTAGCCATTCTGATGTGCTCAGATACAGTAATATAATACATAATATAATCATTCTCTTATAGTAATAAAAGTGATTAAGATGTTACTACAAGGAAATGGTTCACAGAGAAATACAAAATACTTTGTCCTGGGGTTACTTCCATTTTACTCCAGGTATAAAAGATTTTACAGAGAAAGAAAGCAGCATTTAATTACAAGGAAAGATAAACCAAACACTCAGTAACATAAAGCAAAGATGGCAAACCCAACTGAGTGCAGGGGGAACACTCATTTACACATCAACTAACAATGAGGCTCCTTGATGGATGAGGAAAACCGCGCTCCTAATGGCAACTCCCAGGCATGAAGAAAAGGTTAAGAGGCTTCCATTGGCCAAATATGAGACAATTTGAGCAAAATACAGAAAAACAGTAATAGATTATAACCCACCCAACAAAGTTAAAATCAATGAGTCCATATTGATAATTGATTGACTGACAGACGGATAAGAGAGAGGAAAAGAGTGCAACCTCATAGTCGAATGCTAATAAATGTAGAAGAAAACATGGAATTAGAAAATCATTGTTTAGCAATCATCACAGTGGTAACTGTGCCTTGATTCAGGCAAGAATCAAAGAATGTTAAAACAAGGACCGATGAAGAAACAGGATATTTACACATAAATACAGAAGTATTTCTTCACAAATTATTGTTAACAACAAGGAGAAAAGTAGTGGCTTTACAGTGGAGAAACCTGGCAGAAACTTCCTTAACTGATCAAAGTTAATATCACCAAAAATGGGACAAAACAGTATACTTTCTGGTATGCCTGCCAAAAATATAACCTGAATTTAATCACGAGGAAACGTGAGAAATATTCAAATTGAGGGACATTTTGTAAAAATAAATGGCTTGTACATCTCAAATATATCAATGTCATGTCATGAACCACCCTCAACACCTCCACCCCCCCCAAAAAAAACCCTGCAGAAATACAAGGTGATCCTGGATTGGATCCTGTACCAGAAAAAGAAAAGAAAAGAAAAAAGCTGCTAAAAAGGATGTTGTTGGGACACTGGCAAAGTTTGAATATGGTTTATTAGCTATTATATCAATTAGCATTGTATCGCTGTTAAATTTCGTAAATCTGATCTCTGTACTGTGTAATCTAAGGGAATATCTTTGTTCGTAGGAAATACACACTGACCTAACCCGGTCTCTTTTTCCTCCTCTCACACTCTCCCCCTCCTTTTCCCTCCTCACCTCTTTCTGAGGTCTACTTATACTCACTAAATCTACTCACACTCACTGAAGTTCTAGGTTCCCTATTACTAATTTTTTGAACGAAGTGAAACTTTTACATTTCTTCTTTAAATTGAGTTGGTTTTCATTTGTGCGTGACCCACAGTCCCCTTATCAATGGTTTCCACAACTCTGATTTAAATATTTACTAACATTTTTCATAAGATACAAGGAAACTAAAAGATCTGTAGTCTCAGAAAGCATATACTTTGATATAATTAAGGCGTTTATTGCCTAAGTCCCAAAATCTGTGGTACTTCTCTATTCCTGGCCTCCTCACTTGATAAGCTAATAAATCTTAAAACTCCTAACTTTTCCTTCATAGCTTTAGACACATTTAAAATTTGTGTTTTACTTACTTCCAGCTCAGAATATTGATTGTGACAGGGATGATGTTCCAAAAGCCACACTATGGTAAACTTCACAGGCCCAGGGCAGCTGAATGACTTAACTGTTTAGAGAAAGGAAGTCTCATTTTACAGCAATAATAATATATACTTTAACATAAACTTAAGGTTTCAAGAATGCAATTTAAAATAGACTACTTTGGACTTCCCTGTGGCGCAGTGGTTAAGAATCTGACTGCCAAGGCAGGGGACATGGGTTCGAGCCCTGGTCCGGGAAGATCTCAAATGCCGTGGAGCAACTAAGCCCATGCACCACAACTACTGAGCCCATGTGCCACAACTACTGAAGCCCGCGCGCCTAGAGCCTGTGCTCCACAACAAGGGAAGCCACCGCGATGAGAAGGCAGCACACCGCAACAAAGAGTAGCCCCTGCTCTCCACAACTAGAGAAAGCCCGCGTGCAGAAACGAAGGCCCAACGCAGCCAAAAATAAATAAATAAATGTTCCTTTAAAAAATAAATAAATAAAATAGACAACTTTAAGGAAACCATGAGTAAAGTATTACCTAATTTCTCCAAAAAGTCACTGCAAAATGAGACAGATAAATTCCTTAAATTAAATTATTACAGTTAACCAAGGCTGAGGCTGGTAGAGTTTCTGGGGCAGAGTACCCAAGAGGTGGGAACCACACAGAGAAAGGGTCAATGAAATCTGCATACAGATCCTTGGTCTCTGGCTGCATAACAGTCTGCCCGTGCACAGGGACAAGCTGAAAAATTCTGAGTTCACATGGGGATGGGAACTAGCCAGAGAGGAAAGGCCTCAGTAAACACACCCCGTGTCTGAGAGAGACGCAGAAGAGTCACACCTTAGAAGTGGTGCTAAGTTAGTTCTAGAGTAAAGGCTACCCCTGATCCCTCCTAAAAGAAATTAAAAACAAAACTGGAAAGGATCGAACTGACCCCAAAGAAACGTAACTGTCTGCCGGAACAAAGTTGTTCACGGAACACAACATTCTAGTACTCAAGAATGTGAAATTCACGATATCCACTAGCCAACAAAAATACTAGATATACAAGGTGGGAAAAGTTGACTCATAATCGTGACACGAATCAGTCAATTTGACAACGATGTGCACTGTTCTGTGTGTCTATCGCAGTTCCACAGTGTTAGGATTACCGTAGCTTCGTGTTCAGTTCTGAAATCAGAGCGTAAAAGCCCTCCCACTTTGTTCTTTTTTAAAATTGTTTTGGCTATTCTAGGTCCTCTGTATTTGCATCTAAGTTTCAGAAACAGCTCTCGCCAGTTTCTACATAAGTCTGCTTGGATTTTGATTGGGATTAATTGAATTTATAGGTCAATCTGGGGAGAATTGCCACTATAATGTTAAGTTATAGATTTATCATAGATGCCCTTTATCAGGTTGAGGCCATTTCCTTCTATTTCTAGTTTTCTGAGAGTTTCCATCATGGATAGGTGCTGACTTTTTTCAATGCTTTTTTGTATATATTGAGATGATTATACGATGTATTTCTTTTATTCTATTAATATGGTGAATTACACTGAGAGATTTTCACCAGTGGCTCCACATGACGGCATCTTGAATGGAGTAGCTAAGAGGGGTCACCTTAGCTTTCCTTAGGGAAAGCAAGGCATCTGATCCACCAAACAGCACGGACACATACCCGAGGGACCAATGCTTAACTTTGTAGGCACTAAAATTTGGTTCTGGGACTTCCCTGGTAGCACAGTGGTTAAGAACCCGCCTGCCAATGCAGGCGACACAGTTCCGAGCCCTGGTCTGGGAAGATCCCACATGCCGAGGAGCAACTAAGCCCATGCGCCACAACTACAGAGCCTGCGCTCTAGAGCCCGCACGCCACAACTACTGAGCCCATGCGCCACAATTACTGAAGCCCGCACACCTAGAGCCCGTGCTCCACAACAAGAGAAGCCACCATGACGAGAAGCCCGCGCACCGCGACAAAGAGTAGCCCTCGCTCGCCACAACTAGAGAAAGCCCATGCGCAGCAACGAAGACCCAATGCAGCCATAAATAAATTAATTAATTAATTAAAAAAGTCATTCCTAACAAATTTTTTTTTAAATAATAATAATAAAATAAAATTTGGCTCTGTGAGAACTCAGAGACTCAGTTTCATCTTTCACACCATGGATGTAGGCGTGTAAAACTTAACGCCCAATTACTCACTTAAACAGTAACTATAAAGTAGATGATGAGAAGGCTGCTTGGTGAACATGGCAGCAGAACAAGGAGGCTCAGGTGGGCACTTCATGCACCCCCACCAGCCACAATGTTAGAGCTACGGTCATAGTTACAGAAAGACCTCTCTCCCATCAGTGCTGGGACACTGCCAGCTTTTACCTGACTAAACCCTCATTTTTTTTTTTACGTTTTTGTTCCTAACTCCCTTCTGCTGCCTCATTTTTCTTTCTTTAGATATGTTAATACTAAATTGTGGTCTCCTTTTAGGCTGATCTCGGACATTACATATTGATTTAAAAAAAATTCAAATTCTGTGTTTCAGTGGTCCATATAACTTTTTATTCCCCCATGTAATTTTTTTGTCTGCACCAGTGTTTTAAATGTTGTCTAGACAGTGAGACATGAATTTATTAAAGCACTGAGAGGCCAAAATTTTTTCCTCACCCACCTTGGGCTTCAATTTCCTCTTACCAAGCTCTTATCACCATTGATGATCTATATCACGAAGCTGCTTTGAACCGCCTTTGCTTTCTAGCTGATGGCTGGCCTACTTCCGTCAGCAAAGACCACACACGGCAGAATTCTCCAACAAATGTTCAGAGCACGGTGTGAGAGATAAAAGGGCCACGGCTGTGGGTCCCACGAAGCCAATTTGCTCTACCCAACAGAAAAACTACCCCTTACCCCAAACTTTAACTCTGGCAACCAACTGACCTAGTCAAGTTACTGGCAACACCTAGAGGGGTTAGTGCACAGTAAATATGATCCAATGTAAACTCATTAAAAATACTGCAAACCTCAAGATCTATGACTTGGTAGTCATGACACACCAGTATTTACACAGACAACACAGTCCCTAACAAATATTTTCACATAAGCTCTAAAACCCTAATTGTTAGTGTCTAATAATTTTTATTTCCTACTGTGATCATGTGTATATTTAGAAAATTTTCAGAAACACAAAGGTTTCATCACAATCATGGCATTTCATATAACCATAAAAAGAATTTACTGAATTTTAAAAGGGATTCAGAGTCAAATTTCGGAGGTCAAATACTTTTTTGCTGAAGACTTCTTTACTAGGTTTTAACTATAATTTTTAAAGAATGATAAAGAATGATTCACATTACATTTTCTGAGACAGGATCAGAAAAATTCATTCTTGAAAATAACTATGACCCGACTGGAACAAAAGAAACCCTTAAAATGTTAGGATCACTTAAAAACATTTGCCTAGTTTAAAATATATACTATTACAATGTGTTATGTTAGTTTATGTTAAATTAATGCATGAGTTGATACTACATGTTGCTCATTTATAATTTATTGTTATTTTACTGTTATATTAGTTTATTATACTTACCAGAAAACTTGATCTCAGTAGAGTTAAACATAGTTTTCCTAAATATCAAAGGTCCTGATTTCTATAATGAAAAACAAAGAAATACAGAAAGCTCTTGTTAAAAAAATTTCTCTCTACTGTTTAAGAGTATAGTTTTATCCTGGAAAATACATAGTTCTAATCCTTTAACTCCTATGCCTGGAGCGATTATTCTTTGAAAACGTAAATCTGGGACTTCCCTGGCAGTCCAGTGGTTAAGACTCCGTGCTTCCACTGCAGGGAGCACAGGTTCAATCCCTGGTCGGGGAACTAAGATCCCACATGCCCCGTGGCTCGGCCAAAAAAAAAAAAAAAAAGGCATTAAAAACATAAATCTGATCACATCACTCACTGGCTTAGAACTTTGTCTCATGTAATCTACTCCCTGCAGTGGATGTGAGGCTCCAGAAGGCTCCTGGGGCCAGCAACACACGGCGGGTGAGTGCGACTGCCACTGTTCGATGACTGCTGTTCAGACGGAGAACCTGTCTGTGCATCTGCAGCTGCTCTCGTGGTATCAACATAAATGCACTTCTGATAGAACAACTGACCCTCTCCCTAAGTTATGGTTTACCGTGGTCTCTTTATAAGAGACCAAATCTCACTGCCGCTCACAGGGCCCCGCCCACCTCTCTTGCACCTTTCTCACAGGTTCTCAAAAACATGGTACTCCTTCCTGCCCTCAGGACCTTAGTAGTCAACTTGAAACTTACTTGAAATCCCCTCCCTGTCGCTCTCTTTATCTAGTTATTTCCTTCTTACCCCTGAAAGTCCAGTTCAAATATCCCTTTCCTCAGGGTGTCTTCTCCTGGAGCCCACACCAGGCCAGGCCCTCCCTTCCATGGTCTGTAAGACCCATTCCTCACAACCCGTACCACAACCAAAATGAAATCTTACACTAGTTATTTAATGTCTGCCCTCACCAAGAAAAAAAATCCTGTGAGAAGGGATTACGATAAACGAACATGTGGTTAGGAATTAAAGAAAAACACTGACAGGACAAGCAGCTCTTTCTTGATAACCTCTTCTCCCTCCTCAACAGTTTCAACATCAATAAAACCCCGGGCCCAGACCCCTCCTCTGAGCTGCACATCCACATACCCAATTACCTAAAGGTCACGTCCACTGGATGTCCAATAGACAGTCCACACTCACTTGCCCTAAACCAGACACCTGGTCAGGGAACTAGATCCCTCATGCCACAACTAAGAGTCTCATGCCGCAACTAAAGATCCCGCATGCTGCAACTAAGACCCAGCACAACCAAATAAATGAATATATTATTAAAAAATTTTTTAAAAAAGAACCATTTCTTGATAGATTTGTAGAACAAATGAAAGAAAATTCCACTTTCCTTTCCTGTTCTGAAGAACAAGTTTTGACAACTTGAAATGGGGAAAAAAAAAAAATCAGCCTACTCTTTGCAAAGAGCTTTATGGATTGCTACTGTCCTGAATCACACAGGACTAAAGATTACGTGGGACCCAAAGGTAATTTTTTCTTCCTCACGCAGGAAGCAAAGTCATTCTCTCCCCATGGCCTTTGGAATCTCACCATCCAAAGTATACTTGGCAAAGATCTTTACAGATATGGTCAAGCAGTCTGTATGCAGCCGATTCACTTCCAACTTATTCGGACTTAGTTTATGCTACTGCCTACTCACTACAGAAGCAGCATCAAACGGTAAGTGTGGTTCTCTGAGTTTTGCTTTTTACTGTTCAGAGAAATTTAATGATGAAGATACACAGGCTCTATCACTGGCGCACAAAATAGGGCACCAACCCAGAAGAATCCTGGAAAAGACGGTTGCACTGGGTCTTAAAGATTCAGAAAGATATGTACTCTCCTTCCTTTATGCAGTTTTTGTGTTATAGGAAGAATCTGTAGCCTCTGGTACTTTCTCTTTCCGGTTGAGGAAATCAAAATATAAGTTTTGCCTTTAGAATTGGGACATCGTTTCCATACATGTGGAAAATACTCATCTCAAACGGAGCTGGATGAAACCTCTGAATATAGAAAAGCAGGAGATAAGGCCTCTTCGATTTCCTGTCTCTCTTCAGCAAATCTTTCCAAAATTCTACCTCTGCATTCCTCCCACATCATCTCATGTAACTACTGGATGTCAAGTTCTCAAATGGCCTGCCCTGGAAAGGAAGCGTTTCCACGCACTCATGCCTCCAGACAAGCCTTGCAAACATCCCTTAATTACACATCCTGCCCCCGCCCCCCGCCCACACACGCTCCCGGAGCTGTGATGTCAGGAACCCAGGAAGAGGGAAAGAGGGGTGGGGTGACTATTGCATGTTCCCTTCTCATTTAAAGAAAGAAAGAAAGAAAAGGCACAAGCTCTTTGTAAATTTATGCGGAAGCTGAAGCCCTGGAAAATCCACCCTGTGGCCACACGGGTGCGGCCCTGTGGCTGCACCCGGGCACGAGGAGAGGTCAAATCCAAAGATGCCGCTAGGAGTGCCGAGGGGTTCAGGGCTCAGGTCTGAATAAACGAGGACCTGACCTAGCCAGAGCAGGTCGGAGAAGAGCGAGGGGCCAGGACTTCGGGAATGGTGATCCTCATGAACACGGTTCAGAAGGGATAGCAATCCCCCAGCACACAAGCCTGACTGATCCTCCCCACAGCCCAGGTCGGGCCGGAGGAGGGGGCGCTCCCCGCGCCGAGCAAAGAGCCCAGAGAAAGTATCAGGGCACCCGGGGCAGGCCCGGCCAGATCAACAAGACCGAGACCGGCTCCTGGAGCCCAGAGAGCCCGGGGAGGACCTGCGGGCCCGGGCAGCACCTCGCCTGGGTCCCGACACTCCACTTACGTCATTGATCGTCGCTGCCCAGAGCCCGAGCTCGGGGACGGCGCCCACAGCCGCCGGGCCCCAGCACAGGAGGCAGAGGGTAACTCGCAGCAGCGGGCGCCTGGCGGGAAGGCGGCCGCGGGATGAGAACCAGACCCCAGCCCAGCTGGTAGCGGCCATCTTGACGCGGAAGCCGCACCTGGCGCTCCGTGGCGCCCGCCACGCCCCAGGCCCGCACCAGGTGCAGCTCCGCCCCGGGCGGGTTCGGGTCCGGGAAGTGTGGCTGGGGCATGGAGGCGGGGCTCAGGGCCGGCCGGGGCGTGGAGCTAGAGGTGGGGCCAGAGAGTGGAAAGGAAAGGGGGCGGGCTAGAGGGAGGGGTCCGAGCGTAAAGGCGGGGCCAGGCAGGGTTGGGGAGCCGGGAGAGGAGGCGGGGCCGGGAGGGCGTGGAGGAGATGGGCGGGGCTCAGAGTCAGGCCGGGGGGAGGAGGCGGGGCCGGAGGGGAGGCGGGGCTCTAAATCAGGTCCCCGCTGGAAGCGGCTTCAGCCCGAGGCGGGAAGCTGAGGTCCCAGAATTTGCATGGCTCTGGTCGAATGCTTAGTGGGAAATATAGGATGGAGCTACTAGCTAAGGTTTTTCTCTGTGTATTTCAGTTTCTTGAATCCTCTGCATTTGTCCCCCAACCCCCTCATCTCAGGGGAAATAAGTTGTTCTCTAAATTCACGGTAAGTGCCTGGAAAGTGCTTTGAGGTCCGGTCCGTTGAACCCAAGGCGTAGTATTGTGAGTATAATGTCGGTAGGATGGTTAAAGATTTTTAGAACAAAGTTGCCTGGTTACTTAAAGCTCAGAGGGGCAGAGCTTGGGTCTGTCTTAACGGTGTACTTCGCCAGGCATTTTTGACTGTGAAACCTGAGTAAATGTCTTGCTGTCAAAGAGAACTACAGTAGTTTATTATTAAATGTAAATAATGTCCAGAGGGAGAATACAGTCCTAGTTTAACATTGTCATTAACGTAAAATAGGATCGATTTATAGTCAAGAGGATCTGGCCTTATCAGTCATCTTAGTCACTTATTTAGACTAATTACTGAGAGCCTAATGTGTAATAAAGACTGCACGTGCATTCCATACGTGCCTTTCCCAGCAAGCAGTTGTGATCATTTCTATGTGGATGGAAATAATAGACTACGCCAAGGCCTGGAGGAACAGAAAGACCTACCAGATGACTAGTTATTGGTGTGAGATGGACAGTGGAAAGACTGCGAATATTTAAACAGTAGCAGAACATCCAGGTCCTCCTAAACACTTTAGTCTAAGACATCAGAGGGGCAATGATGGTTTTTAAGCAAGGCGGATGAAGTGACCAGATTCTTTTGGTTAATCTCAGTCATATGAAAACTGTGTTAAGGAGGGCAATGAGATGATCAGTTAAGAATATTTCAATACTTTGTATGACCAGTTAAGAATAAATTACAGTAATTCAGAGATGGTGGCCTCAACCACAGAAGCTTCCATTAGAATAGAGATTTGGATGGATTCCAGAAATGTGGGAGATGGAGATTTTAAATTAAAAGACCTTGGTGATTGATTAGATATTGGAGCTTAGGAAGGAGAGGAGTTGAGGCTGGAACCAAGGTATCTGGCTGGAACAAATGAGGTGTGGACCATCTGGAAGAGGAGAAAAGTGAGGAGATCCAGGACTACATGGCTTCACAAAGGGGTAATTTATTTAGGTAACCGTACATTGGGGAAAGAGGAATACCCAAACAATTCAAGGAGTGTTGGACTCACAGTCTGAGTTGGTGTTGGCTCCCTATTAGAATGAGAGGCATAAGGGGCCAGGTAATAAATAGAATCTGGGCCCATAGTTGGATCCACTGGGTCCACAGACCCACGTGGTGGTAATTATCCTGGTTCCAGATTGTATAATTGGAATATACATAATGAGTAGCTGAAATGACCTTACACTAGTCCTTGGTGTCTAGAATAAGAGCTGTCTTAATGGGGAAGTCCAGGTAGAAACCTCTGAATCTGCCCTGCTGGCCAAACCATATTGTCTCCTGGGGGGAATGGCAGAAATTAGTGCTACCTTTAAAAGATGCAATGGTGGTGGCTACCATCACATCTCCATTTAATGCCTCTTCCACTGAAGGTGCTCCTGTTAGTACAATATTATTTACAAAGGACACTTTGTGTCCTTTTCCGTTGATCCACTCACATCCCTCTATCCCAGATATCCTTGTCCCAAATCTTCTGATCTTTCTCCTCCCAGATTCCTGACCAGCTGGCTAAGCCATTAACCACTGCCCATAAATCCATGTATGTTTAAACTTCAGACAACTTCCCTTTCCACAAAAAGTGAATAAACAGATGCATTGCCTGAAGCTCTGTCCCTATGCCCCACCCTGGGGACGCTGGAAGGATTTCTTCCTCACCTTTGTCTTTCAAGGCCACCCCTGAGCAAGACTAGAGTGCAGCTGCTATCCTTTTTCAACTTGCCCCTACCTATGGAGCTGATCCACCTATGTACCAAGCTCAGGCTTTTAACCTCTCTATCAGCTGGTCATAAATAGGATCTTCCTTGCAGCCCTGGGTGTGAACTGAGGGAGAAGCACTTTTGCAACTTTGCTTGATGTCAATGAAAGTAGATAAACAACGTCTATTAACTACAAAGCCCTTGATGACAGAGAAATGATTAAAAAGTTTTCTGAATTGGAAGAATTATTGTTAAAGTGCCCATTCCCCCAAAAGTGATCTACAGTTTCAGTGCAATCCCTATCAAAATTCCATTTTTTCACAGAAACAGAAAAATCCTAAAATTTGTATGGAAACACAAGAGACCCTCAAATAGCCAATGCAATCTTGAGAAAGAAGAAGAAAGCTGGAGGCATCACACGTCCTGATTTTAAACTATATCACATACAAATGTAGTTATTTACAAAAGAGAAAAATATGTACAGATATTGAAAACAAACTTATGGTTACCAAAGGGGAAATGTGGGGAGAGGGATAAATCAGGAGCTTGGGATTAACTTACACACACTACTATATATAAGATAGATAACCAACGAGGACCTACTGTATAGTACAGGGAACTCTACTCACTAGTGTGTGATAACCTATATGAGAAAAGAATCTGAAAAAGAATGAATATATGTATATGTATAACTGAATCACTTTGCTGTACACCTGAAACTAATACAACATTGTAACTGAACTATACTCCAATAAAATTTTTTAAAACTATATTACAAAGCTACAGTAACCCCCCCCCCAAAAAAAAACAGTATGCTATTGGCATAAAACAGACATATAGATCAATGGAACAGAATAGAGACCCTGGAAATAAACCATTGCATAATGGTCAATTAATTTTCTACAAAGTCTCCAAGAATACACAATGGGGAAAGAACAGTCTCTTCAATAAGTGGTACTGGGAAAACTGGATATCTATATGCAAAAGAATGGATCCTATCTTACACCATACACAAAAATCAATGCTAAATGGATTAAAGACTTGGTCATAGAGCTGAAACCATAAAACTCCTAGACAAAAATGGAGGAGCTAAGTTCCTTTACATTAGTCTTGGCAATGATTTTTTGGATTTGGGACCAAAAGCAAAAATAAATAGTGGGACTACATCACACTAAAAGCTTCTGCACAGGAAAGGAAACCATCAACAAAATGAAAAGCAACCTATAGAATGAAACTACTTGCAAACCACACATCCAATAAGGAGTTAATATCCAAAATATACAAGAACTCATACAACTCAATAGCAAAAAAACCAACAACAAATAGCCCAATTTAAAAAATGGGAAAAACACCAGAATAGACATTTCTCCAAAGAAGACACACAGATAGCTAACGGGCACATGAAAAGTGCTGAACATAACTAATCATCAGGGAAATGAAAGTTAAAACCACAATGAGGGTCTTCCCTGGTGGTACTGTGGTTAAGAATCCGCCTGCCAATACAGGGGACACAGGTTTGAGCCCTGGTCCAGGAAGATCCCACATACCACGGAGCAACTAAGCCTGTGCACCACAACTACTGAACTTGCGCTCTAGAGCCCACGAGCCACAACTACTGAGCCAGTGTGCCACAACTACTGAAGCCTGTGCGCCTAGAGCCCATGCTTTGCAACCAGAGAAGCCACTACAATGAGAAGCCCGCGCAACACAACTAGAGAAAGCCCGTGCATAGCAATGAAGACCCAACACAATCAAAAATAAATAAATAAATAAAAATGTTAAAAAATCACAATGAGATATCACCTCACACCTATTGAGATGTCTATTATCAGTAATAAATAATGATAATACATAAAAGATTAAATAAATAGGACAGAAAGAAAACCTCTTCCTTACAGTAGGACACCAACAAGTAAATATAGAATGAATGATGGAGTTAGGAAATCATCATTTGGTAACTGTCATACTTACACTTGACTCAGAAAGAATCATCAATTGGATTCTAAAATTAGTAAAAGTTTGTTGAGGAAGTATCTGCCACAAACTATATTCATTACAAAGGGGAAAATAGTAATTTTATAGTAGAGAAACCTGGCAGACACCACCTTAATGATCAAAGTTAATATCACAACGAGTGGGACAAATTGACATGATATGTCTCACGCTGTGATGCCATGAAAAGAAGCAGCATCACTTCTGTGGTATTCCTGCCCAAAATGCATCATCACCTGAATTGAATCATGGGGAAACCTCAGATAAACTCAAATTGAGGAACATTCTACAAAGTAACTAGCTAGATTGAATTTCTAACAGTTGCTTTTCACAAGAAACTTGTATATCATATAAATATTTTTCTAGTGTGTCAAAGTTTTATTGTTTACTAATGCTTCATACAGACCCCTTGTTATGCAACCATTAAAATTCAAGAGCACTAGGAAATAGAATCGTTTCTAGAACACTAGCCAATCCTCACCAGTAGGTGACACTAGCTGATTGAAGATATTTTATATAAAATACTGTCTACTCTAAATGGCTTTTTAATCCAGAGTTTTCATCTTCCAACTTCAATTGATGATGCTATATATACCTCTAATTTAAGCCATTAAAACCTTAATCAGTCAGCAAACATTGTGTGCCTTAGTGCTAAGTATCACACATTTGATTGCTGGTAATGGACTCAACAGGGATTTTACATTATTAAAGAACAAATGCTTTTATGTGTTATTTATTTATTTATCTTTACATCATCTTTATTAAGCAAAATAATAACAACAGCATATATGTTATTTATTTTTTAAACATCTTTATTAGAGTATAATTGCTTTACAATGGTGTGTCAGTTTCTGCTTTATAACAAAGTGAATCAGTTATACATATACATATGTCCCCATATCTCTTCCCTCTTGCGTCTCCCTCCCTCCCACCCTCCCTATCCCACCCCTCTAGGTGGTCACAAAGCACTGAGCTGATCTCCCTGTGCTATGCGGCTGCCGCCCACTAGCTATCTATTTTACATTTGGTAGTATATGTAAGTCCATGCCACTTTCTCACTTCATCCCAGCTTACCCTTCCCCCTCCCTGTGTCCTCAAGTCCATTCTCTACGTCTGCGTCTTTATTCCTGTCCTGCCCCTAGGTTCTTCAGAACCATTTTTTTTTTTAGATTCTGTATATATGTGTTAGTATTTGTTTTTCTCTTTCTGACTTACTTCACTCTGTATGACAGACTCTAGGTCCATCCACCTCACTACAAATAACTCAATTTCGTTTCTTTTTATGGCTGAGTAATATTCCATTGTATATATGTGCCACATCTTCTTTATCCATTCATCTGTTGATGGACACTTAGGTTGCTTCCATGTCCTGGCTATTGTAAATAGAGCTGCAATGAACATTGTGGTACATATCATACTGTTTTGATGATGGTAGCTTTGTTTTTTGTTTTGGATGTATTAGGTCTTTGTTGCTGCACATAGGCTTTCTCTAGTTGTGGCGAGTGGGGACTACTCTTTATTGCAGTATGTGGGCTTCTCATTGCAGTGGCTTCTCTTGTTGTGGAGCACAGGCTCTAGTAGGCCTGTGGGCAGGCTTCAGTAGCTGCAGCATGTGGGGTCAGTAGTTGTGGTGTGTGGGCCCTAGAGTGCACGGGCTTCAGTAGTTGTGGCTCATGGGCTCCAGAGCGCAGGCTCAGTAGTTGTGGTTCACAGACTTCATTGCTCCACAGCATGTGGGATCTTCCCGGACCAGGGCTCGAACCCGTGTCCCCTGAATTGTCAGGTGGATTCTTAACCATTGCGTCACCAGGGAAGTCCCTGTATTATATTTTGAAATCAGAAAGCATGATACCTCCAGCTTTGTTCTCCTTTCTCAAGATTGTTTTGGTTATTTGTGGTGCTTTGTGTTTCCAAGTGCCCATTAATAGATGAATGGATAAAGAAGATGAGACATATATATATACATGTGTATATATATATATATATACATACACACAATGGAATATTAGCCATAAAAACTAATGAAATCTTGCCATTTGCAACAACATGGATGGACCTAGACGGTATTATGCTTAGTGAAGTAAGTCAGACAGAATAAGACAAATACTGTATGATTTCACTTATATGTGGAATCTAAAAAACAAATGAACAAATATAGCAAAACAGAAACAAAGTCATAGATACAGAGAATAAACAGGTGGTTGCCAGAAGGGAGGGAGGTGGCGGGGAGGAGAGAAATAGGTGAGGGAGATTAAGAGGTACAAACTTCCAGTTGCAAAATAAATAAGCCATGGATATGAAATGTACAGTGTGGGAAATATAGTCAAGAAATATGTAATATTCTAGTTACAATAAGTCTATGGTAACTAGACTTATCCTGGTGATCATTTTGAAATGTATAGAATTATCAAATCACAATGTTGTGTAACAGGAACTAACATAGTGTTGTAGGTCAATTATACTTGAAAAACAAACAAACTCATAGAAGAAGAGATTAGGTTTCTGATTTCCAGAAGTAGAGGGTAGAGAGAGGCAGAACTGGATGAAAGCATTCAAAAGGTACACACTTTCAGTTATAAGATAAATAAGTACTAGGGATGTAACGTTATACATGAAATGTGTTCAGTGAGTAAATCCCAAGAGTTCTCAACACAAGGAAAATATTTTTTTCTATTTCTTTAATTTTGTATCTATATGAGATGATGGATGTTCACTAAACTTATTGTGGTGATCATTTCATGATGTGTGTAAGTCAAATCATGATGCTGTACACCTTAAACTTATACTGTGCTGTATGTCAATTATATCTTTATAAAACTGGAAGAAAAAAATAAAAATTAGGTTGTCATTTTACTGTTGAGTTGTAAGAATTATGTATAAATTCTGGATAAAAGTTCCTTTTATCCAGACTGATGATCTGTGGTTTTGGATTGGAATATTTAATCCATTCACGTTTAGTGAACTACTCATCACTGGCTAAGCAAGAAACACTGGGAATGCCAAGCAGACTTGTAAACTTCCTGAACTTGGAATATATTATCCAAGCTACAGACAGATCCATAAACAAAATGTGGAGGCCTCATTGGCCCAAGATGTTTAAGTACAACGTCTGATCAATGATTGGCTTACTACTAAGCTCTGCTTGACTCCCGGATGACCCCTTAAAAGCCAGACTTAAAAATAAAAATGCGGATAATTTTAAAAAAGCAACTGAGCAGAGGCACCAGTGTTCAAACATTGCAGGAGAAACGCAATCTACAGGATTAGTTCAGGCAAACCCCTAAAGAAACAGTGATAACAACCACCCCTGGAAGGAGAGACAAATTAGAATCCATAGTTGTTGCAATATATGATCTGAAATATCCAGTTTCAACAGAAATAGATTAAATGGGTAAATAAACAAGAATATTAATGTGTACACAGGAAAAAAGTAGTCAATAGAAACTTTCCCTGAAGGGATCCAGATGTTGGACTGAACAGACATTTTATTATGTAAAAAAGCATCTATTTATAAATATGTTCAAACAATGAAAGAAAACCATTTTTTTAAATCAAATAGAGAATATCAATAAAGAAAGAGAAGTTATTAAAATAACTGAATGGAACTTCTGGAGTCGAAAAAATACAATTACTAAAATGAAAAACTCACTAGAAGGGCCCAACAGCAGACATGAGCCAGCAGAAGGAAGAATCAGTGAACCTGAAGGTAGATCATCACTGATAATCTCACCTAAACGACAGGAAGAAAAAGAGTTGGAGAACCACACATTTTTGAATGAGAAACTATCTTCTGTCTCTGGAGAAACTATGTTAAAACAAGCCTCGTGGAGTTAAGTACTCATGGAGTACTCCGTGGAGTTAAAGAAGCAGCCTGCATTCTCTTGTTCAGACTTGTAACATGATGGAATTTTGGTTTTCAAACTCCAGCTGATGGCCCTTTAATTTTAAGTCAGATGGGGCTGGGCCTTGGAGCCTGCTTCCAGGAAAAGCGTTTGATCTAGCTCTGAAGTTTGTTACAGAGTCTGGACAGCATCTGCAGGCCTGGCTGATCTGCTTTACCGTGGTATTAATAGACTTCAATAAAATGTGCAAGTCAGAGCCCTCTGAGGAATATTCTTTAAAAGAAAGTATTCATTTGAAGCCTTCTATTCCCTCTTCTGGACTGTTATCCAAGACAGCAAGGTCTAGATTGCTGTGCTTTGCAAATCCCAATGTCCCAGTTCTGTTCAGAATATAGTCACTAATATTCTCAGTGAGTATCAGTTGAATGGGTGAGTTGATTGTATCCGCACATGGTTGATGTTCAAAAACACTTTTCTTTTTTCAAAAATACTTTTTTGGTTAGAATTTGTAGATGTGCAGTTTCAGTAAATCCACAGATTAATTTAAAATGATTGTGTCCTTAAGAGGTAGGAAGGGTTAATATACATAATTCTCAAGCGTCTCTTTCGAATATCTATGCATGGAATCCTAGATATTATACATGAAAATATTCTAAAGTAGTGGTCTTTGGGTTACAATTTCTGGAAATAATCACTACATTAAAATACAAATAAGTTAGGTAATTTAGACATGCTTTTTAAAGTTAAACAGGATTGGCAATTTTACTTCTATTCTTAGACCTTTAAAAGGGAGAAAATAAAACCTACATATAGAAACATCACACGTTACTGAAATGTTCATTAAAGAAAGCAAAACTTCCCGTTTTCCCATTTGTCACTCAAGGTACCTAAATGTCTTTAGAGAAGTTAAGTTGCTGTTATAACTGGTTTATTTTTGGGTGAGTTACTTTCCTACCGACTCAGCAGAAGTTCCAACTTGCTTTTTTCATTTACCAGGAGAAGTTACAAAATTCTTTACTTTCATGAGTCAGGACAAGTCTGGCCAGAATCGACCTGATTTGTAAGATAAGAGCTGTGGTTTGGCCTGTTTCCTGAGAGGGAATCTCTGCTTGGTCTGGGGGACATGGAAGAAGAGGGAGGGTCTCCTCCTCCCTGGAGGGCACTCTGACACCTCAGGTCCCCAAATCCTGTTGGTAAAGTCACCACTGCTTGCCATCACCCATATATGGAAAGAGAATGGTCACTGAAGCTCAAATAACTAAACTCCAGGACGAGACTGATAGGAGAGGTATCTGGGCATCGCTGTGTAGCCAGGTGCCGGCCTCTGGGGGATGAGGACCACTCTCCTGCACCCTGGCCACTTCCCCTACTGTGTGCATCAGTGGCAAAGATTAAGTCTTTTTCTTTTCCTCCTCTCCTTTCTCCTCTCCTCTCCTCTCCTCTCCCTCTTTCTCCCTTCCTTCCTCTCTCCCTCCCTTCCTGCCTCCCTTCTTTCTCTCTCTCTCTATTCTCCTTATTATTATTATTTTTTGGCTGCATTGGGTCTTAGTTGCGGGATCCTTCGTTATGGCGCTCGGGCTTCTCTCTAGTTGTAGTGTGCAGGTTTTTCTCTCTCTAGTTGTGGCGCGAGGGCTCCAGAGCGTGTGGGCTTTGCAGTTTGTGGCATGCAGGCTCTCTAGTTGAGGCGTGTGAGTTCAATAGTCGTCGCATGCTGGGCTTAGTTGCCCTGCGGCATGGGAGATCTCAGTTGGACCAGGGATCGAACCCACGTCCCCTGCATTGGAAGGCGGATTCTTTACTACTGGACCACAAGGGAAGTCCCTTTTTCTTTTCTTTTTTGAATTAGTTTGCGTTATTTTGGAGGCGGTTGATAACATAATCAGGGACAATATTTCTACTATGACAAATGGTGAGTTTGTACTGCATAAGCAATGAAATTGGGAGAAGCCTCTGATTGGGAGAAGCCTCGATAACAAGCATAAGGTCCTTTCAAGGACCTTGCCACCTCCCCTTCCTACAGGGGGTTGCAGGAGGTGTTGCAATCTCTACTGTACACTGATGGACACTTGGGCTCCGGGAGATCAAAGTGACCTGACCAAGATTGCCCAAGGAATGCTCACAGGACTGGTTCCTGTCTAGCCCTTGCTGTTGGCTGCGTGGTCTGACTCCTGAGGCCCTGATTCTTCTCACTTCTCCTTTCTACTCAGAAAGAAAGGCCAGAAAAAGGAATGGAAAGGGGGGTGGGGAGGAGGGGAGAAAAGAAAAGGAAAGGAAAAAGAAGAAAAAAGGAGAGAGGTGGGGAGGGGAGTGAGGGAGGGAGGGAAGGAGGGGAGGAAAAAATAACCCTCCCAAGGCAGAGCTAGTCTCACCTGTAGGTCACAAGTATTTCTGGTATTTGTTTATTTCTCTTGCTCTCCCCAGCCCTGTCCCAGCCCTGTCCCAGCCCGGCTGAAGAGAATGACTGTCTTGTTTCTCCCTGTTTTCTCTCCCAGACTTTTGGCCCATAGGAGTCACTTACAAAAGTAATTTGAGTTTATACAAAAGAGAACTTGAAGGGCTATGTTCAGTTCATGCTCAGAAGTCTATACAAGACTTTGCCAGGGATCGGGTCCTCTGAAAGTTACTTCTTTCAAACATTCCAGCGTGGCTGAGAGAAGAACATGGTGGTAGCGACTGTCTCAGCGAGTGTCTGAACGAGGGGAGTCTGGCTCCATTCTCCTGTTGGGAAAAGGAGGCTGGGATGGGAGTTCTGCCCATCACGCCCCATTTACCCAAGGCCCTGGGGCATCGCTGTGGGGTTGAAGTGAATTTCTCTGCCATGTTTGTTACTGTCTCAGGAAAAGCCGGAAGTCACAGCTTTCTCTCTACAGCAGAACTGGCCCAGGCTTTCCAGCCCTTCTCGGGCCACACGGCATATACTGAGCAAACTGGACAGGATTTGGGGGGCTGTGGGCATTTGACGACCTATTCATTATATATTTATTTACATTATGTAATTAAAATTAGAAACACAAAACACAAAGTGTATTAGTTTAGATATTTAATATTAAATGTGTATGAAACTCCCAAGTATGTTTTTCAATTTGCTTATTTATCTTACAGATGCAAATATACATTTTAAAAAAAATATTTATTTAATTTATTTATTTGGTTGCGCTGGGTCTTAGTTGCAGCAGGTGGGCTTCTTCGTTGTGGCTCATGGGCTCCTTAGTTGCAGCATGTGTGCTCCTTAGTTGCAGTGGCGGCCTTCTTAGTTGTGGCTCATTGGCTCCTTAGTTGCGGATCACCAGCTCCTTAGTTGTGGCATGCAAACTCTTAGTTGCAGCATGCATGTGGGATGCAGTTTCCTGACCAGGGATCGAACCCGGGCCCCCTGCATTGGGAGCACAGAGTCTTAACCACTGTGCCACCAGGAAGTCCCGAACATACCTTTTTTTTTGGGGGGGGGAGCTGCACGGCTTGCAGGATCTTAGTTCCCTGAGCAGGGATCAAACCCATGCCCCTTGCAGTGGAAGCACAGAGTCCTAACCACTGGACCACCAGGGAAGTCCCCACGAACATACCTTTTTACCTTGGGTTTTTTTGCTTAAACTAGCCAGTCAGTTCCTGATCAAGACATTCTCAATAGTTACCACCAGTAGGAAACTTTATTTGCACAAAGTAAAAAAATAAAAATTTTCTACGGATTTTCAAATAACCATTCAAAATTGTCCAACAGTAGAAATGATCTTTCTAGGCTCTAACAGCCTTTTGTTTTTTTCCTTTCATGGATAAAATGTGGTGCTAGCATTTCTCCTAACAATGCAGTTTCCTCGCCAACCCGCAGAACTTTCTTGTCTGGAGCATTTCACAGTAACAATAGAGCTGGCAGACCCTGGAGACTGGGGCATCTGGGCTGGCATCCGGGACCAGGACCCAGACTGTGAGGGCCACACACTGATCCCTGCAGGCTGCAGTGGCTTGGGTGAGGCTACTCACAATTGCAACACATCTGGGGATGCCAGTGGCCCTGCGCCTGCGTGGCTGCCCCAGGGGCTGAAGGGATCAACACTGAAACTGACCACATCAGTCTACTGCTTTACTAGCAGAGTAAGTGAGCCTCCTCTTGCCTCAGTCTGCCCAGCTGTGACATGGAGATAATAACAGTAGTACCTACCTGGTAGGGTTGTTATGAGGATTAAATGACTGCCAGGCCTGGCCACATAATAAGGGCTATCTATGTGTTTGTTAAAAAAAGTTAAAAGGTCGAGAGGCTCTAGAACAGACCCCCAAATCACATGCTTAGAGCCAGCCAGAACTGGATTCCTTCGTTCTGAATTCTAGCTCCCGCCCTCTCTAGACACGGGCCATAGCAGGCCCTCAACCTTTCCAGCCTCTGTTTCCTGGCCCATGCGTGATGATGGCACTGGTACCCACGTTAATGATGTACATATTAATGTACAGTTCACATAAAGTGCTTGAGACATAACAAGTGCTCAACCAGCAATGGCTCTTATGACCCAGCAGAGCCAGGACGTGAACTCAGGGGTCCTAAGCTCTGAGCTTGTTCCCTGTCCACTGCCCGCGTCTCCCTCCTACGAGTCTCGCCTTCCCACAGAAAAGTGCTTAACTTCTTGGACCCTCTTCTAGAATTTTTTTTTTTTTGGCCATGCCACGTGGCATGCAGGATCTTAGTTCCCTGATCAGGGATTGAACCTGTGCCTCCTGCAGTGGAAGGGCAGAGTCCTAACCACTAGACCACCAGGGAAGTCCCTTCTACGATTTATTTGAAATTTTTCCACTCAGATTGTATTTTTCAACCCTCTAATATTTTGTTTTGTTCTTCATCTTTGGGCTCTCTGGAGTGGTTCTTCCATATCTTTAAAAAAAACAATGTCAAGTGGTCAGAGCAATTGCATCGAGGGCCCCGCATCAAGGGAATTCCTTTGCAAAGGCACTGAGGCAGCCAGTGGCCATGTCTTTCCAAGTCTCAAGTAAGTACCACGCATCTTTCCTCATTCATATTTTATTAGGAAGCCAGATCGGAGAATTCATCAGTTATAAAACTTTAAATATGAAATGAATCTCTCTTATCAAAGAGATGATTCAGGTGGGAATACCAGATTTTTCTTAAGAGCAGAAGCAAAGGCAAATATGGCATTTTATTTTACAAATATTTAATAGTCATGAAAAAGGAAAAGAACTTTAAAAAAACAACTTTGTGCCAACGTGAACATCCAGGAACTGCTGTGGAGATGGGGCTGTTAGAGCTTAAATGTTAAGATCATCCAGAAAAGTGACATAAGTCATCTTTTATTAAAATAGAATATCTTTGTCTCTTTCCACCATATACATATAGATATTTTCTCTTTAAATAAATATATGTTACGTATTCTAAACGATGACTTACTTGACAACATTCACGTGGTGCTTTTGGGCCAGGGCATTGACTTGGTAAGGAAGACATATACCAAAAACATCGAGTGTATGTGGGTTCTCGTATGGAGGAATTTCCAGGATTTGGGAATGTGTCTCAGCTCTCCTCACATGAGGACTTCTGAGTCTTCTGAGGAGTCGTTGGCAAATAAGAGTTCATCTGACGCTGGGCTCCCCAAGGGCAGCGTGCTGGACTGGGACCAGGAGACCCCATTCCTTACCAGCCTGTCCTCCAGTAAAACACCGTTCCTTCCCGCCGTCCCCGTCGCCGGGGCAGCAGGAGCCTGCTCTTCCCAGCCCTCGCTGACCCCGTTCAGGATGTACCTTCCCTCGTGAGGTCTGTTGTCATGGATTTCTGCGGTGACCACGCTGACGGTGGCGCCGGGTGTGCAAGAAGCAATGACCAAGTCGGGATGGATGTTCACGTCCAGCTGAGCAAGTGCCGAGCCCTCGGCCGGGCCCTCGCAGCTCCCCGGAAACTGTGTGTTGACGTAAATGATGTCGGCTTCGTTCTGAACTTCAGGCAGGCTTTCCAAGAGCTTTTCTAGCTGCAGCCTCAGCATTGAAAACGTGGGGCGGTCCAAGGGCTCAGCTCTCCAGCAAGAGTGCATGACTTCATACCTAGAAGCAAAGAAGAGTGTTATCTCCTGGCTCAGCACGTGCAATCCGCCCCTGCTTCTCCCACTCAGGTGGGAGTGGAGGGGCTGGGGGGAGGGGGAGGGGAGCGGGGGTCCTGGGAGCAGACAGGTGTCGGCACCAGCTCCACACTCACCATCGTTCCAGGCCTTGCGAGGCTCGAGGCATGAAATCGAGAGGGGGGCCGGCGTGGGCAGGTGTGTGAAGAATAAGGGCAGTGCTGTGACAGTGGCAGGTGAGCCCTGGGCTGGGACAGCCCCTGATTTGAAGCGGCCGCAGCTTCGTGGCGCGTGTAGGGCTGCTGAACCTTGGCCACCTGATGCTGCCCCGTGAAGGAGAAACGCTCGGGGGCCCCTGCTCTTCTCCGTGACTTCGACCTCCTCCAGTAAAAGTAATAACCGCTGACCTGTCATCGGCATTTACTATCTGACAGCCATCGTGTAAGGTACTTTTAGAGACCAGCCTGCTTGGCAGCACGAGCCCACACACAGGTACTGTGATCCCCATTTTACAGAGGAGGATCCTGAGAGCGTGATGCTTGGCCCCAGGACGAGGGTGAAGCTGTGACCCACATCAAAGAGTGTCTGACGCAAGAGCCCATGTTCTTAACCACGGAGCAGCCCTGCTTGCCATGGGTCAGACCCTGACGGGTTTAGGTTCTACCCTGTGGGCAAGGGGGAACCACAGAAAGATTGTGCTTCAGTGCGTTCCCACGACCAGATGATAATGTTAGGAAAGTTGCTTTGGATGTCACCCAAAGGATGTATTAGGATCCTGGGGGTGATGAGAAGAACAAGTCAGGAGACAGAGGAGCCTGCACTCCCCTGTAGGAAACAGGGACCCGCTCGTTCACGTACATATACTGTGGATGCCACTGTGCCAAAGTTCCCACAAGTGTCACCACCCCCAGGCCCCGCCAAGCCCTGGACCTCTATGGTCTGACAGTACTAGCAGACCCCGTTTTATTGCACTTCGTTTTATCCCACTCCAAAGATACTGCGTTTTTTTTTTTTTTTTTTACCAGTTGAAGGTTTGTGGCAACTCTGCATCGAGCAAGTCTATTGGTGTCATTTTCCCAGGAGCATTTGCTCACTTGGGGTCTCTGTATCACAGTCTGGGAATTCTGACAATATTTCCAACGTTTTCCATTATTGTTATGTTTGTTAGGGTGACCTGTGATCTTTGATGTTACTATGATAATATTTTTGAGGTGCCGCACACCGTGTCCACGTAAGACAGCAGATTCAATCAAAGGACGTCGTGCGCGTTCTGACGGCTCCACCGACCGGCCATCCTCTGCCTCTCTCCTTCTGCTCGGGCCTTTCTATTCCCTGAGACACAACGCTGGTGAAATGACGCCAGTTAATAACCCTAGAATGGCTTCTAAGCGTTCAACTGAAAGGAAGGGTCACAGGCCTCTCACTTTAAGGAAGCTAGAAATGATTAAACTTAGTGAGGAAGGCATGTCAAAAGCTGAGACAGCCCGAAAGCTAGGCCTCTCGTGCCGAACAGCCCAGGTGTGGATGCAAAGGAAAAGTTCTTGAAGGAAATTAAAGGTGCTACTGCAGTGAACACATGAGTGATGAGAAAGCAAAACGGCCTTATTGCTGATGCGGAGAGTCTGAGACCAGCCACAACATTCTCTTAAGCCAAAGCCCAATCCAAAGCAAGGCCCTACGCAGTGGTTGAGAGTCCGCCTGCCAATGCAGGGGACGCGGGTTCGTGCCCCGGTCCGGGAGGACCCCACATGCCGCGGAGCGGCTGGGCCCGTGAGTCACGGCTGCTGAGCCTGCGCGTCCGGAGCCTGTGCTCCGCAACGGGAGAGGCCACAGCAGGGAGAGGCCCGTGTACCGCAAAAAAAAAAAACAAAACCAAAAAAAAAAAAACCAAAGCAAGGCCCTAACTCTCTTCAGTTCTATGAAGGCTGAGAGAGGTGAGGGAGCTGCAGAAGAGAAGTGTGAAGCTAGTAGAGGTTGGTCCATGAGGTTTCAGGAAAGAAGCCGTCTCCATAACAAAAGGACAAGGTGCTGGTGTAGAAGCAAGTTATCCAGAAGATCTAGTTAAGATCATTAATGAAGGTGGCTACACTAAACAGCAGATTTCCAATGCTGACAAAACGGCCTTATATTGGAAGAAGATGCCACCTAGGACTTTCACAGCCAGAGAGGAGAAATCAATGCCTTGTCTCAACGCTTCAAAGGACAGGCTGACTCTCTTGTTTGGGACTAACGCAGTTAGCAGGTGACTTTAAGTTGAAGCCAGTGCTCATTTACCATTCCAAAAGTCCCAGGGCCCTTGAGAATTATGCTAAACCTACTCTTCCTGTGCTCTATAAAGGGACCAACAAAGCCTGGATGACAGCACACCTGTTTACAACATGGTTTAATGAATATTTTCAGCCCACTGTTGGGACCTCCTGCTCAGAAAAATGGATTCCTTTCAAAATATTCCTGCTCATTGACAATGTACCTGGTCACCCGAGAGCTCTGATGGAGATGTATAATGAGATGAGTGTTGTTTTCATGACTGCTAACACGACATCATACTGTAGCCCAGGGATCAAGGAGTAATTTAGATTTTCCCATCTTATTATTTAAGAAATATATTTTGTAAAGCTAGAGTTGCCATGGATAAGAGTTTCCTCTGATGAATCTGAACAAAGTAAATTGAAAACCTTCTTGAAAAGATTCACCATTCTAGATGCCGTTAAGAACATCTGTGATTCATGGCAAGAGGTCAAAATATCAACATACACAGGAGTTTGAAAGAAGTTGATTCCAACCCTCATGGATGACTTCGAGGGGTTCAAGGCTTCACTAGAAGAAGTAACTGCAGATGTGGGGGGAAGAGCAAGGGAACCAGAATTAGAAGTGGAGCCTGAAGATGCGACTGAACTGCTGCAATTTTAACCTGTGTTTTTTTTTTTGGCTACACGGAGCAGCTTGCGGGATCTTAGTTTCCCAACCAGGGATCAACCTGGGCCCTTGGCAGTGAAAGTGTGCAGTCCTAACTACTGGACCGCCAGGGAATTCCCTGAATTGCTGCAATTTTATGAATTTTAATGGATAAGGAGTTGCTTCTCATGGATGAGCAAAGAAAGTGGTTTCCTGAGATGGAATCTACTCCTGGTGCAGATGCTGTGAAGATTGTTGAAATGACAATAAAGGATTTAGAATATTACATAAACTGAGTTAATAAAGCAGCAGCAGGGTTTGAGAGGATTGACTCCAAGTCTGAACGAAGTTCTTCTGGGGGTAAAATGCTATCAGACAGCATCGTGTGCTACAGAGAAATCGTTCATGAAAGGAAGAGTCGATCGATGCAGCAAACTTTGCTGTTGTCTTATTTTAAGAAATTGCCACGATGACCCCAGCCTTCAGCAGCCACCGGCCTGATCAGTCAGCGGCCACCAACATCGAGGCAAGACCCTCCACCAGCAAAAGGATTATGACTTGCTGAAGGCTCCGATGACGGTTAGCATTTTTTAGCAATAAAGTGTTTCTTTAAAAAAAAATTTATTTATTCGGCTGCGCCAGGTCTTAGCTGTGGCAAGCGAACTCTTAGCTGTGGCATGCGGGATCCAGTTCCCTGACCAGGGATCGAACCTGGGCCTCCTGCCTTGGGAGCACAGAGCCTAAGCCACTGGACCACCAGGGAAGTCCCCACAGAGTGTTTTTAAAATTAAGGTATGTACACCATTTTCTAGACATAATGCTATTGCACACTTAACAGACGACAGTATGGTAATCATAACTTTTATATGCACTGGGAAACCAAAAGATTCCTGTGACTCACTCTACTGCAGTGCTCTGGAGCTGAACCCGCAATATCTGGGAGGCGCGCTTGTACTGGGGGAAGGAATGGAGGGGAGGGGGACCCTGAAAGACACCTGCTGGCTGTGGGGACCCAGTGGGATAAGAAAGAACAAGGTGGCCTCTGTGTGTCACCCTGGAGACGAGGAGACCGAGGGCCGGTGCCACGAACCACAGTGGCTGCAGCTGGGAGGCTGTGAGTTTGGCCGAGGAAAGGTACCCCCGAGGTGATGGGCGCACCGCCCAGAGCGGCCTCTTGGGTGATGGGGACCTGGTCATCCAGAGGTGGGGGTGATGCCGTAAGAAGAGGTGGCCCTCAGCGGGCAGGACCGGGGAGCGGGGCTCCAAGCACACCCTGTTATTTCCATTGCTGTATTTCTCAGGGTTGACTGTAAAATGACCTAGGGGCAACCAAACACAGGAGTCAACTCATCTCCACTAAGGTGAGACAGCAAACAGAGGTGCTCCGAAATATCTGCCTCAGTTTTAAAAGAAAAGACCCCAGATATGGAAATGCAGAGAGCTCTCTGTCCTTCGCCAGTATCCAGACTCAGAGGGGACCTGGGGAGCGGGCTTGGCTCACCAGAGCCTCTGCGAGCCCGCGGTGTGAGGAACCAGCCTGGGGGTGGGGACCGCGGAGCCGCTGCTTCCTCCGGCTTTTCCCCAGCCTCCCTCCCCCAGCCGCAGGGCATTGCTGACACTGCAGCTCTTTCACCTAAAAAACCACCTCTCAAAAACCGACTCAGCATTCCCTCGTCATGGCTCTACACGCAGCATCTAAAACCACAACGTGACACAGCTTAGACTTTGCTAAGACCCCAGATAATCAACTTCCCCTGGAGCACCGAAGAAGCCAAGAAAGAAACAGCCACAAAAGTCTCCATTCAGTATTGTTTGACAGAAATGGCTTCCTCATTTGCAGAAGCAAACGTTTCATTCATGTGGCCCTTTCAGAAAGGACCGTGAAGCCTCAGATCTAATTGAATTAGGATTTTATGATGTTTCTTTTAAAGGGCTTATGATTTCTGTGTCTGTTCTAAATGTTATAGATTTACAACCATAATCACCACCACCACTACCATACCCCCCCAAGCAGTGTGAGGCTCTGATCAAAAAAAACTTTCCTTCTGTTTGGCCACGGTGGATCTGGGAGGCCCATGTGCAAACTGACCCGGGCCTCCTCACCGGTACGAGGAAGCAGGGCCGGAGTGTGAGTGTGGGTGCGCGTGTGTGGCGCCCTGCACAGGCCCACCTGCCCGAGCAGCGCGGCCCGGCGTTCCACGGCGGAGCCCACGCAGGCCCACGGTCCTGAAATGTTCTTGCTAAACATGGTGAGAATACCCCTCTCCAAGCCCATGACCCCTGTTACGTTGGGGACAGACTCATCATTAGGAAGGTTCAGATCACCAAGCTAGAGGCAGTGCCACAAGAAATGAGTTTTTAAAAGTCGGCAAGGTGTTTGGGAGGGGATCGAGTTGTAAAGGTGCTATTAATCACGGGCACCATATGTGACACTTAGCGTGCGTGCTTCCTGCAGGCTGAGAACTCCACACACTTCTTTGTTAACCCTCCAGATACCTCTGCAGAATACGTGACTACACTTTTTTGGTGGCAGATCACGTGGCATGGAGTGGTCAAGTCAGCTGCAGTGGCCACAAACGTGGCTAGTTAGGAGGCAGAGCCTGGCCTCTCTGACTCCAAGTCCCAGGCCTCTCCCCGTACTGTCCACCCCGAAGAGAGAGGGGCCTGTTGGGATGGGAAGGGCACTGTGGTCCTGCACGCTGGGAGCTCGGGGGCGTCTCACGCCGGCTGAGTGTACAGTCTCCCTGGGATAGTTTTTTTTTTTTTAACAATATTATTATTATTATTTTTATAAATTTATTTATTCATTTAGTTATTTTTGGCTGCGTTGGGTCTTTGTTGCGGTACGTGGGCTTCTCATTGCGGTGGCTTCTCTTGCTGTGGAGCATGGGCTCTAGGGGCACGGGCTTCAGTAGTTGTGGCTCACTGGCTCAGTAGTTGTGGCTCGTGAGCTCTAGAGTGCAGGCTCAGTAGTTGTGGCACACGGGCTTAGTTGCTCCACAGCATGTGGGATCTTCCTGGACCAGGGCTCGAACCCGTGTCCCCTGCATTGGCAGGCAGATTCTTAACCACTGCACCACCAGGGAAGTCCATCCCTGGGATAGTTTTAAAACATATACATTTCTGGGCCTGCTCTGTACCAAGAGAATCACAGTCTCCAGGCACAGGGCTGAGGAATCACATTCTTAGAATCTCCCCTAAGCAATTCTGAGGACCAGCCTGAAAGCAAAGCCACTGGCTCAGATTTCTAAATTTCCTGATTCAAGATATTCCTGTGATTGGTTTGTTTAAGATGTTGAATGAAAAGAGAAGCATGACTGCTTCAAAAGAGGGCAGAGAATTATCCAAGTACCTCACGCATTGTAAAGTCGGCCTATTTATCTATAGGATATATAGTCATCCCTCGGTGTCCATGACAGATGGGTTCCCAAAGCCCCAGAGGATACCAAGATCTGCAGACCCCTTACAGTCAGTTGGCCCCCCCGTATCTGTGGGTTCTGCATCCGCCCGTACAGAGGGCCGACTGTATTTCCTAGAGGGGCTTACAGAACTTCAGAACACGTGCGGGCTCACTGGAGATGTGCACACACCGCTTCCCACACCAGGAGAGGCTCCTGTGCCGGACATCTGCGTGTGTCATCTTCTGCCCACACCCGCCTGGCTGAGTGTCCCCACCCACTATGGCTGTGTGTCCCCCAGGTCTTTGCACGGTGCCCCGAGATGAAGAGCAGCTGACTCACAGTTCATCCAAGCAGTCCTCTGGCTGTTTCAGCCTGTGGCCGTGCAGAAGGTAGTCATATATTTCGTGGTTCTGGACTCCGGGATAGGGGGTCATTCCTCGTGTGGCTATTTCCCACATGGTCACGCCAAATGCCCACTGAGGACAAAGTGACAACGTCAGGATGCAAGTCTTTTCAGAAAGGCTGAATGGACTTTTTCATCGGGAAAGGTCATTTCCTTAGAGCCCCGGCAGTCATGCACAAAGCTCACAATTATGTTTGAGATACGCCGCTCTCCCAAAACGGCAATAACGTGGGGTCGGAACGTCACAGTTCCCCATTTTTACTAAAGCTGTTTGGGAAATGAGACAAAGGCAGATCTAGCCTTGTGTCACATCAGTGCTCTGTTTAATGTTCTGTTCCTACTGTTGTCGGCAAGAGTTTTCTTTTCCTGATCTCTGGTTAAGGGTATCCATACACAGTACCTTTTATACAGCACCCTAGTCCCAAACAGCCATGGGATGAATTCATTTAATTTAATGTGAATATGAAATATCTTAGTTGCAGACAATGCATCACTATACTGTAGCAGAGGAAAGTGGAGATGAATTAAGGGCCTTTGCCATCCTCTGAATGTCAGGCTACTTCATCAGAATCTAATGTTCCGCCTGAATTAAAGCATCTAGCGATAAATAGAGAAGTGTGAGCTGCCCCAATCCTCAGTTGATCAAAGAGTAAGATGTCCTGCATCACCAGCTTAAGCCATCTCTTTCAGCAGGGCTTCATCTTTGCAATGCGGGGCCCCGAATCAAAACTCTGTACGTACGTACCACGTCACTTTTACTGGTGTATACTCGGTCCGCGAGACTCTCTATGGCGATCCATTTCACAGGCATCTTAGCGATGCGGCCCTGGCGGTAGTAGTCGCCACTGTAAATCTTCTTAGAGAGGCCGAAGTCCGCGACGCAGACGGTCATGTCGTCTCGCAACCTACAGAGAGAGACAGAGTGAGTTCATGTCCTCAGCGACCTCAGAGGCAAAGCCTGAAATCACAGGTCTGCACCTGATGCAGCTGAAAACATTCACGACGAGTAACCAAAAGATAGAGACCCCACAGCCTGGGAGGGTCCTGCTTTGGGACCAATGGCAGAGCAAGTGAGGGGGAACCAGATGAGTTATAACTTTCTACCCTTCTGGTCTGTGTGGGAATCTGGACCAACCAGGGCACCTGGGCACAGAGGATGGAACCATCTGGAGGAACAGAGGGGCACGGGAGTAGAAGGATAAGCAGCTCCAAGCCAGGGCCCCCTCGTGGACTCATCTAGAGCCCAGTAGCCTTCCTGCCTGACGTCTGGAAGCAGCACTGGCTCCATAGATTAAACCACCTGACAGATTGGGGGAGGTGGGGAAGCACGTGCTGTGCGCGGGGGACACTGGACTTCCTGCTAAGACGGTGCCAGGTGGTACCTGAGGAATTAACTGGAAAATTAAAGGAATACAATTGCATTTACAGCCCAAGCAGTTAAAATTGATCTTAGACAAGAAGGAGAGGAGGAGGGGGAGGAATGAGTGGTCTGGACGTAGGGCGACTACCTTGTCCCTGTTTGCCTGACGCTAACATTTAAAACTAAAAGTCCCACATCCTGGGAAATCCCTCAATGCTGGACAAACCGGACAGCTGGTCACGCTACCTCGTGGGAAAACCATGAAAGAAATGTTAAGGGGAAGAAGAGGTTTTCATGATTCTCCCTCCATGGTAGACAAATTATTTAAATAAAAAACAAAACCAAGGGCTTCCCTGCTGGCGCAGTGGTTGAGAGTCCACCTGCCGATGCAGGGGACGCGGGTTCGTGCCCCGGTCTGGGAAGATCCCACATGCCGCGGAGTGGCTGGGCCCGTGAGCCATGGCCACTGAGGCTGTGCGTCCAGAGCCTGTGCTCCCCAACGGGAGAGGCCACAGCAGTGAGAGGCCTGCGTACCGCAAAAAAAACAAAAAACAAAACAAAAAAAACCAAAACCAAGACCCTTCTGGTTTTCAAAAATGAGGTGAAAGTGACAGAGGGCCGGGGGGCAGGGTTGGTTTGGAGGAGGCAGGGGACAGGCTCCACTGTCACATCTCCAACAAAGAAAAACGAGTAACAGCAATACATTTAAGGAACACTCTCTCTTCTTGCAATAGTGAATTTCCAATCAAGAAATAGTTATTGTTTTTGAAGATTTACAGCAGATAATGGCTGTTGAAGCAGACTGAAGAGATGGGGAAGGTGAAATTCGAAGTTCTTGCTTAAGCCCTTGTCTCTCTGCTGCAAAAGGAAAGCTATGGTGTAGTCAGGACAAAACTACTTCACAACGCAGTATCATGAAAACTCAGGGACAAAACCATTATGATTTTCACACTGTCTTCATGATCAGCTGACTTATATGTAACTCTGGATCCAAACAAGCTGATGGCAGTTGGGGAGGATCCCAGAGTTCACACCTAGTGCTCCTAGCTGAGTGAGAGTGTGAAAATAAAGAAGCAGTCACACATAAACACACGACTATATAGAAAATAGATAACTAATAAGGACCTACTATATGGCACAGGGAACTCTACTCAGTACTCTGTAATGGTCTATATGGGAAAAGAATCTAGAAAGGAGTGGATATATGTATATGTATAACTGATCACTTTGCTGTACACCTGAAACTAACACAACATTGTAAATCAACTATACTCCAATAAAAATTAAAAAAAAAAAAAAAAAAAGAAGCCCCAGGGGAGTTTTGGAGGCCAGCCAGACTCTTAGTGGCAGAGGTAGTGAAAACCCTCAAGCAAACACCCAGTCATGTGTCAGGGCGGTAGAAACCCCAACTCCAGAGCCTGCCCCACTGTCACCTCCCAAGCCTAATCTTCCTCCATACTTTAACATCAACAGGCCACCCCACAGGCCCACAAATATCTACCACCATGAGGTCCAACCCACTCCAGGATGGGCCAGGGCTCTTACATGCAGTTTCGAGCAGCTAAATCTCGATGAAGAAAGTTCCTGTTGCTCAGATACTCCATTCCCTGGGCAATGTCCACCATGAACTTCAATAGTGTCTGCACAGGAATATGCTAGGGGGTGGAAGACACAAGGAGACAGATTATTATTATTATTATTATTTTTCTGGCCACACCATGTGGCTTGCAGGATCTTAGTTCCCTGACTAGGGAATGAACCCGGGCCCTGGCAGTGAAAGCGCAGAGTCCTAACCACTGGACCGCCAGGGGATTCCTGAGAGACTATTATTATTATTATTTTTGATAAATTTATTTATTTATTTATTTATGGCTGCGTTGGGTCTTGGTTGCTGTGCCCGGGCTTTCTCTAGTTGCAGCGAGCAGGGGCTACTCTTTGTTACGGTGCGTGGGCTTCTTATTGCAGTGGCTTCTCTTGTTGTGGAGCACAGGCTCTAGGCACGCAGGCTTCAGTAGTTGTGGCACGCAGGCTTCAGTAGTTGTGGTTCGTGGGCTCTAGAGCGCAGGCTCAGTAGTTGTGGACCACAGGCTTAGCTGCTCTGAGGCATGTGGGATCTTCCCAGACCAGGGCCCGAACATGTGTCCGCTGCGTGGGCAGGCAGATTCCTAAGCACTGCGCCACCAGGAAAGTCCAGGATTATATTTTCAAAGGAAACCAAGTTACTTCCATTTGAGGGGGTGAAATGATGGCTTTATGACTGAGAAGCGTGGCCATGAAACAAGTGAATTTCCATATCACTAATGTCACAAATAAGGTTTTAAAAATGAATGAAAAACAAACAAAACCCAACAAACCCTAAAACTTCTTGGTAAGTATCACGTTTTCTTCTCCTCGTCTTTAAACGTATTAAAAAAATTAATATATAACTTTAATGCAATTCCAAAGATACCGCCAACAATTTATTTTGTGTATGTGGCCAGTTAATAACATTCTTTTCACAAGTTATGAGCTCAAATGCGATCCTTGTGTCCTTCTGAGTGGCAGTGGGACAAAGAGGGGAAAAGAAGGGGGGTCTGGCCTCAGTGGGGGAGGATCTAATGCTTTGACAGCAAAAAGCCCATGGAGAAGGAGCTGTTCCCAATTATGCACCCACATCTGGTATCATTTTATTTTGAAATGTTTCAAAAGAGGCTTTTTTTCTTCTGGACAGAAAGTAGGATGGTCTTTACCCCTTACCATGGGACCAAAGTACCACAAGTAAGTATTTGGGAATTTTCATTTTTGTTTCTCTAGGGCCTTCCTGTAAGTTTTAACAGCCTAATGTTTTTTTTCTACGTGGTAAAAATCAAACCAGACTGTGTGTTAGAAAACCTGCCGTGTTGGGACTGATTACGAGGATGATGACTAATGAAGACTTCTGTGTAGTAATTCAATGTTTTAGTGCAGTCAGAGCCCTGAAGAAAAGGGTTCACAAAGTTCCTAGAAATCATAAATGGGTCCACCCGTGATATACTCTTCCCCAAAGCATTGGATTTCTGGTTAATTCTATATGGCACATGAGTCTTCTAAAGTGGTACTCGTGAAAACACTGAATTTTTTTTTTTTATTTTAATTGGGCTGTGCTGGGTCTTAGCTGTGGCATGCAGGCTCTTAGCTGAGGCACGCGGGATCTAGTTCCCTGACCAAGGATTGAACCCAGGCCCCCTGATTTGGGAGCATGGAGTCTTCACCACTGGACCACCACAGAAGTCCTGACACTGAATTGTTAATGATTTATATTTCTCAACTAAGACACGTGTCAGTCACAGACTGTATATGTAACAAAAATGCTTTATCCTTTACCCTTACATAATGGAGTTGTTTAAAAAAATGTAAGTAAATCAGGCATGAAAGCCTTACGCCTCTGCTCTCTATAAGTGGGGCATTTGATTTTCTGGATGCTAATTTCCAGGAAAGGACTTGGGCGCTAAGAAATATCCAATCTGCTGACATTCATGAAAGTATAATGAATATCCGGTGTTATTCGTTTGTGTTAGTTTTTTCCAAGCAGAACTATGTTAATCTTGCAGGCTGTGACCAAAGGTCATTTAAAAGATCATTGTGTGGTAAAACTAATAAATGAGGTCAATAAGGTCGCAGGATACTAGATTGACATGCAAAACTCCACTGCATTTCTACACACTAACAATGAACTGTCTGAAAATGAAATTAAGAAAACAACATCTGCAAAAGAATCCACAACAAAATACTTAGGAATAAATTTAACAGAAGAAGTGCAAAACTTATACTCTGAGAACTACAAAAGCAAAGAATTAAATTAGTTTCTAAATAAATGGAAAGGTACCCAGTGTTCATGGATTGGAAGAGCAGGCATGCTATTCACACAGAGGACAGAATGGCACCCAGGTCCTGCTGAAGAAGCACACTTATATGACTGAGACCTAGTCTTGGGCCACTCTAACAGGACCAGAGGTATTTATTGCCAAGGAACTGACTGATAAGGCAGTAGAGATTTGAATAAAAGCTTGATTTTCTAGTTTGTCTATGACGCATTTTGTGACTTTCAGCTTTACATGTGGCTACAAAGTGTCAAAATATGAAAACACATTCCTTTTAAAAACATTCCTTTAAAATTTTTATAAAACCTGGGAGTTTCCATCATTGGAGATCTACTTTATATTTTTGCAAATCGAAACTATTCATTAGTCAGTAAAATGCTGTGTACTTGTTTCCTTGTTATTCTGTTCAAAAGAACATAAGATGACAGCAGTACTTTTGGCAGACACAAACTGATTCTATAATTTATACAGAAGGGCAACAAAACTAGAATAGCAAAAACAACTCTGAAAAAGCAGGATAAATTTGGAGGAATCACATTACCTCATTTTAAGACAATAAAGCTACAGTAATCTCAATGGTGTGATAGGGGCGAAGGATGGCGCATAGCTAAACGGAACAGAACAGAGAACTCAGAAATAGACCCACACGTGTACAACTGATTTTTCACAAAGGTGCAAAAGCAATTAGTGGATTAAGGATAGTCTTTTCACAAATGATGCTGGTCATCTATATGCAAAAAAAGCAACAAACTAAATTTCACACCTTATACAAAAATTAATTCAAAATGGGTCACAGACTTAAACGTAACATGTAAACCCACGAATTTTTAGAAGAAAACACAGAAGAAAATCTTTTTTATCTGGAGTTAGGCAAAGAGTTCTTAGAAATGACAGTGAAGGTATGATCCATTAAAAGAAAAAACTGATGAACTATATACTTCATCAAAATTAAACTTTTTTTGCTCATGTTAAGAGAATACAAAGCCAAGCTACAAACTGGAAGAAAAGTCTTTGCAAATCACATATCCAACAGAGGAACTGTAGCTAAAGAACTCTCAAAACTCAACAAGAAAACCAACAACCCAATTAAAAAATAAACAAAAGACTTTAACAGACACTCACCAAAGAGGATATAAAGATGGTAAATAAACACAAGATGCTCAACATCATTAATCATTAGGGAAATGCAAATAAATTTCATGATAAGCTATCACTATACACCTATCAGAGCAGCTAAAAACAAAACAAAACAAAAAGCTACAGATAATACCAAGTGCTAACAAGAACGCAGAGCAACTGAATTTCTCATACCTTCCTGGTGGAAATGTAAAATGGTACAGCCATTCTGGAAAGTAGTTTAGCAGTTTACTATAAAGATAAACACACATTTTCCATGTGACCTAGCATCCCATTCATGGGTATTTAGCCTAGAGAAATGAAAAGTTATGTTCACTCAAAAACCTGTATGTGAATTTTTATAGCAACTCAAAACTGTCATAGGTCCTTCAATAGGCCAATGGAAAAAGCAAACTGTGACACAGCCATACAATAGAAGCCTTCACAGCAATAAAAAGAGCAATGAACTACTGATACATGCAACTTGGATGGCTCCCAAAGGCGTAATACTGAGTGAAGGAGGCCAGTCTCAAAGAATTACAAACTATATAATTCCATTTATATGGCATTCTCTAAAAGACAAACTGTAGTGATGGAGAACAGATCAGTGGTTGCCAGGGGTTAGCCACGTGGGCAAGGTGTAACTATAAAGGGGTAAGTAGAAGGAGGAGGAGTTTTTGGTGATGGACCTGTTCTGTATCCTGATTGTAACGGTAGTATATGAATCTATACATGCATTATAATTTATATAACTATAAACTGAAAAGAGAAAAAAGTCATTTTTTTCTGTATGATAATTTAAAAAAAAATTTTTTTTTAAAGCAGAGGTCTTCTTAGAAGCCCATATGATTTAAATTTATTTATTTATTTATTTAGGCTGTGTTGGGTCTTGGTTTCTGTGCGAGGGCTTTCTCTACTTGTGGCAAGCAGGGGCCACTCTTCATCGCGGTGCGCAGGCCTCTCACTATCGCGGCCTCTCTTGTTGCAGAGCACAGGCTCCAGACGTGCAGGGTCAGTAGTTGTGGCTCACGGGCCCAGCTGCTCCGCAGCATGTGGGATCTTCCCGGACCAGGGCTCGAACCCGTGTCCCCTGCATTGGCAGGCAGATTCTCAACCACGGCGCCACCAGGGAAGCCCTTAAAGTATTTTTATAAAGGATATAAATGGCCTATTTCTCTTCTACAAAGATTCAAGAAAGACATCCAATCTGAGGCTCACTACACTTGCACAGGGGTCCAAAAAAGGGAGGAGAGTTAAGCTTCACAAGATGGATGATTGCTGGTCATCAAACAAACCTGTGTATTTTTATTTTTTTTACTACAGAAATCACTCTTGTGAAATATGAAATCCCCCCCTGCAAATTATTAGAAAAATCATACAATATACCAGGAAATTAAATGTAGGCAAAATCACTCATCAACATGAAGTGAAATCCATTCAAGGGGAGGCTATGCAGCCATTCACAGACATCTGTCTGGAGGCTGCCCTATCAGGCAGGGGCACCCATGGGATGGGGCAGAGAAGAACTAAAGGCATGGGGTCTGCAGCCAGTTCTGCCTCCACCACTGCTGCTTCATGCCTCAGTTTCCTCACCTGAGATTCTATTCGTAACTACTTATTATGGTGGCGGTGCCACTGATATATGTGAAACACAGGCTGGCCTCTGCCAAACATTTGAGAGACGTTAGCCCCTGTTGCTGGCCTACAGACAGATGTGTACATACTGAGCCCCTGCCTGTGAAACACACAGATGTGGAATAAACGGTTGCGACGTGAACGTCCAAGGATGCCAGTGTTGGGAATTATGGGTAATATTTTCTTCTTCTCCAGGCTTCTTAGCATGTTACTGTCTGTTTCTTGGGGGACAGGGAAGAGAAGGAAAGCACTCAGCCATGCTGAGTCCCCTACTTTGGATTAGGCCCTTCACCTCTTTGGAGGAGCCCCAGTGACTTTGTAATTGCTCTGTGATGTGGCTACAATTTCCTGTCTCTGGTTAGTATTTGTGCTGGTGAAAGACTTAAAGAAGCCATGAACAAAACAGGTGTGAGCACAGGACCATGGGGGTAGCTAAAAAAAGGAAGGGGCTCACTTTCCCATTTAGGTCCCTTACGCCGTCCGTGGAAAGAACAGAACAAGTACAAGAAAAAGGAAAGCAAAAATCTCCTGGCCTGTTCAAAACACACAGGCATAAACTACCAACAGGGGCAGCCAGACACAGGGAGGAAGGTTCTAGAAAATGTTCCCCCTAAATTGGGTCTCAAGTTTTATGTTTTTTTCAACTGCCTCACCATATTATAAATAAATGGCCGTTCCTACAGGTTCACCTGTCTCTTGGGATGAGGACCTTCCCCATGAAGCTCCCCAGGCACCATCTTATTACTACTATCTCATCACGACTCTTTCCACCACCTGTGACCGATGCGCGAGGTGTTTCAGTCTAAGAGCTCGTTTCCATTTGGTGTCTCTGCTCTGTGGGGCTTCAGGGCAGGGTTTGCCCTGTGGGGTCAGTGTTCCTCTCAGGGGCACCTTGGAAGGCAGGCAGGCTGGCCCACCAATTCCCAACACACTTTCTGATTCTGAGGACAGAGCGGCTCAGGATAAAGAGAAACGTGGACCCCCTCAGGGTCTCTGAAAAACAACTCAATGCCACTTCTCCCTGAAAACTGAGATGGCTCCGGCATTCAGGAATTTCAGAGTGAACAATCTAAAAAGAGGAGACTTTCAAGGAAAGAGACCACCCTGACAGCAAGAGGGGCGCCCTCTGCTCCACTCCCAGCCTGCTTCTCCCTCACATAAAACAGGAGTAATGAAATCTATGGGCAGGCCGGTTATGAGGACCACATTTCAACCCCCAGGGTGCACAGTGAGCACGGAACAGAGGCCAATGTCCCCTCCTTCCCTCCTTCATTTTCTAGGTTAGATGCTGGTGTTGTCCAGGCCCTGTCACGGGAGCCCCAAGCACTGTTCAGAGGCCACGCAACTGGGTGATTAATTACCTTTGGTCCCGTCTCCAATCGGGAATAGAGTAAATAGGTGTGCAGATCACCGTATTTCATGAAGGGTAAAATTACCATGGGCCTGGGGATGCCTTGAGGGCTAATTTCTATACACACACCTGGAATTAAAAACAGAGAGTAAGTTACAAAGAGCCCTTGTTACCAGTGACCAGAAAAAGCACTGCAGGAGCGCTGGCCAAATTGAAAACATGTGCTCTCAAGTTAGCGGTTAAAAAAACAAAACAAAACCAAACCCTCACAACCCACACGCTGTATTCTAGAATAGGGAACACACACTGGGTCCACTTCTTGGTATTTCTTTTTCTTTCAGACTAGTGCCAATCTTCGCATGAAAGCTCTCAAAAATTAATCGATACCAAGTACAGCCATCTATAAACCCACGGCGTTTCTGTTATACTGAGTCTAAGTGAGGGGTAGTGACTGCAGCAGAATTCAAGGGCAAACTAGTTTCATGTGATGGTTCAATACTTAAGCGTATGAAGAAGTCCCCTGCAACCGAATGCTTAAAACTATTGGAAGAATTCTGAGGGCCAATAGGTGAAATTCACATCTCTAAATGTTAACACATACATGGGGGGAAAAAACATCATTTGTCATGGATGCTAGAATCAGAGCCTGTCTGTCACCTGAGATCAAGCTTACAATGCTCTTGCACATGGTGGCACAATTACAAAGCACCACTGTTCTCAGAGTCCGCCGAAGTCAATAGTTACAAATGAGCAACAGTAGTTTCTTTGACATAACATCGTCTCCAAACATTAGTTTTCCCATCTCTCTGCAGTGTCCATCATAATAAACCTTTGAGAGTTCCCCAAAGAATTCAGCATTTATCAAGTCACAGGACAGCAAAAAAAAAAAAAAGTCAGCAGAATATTCAATTATTTTTAAGTCGCTCTTCCCTCCTGGAATAGTATCACACAGCAACCACTTGATATGGGCTCTCCATTTTGTGTTTTTTAGCAAACAGTGCCACAAAACCAAATTCTGCCCATTAAATCACTGACTCAAATCACTTGAATCGAGTGCCATGAAATTGTCAGTGCAGATCCCGAGAAATCAGTACTTGAAATATGTCAATAAATTGTTTCTCAAAGATGAGCCATGGAATTTGTCTACTTTTACAGCTTTACTCCACTAGCTTTTGGTTCACGGGTAAACTCAATCAATACAAATTATAGCATAACCAGCTTTCATGTGTTGTAACTGGGGTGACCGGGGGCTGTTTTAATCCACAATCACCTAGAACTCTGTGGACACTGAACAGTCCTGAGCCCACTGATGTCCAGGAAAATGCAGGCCTATTTTTACGACCAGCCTCAGAAAATATAACCATGAGAAGTCTTTTGGGTGAAAACGCCCTTATTTTTATTTTATTTTATTTTATTTTTTGCCACACTGTGCGGCTTGCAGGATCTTAGTTCCCTGACCAGGGATTGAACTCGGGCCCCCTGCAGTGGAAGCACCCAGTCCTAACCACTGGACCGCCAGGGAAGTCCTGAAAAACCCGATGTTATAAATAGCTTCGGAGTTACACAAGGTGTAAAATTTATCTGCCCCAGAGATGTTTCCTGTGGCCCAGAGCGGATCAGCTGAGCCCCTCTGGCCACCCAGTCCTATGTTTCTCTGAGTACCTAGGAGTCGGATGACATTTGGGTGGTTGAAGTCTTTCATGCACGCAGCCTCACTGAGAAACTCCTCAATCTCTCGCTGCGAAAAGTTGTCCACTAAAAGAAAAGACAGAAAATGTTAGGCACGAGTTATTTACTCAGAGAAGGGGAGGGGGTAATAGCAATTTTGTTCTTTAAAAGTAACATCAGGCAAAGGCAAAATGATAGCAACAGTAAACAGATGAGTGATTGTCAGAGACTGGTGGGGGGAGGGATGAATAGACGGCATATGGGGGTTTTAGGAAGCTGAAACTTCTGTATGACCCTGGAATGGTGGACACAGGGCATTATGTATTTGTCAAAACCCACAGAACATACAACACAAGGGGAACCCTAATGTAACCTATGAGTTTCAGTTAATAATGTATCACTACGGGTTCATCAATTATAAAAAATGTACCATACCCATGCAAGATGTTAACAGGGGAGACTGTGTGAGGGGAGGGGGCATATGGGAACCCTCTACTTTCTGCCCAATTTTTTTTTTTTTTTTTCAGCTGAACTGCAAGGCATACGGGATCTTAGTTCCTTGGCCAGGGGTCAAACCCATGCCCCCTGCACTGGAAGCCCCGAGTCTTAATTACTGGACTGCCAGGGAAGTCCCTGCCCAATTTTTCTATAAACCTAAAACTGCTCTAAAATGAAAGCATATTAGTTTAAAAAAACTAAAATCAGCCGCATAGCACAGGGAGATCAGCTCGGTGCTTTGTGACCGCCTGGAGGGGTGGGATAGGGAGGGTGGGAGGGAGGGAGACGCAAGCGGGAAGAGATATGGGAACATATGTGTATATATAACTGATTCATTTTGTTGTGAAGCTGAAACTAACATACCATTGTAAAGCAATTATACTCCAATAAAGATGTTTAAAAAAAAAAAAAAAAAACTAAAATCAAATCCAACTGATCTGTGGCAATGATTTTTGCCTTCAAAAAAGAAAGAACACATGCTTCTCTCTCTCACCACGTTTCTTGCAAGTCTGGTTGCCCAATCACGCTTTGTGAACTAGATACACTTTCATACCAAGTTTTTGCAATTAAGCCAATTTAAGAGAAACATTTAAAATTCTATATTATGGTAAGTGAAATAAGTCAGTCACATGAGGACAAATCCTGTATGATTCCGCTTTTATGAGGTATTTAGAGAAGTCAAATTCACAGAGACAGAAAGTAGAACGGTGGCTGCCAGAAGGAGGGGGCACGGGGGATGGAGGGTTGTTGTTTAATGGGTACGGAGTTACGGTTTTGCAAGGCGAAAAAGTCCTGGAGATGCATGGTGGTGATGGTTGCACAACAGTGTGAATGTACTGAATGTCCCTGAACTGCACACTTAGAAGTGGTTAAGATGGTATATCTTATGTTAAGATATATTAACCTTCCTATCAAAGCAAATTTAAGCAAAAAAATTCTATAGACCTGCAAGATATCTGCCAACTTTGCCCCAAACAACCAGGTGAAGTGGGCAACCCCCTCCCCCAGGGTCTAACCCCTCCAGGCAAATGTAGATGAGCCTGGGATTCAGAGGCCAGAGACTGGGCTTTTAATCTTTGATAATTAGCATGGATGCAATTCACATACAAGTTACTCTAACTAAGTTAAAGGATTGCAGAGCCAAGGCCAGAGAGGAAACAGGTTCCAGGCCCAGCTCCTTTTACTAGGGCCCCTAAACTTTCTACTCGGTGAATTGGGATAACTGATGGAAGGAGCCTTCCTAGGGACACACTGGGGGGTTAACAGAAAAATGAGAGAGGCAGGAAGGATGCTGACTGTGGCTTGAAACCCAGACTCGGTTCCACATGGGTTCAGCTCTAGTAAGTACTCTAACTTCGGGTTTTCTCAGTCTACGGAGGAGATGACCCACACCTACTTCCTAGTTGTATTGATTTCCTGCTCCTGCTGTACTGATGAAATGTGGGAATGACTGCAGTGCCCTCTGGCACACAGTAAGAATTACATAAGTATTGGCCATTATTATGTATATAGAAAGCTTCCGTCTGACTTACTGGTTATTAGGGTTACTTTTTATATTTAAATTAAAACTTCAGCCTCCAATTCTGGTTAAGAAGTCTCAGTACATGCTTATAATCTATCTGATGCTTTAATGCCCAATAAACAGTGGATTTAAATTTTAGGAAGAAACCAATTTTACTTTACCCCTTGATCAAAAATAATATTGAATATATCCAAGGGGTAAATGAGGAGGCAATATTAAGAGCATTAACAAACACAGCACCAAATAATTTTCCTCTGTATGAATGGTGAGGACAACTCAGGTGAATGGTGTACGATCATGGTCAATTTCATGGGTGCCCAGCTGGACACCTGAAGAACCGAACTTAGACATTCATGTGTCTCCAGGCCCTGGAGATGCTTTCTGGAGAAGGGCATGGGGGGACCCGTTACCATGTTCCGCCATTGCAGTCTGGTCAATCTATGGTGAGGAAAACTCCGGCCCAACCCTCCTTCTTTCTAGCTATTTGATTTGGACAAGTCACCACCTTTCTGAGCCTTCGTTTCCTTGTCTAGATGGACATGGGCACAGACTCTGAAAGGGCTCTAACTGGCATCTGCCACTATTTTGGTCAACACTGTAATTCATTCTCCTCCATGCTGCAACCAAAGTGAACTTTCTAGAATGTAATAATATGCTCTTGTCCTCATGTGCTTAAGACTCTTAATAGCACTTTACTACTTGTGGGATGCAAACAGATTCTGTGTGATGACTTCTCAGGCCCCTCCTGACCCAGATGTAAGCACTCTTCCCAGCTCCCCTGGAAACTGCAGTTTATGATCATAGCTCTCGATATGCCTTTAACCAAAGAATATTTCTCCTCTCTCTGGGAATCTTACCTTCCAGGCAGTCCACAGCTTCCTGCAGACCATACAACCACCCTCAAGTGAGGAAGTGAACCCACCAAGCTAAACCAGACCAACCCCTGGGGTCAGATGCTGCTACCAGCTCAGTCCTGCCTTGGAAATTCATGCTTTACTTTGGAATCATTATCTCTACTAAATGATGAGAGAGGGGGAGGGAGAGAGTAAAAATAACCAATGTTATTGCCTTGAGTGTGCTGGGGCTCAGGGTGGGCCACCCCAAAATATGTCACGATGGCATATTGATTACTTTGAATTACAGTTACTTAGGAAATGGCCAGTGCAAGGGGGACACTCTGACACTAACACTCCTTTCTGTCTTCCTGAAAGCAGGAAATAACTCTCTCATGTGAAGGATGAAGGACACCCTTATCGCCAGAGAGAGGGAATTCTGGCTGAAGAAGCCTGTATAAACAAAACTTGTTAGTTCTTTCTTTCTTTCTTTTTTAACATCTTTATTGGAGTATAATTGCTTTACAATGGTGTGTTAGTTTCTGCTTTATAACAAAGTGAGTTAGCTACACATATACGTATATCCCCATATCTCCTCCCTCTTGAGCCTCCCTCCCACCCTCCCTTTCCCACCCCTCTAGGTGGTCACAAAGCCCTGAGCTGATCTCCCTGGGCTATGCAGCTGCTTCCCACTAGCTATCTATTTTACATTTGGTAGTGTATATATGCCCATGCCACTCTCTCACTTCGTCCCAGCTTACCCTTCCCCCTCCCCGTGTCCTCAAGTCCACTCTCTACGTCTGCGTCTTTATTCCTGTCCTGCCCCTAGGTTCTTCAGAACCATTTTTTTTTCTTAGATTCCATATATATGTGTTAGCATACGGTCTTTGTTTTTCTCCTTCTGACTTACTTCACTCTGTATGACAGACTCTAGGTCCATCCACCTCACTACAAATAACTCAGTTTTGTTTCTTTTTACGGCTGAGTAATATTCCATTGTATATATGTGCCTCATCTTCTTCATCCATTCATCTGTCGATGGACACTTAGGTTGCTTCCATGTCCTGGCTATTGTAAACAGAGCTGCAATGAACACTGTGGTACATGACTCTTTTTGAATTATGGTTTTCTCAGGGTATATGCCCAGTAGTGGGATTGCTGGGTCGTATGGTAGTTCTATTTTCAGTTTTTTAAGGAACCTCCATACTGTTCTCCATAGTGGCTGTATCAATTTACATTCCCACCAACAGTGCAAGAGGGTTCCCTTTTCTCCACACCTTCTCCCTTGTTAGTTCTTTAAATTGACTACCCCAAGCCCAAACTTTGAGCTTTGCTTTGATTCTTCATTTACTGAGCACCTAAACCCCACATTTCTTTGTCCTGTCAATTCCTCACAAATTTACTATTTCTTTGTCTAAAACATATAAAAGCTGCCTCTTTGGCCACTTCGTAGGTCCCATTTCTATGACATTTCCTGCACATGAATTAAAACTTATTTCTTTTTCTCCTGTTAATCTGTCTTGTGTCAATTTTATTAGGCCAGCCACAAGAACTTAAAAGGGGTGGAGGGGGAAATTTCCCCCTCCCTGACAAGTGTAAAGAGTATATAATATTCTGAATCACTTTGCTGTACATCTGAAACATTGTAAACCAACTATACTTCAATAATAAATAAATACATAAACAAATACATAAATAAATAAAACCAAACATTAAAAAAAAAAAGAGGGCTTCCCTGGTGGCGCAGTGGTTGAGAGTCTGCCTGCCGATGCAGGGGACATGGGTTTGAGCCCTGGTCTGGGAAGATCCCACATGCCACGGAGCAACTGGGCCCTTGAGCCACAGTTACTGAGCCTGCGCGTCTGGAGCCTGTGCTCCACAACGAGAGAGGCCGCGATAGTGAGAGGCCCATGTACCGCGATGAAGAGTGGCCCCCGCTTGCCACAACTAGAGAAAGCCCTCGCACAGAAACAAAGACCCAACACAGCCATAAATAAATACGTAAATAAATTAAAAAAAAAAAAAAAAGCACCATCAGAACTTCAGACCCCTCCCCCAAACAGACAAGCCCTGAATTAGTGTTTCCTCATGTTCAGTTTGAAAAAAAAAAAAAAAATATATATATATATATATATATAAAAAATGCAGGTATGAAGAGCTCATTACAGTAACTTTCCATCTGTGACCTTAACAGTGCTCTGGATGGCCTTCTGACCCATTGGTGACCGAGACCATGACACATGAACTCCATCATTCATCACTGGCCTGATGAAGCACCGGATACTGAAGCAGCTGCCCACCCCTAGAAGAATGGGTTTCATCAGGGTTAACTCACACTTCATGGTTTTCACGGCCACCTTCTGAGAGGTTCCATCCTGCTGATTAAGATTTCCTTCCATGACAGACCCAAACTCTCCTGTGAAGTAAAACAACATCTATATTGACCTTGTGCAAAATCTCTCTTGCCCACAGAAATGCAATAGCACCGTAGCTGCTGTTTTCACGTGGCTCCATTGTGACCCCAACACAGCAGCCGGGCAGAGCTGGCCAGGTCACCCACACTGGTAAACCCAGGGCACAGGCCATGCCCTAGCCTCCTGCTTGTCACAAGCTTGGTTGGCTCAGACTTAGCTCAGCTCATCACTTTATTAAGCATCATAACTGATTCAAGAAACTTACAAGACAACATGGAAATTGTTACTGACGTGCATCAAGTACAAAGTCGTAATACCATTATCATTTATCCTAAGACCATTTTGACAAATATGTATTTTCACCTCTGTTCCTATTTAATTAGGAAGGTGACAAGAATAGTAAACTTAAGAACTAGAGGAATAAATTGAAAGTATATAGGAAGCCGACCCATGAATTGCATTGCATTTTAATGAAGAGAGGAAATGAATATTTTTCGAGAGCCTACTGTGTTTGTTAGGCTCTGCAGAGGCCTTTTTCATAGGCCAAATCTGAGTTTCAAAAATCGCTATTTCCTTCGTCATTTTAAAAGTTATAAGATAGAACTATTTGTATTATAACTTCAAGTCACAAAAATGGTATTTTATTTAATAAATATATATTTTTGAAAATGACTGTGAACTGTTTACCTTCTTACTCATATTTTAAAAGAATGAAACTGCTTACCTTCACCCAGAATTTTTCCAAGAATTAGAAGGTTCCTGTCAATCACGACATCCTCTAGTTTATTTTGCAGTTCCTCACTGACTCCCAAGCTATGTACTATAAAAGGAGTCACAGAACATACATGACCTGTCAGTATGCTTCCTTTCATCTGAATATAATTAAAATTGTATATAAAGTCCTATAAAAAAGTTAAACATTTTTCTCATTTTATATCCGTAGCTCTCCCCCCAAAACGCCAGTAGTAAAATATCACACTTAATCGTACTTAGTGATTAAACTGAGTCAAATGAATGTTCCAGGGCAAAATTAATCCTGCAGGATTATAAAAATCAGAACCGTATTTCTCTTCCCGTTGGGTGGTAGCAGCAGCTGGCAATCTGATGCATGCAGGGGACCTTTGCCCTTGACTCTAAAGGAGTGAGGAAGCTAAGTCGATATTCTTTCTTTTCTTTTTTTTTTAATTTTTAAGTATTTATTTATAAATTTATTTGGCCGCGCTGGGTCTTAGTTGCAGTACGCGGGATCTTAGTTGCCGCATGAGGGATCTTCGTTGCGTCACGCGGGATCTAGTTCCCTGACCGGGGATCAAACCCGGGCCCCCTGCATTGAGAGCTCGGAGTCTTAACCACTGGACCACCAGGGCAGTCCCCAGTCAATATTCTTTCTAGTGGAGCATTTACTAGTATACCCCTAAGTGTGGGATACAAAAGAAGTCATCAGGACACCTCCCCTGCTCTCCCATGCCAGGGAACATGGCACAGAATCCACAGGAAACATGTGGAGAACAAGGTACAGTTGGTTTTACATATGGTATATAGAACCTCATTATAATGACATAGAAAGCGCTAAAGTGAATACTTGGTGGGGAACTGACGGTTAAGATTTTCTATGAGGCGTAGATATGCAGCACAGACAATCAGTGTTATCAATAAAGGCTGTTAACCAGGAGAGGGAGACCAATTCAATAGCCATTGGGCAAATGATTCAGTTTGTGCCATAGTTAGGGAACGAGCAAGACTTAGAAAGAAAAAAAATGTGGTAATTACAAAGGACACATTAGCTTTTAGTGAAAAAATTTTACCCAAATAGTGCTTCAATCAAGGAAAGAAACTGGTCTAAATGACAGATTTTTTTAAATGCAAGAATAGACATCTAAAAGGCAAAACTTCTAGATTAGAGAAGTAATAACATCCTACATCAAATGAGTTTTTGTTTCATAGTAACCTGTCTTCCATCATCCTTATATTTATTTGTTGTTGTTTGTTTTGTTTTTTGGCAAACATCCTGAAGCTTGAATTTGATAATATTCACACACTTCCAACACTGTTTCTGAAATTATTCAAGAACACAGCTATCTGTCTTTCCCATTCTTTGAAACTAAAAGAGTTCCCGCTCTGATTCAGCAAAGCTCAAACCATAACTGTCACAAAGCATGCTAGCAAATTGTTCCCTGACTTGGTTGTCAGGAAAAAACAGGAAATGAGCTCAAGATTATGACAGTTGCTTTGCTGTTTCCTTTAAATCCCTCTGCCCACATCTTCTCCTCTCACCCTGAGAGTTCCTTCTTCCCTCCATGTTTCATGGCATCGGGAGTCCTTAACCCCGGTCACTTCACCGTGGGTTCAGCTCCAGATTTCCAGGAAACTGGCCAGTAGGGAAGCCCAGGGCCATGTCTGACTCTCTACTTGTTGGTTTCCAGAGACATTTTGCATATTAAAGATAAGACATTCTTCGACTCCTTTGGCTTTTGTTAGAAATCTATCAATTTGTGGTTTTCTTTGCTCTCAACCATTTTAACTTTTGCCAAAACAGAGAAATGAGAGTCAACTTACAGGTGAGTTCAATGGCTCGCCGACAGAAGGACTTCTTTGCTATGTAACTGACAACCAATTCTGAATCCTCCTCTGTGAAGGCGCTCCTGGGTGAATGAGAACAGACATCTCACACAAGCAGCAGAAGGCTACCCAGGCTGGGGCTGGTTCCACAAGATGCTACTAAGCTTCTGACTGTTAAAAGGGCTCTTCTAGTACAAAGACCTTTCTCACTGGGAGAAATAGGCTTCTTTCCTTAGATCCATTTTAGGCTTACCTGGCAATATCAAACAACCCTGTCTAGGAACCATCAAGAGCTGAGAACAACTCATAAGCTCCCAACGGCCAAAGCTGCAACAGTTTGAGCAACACGATAGTCGTATTGGATTATAACCCAAAGTATAAAATGAATATTCATGAGTCAAGACTGATAATACCCACACACGCATGTGTGTGTGTATATGTGTATAAATAAATAAAATGGGGGAAAGAGAGAAGTCTCCTGCGCAGAAGAATTCCAAATATTTTATATAGATACTCTGTCTTTAAGAGATGGGGGTAGCGTTAACTCCTTACCCTGTAAGTGTGAGCTGCATATATGGACTTGCTTCCTAAGAGCCCAGTATAAAAAGGGAGAAAAAATAACTATGGTAGAGAAATCAGGCAGACACCACCTCAGCCAGGTGATCAGGATTAACATCAACAGTGACAAATCATGTTGACAGTGTGTATCCTCGAAGTAATGGGATGAAGATAGCACTCTACCTCTGTAGTCTTCCACTCGATAACCTGTAACCCCAGTCTAATCATGAGCAGAACATCACACAAATTCCAAGAGAGGGCATCCTACAAAATACCTGAGCAGTACTCCCGGAAACTATCAAGTTCAACAAAAACAAGGAAAGGCTGGGAAACTACCATGGCCAAGAGGAGCCTAAGGAGACATGACGACAAAATGTAATGTGGTGTCCTGGACAGGCCTCTGGGAAAGAAAAGGGATATTAGGCAAAAACAAAGGAAATCTGAATAAAGTATGGACTTTGTTAATGACAAAGTATTGATATTGTTTGACTGATTGTAGCAAATATACTGTCCTAACATAAAATGTTAATAACAGGGGACCCTGGACGTGATGTATACGGAAAGTGTCTGTACTACCTTCTCAATTTTTCTGTAAATTTAAAACTTTTTTCTGAAAAATAAAACCTATTTAAAAAAATCCATTTAGTCACTGTTTTAGACTAATTGGTGGAAAGTACTATGAATTCATGAGTCTAAATTATAGACTTAACCTCACGTTATCTTGCATGTATAGATTATTTTAAAAGAGAGAACACATTTAAAAAATAATACATTTGTATGCAAAGTAAAGAATTTGGAAGGATTTATGCCAAAATAGCAACTGAGACCAGGTATAAACCCTGGAGTTACAGGTGGGTTTCACTTTCTACTTTCAACTATTCTATATAATTTGATTTTTTAAAAAAACTAGAAGAATGTTACTTTTATAAGTGGAAAATAAAGGTATTTTCATTAAAAAATGAACAAATGAAAGGTGCTTGTACAAAATGAACAAATGAAGAGGGTGTTGCAGTGAAGACCCAAGGAAACTGACTTCAGTATAAAATAATGTATAAAATAACCTGTGATCAACTTCTCACTTGTTTTCCGCTTCTGCTCAGCTTAATGGTTCTTGGAGATAATTTTATTTCTAAATATTTGAAACAGTACTGGAATCTTATTAATATATCTGCTGTACTTTGCAGCCCCACTTTTTGGTAAGTTTTAAAACATTCAACATTAAACTTCTCCAAATTTTTACAGCTAGGGTTGAATCAGATAATATCTAAGATCTATTTTGGTGGTAAGCTTCTGGGCTCTGTGGAACCATGAGTTAGTGGAGGACTAGCTGATAAGAATGTTTTCACACGGAGCATTTTCTTCTGCATTTCTTAACTGCTAGACTATAAGCTACATGTGGGCAGCCCCATGCTTGTCTTGTTCATCTCTCTCCATCCAACCCCTAGAACAGGTTCTGTTTTTTGAACATTCCTTCCTTTCTCCACAGATCTGAAATGCAATCTTCATTGTATATTCTATTCCCACACACATATGGGCACCCTGTGATGTCCATACACTGAGTTCTCACCAATACCTCGCTGTTCTAATCATTTAACATGTTTTCACACCTAGTAGGATGAGCCCTCTCCACCCAAACTTTTGTGTTTTTCAAAACTGTCTTGGCTGTCTCTGCTCATTTACTCTTCAAGGTAAATCTTCTTTCTTTCTTTTTTTTTTTTAAAGATTTTTTTTTGAGGTGGACCTTTTTTAAAGTCTTTATTGAATTTGTTACAACATTGCTTCTGTTTTATGTTTTGGTGTTTTGGCCACGAGGCATATGGGATCCTAGCTCCCTGACCAGGGATCGAACCTGCACCCCCTGCATTAAACCCACACCCACTGCATTGGAAGGCAAAGTCTCAACCACCGGACTGCCAGGGAAGTCCCTCAGGTAAATTTTCAAATCAGCTTTTATCAACAATCCTGCAGCAATTCAGATGGTGATTATATTGAATTTATGGTTAACTTGGGGAAAAATGATCTCTTGACAAAACTGAGCCTTCCCATCTATGAACATGGTACACATCTTTCCATTTATTTGCGTTGTCTTCTGCAATGTCAGTAAAGCTTAATAAGTTTTTCCACAAAGCTCTTGTACATATATTGGGTTTCTTCTTAGGAACCTTATAGTTCTCGTGCTATTGTGGATGGGATGTCATTCTAGCACTTTGACTTTAATGTATTTTAAAACCAGAATCAAAATATTTTCACAACATTTAATGTCCTAAAAAATATTAAGTTTCCTCTTAAAGGAAAACAAGAAAGGAGGAAAGCAAGAAGAGACTTTGGAAGAAGTAAAAAGCTTTCACTATTGCCTGCCTTTGTGGCACTGGCCTAAGTAAGGAAGCTGCCTCCCCCCGGGGTGTGCATAATACAGGGACCCAGCTGGGTACCGGAGCTGGGCCAGCAGAAGAGGCATTAACGCTTGGCAGAGCAACTTCATCGATACCACTGAGCAAAACATTGTAAACTGAGAAACTTACCCAAACTTTGTCTCCTGGAATCTTTTCCTGATGGCCAGAGATATATATAAAGTCAACCCGATCAAAACAAATCCACAAAAACAGCCAAGGATGATGAGCACAGGATCTTTGTTGCCAGGTGCTGGGGTTGACGAGGGGGCAAAGTTGACCCAACCTGGTAAAACACCAATAGACTCAATTCAAAACATCTCTTTGGGATTCGGGGTAGCTGATTTACAGTATTGGGGAACTCTCTTCATGTCAGTTATGAATGTATAAGCAATGGAAAAAATAGTAAAACTACTATTTAACTGGTATGCTCTGGAAATACTGAGAATCAAAATGCTTTATTTCTTTGTTAAAAAAAGTATCAAGAGTAGTTTGAACACTGCTTGCCAGCTTCTAGCCACATAGCTCAGGATATAGAGAGAATGTATTTTCCATGCCCTGACAAATGTCATACTCCTTTCCAAGTTTGGATCAGCTTCCAATGCTTTATCCTTTGCGCTTTCAGTGTCGTAAAATACCTCTGTGAGTTCCTTTAATGTTGTGATGAGAAGGCAGAGACTTTGAGTTGCTGCTGAGGCATTTTCTTTTATTTTATTAAAAAAATATTTATTTATTTATCTATTTACTTATTTGGCTGTGTCAGGTCTTAGTTGCGGCACGTGGGATCTTTTGTTGTGGCGCACGGGCTCTTTGTTGTGGCATGCAGGCTTCTCTCTAGTTGTGGCGTGCACGGTCCAGAGTGCGCGGCCTCAGTAGTTGCAGTGCGCGGGCTCTCTAGCTGTGGCGCGCAGGCTCACTTTCCCGTCGGCATGTGGGATCTTAGTTCCCCAGGGATCGAACCCGTGACCCCTGCATTGGAAGGCGGATTCTTAACCACTGGACTGCCAGGGAAGTCCCTGCTGAGGCACTGTACAGTATGACAACCCTGCTTGCAACCCAGTATGACAATTCAGAGTCTGGGCATTTTGAGGAGGATCTGAGCTTAGGAGTCCTGCTGCAAGTTTCTGCTTTGCTTTTCCAGGGGCACCTTTTAAAATAAGCAGTTAGAGTTGAGCCCCTGAAAAGTTAAGTACAGGCGTTTTCTATCCCCTCTCTACCGCCTGCTCTGACGTGGGATGAAGGACCACCCTTGCCCTGGCTCTCCCACCTCCTCACCCCACACCTGCATCTGGGATCTGTAATAGATCTTGTGACTCTGCTTCCTTTGTGTGGGTGTATTGAAACTGCACAATCAAAATGACCCCAGGGTTTTCACTTCCCCAAAGTGGCAGCTCAGATGCTGAGGGAACTATCTACCCACCCCATGGGGGTGGTGTGCGCTCCTCATTCAGTGGGCCATAATCTGCATATTCTCAATTCAGTACATCAGCTTCGGGGCCCCTGACACACAGGTGAAGACTGTGGCCAGTGTAACTCCCTCTGGGACATCTTTCTCCTTTTCAGCACAACCAGTTCACTCATGTGGGTAAGTCTACCTTCACTGAGTTCCCTGGCTGCACGTCTCATGGACCAAATGGCAGCAGCGTCAACATGCCCACAGTCAACTACTTCTTTCGTAATTCCACACACATTCAATTCAAATTCCACTTCCAACACTATCACTTTTTCTTTCTTCTCTACATTTTCATCTTTGTTCACCAGCTCCGTCTCTCAATTATCTGCTTCTGTGAAATGTCATGTGGGTTCGCCCCTGCGAGACAAGGAAGTAGCACAGCTCTATGCCTGTTAGACGCATGTGAACTGAATAAGGAAAGCACGGTGACCAACCACAGACTTTGAAAGAAGTGACCCGACTGGTCACAACCAAGATGCCCCTGTTATTTATGGAGTGATCTGTGCACTGAAGAGCTGGCGGTGAAGTTTATCAATTACTCACAGTTAATATGTGCTGGCACCTTAAATTTGAACCATATTGTTGGGGAACAGGTGTGATGTCACTAAACTGTGGTAACTGAAATGTATGCAGACAGGAACCATGCAAAACCAGGACTGCCAGAACAGCAAAGCTTTTTACAGTTTTGGACAGTTTATTATGAATGAAGATGAAAGCTCTGTCATCTTAAACCCTGACTTTTTAAAAAAAAAATTGAAGAATAGGACTTCCCTGGCAGTCCAGTGGTTAAGACTCTGTGCTTCCACTGCAGAGGCCGTGGGTTCGATCCCTGGTCAGGGAACTAAGATCCTAGATCCCACGTGCCACAAGATGTGGGGAAAAAAAAAATGAAGTATAGTTGATTTACAATGCTGTGTTAGTTTCTGGTGTACAGCAAAGTGATTCAGTTATATGTCTGTGTGTGTGTGTGTGTGTGTGTATATATATATTATATATATAATATATATATTCTTTTTCATATTCTTTTCCATTATGGTTTGTTACAATATATTGAATATAGTTCCCTGGGCTACACAGTAGGACCTAATTGTTTATCTGTTTTATATGTACTAGTTTGTATTTGCTAATCCCAAACTCCTAATTTATCCCTCCCCCACCCCCTTTCCCCTTTGGTAACCATAAGCTTGTTTTCTATGTCTGTGTTAAACTCTGATTTTTAACCTGTGCCTCTAGAATCAGAATCTCATTGTCCCTGAAATTCTGCCAGGTAGGCATGCCTTGTGTCCCCAACACCTGTTACTAATGTTCCCTCGGGACTGGGCTTATGGGCTGTAGGAGCTGTAATATGGATCCAATTTGGCACTAAAAGGGAGAACATACTTGAGGGTCACTGGGACAGACATAGGGGGACTCAATGGTCTGTTCCCAAGTCCTGTCTGCTTCGGCTACAAAGGCTATATATTTGGCAAGAACTTGTAAATGCACAAATCATACCCATATAGATGTCTGCGTAGAGTTCATGGTAGCAGTTCATTAGCAAACAACCTAGGGCAGGTCAGAGTCAGAACGAAGGCGGCTGCCCTGGTCTACAGAAGCAAACACAGCATTTGGGCCACTTGGGGCACCATGGCGCCACCTTGTTTAAGGCCACTCCAACAACAAGCAGAAACCAGAACGCAGGGATGGGCATTTAGCTGAGCGAGCCCAGCGCCGTGTAAAGATGGCTTCTATAGGAAAGGCTTCTTGTTCTGTACCAATGAATCACAAAGCATGTTACCTAAGGTTTGAATGGCTAATAACTGAGCAACCTGCACCGCTTAAAGCAAAGAAACAGTGCCAATTCTAGAGAGCTGAGGATTAGCCACATTGCCTACCCAAAATTCAGTCATGAAGTATGGATGCATTTAAACAAATTCAATATATATATAAAATAGCTAACTAATAAGGACCTACCGTATAGCACAGGGAACTCTACTCAATGCTCTGTAATGAGCTATGTGGGAAAAGAATCTAAAAAAGAGTGGATATATGTACATGTATAACTGACTGACCTTGCTGTACACCTGAAGCTAACACACATTGTAAATCAATTATACTCCAATAAAAGTTAAAAGCAAAACCAAAAAACCTAAATTCGTTAAGTCCAGTCAAATTCTGGGTTCTGAAAGGGATGAATCTTCCTAGGAAGTTATTACACTGGAGAGTAATAGTCGTGGGAAGACTCAAGGGTACCGACAGCTCTGTGATCAGCGATCAACTATCCTCAACGCTGCGAAATTTCCTTTTGGTCTTTACGTTTCATTCTTAAACAAGCCGTCCATGCCACAGGCTACTCTCTGGCCACCTGTGTGTTGCCCGGACTGATGTTCCGTCAGTCAGTCGGGCACCAGCGCTCACCGTGTGCGGGGACAAATATTTTCACTGGGTCACTGAAGGGCCCGACTCCCCCTCTGGTGACGGCTGCAATCCTCACGGTGCACGAGGCGTTGTGGACTTGAACAGAAAGCCGAGCGAGACTGTCGTTCTGGCCGACTTCTTCTGAGAGCTCTTTCTGGGGACAGAGAGGAAAGGAAAGGAAAGGAGATACTGAGGCACCAGGGGTCTTGTCGCCTGAGGGAAGTTCTTCCGAGGGAAGCTGCCCCACCCACATCCCAGGGGCAGCGGCCGTGTTCCCACAGCATCCCTTACTTCACTCAGGCCACAACCAAGGGAGCCAATAGGCGGGCAGTGATGCAGGACAGGCTGGCAGCATCCTCAGGTCTTGGGGATCTGGGCCTACTAGGGTCGTGCGAACATGGTACTTAAAGAGGTCGGTGAAGAAACCTCCGGAAGAAAGGGAATATGTGGCAGATGCACCCGAAGGCAAAAGCAAGACTGTCTCCTCGACACTCCCGCCCTCAGAACCCCCAGAGAACACTGCCCAGGAGCTGCACTGAACCTTGACATTGACCCCCTGCCAGCTTCCCTGAACCAGCACAAGTGGGCTCGTGTTCCTTGCAATTCTATGAGTTGTGACTACAGTCTACATTTAGAAGGGCACTGACACTTTTTCTTCCAGCGACAAACACACAATGTGCTCCGTTTTCAAAAATCTGGCTTTACTTATTTTGTTTTAAAGCTATCGCTGCACAACTTGACCCATTAAAACATGGGGGATGGGGGAGATTTTTGAAAAAATAACCAGGGGAAAAAATACTTTCCCCTTTGGTTCCAAACCTTGACTATCATGGTGTTCTCTGGTGCGGGAAACTAATTTTGCGTTTGGGATTGGCTTTTCAAATAGGAACCACAGGGTTGGTGAAGGCTGAAATGTAGCACTAGGAACATGTCTTTAATGCTGAATTAGGGAGATTTGTTTTCACAGAGAGATATCACACATGGAGCACAGATATCATGGATCAGCAATGGATAGCAGGGGCCTGGTGTGGGTGGTAACTTCCTCCCCTGGTCACTCATGCTGGTCACTTCTCCCAATGGTGCTGGGTGGAACCCGGTCAGCCCTTACGGAGAGGGCAGTCCCATCACTCATGACCAGTGGGGACACCTGGGTCAGCCACCTGGAGACTGTTTATAATCTAAACAGGCAGTGACCATCAGGACCTAGAAACGTCCCCAGACAAGGGATGAAAGGGAAAACTATGGTCTTAATTTTTTTTTTTTTGGCGTTTTAACCCCATCGGACTCAGTGCCTAAAAGATTTGCCACAGATTTTTTGTTAATTAGGTAGACAAATTAGTCATTTTTTCTGATATATCAAAAAGCATTTTCTGTATGGCTAACCCAGTTTTGATTATGTGTTCGTTGGTCATTCTCTGTATAATTTGGGAAGAACAGAAAATCATCAGGTAGAGTAGCTTCATTGTCAAAGCCCTCAGTCATGGGACCGTGACGGGCAGCTGAGAAACAGTGCATATACCCCACAGCTTAAAACCTAACAGCTCTTCAAAGTACAAAAGACTTCATGCCTGACAAGGAACATGGGGCCTGCTCCTGGTGTCACACATTTTGTCTGCAAAGATTCAAACACGATACCTTGTTTATGAGAAAAACTGTCTTAAAATAAGGGGACACACATAGTTTTGAAAGAACTCAATCCCAAGAAGAAGAGAAATCCTAACAAAACCAAAATTATCCTTTTGGAAATGAACATAAAAGCAGTTGATAACACCTATTCCCATAGGGCCTATAACTCCCTATGAAAACCCAGAGGAGTTACTTTTTAATTTCCACCTCCTACTCTTTGAGTTAATAATGTAAGGAGTTAATCTGTGAAGTGCTTGAAACAGTGCCTGACCCAGAGCAAAGGTTATCCAAGAGTCACAATGGCCACCATCACAGTTGGCATTATCCTGAATCTTTTTTAAATTTAATTAACTAATTAATTTTACAAAATTATTTATTTATTTATTTATTTTTGGCTGCGTTGGGTCTTCATTGCTGCGCGCGGGCGTTCTCTAGTTGCGGGGAGCGGGGGCTACTCCTCATTGCAGTGCGTGGGCTTCTCATTGCATTGATTTCTCTTGTTGCGAGCACAGGCTCTAGGCGCACGGGCTTCAGTAGTTGTGGCACATGGGCTCAGTAGTTGTGGCTCACGGGCTCTAGAGCACAGGCTCAGTAGTTGTGGCGCAGGGGCTTAGTTGCTCCGCGGCATGTGGGATCTTCCCAGACCGGGGATCAAACCCATGTCTCCTGGTTAAGGTGGATTCTTAACCACTGTGCCACCAGGGAAGTCCTATCCTGAATCTTGAAGCATGGAAATGATGCCAGCCACCGCTCACTGGGAATCCATTTTGGAAATACATAAAAAATCATCCCACTTTAGGGGTGGAATTGTAATCAATGTTGAAGTAGTGATTAGAAAGATAAATGATAAACACTTAGTGTAGGTGTTCAATTTTCTCCAAGAATATCCTTAAATAGTAATCTCAAATATAATTTAAACATGATTTCCAATGTTAAAAATTGATGTAATTTATTCATACTGTTTTGATGCCAAATACGTAAAGAAAGGTGTGAGCACATCCATTTCCCCAAGTATTTTAGTTTTGATCTTGAAAGGTGGCAGAGATCCTTCTAATTTCAGACAGCTGTAGGAGCCCCCCGCTCACCCCCGTGTGTTCTCTCTCTTGCTGTCAGGGTGCAGACCGCCGAAGGAGGGGTCATCTCATTGGCACAATGTGGTCGGGCCACAGGACACAGGTCATGGGTCAGCTGCACATTTCTCATTTAGTGAGCTTTCAATTTCACCAACACAGGCCCATATCTCTAAGAACTCAAAACCTAAAGGCATTGTCAGGTAATGAAATCAGTTTGACTACAGCTTTACTTACACAGAAAACATACGGACCTTGCCTGTTGGGGAAAGTAATAGCACATCTTTGGAAACACAGTTTCTTTCTTCTCATTGTGTGGCTTCAGTGTGGGTCAGGGCAATTAGATATTTGTTTTCACTTATCAAAAAGACCTTAATATCTTCAACTCTGTAAGAATTCACAACCCCATAATTTGTAACTGTAATTAAAAATATAGGTAATTCCCTGGCGGTCCAGTGCTTGGGATCTGCGCTTTCACTGTCGAGGGCCTGGGTTCAATCCCTCGTTGGTGAACTAAGATCCTGCAGCCATGCAGCACAGCCAAAAAAGAAAAGAGAATATGGCCCATTTCAAAATTACTCAGGGGGAGACTGGTTCAAGATGGTGGAGGAGAAGAACGTACGCCCACTCCCTCTTGCGAGAGCACTAGAATCAAAACTAACTGCTGAACAATCATCAACAGGAAGACACTGGAACTCACCAAAAAAGATACCCCACAACCAAAGACAAAGGAGAAGCCATAATGAGATGGTAGGAGGGGCACAATCACAATAAAATCAAATCCCATAACCGCTGGATGGGTGACTCACAGATTGGAGAACAATTATACCACAGAAGTCCACCCACTGGAGTGAAGGTTCTGAGCCCCATGTCAGGCTTCCCAACCTGGGGGTCTGGCAACAGGAGGAGGAATTCCTAGAGAATCAGACTTTGAAGGCTAGCGGAATTTGACTGCAGGACTTAGGACAGGGGGAAACAGAGACTCAAATCTTGGAGGGCACACACAAAGCAATGTGCACACCAGGACCCAGGGGGAAGGAGCAGTGACCCCATAGGAGACTGAACCAGACCTACCTGCTAGTGCCGGAGGGTCTCCTGCAGAGGCGGGGGGTGGCTGTGGCTCACCACAGGGACAAGGACACTGGCGGCAGAAGTTCTGGGAAGTACTCCTTGGCATGAGCCCTCCCAGAGTCTGCCATTAGCCCCACCAAAGAGCCTGTAGCCTCCAGTGCTGGGGCACCTCAGGCCAAACAACCAACAGGGAGGGAACTCAGTCCCACCCATCAGCAGACAAGCAGATTAAAGTTTTACTGAGCTCTGCCCACCAGAGCAACACCCAGCTATACCCACCACCAGTCCCTCCCATCAGGAAGCTTGCACAAGCCTCTTCGATAGCCTCACCCACCAGAGGGCAGACAGCAAAAGCAAGAAGAACTACAATCCTGCAGCCTGTAGAATGAAAACCACATTCACAGAAAGACAGACAAAATGAAAAGGCAGAGGACTATGTACCGGATGAAGGAACAAGATAAAACCCCAGAAAAACAACTAAATCAAGTCAACCTTCCAGAAAAAGAATTCAAAATAATGATAGTGAAGATGATCTGGGACCTTGGAAAAAGGATGGAGGCAAAAATCGAGAAGATGCAAGAAATGTTTAACAAAGACCTAGAAGAATTAAAGAACAAACAAACAGAGATGAACAGTACAATAACTGAAATGAATACTACACTAGAAGGAATCAGTAGCAGAATAACTGAGGCAGAAGAACGGATAAGTGACCTGAAAGACAGAATGGTGGAATTCACTGCCGTGGAACAGAATAAAGAAAAAAGAATGAAAAGAAATGAAGACAGCATAAGAGACCTCTGGGACAACATTAAACACACCAACGTTCACATTATAGGGGTCCCAGAAGGAGGAGAGAGAGAGAAAATATTTGAAGAGATTATAGTCAAAAACTTCCCTAACATGGGAAAGGAAATAGCCACCCAAGTCCAGGAAGCACAGAGTCCCAGGCAGGATAAACCCAAACAGAAACACAACGAGACACACAGTAATCAAACTGACAAAAATTAAAGACAAAGAAAAAATTTTAAAAGCAACAAGGGAAAAAGGACAAGTAACATACAAGGAAACTCCCATAATGTTAACAGCTGATTTCTCAGCAGAAACTCTACAAGCCAGAAGGCAGTGGCACGATATATTTAAAGTGATGAAAGGGAAGAACCTACAACAAAGATTACTCTACCAGGCAAGGATGTCATTCAGATTTGACAGAGAAATCAAAAGCTTTACAGACAAGCAAAAGCTAAGAGAATTCAGCACCATCAAACCAGCTCTACAGCAAATGCTAAACGAAGTTCTCTAAGTGGGAAACACAAGAGAAGAAAAGGACCTACAAAAAGCAAACCCAAAACAATTAAGAAAATAGTAATAGGAACATACATATCGATAATTACCTTAAATGTGAATGGATGAAATACTCCAACCAAAACATACAGGCTTGCTGAATGGATACAAAAACAAGACCCATGTACATGCTGTCTACACGAGACCCACTTCAGACCTAGGCACACATACAGACTGAAAGTGAAGGGATGGAGAAACATATTCCATGCAAATGGAAATCAAAAGAAAGCTGGAGTAGCAATACTCATATCAAATAAAATAGACTTTAAAATAAAGAACGTTACAAGAGACAAGGAAGGGGTTTCCCTGGTGGTGCAGTGGTTAAGAATCCGCCTGCCAACGCAGGGGACACAGGTTCGAGCCCTGGTCTGGGAAGATCCCACAAGCCATGGAGCAACTAGGCCCGTGCGCCACAACTACTGAGCCTGCACTCTAGAGCCTGTGAGCCACAACTACTGAAGCCCGCATACCCAGAGTCTGTGCTCCGCGACAAGAGAAGCCACTGCACTGAGAAGCCCGTGCACCGCAACGAAGAGCAGCCCCTGCTCGCCACAACTAGAGAAAGCCCGCGCACTACAATGAAGACCCAATGCAGCCAAAAATAAAATAAATAAATTAAAAAAAAAAGACAAGGAAGGACACTACGTAAAGATCAAGGGATCAATCCTACAAGATATAACAATTATAAATATATATGTACCCAACATAGGAGCACCTCAATACATAAGGCAAATGCCAACAGCTATAAAAGAGGAAATCAACAGTAACACAATAATAGTGGGGGAACTTAACAGCTCACTTACACCAATGGACAGATCATCCAGACAGAAAATTAATAAGGAAACACAAGCTTTAAATGACACAATAGACCAGAGAGATTTAATTGATATTTATAGGACATTCCATCCAAAAGCAGAAGAATACACTTTCTTCTCAAGTGCACATGGAATATTCTCCAGGATTGATCACATCCTGGGCCACAAATCAAGCCTCGGTAAATTTAAGGAAATTGAAATCACATCAAGCATCTTTTCTGACCACAACGCTATGAGATTAGAAATCAATTACAGGGGAAAAAAACGTAAAAAACAAACACATGGAGGCTAAACAATACGTTACTAACTAACCACGAGATCACTGAAGAAATCAAAGAGGAAATCAAAAAATACCTAGAGAGAAATGACAATGAAAACACGATGATCCAAAACCTATGGGATGCAGCAAAAGCAGTTCTAACAGGGAAGTTTATAGCAATACAATCCTACCTCAAGAAACAAGAAAAATCTCAAATAAACAATCTAACCTTACACCTAAAGGAACTAGAGGAAGAAGAAAAAACAAAACCCAAAGTTAGTAGAAGGTAAGAAATCATAAAGATCAGAGGAGAAATAAATGAAATAGAAACAAAGAAAACAATAGCAAAGATCAATAAAACTAAAAGCTGGTTCTTTGAGGAGATAAACAAAATTGATAAACCTTTTGCCAGACTCATCAAGAAAAAGAGGGAGAGGACTCAAATCAATAAAATTAGAAATGAAAAGGGAGAAGTTACAACAGACACCGCAGAAATACAAAGCATCATAAGAGACTACTACAAGCAACTCTATGCCAATAAAATGGACAACCTGGAAGAAACGGACAAATTCTTAGAAAGGTATAACTTTCCAAGACTGAACCGGGAAGAAATAGAACATAGGAACAGACCAATCACAAGTAATTACGTTGAAACTGTGATTAAAAATCTCCCAACAAACAAAAGTCCAGGACCAGATGGCTTCACAGGTGAATTCTATCAAACATTTAGAGAAGAGCTAACACACATCCTTCTCAAGCTCTTCCAAAAAGTTGCAGAGGAAGGAACACTCCCAAACTCATTCTATGAGGCCACCATCACCCTGATACCAAAACCAGACAAAGATACCACAAAAAAAAGAAAATTACAGACCAGTATCACTGATGAATATAGATGCAAAAATCCTCAACAAAATACTAGCAAACAGAATCCAACAACACATTAAAAGGATCATACACCATGATCAAGTGGGATTTATCCCAGGGATTCAAGGATTCTTCAATACACACAAAGCAATCAATGTGATACACCATATTAACAAATTGAGAAATAAAAAACATATGATAATCTCAATAAATGCAGGAAAAGATTTTGACAAAATTCAACACCCATTTATGATAAAAACTCTCCAGAAAGTGGGCATCGAGGGAACCTACCTCAACATAATAAAGGCCATATACGACAAACCCTCAGCTAACATCATTCTCAATGGTGAAAAACTGAAAGCAATTACTCTAAGATTAGGAACAAGACAAGGATGTCCACTCTCGCCACTATTATTCAACATAGTTTTGGAAGTCCTAGCCATGGCATTCAGAGAAGAAAAAGAAATAAAAGGAATACAAATTGGAAAAGAAGAAGTAAAGCTGTCACTGTTTGCAGATGACACGATACTATACATAGAGAATCCTAATGATGCCACCAGAAAACTACTAGAGCTAATCAATGAATTTGGTAAAGTTGCAGGATACAAAATTAATGCACAGAAATCTCTTGCATTCCTCTACACTAACAACAAAAGATCAGAAAGAGAAATTAAGGAAACAATCTCCTTCACCATTGCAAGAAAAAGAATAAAGTACCTAGGAATAAACCTACCTAAGGAGGTAAAAGACCCGTACTCAGGAAACTATAAGACACTGATGAAAGAAATCAGAGATGACAGAAACAGATGGAGAGATACACCATGTTCTTGGATTGGAAGAATCAATATTGTGAAGATGACTACACTACCCAAAGCAATCTACAGGTTCAATGCAATCCCTATCAAATTACCAATGGCATTTTTTACAGAACTAGAACAAAAGATCTTAAAATTTGTATGGAGATACAAAAGACCCCGAATAGTCAAAGCAATCTTGAGAGAAAAAAACGGAGCTGGAGGAATCAGACTCCTTGACTTCAGACTATACTACAAAGCTATAGTAATCAAGACACCATGGTACTGGCACAAAAACATAAATATAGATCAATGGAACAGGATAGAAAGCCCAGAGATAAACCCACACACCTCTGGTCAACTAATCTATGACAAAGGAGGCAAGGATACAAAATGGAGAAAAGACAGTCTCTTCAATAAGTGCTGCTGGGAAAACTGGACAGCTACATGTAAAAGAATGAAATCAGAACCCTCCCGAACACCATACACAAAAATAAACTCAAAGTAGATTAAAGACCTAAATGTAAGACCGGACACTACAAAACTCTTAGAGGAAAACATAGGAAGATCACTCTTTGACATAAACCACAGCAAGATCTCTTTTGACCCACCTCCCAGAGTAATGGAAATAAAACCAAAAATAAATAAATGGGACCTAATGAAACTTAAAATCTTTTGCACAGCAAAGGAAACTATAAACAAGACAAAAAGACAACCCTCAGAATGGGAGAAAATATTTGCAAACGAATCAAGGGACGAAGGATTAATCTCCAAAATATAACAGCACATGCAGCTCAATATTAAAGAAACGAACAACCCAATCTAAAAATGGGCAGAAGAGCTAAATAGACATTTCTCCAAAGAAGACATACAGATGGCCAAGAAGCACATGACAAGCTGCTCAACATCACTAATTATTAGAGAAATGCAAATCAAAACTACAATGAGGTATCACCTCACACCGGTTAGAATGGGCATCATCAGAAAATCTACAAACAACACATGCTGGAGAGGGTGTGGAGGAAAGGGAACCCTCTTACACTGTTGGTGGGAATGTAAATTGATACAGCCACTATGGAGAGCAGTATGGAGTTCCTTAAAAAACTAAAAATAGAATTACCGTATGACCCAGCAATTCCACTACTGGGCATATACCCAGAGAAAACCATAATTCAAAAAGACACATGCACCCCAATGTTCACTGCAGCACTATTTACAATAGCCAGGTCATGGAAGCAACCTAAATGCCCATCGACAGACGAATGGATAAAGAAGATGTGGTACATATATACAATGGAATATTACTCAGCTATAAAAAGGAACGAAATTGGTTCCATTGTAGAGATGTGGTTGGACCTAGAGAGTGTCATACAGAGTGAAGTAAGTCAGAAAGAGAAAAAAACAAATATCGTATATTAACACATATATGTGGAATCGAGAAAAACGGTACAGATGAACCAGATTGCAAGGCAGAAATAGAGGCACAGACGTAGAGGACAAATGTATGGACACCAAGGGGGCGAAAGCGGGGTGGTGCTGGTGGTGTGATGAATTGGGAGATTGGGATTGACATTTACACTAATATGTATAAAATAGATAACTAATAAGAATCTGCTGTATTAAAAAATAAAATAAAATTCAAAAATAAATAAATCAAATTACTTAGGCTAAAAAAAAAAAAGAATATGGTCCATTTTATTAACTCAAAGAACAGTAACCTTCAATAGGGAAAGAACTACCCCAGGCGACAACAAACTTGATCAAAAGGGCTTCAAGTGCACGATCATCAGTGAAAAACCCTCACATCTTCCTCTTGAAACCTGTCCTGTTTTCACTTCTTTCTGCTAAGAGGCCATGCTGTGGAATTTGAACAAGAAACACTGTACTGTGAAGAAAGCCAAGGGCATCTGGAGAAGAGTAGTGGGGCTGTGAAAAGCACTGGCTTTGGAGTCAGCGAGACCTGGGTTCTTATTTCAATGCTGCAATTCTAAGCTGTGTGACTCTGGGTAAGTTACTCAATGTTTCTGAGTTTCAGTTTCCTCAAATGAAAATTGAGAAAATAGTATCTCACAGTGTTTTCGTAAGGGTTAAATGAGGCCTTTTATGGAAAACACTTGGCACAGGGTCTGTAAGTAATCAACACTGTAAGTAACTGATGATGGTTATTATTATTCCTACATTCCTACAGCACCTGTAAGGTGCTGTATTTTGATCTTCTTTCCCTATAACTGTAAGGCTCTAGGATAGAACTGAGCGAGTAGTATCTTTCAAGTCTTGGTGCATTGGAGAGAATAATCAAGGCTGTCTAGTTCCCAAACCACGAATTTTATTTGACCCATCCATAGAGCTGCTCTTCATTGTAGCTTTCTCTTCCAGGCAAAAGGTACCATCCTTCACGGATCCTTGGGTTTCAGAAATGTTTCAGACCCCTGTCTGGCCTGTCTCACAAGAACCTCACCTGTTCTTTTTACCTTAAAATGACACTAGCTCGCATGCTCTGCCCTCCTGTGACAGTGAGTGAGAGGGAGAAATGAGGAAAGGGAAGAGGCAGTGGGCACATCTACCCTCCGGGCATGCTGCTTGCTAGGAGGCAGGGGTCTGGGCCCAAGGAAGGAAGCCTTGAGGGCACTGTGGCTCCCCTGTGTCTTTAAATAAGCTGGTTCTACATGTCATGTCTCTTGGCCCATCATAATCGGCTATGAAACTTCCTTCTGATCAAAGATCTCCACCCTTTCCAAACACAGTTAAACCAGCATTAGAGCCCCAATCCCAAAACAATGAGCTCTACAAGAATGACACGTATAAAAATGAGTCTCTGCCTAAGGTTCGGGCAAATCTCGGTCAAAGGTAAACAGATTTATTTATTGCAGAACACTGGAGAACCTTGAACTTGCCAGTATACACTGTGGGTCTTCCAGAAGGGGGTATAGTACGCAGTATTTTATAAACTTATCTGCTCACTGAATTCTCACAGGTCTACTGACACTTTATGGGAATGGGGCAAGAAATACCAGTCCACACTCATCAAAAGACTGTCCCATTCAGACAGAGAAATTCTCCTGCTGGTTTAGATGTCAGTCAGGTCCATACATCAAGTTCATAGTGCCATAAATGCCTACAAAGCAAGTTCAAGGTCCTGTGTTCAGATGGTACAAAGGTGGGCAAGGCGCAGCTCCAGCTTCAAGGAGAACAGATTTTACTTGATCCTGACCTTTGTATTTTAAGCTTTGATTTGGAAGGCAAGGGACAGCAAGAAAAAGAGAGCAAAAAACATTGATGGCTTCATCAAGATACAGTAAATGTCCATACAGTAAATACCAGGAGTTTCTTAGTCTGAAAGTGACACAACAGTTGTAGGATACTGAAGGTACAAATTTTGAAAACTAAATTTCCAGCAAACTGTAATAGCCCACCCAAAGACTACTTCAAGAATGTTCTGAAATTCCATACAAAAAACCCCTCCCTTATTAGAGTAATAAATAAGAATATCTTCCAAAAATATCCAATTTCATCACCTTACATAAAGAAGATGTAGTTTTAGTAACGGTTTTCTTTCTTTTCAAAAAATATTTATTTTATTTTTATCTATTTGGCTGCACTGGGTCTTAGTTGCTGTGTGCGGGGTCTAGTTCCCTGAGCAGGGATCAAACCCAGGCCCCCTGCATTGGGAGCGTGGAGTCTTAAAAGCTGGACCACCAGAGATGTCCCTAGTAACAGTTTTCAAATGAAAATGAAAGGACGATTTCGAGAGGAAGTTGTGTCTAACTCTTGCCCTTCGGAAAAGAAGGGAGTTTAGGGAACCGAAGTGATGGGTACAGAGGTCATTTCAAGCTTCCCTTTGGAAGGGCTGAGCTTCTCTTCAGTGTTCTTATTTGTCTCCAGCTGCAGCTGCTGAGCTGGGAGCTTAGCTGCCTCAGAGAATGTTACCCAAAGTAAAGTGAGCCACTAAGTCTTCTGTTGTCACAAGGCTGTCGTGAGGCACAGAGGACAGCATGAGTACAATGCAAATGACCTTCCTGCTGGGATGATCTAGCATCTCCAAGGAGGTAATGACTGGAAAGGTCACAGCCCTAACTGTGGCGGTATTGTTCTTACTACAGAGGGGGGCCTTCTGAACAAAGGGCAGAGAGAATGCAAGGCTGGGTGTTAATGGCACTCGTGTGTTAGGCTCCTTGGCCACATCATGTCATCTGTAAGGCTTTCATCACTCCTGCCCTTCAGCGCGCCCCTGCTTCAGGGGTCCCCCCTAAAGAAGTATCTTTCACCCACACCAGGGGAGAAGGAGAAATGATGACCTGCAGCTCTTCAAAGAAACTGCTTTGTTCCTATATCACTCAAGTGTCTGCTAAGAATCATTATCTCCCGCCAACCAAAGTTCCTACTGAATCAGAATGCAATCGCTGGACCTTCATGTATCTCTACTAAGAATGTAGTATTGTAATCAGGAGCCATTCTCCAAGAGAGGCATTTGATTCCCCTGACTCGACAGTGTGCAAATGTGATCAACAGGCCCCTTGCAAAATGCTCTGAGACAAAAGTCCAGGAAGTGAGAGACTTCTTATCTCATAGCTGCAACTCTCTTAAGCAGGGTTTCGACTGGTACAAGTAGCATCCTTTTATCATCTACTATAAGGCAGAACAAACCATGGATTTCTAAGCTCTCTTCCTTTTCCATCACTACTGCTTCCGACAGTCTGCTTCCTGATAGGTAAACTGAGGCAGGAAAAGAAAAAAAATAAATTCAAATTGTTCTTTTGGAAGACAGCAGTTTTGGTAAAAGCTGGGTGACATGAGGTTAAAAGTGACCGACACAAAGCCTGGACGTCATCCGTCAGTGCAGCTGTTCACCCCTTTCCTCTCTCGTGCCAAGAAATTGTAACTGTCCTGTGATGCTCCCTACAGATGCCACAAGGATGCTGACGTCTGACCTATTACCAGGGTTAGATCAAGGAGGACTGTAACAACACAGAACAACAACACAACACAAAACAACAAAGCATGCTTTCCGCAATGGCGGTAAAGAAGAGACAGCCCTGAGGATAAAGCCAGTGCGTCTGCTCTTCTACAGATCCTCTGTGTCATGAGAAGTCAGTGTCACCTCAACCCTCTTCCCTTCTCAAGTGGGAAAGGGGCCTGTCTGGGAGCTGCCCACCTAACCACAGTCAGCTGTCCCCCTCACCACTTCTGTCTTGGGTCAGATGTTCCCACCATCTCTAGACCTCTCGGCAATCAAAATCAGATGGCCCTCTGGGATTGACTGGAGTCACGTCTAACAAAGCTGTGCTATACAGTACGTCCTACAGGGCTGTTAGCCTGCTCGACCCTCTCTTTCGGGGTCCAGTTACTCTTGCCATCCGCTATGAGGCTGGGGGGCTTCCCTGACAACCACCTTCTGGAATTTTCAAGAGGTTATGAATTGCAGGACTGCTAAGCCCAGTAACCCCTCTCAGTAGTTCACACTGTCTTCTTCAAAGAGCCTAAGTTCCCTGAAGGCAAGAATCAGGTGACAACAGAGGATGAGTTCTATTCACATTGACTAATGAAATAAATGAATGGATGAAGAGTGAGTGAGGAAAGCCCCAAAGATTTCTTGGAATTTTGTAACTTTTCAGGCACTTCTAATTTTTACTACATTGTTTATCTCCCGCTGAAAGGTGCCTTGCCTAACCCAATAACATCAGGCCTTTTCACGACAAAAGGCAAGATCCTAAAGCAGTATTAAATCAGCAGATCCAAGAAGACAAGTGCACTCTGTTCAAGTTCAGACTTACAGACGTCTCTGCATTCTGCCACACGTGAGAGATCCGGTAGCCCACCAGCTCCCCATCCTGCCGCTTAATTGGAGGCTTGATCCATTTGACATCCACCTTGTTGCTAGACTCATTCAGAAACATAGTGACATTCAGAGGTGCTACTGACGGGGCTACAAAAGAGAAAGGAGAGAAGGATGAGGAAGTACGAAGAAAGGCACATGGAGAGTCGTTCTCTTCTTGGTTTTTGTACGTTTGTTTTTTTAATTTTCTACGGAAAGCACTCAAATGAGGCTGAGATTAATAGTGGACTTTCATACATTTCTATGAAGATTTATTAAGATATTATATGTAAGCGCTTAGCACAGTGTCTAGTTCATTGTAGGCACTCAGAAAATGTTAGTTCTTCTCATTTTCCAACACTTCCTTCGTGATAAAATCTCTTCAATGTCACATTAAAAAAAAAAAAAGTGGACTTTCACCTTCTTTTCAATCGAGGACCATTAAGATATCATGAGTTTAGAAAAGTAAGCTTTGTGTCTAAGATTCCAAACAAAATGATCCCTGCATTTCCTCAAGATGTTTAGTGACAGGCTGGTAGGCAAGGCGGTCCGAGCAAGAAATAGGAAATGCAGAAATAGTTTTGTCTTGTTGCATATAATCTTTGCTCTTTTTAGGCTCTGTGAGCTCTGAAATATATTTTTGGGTTACTTTAGTGTGTTTGACAAGACAGCTTGATATTTCTATCAAACAAATGACTTTCATATTGCAACAATCTTTGTAAGAACCACTCAAATAAAATTCTCTTAAAAAGACCACACACAGGGCTTCCCTGGTGGCGCAGTGGTTGAGAGTCTGCCTGCCGATGCAGGGGACACGGGTTCGTGCACTGGTCCGGGAAGATCCCACATGCTGCGGAGCGGCTGGGCCCGTGAGCCATGGCCGCTGAGCCTGCGCGTCCAGAGCCTGTGCTCTACAACGGGAGAGGCCACAGCAGTGAGAGGCCTGCGTACCGCAAGGGAAAGGAGAAAAAAAAAAAAAAAAAAAAGGCCACACACACTCACACAAGCGCTATGGACCTAGAGATGATCATACTAAGTGAAGTCAGACAGATAAAGACTAATATCATATGATATCACTTATATGTGGAATCTTAAAAAATGATACAAATGAACTTATTTATAAAACAGAAACAGACTCACAGACAGAAAACAAACATGGTTATCAAAGGGGAAAGGAGTGGGGAGGGATAAGTTAGGAGTTTGGGATTAACAGACACAAACTACTATATATAATATAGATAAACAACAAGGACCTACTGTATAGCACAGGGAACTATATTCAATATCTTGTAATAAACTATAATGGAAAAGAATCTGAAGAAGAATATATAACTGAATCACTTTGCTGTACACCTGAAACTAACACAACATTGTAAATCAACTCTACTTCAATGAAAGTTTTTTTAAAAAGTAAGCCCTGGGCTTCCCTGGTGGCGCAGTGGTTGAGAGTCTGCCTGCCAATGCAGGGGATGTGGGTTCGAGCCCTGGTCCGGGAAGATCCCACATGCTGCGGAGCAACTGGGCCCGTGAGCCACAACTACCGAGCCTGCGCGTCCGGAGCCTGTGCTCCGCAACAAGAGAGGCTGTGATAGTGAGAGGCCCGCGCACCGCGATGAAGAGTGGCTCCTGCTCGCCACAACTAGAGAAAGCCCTTGCACAGAAACGAAGACCCAACAGAGCCAAAAATAAATAAAATTAAAAAAAAAAAAAGAAAAAAGTAAGCCCTTTCCAAACTAAAACAACAAAGAAGTGGAAGACAGGGAAGGAGGTAGGTAGAGCTCACGGACTCCTCTTGGGGAAGCAAAACACACACAACTCCAAGAGGCTTCTCCAGTAGACACCTGTGCTGCTATAGGCCAAGAAGGCCAGCTGGGGATCAGCTCTGTGTCAAGGCAGGGAACACTGCTGATCTCAGAAGGAAGCCACGTTTTAAAGACCAGAGCCAGGTTACTAATGATCTGAACAGAGCTAATCAGTGAATAAATTTAAATATGTATGTGTATGTGTGCGTGCGTGCGTGCGTGTGCGTGTGTGTAAGACACCTCATGAATGAAGATCAGAGGGTCAAATACTATTTGCTGGGTTAGGTGACGAACTAGAATTTAGCGCTGGTTTTCACTCTCTGGTTTATAGTAAATCCTACACAAGCCACATAACCACTTTATGTCAAAATGTCTATATACAAGGATAATAAACGTTAACGCGCTTTTTAGGAAAAGTATGTATGTGGGTACAGTATGTGTATGAAATAATTTGGGAAACAAGTCAAGATCACAACTACATTCTTTTTTTGGGCGGGAAGAACGTGACTGTAGCTATTAAAACCGAAAAACATATGCCTCCTGACCAATATTTTCTTTCCACGAATTTAATCTAGAAAAGTTCTCCTGTAGGTAGTGTTATATTCATTGAAGCATAATAGTGACAGAAAGGAATAAATGTAATGTTCAGTCAATAATTACGATATAATAAATTCTGATAATTTTCCAATGGATTACTCACTACCCCACACTGAAAAGAATTTGAGAGACCATGTAAATTGATATGAAAGAATATCTAATGGTGGGGGGGGGGTGAATAAAACTGCAAAAAGGTACGTATCAATGATCCATTTTAGAAATTAAAAAATAAGTATTTTACATATAGGAAGAGTAAATATGCAATAATATACACCAAACTGTTGTTGTATTTTTATTTACGGGAGATTAAATTGTATATTTCTGATATATCTGAAAGGGAAACAAAAGGGCACTATAACCTCTTTGTCTCTGCTGATTCCAGGAACAGTAATAATGAAGTTAGAGCAAATTTCAGCTTAGGAAATATATAGCTAAAGCTGTATCTATGAAACGAGTCACACAGTACAATTTACAGAGAAACATGGTTGACTCAACATGTCTTTATGTCTACTCCCTCCTAAAACCCCTCTATGATGACAATAAGAAATTTATAACAGTATAAACTCACAGGGTACAGAGGAGTCAACAGTGGAAGAGAAATGCCAACATACATATGAAAGCTGAAAAGCAGAGTAAGAAGGTGTAATTAACTCAGTAAACGGATTCTCCCCAAAGAACCACAGAGAGGCTCAGAAGCAGAGGGCCAAGGGACCAGAGTGGGGACTAAAACTGGAAGATTGAAAGTTTGATCAGGAAGTAGCCCTCGAGATCCCTCTAACCTATTCCCACACACAGCTGGCAGGTATCCCTCAAATTCCCACAGGAGACAGGATGCTTTATTCCCTGAACTGAAAAACTACTGGACTTGGGGCACCAGTAGAATGGAGGCACGATGAGGGGCTGACAACTAGGGAAATAAGAGGAAGTTCATACATTGACTGAGGGGGACTCCACCTCTGGCTCCTCCCCACCTGATCTTAGAGCATCAGCAGCTGTGTTCATATTCCTGAGGCAGCAGACAGGAGACTCAATTCTAGAGGAAGTAAGTGGCTCTGGGGGAAAGAAAGCCAATATTGACACTTGGGGGTATCCAAACTAAAACACTTAGGTCGCTGGCCAATCACCTGACAGTGAAACCTACAAGCCCCACCCATGCTCACAGAGCTTCCCATCAATCGCTGGTTCTTCACTCTTCAATAGGAGAGACAGTGGAAGATCAGAAGAGGCTGGGGAGGTCTCCTTCATGAATGTCAGAGACCAGAACAAAACACAGGACAGAGCACTCAGAGGAGGCAGAGACAACGTAGGGAACTAGAGAAAACTAAAACACAAACAAACAAAACCAATAATTAACATAGTCAAAGATAAGAAAAGGCTCTCATAATTGAGAACTGGAAAAAACTGTCAATGAAAAATAAAATTATTCTTATATATGACATTGCCAATTTCAATAAAGTATTCAACAGAAGAATTAGAAGATAAATCAAGTAAATCTCCAAAAGAAGAGTAGAATAAAAATTTTAAAAAGGAGGCCAATTTGAGGTAAAAAAAAATTGAGGAAGCAATTAAAGGAGTTTCAACAAATGTCTAATACAGTTATCTGGAAAGAAAAATAGAAGAACATTTTGAAAGGAAAAAATGTATAAGAAAAAGTCTCAAAACCAAAGCATTTGCATTCCTAGATTGAATGCCTATGATGACGAATGAAACAGATCCCACATCACAGCTCATTACAGCACCATGATTAAAGAGAAAAGATATTAAAGAAAAATTAAAACTAAAAAACAGTTCACCTAGAAAACTCAAGTTATCAAAATTCTCTACAATGACACATGAAGCTAAAAACAATGCAGAAATACTTTTAAAATTTTGAGGGAAAATCATTTCCAACCTAAAATTCTCTATTAGGAAAAATTACCAATCCAGTATGACAAACAGACATGCAAGGTCCCACAGTTTTTATTTATATATATATTCTCTCTAGAGCTAATTGAGAATGTGCTCCATGAGAATGAGAGACAGTAAACCAAGAAAGACAAATGCCCAGGAGACGGCAAAGGAGTCACTAGGATGACTCTGGAGGAAGACAGGAAAAGAACCACATGAAAAAATTAAAGATAAGAGTGGCTGGGCCTCACTCAGGGCCAGGAATAGTGCCTGTTCCCATCAATCAGCCTGGAAAATCTAATGATTCAAGGAGCACTGGGTAGAGTACACATAATGGTTTTGTCTCAATAGTGGGTAATAGTTGACCCTAGATGAAGCACTGCTCTGGTCCAGCCTAACAAATACTAAAAGCAATGTCCAAAAGGATCAGTCTTTTCCCATTAGCTTAACTGTGACCCCAAACAAAGCTCACTATTTATAAGAATACAAAAATATCTAGCACTCAACAAAGTAAAATTCACAATGTCAGGAATCCAACCAAAGATTACCAGACATGTAGAAAAATTGGAAAGTACTCTCCACAAGGAATATAAATGAATCAATCAAAACCACTCCAGAAATAAGACTGATGTTAGAATTAGCAGACAAGGACATTAAAACAGTTATTATAACTGTATTCCATATGGTCCAAAAGTTAAGTAGAGACAGGAAAGATACAAAAAAACCCGAAAAGTTACAATGTGAGAGTTGAAATATACACTAGATAGAATTAATGGCAGATTAGATACTGCACAAGAAAAGATTAGTGAATTTGAAGACACAGTAATAGAAACTACCCAAAATAAAACACAAGGAGAAAAGCAGGGAAAAAAGCAATAGCATCAGTGAATTATGGATAACTTCAAGTGATATGATACATGGGTAACTGGAGTCCTCAAAGGAGCGGAGAGGCAGGAACAGAAAAAAATATTTGAAGAAGCAATGGCCAACATTTTCCAAATGTGATGCAAACTATAGACACGCAGATCTCAGAAGTTCAATGAACCCCAAGCCCAAGGGATATAAAGAAAATTACACCAAGGCACATCATAATTAAATTGCTCCAAATCAAATACAAAAGGAAAACCAGAGACATAAGACACATTATACACAGAGGAATAAATTAAGAATTACCACAGGTTTGTTATCAGAAACAACGCAAGCAAGAAGACAGTGCAGTAACCTAGAACTCTATGCCTAATAAAAATACCTTACAAAATGAAGTCCAAAGAAACCCCTCAAAGGTAAAATAAAGATTTCTTTCAGACATACAGAAGCTGAATTTCTCACCAAGATTCCCACTACAAGAAGTAATGAAGAATCCTTTAGGAAGGAGGAAAATAATACCACATGGAAATATGTACAGATTTACACCAAAAAACTGAATAACATTAGAAATGGTAACTACCATTTGGGTAAATACCACGTGGGTAAATATAGGTTTTTTATAATTATATAAATCACTCTAAAAGATTAGGACTCTTTGAACAAAAATAATAACAATCTAGTGTGGGTTTATAACATATGTAAAAGTAAAGTGAGTGACAACAATAGAATAAATATCTGGAGATATCAAAAGAAAAATGAAAGTATACTATGTTAAGGTTCCTACACTATACCTGAGGTGGTATAAACATCCCTTGAAGGCATATGGTAATAAGTTAAACCTGTATACTATAAACCCTAAAGCAACCATTGAAAGAACAGAAAAAAAGAGTTATGGCTAAGAAGTCAAAAAGGAGATAAAATAGAATAAAAACATTCAATGAACCCAAAAGAAGGGGAACAAATTACAGACAGAACAAATAGAAGACAGATGTAAACCTACCCATATGAATGATATCATTACATTTTAATGGATTAAATACCCCAATTTAAAGGCAAGGATTGTGAAGTAAAGTACTGCCTGCATGAAATACCCATTGAATATAAAGATACAAGTAAGTTAAAAATAAGTATGAATAAAAGATACACCACGGAATCAAAAGAAAGAGTAAAATGGCTATTATTAATATCGATAAAATAGATTTCACAGAATATATTACCAAAGATAAAGAAAATAATTTCATAATGATAAAGTGGCCAATGTATTAGGAGAGCATAGTAATATTACACAGTTATGCACAAAATACCAGAACTTCAAAACATGTGAACTGCTAGAACTACAAATAGAAATAGATAAATTCACAGTTATAACTACAGATTTCAATGCACCCGGCTAAATAACTGATAGAAAAAGGAGGCATAAAATCAATAAGAATACAATTTAAAAAACACTGTCAACTAACTTGACCAAGGTAACATTTATAAAACACTCCATCTAATAAGAGCAGAATACACATTCTCAAGTACACATGGAACATTGTCAAGATAGACCATGTTCTGGGCTGTAAAATTGAGTCTTGATACATTTCAAAGGATTCAAGCGATATGAATTATGTTCTTTGGCCCCAACAGAATGAAATTAGAAATCACTAATACAAGTATTTGGAAACTACGTTAGACACCTAAATAACTAATGGGTTAAGGAAGAAATCAAAACAGAAACCAGAAAGTTTTTTAAACTGAATGAAAAGGAAACACCATATAAAAATTGTTCTCAGAGGTTTTTCTTCCTCATTTAAGATATGTTACAATCTTGGCACTAGTTTCATTTGTGCAAGGATTAAGCCCTAACAATTTATGACCTAGACCTGTCCCACCGTCTGTATTAAAATTGGAGCACTGATTATGTAAGGCTGGAGTTAAGGTCAGGAAAGAGGTTCTGAGTAATCCAGAGCTCTATATTGGAAAATAATGGAAACTGGACAATTCAAATCTAACATAACTACAATATTCATAGAAAAAATACAAACGCTTGGAAAACCAAAAGCAGCACACAGAAATGAAAGTTTACAGATGTAAATAAAATTTGCTATAAGAAAATAATGTAGAGACAACAGTACCTACTTCATATGATTGCTATGAGGAGTTAATGAAATAATGCATGTAAAGTACCTAAGATGGTCCCTGGCATGTAGTAGGTGCTTATTGAACATTAGCCACTTCCACATTTATTAGTTTTCTTAAGTTTGATGCTATGAGTAATAACTTTCATATATTTATATTTTAATTAAAATAATATATGCTATAAAGAGTATGCGACTATTAATATCCTCCTAGGTAAAAGAAAATATTCCCTATACATAGTAAGTATAAAGTTTGTCACTAAACCCTTTTCAATTATAGAAGGAAACATCTTTCTTATTTTCATTGGTCACCTCCATAAAATTATCCTCCAGAGACGAAGGCCACACAAAGAAAAAGTTAAACTCTGAATCAGGCCACTGGGAAGGATTTGTTTCATCACATGCCATCAGGCACAATATGCATTCTGAACCCCAGGAATTACCTCTTTCGGTCGTGCTGGCCAGAATCCAAGGGCTCACTGCGGACCAGCCGACTTCATTCATGCAGGACACACCGATGCTGTAATTCGCCAGAGCCTGCAGCTGCTCGATTTGATACAGATGTGGTGAAGCAGAGGTGTTAAAAATCATGACTGAGCCATGACTCAGTGGCTCAACTTCCTCGACCTAAACGAAGAGTAAAATTGTGGACCAGGCGTTAGTAAGGGGGCAGGAATGTCAGACTGGGGGCATTCATGCATTCGGTGTACATGGCCCTTCCTCTCCACTGAGGGGAAGTACCTGCTTCCTTTCGGGCCACACCTTAAATTTCCCACCAGGATCGCTGTGTATTACTCATGCTACTCACTGGGTGCAACAATTGAGGACCTGATGAAAAATGCCTAAAATAAGTGTTCTCACTCCAGCAGGTAACAGAGCAAATAATCGTCATCATAACATTATAGTTATTCTACATTATAACTTATAATAAAAGTAGCTCTTCCTCAGAATCACTTCGCTTCTTGATCATTTTTTTCAGCTGTTTCACAGACTATGCAGTAAAGACAAGGGACTTCGTATGTGGGGCAAAACCTGAAATATTTACTGTCTGACCCTTTAGAGAAAATATTTCCCAAATCCCACTTTAGAAGATGAGATACTTAATTTTTTTTTTTAAAAAAATCTGTATTTCTTTTCATTATGTCTCCTGAGGAATTCTGCTCTTGCTCTGAGGCTAATTTTAGCATGTCCTTTATTCTTACCCCCCAATTCCCACTCCCATATAGATTCAACTCCAAAAGCAAACACAGATAGTATAGATTTTATGGCATTTTTTGGTGGGGAGATATAGGAAAGGGTCATTTGCACCTCACCCAACAAGCTTTTCTCCAAATCTTTTAAAAACCCATCAGCTCTTTCCCCTGAGCCCTTGTACCTCATCTTTCTCTCCATAAACTCCACCAGTCTCTCCACATCCCTCTCCATGTCTTCTGTATGCACAGGCAAGAGAGAGGGATTCCCAGCAAAATTCAGTCTCAGGCTAAACTTCCAGCTTTTCCTTTAAGGAAACCTCTTATCTGGGAACGGGGATCAGGCAGAGTTTTCTCTCACTGTATGTTTTTCACAACTTCTAAAATATGTTGTACATATAAAATCAGAAAGACAAAAATAGTATTGGACAAAAAAGAAGCCACCAAAAACAATTTGGGGAATAAAATCTTAAACCCACAAAATATATTTCTGATAATAATGGGCTTGCAATTATGGGGTGTGGAAACAACGCTGTTATTTCAGGATATGTGTGTTTGCAATTTAGGTCAAGGGGCCACAGATCAACATTTTGGAATTCCAAATCCCCTAGTGGATACCATGAGGGCGGTGCTGGGACCGAGTCTCACCTCTGACTCAGACCCGCAGACTCTGCGGGGTGACAAGAGGGTACCAGTTGGCCTGAGGAGCCACCAGAGGACAAACCAGGAGCTGTGTGCTTATCTTGGTGGTGGCTGTTGGCAGAAATCACTCTTTGTTTCTTCACTTTAGAGTCTGCACCTACTTCCTGCTGACCAAGCGCTGGAACTAAGGTGGAGGAAACCTTGGCTCCCCACCCCTGCCCTATTTCCGGAACAACGTGCTGGACCATTTCCAGGCACAGGGACACTCTTGGAGGGCATGTTCCTAGAAGAAGACGGGTTTCTCTAACAGTGCTCAGTGGGTTCTGGGGGAAAGGAGGGCATGAAACGGCAAGACATATGTGGGAGAGTTAAAAATAGAAACGGAGTCCATAGCCCAAAAATGGGTGAAGAAAGGAACTAATGCCAAGACCAGGGGAAGTGAGAGGGTGTGTCCTGCTAGTGGGTGGATGTGAATCTTGTCCAAAACATTCATTTGTTACCAAGTCAGAGTTTAAAATTGTAACAAACTGGGACTCTGCTACAAAATGATACTTGGTCCCTTCAGAAATGGGAATACATTGTTAATCAACAGAATGTGAAAGTATATAACTTGTGGAGCCAGTTTTGATCGACCTCACTAGGACTGCCAGAGAAAATAAAGGACACCCGTTTATATTTAAAGTTCAGATAGACCACCAATAATTATGGGTATAGGTATGACACAAAATCAACAGTGTAATTAACTTGTAAAGTAACTGGATTCTTATTTGCTAAATCCGGTAACCCTAGGAGAGATGGAAAGGAGAATGGGTGAAGGAAGCCTGAGCTAGCTGGTGGGGCACAGACAGGATAACCATGTCCTGCACAATAGGATCCAAGGTGGGCAAGAGGGGCTGCAATTTAGCAGTCTCAGGATGATTTTTCACGCCCTGGCCACCCAAAGCCAAGGCAAAGAGAGTGCAAGTGAAGCTTGTGTGATCATCCTCCACCTGTAGGGGTGACCTGGTGTTTTCAGACCACTCCACCACCCTACTCTACCTCCCCTCTACCTCACGTCTACCCTGAGACACACTCTTCTCCAAGTGGGGGCAGTACTCTTCCTCAGTCTCCCTGAAGGTAACACCCTCCTATGGGAAGGAGTCTCATGTCCTCTTGGACTCTTCAAACAGTTCAGTAACTGGAAACAATTTTTAAAAAGGCTGGTCCACACAGGGAATATAGCCAATATTTTATAATAACTATAAATGGAGCATAATCTCTAAAAATTTTGAATCACTATGTTGTGTACCTAAAACTATACCTCATTTTTTCTTAAAAAAAGGGCTGGTTCATGCTGTATTTGTGTCCATATGTAGGTTCAGTTATGTCCATATACAGGGAAACAGGCCCTGGTTGTTCCCGAAACAACAGAGTCCTGAAATATGTGAAGCAAAAAAACTGATAGAACTGAAGGGAGAAATACATAATTCAAAAATAATAGTTGAGACCTCGATTTCCTATTTTCAATAATAGATAAAACCATGAGGCAGAAGTTTAACAAGGAAACAGAATAAGTGAACAGGACTATAAACCACCTAGACCTAAGAGACATATAAACGTTCCACCCAACCACAGCTGAATACACCGTCTCCTCAACTGCACATGGAACATTCTCCAGGATAGAACATATGCAAGGCCATACAACAAGCCTTAATAAATTTAAAAGGATGAGGACTTCCAGGGTGGTCCAGTGGTTAAGACTTCACACATCCACTGCAGGGGGCATGGGTTCAATCCCTGGTCAGGGAAGTTCTGCATGCCGCACAGCGTGGCCAAAAGAAAAAAAAAAAGATGGAAGTCATAATAAGTATATCCTCTAAACACAACCAACGAAGGAAGAAAACTTAAGAAATTCACAACTAAGTGAAAATTAAATGACACGCTCCTAAATAACCAATAGAACAAAGAAGAAATCATAAGAAAAGTGATCAAAAACTTGATTTTGAATGGAAAAACCCCCAAATACCAAATCTTATGGTATACAGCCAATGCAGTGCTTACAGGGAAATGTATAGTATAACTGCCTATATCAAAAAAGGAGAAATTTCAAATCAATTACCTAAACTTTCACTACAAGAAACAAAAAGGGGAAAAAAATTAAGCTAAAGTAAACAGAAGAAAGGAAATAAAGGTTAGGGCAGAAATGAATGAAACAGAATTTTAAAAAATAGAAAAAATTAATGAAACCAAAAGTTGGTTCTTCAAAAAAATCAATAAAACTGACCAACCTTTAGTCAGACTGACCAAGAAAAATAAGAGACAACTCAAATTATTAAAATCAGGAATGAAAGAGGGGACATCACTTCTAACTTCAAAGATAAAAAAGCTTCTAATGGAAGATTATGAACAACTGTATACCAACAAATTAGATAACCTAAGAAACGCACAAATTCCTAGAAACACACAAATTACCAAAACTGACTGACGAAGAAATAGAAAATCTGAATAGATCTATAACAAGTAAAGAGATTGAGCTGGTATTACTCAAAAAAACTTTCCACAAACAAAGGCCTAGGAACAGATGGCTTTGCCGGTGATTTCTACTAAATATTGAAGACAATTTCACATCAACCTTCCTCAAATTCTTCCAAGAAACAGAAGAAGTGGGAACGCTTCCCAACTCTTTCTATAAGGCCAGTATCACCCTGATACCAAAACCAGAAAAAGCTAACACAAGAAAACTACAGGCCAATATCTCTTATGAATACAGTCCCAATAAGATAATGGTGATGACTGCAGAACTCTGACTATACTAAAAACGACTGAATTGTACACTTTAAATGGGTGAATATTATGGTATGTAAAATATATTTCAAAAAAGCTGTTCAAAAACAAGGATATCCCTGGTGAGACTTTGTAGACACAAGGAGAATTCCTAACACTTACCAGTACTTGGGAGGTTTGCAAATAACGATGGACAAGATTAAGCAAGGCTGTGGGTAGCAGGGTGAGGGTGGAGGCTATTTTGGGGATGATATGTTTTTACTCTTCTGAGAAGAAACAGCTGTTACACAAGGGTGGGAGGCAATAAGAGCAGAGAAATGAGTTCCACTTGGTATTAAAAACATCTAGTTGTCAACACATAAAATTCTATGAAAGTCACTTCTCTCAGCTGAGTTGGCATGACTGGCCCATGTCAGGTTAATATGTTTTTACCTAATAAGACCAGACATTTAGAAAACTAAGAATAATCCCTGACGTTACTGTATGATCAAGTACAGGCAGAATGCATTCATGTTTTCAGCGGATAATCCATGTGTGTTCAACTACCTGTTCCCACCTGCAACGTCTTCCTGAGACACGGAGGAGCAGGTGGTCCTGAGCATTGCTTTGGGCATCAGAGTTTCCTGGGCTTGAATTCCGGTTTTGCCACTCACAGGCTCTGTGTGCACTGTGGCCCTGCAGTGCTGGTGTGGGTTCCAAGTTAAGATAATGTCTGCAAAGTCCCTGGGCCATTGTGGGCACTCGGTAAAAGGTAGTTACTGCTACCCTTCCCTTTTTTTTTTTTTTTTTTTGCGGTACTCGGGCCTCTCACCGTCGTGGCCTCTCCCGCTGCGGAGCACAGGCTCCGGACGCGCAGGCTCAGCGGCCATGGCTCACGGGCCCAGCCGCTCCGCGGCATGTGGGATCTTCCCGGACCGGGGCACGAACCCGTGTCCCCTGCATCAGCAGGCGGACTCTCAACCACTGCGCCACCAGGGAAGCCCTACCCTTCCCTTTTTTATGAAATGAACACTCAGAGCAGAGCCTATCTCATGGCAAGGTGTCATTTTAGGATGGCTAACCTATATTTCTTACAGCTCTATTTTATACCAATTTTAGGTAGTGGTTAAAAGTGGGTGATGACTCCGTAAGGCCTGTAATCCCCAGGTTTCCCTGGAAGCCACAGGCTGAGATGCAACATTCAATAGTGAAGATGATCCATCTTGTGCTTGCTCTTCTGTCCTTCATGGCCACCAACCCAGGAGAAGCCAGGCTGCAGAGGACCTGGCTCCTTGGACTCCTGGTTACAAGCCAGATGGGTTTTTGTATCTTAAAAATTAATTCTCCCTGGTCTCATGACATTCTATCTTGGAAACATGTTTCTCTTCCAGTTGGCCCTGGACCATGCACAGGAAAGAGGCAGCGTCACAGGGGCGCGGGGAGGGGCAGGGGCAGAACATCATAAAATGGTGCATGCCCAGTGGACGCTGATCGGGGGGAAGGTCAAGGGATTCTGAATGGGGGTGTTGAAATGATCTCAGCACCCATCCTCAGGAGGAAGAAAAATCAGGCAGACCCACTGAGCACCAAACAGCCACTTCTTTTCATTACGGAAGTTCACCTGAATGCTGCAGTCACTGAACGGGGAGTATCCGTCAAAACCGGGGACCCAGGAGATCAGGATGCTGTGTGCGGTACTGTTGCGGACCCTGACTTCAGTTGGCGGGGAGGGAATTGCTATGTAAAAAACAAAGACACACCACAGACACAATTATAAACCACGGGAGGCCACAGCTACCAAACAAATGCATTAATAATACCAAGGCTACTTCTGTTTCTTGAGACTGGGAAAATTAAACACAAGTTTTAAAGATGAGCCATCGTACCCCTAAGGGCAATGGTATTAGCCTACGGAAGTCTTGCAGTGATAGGATGGCTCGGCCAGGGCCAGAGAAGTGGGATGTAGACCTGCTTTCCTGACCCCTGGTGAAGTGAGAAGTTTTAGCTGGACAAGGATGGGGAGACATCCATTTCCTGCTACTGTATGCAGGGCGCTGGTGCTCTCAATGGGGGTGAAGAGCCATGGTGCTGCCCTTGTGGAGCTAAAGGCTGCGTTGGGGAGACCCACATTGATTGAGGATGAGTGCCTTGTGCTGAGAAAAGAGGGGTACCATGGGAACACGCATGTGTGTGCATGCGTGCGTGCATGCGTGCGTGCATATGCGCGTGTGTGATGGAGGAAGGAAGCTTTCCAGGTCGAGGAATAGGGGAGAGTCAGCTCAAGCAAAAGACCCAAGTGCATCTGCTTGCAGGGAGGGGAGGGCATACCGTAATGAATGTGCAATGACCTCAGCCACGGGTGGGACGTGGATAGATATTTAAATTAGAATCCAACGAGGATCTGAAGTTTGAGGGTTTTAGTGTCTTGTGCTATATTTAACTCTTTTTAAAAAAGGAAATATATATTAAAATCTGTGAATCAATATTATTTTTATTTATTTATTTTGGCTGTGCCGCACGGGATCTTCGTTCCCGGACCAGGGATGGAACCCTCACCCTCAGCAGTGAAAGCACGAAGTTCTAACCGCTGGACCACCAGAAAATTCCCATACGTTTAACTCTTAATTAATGGTAATAACCGCACTAATAATCCAAAATGATGACTCATGTTTTTGAGTGCTTACTCTGTGCCAGGAACCTATGGACTTCATTAAACATGACTAGTCTGATAGGAAGAACCCTATCAGAGCAGCAGTCTTACGATCCCCATTGACGGATGAGGAAACTGAGGACCAGAGAAGTTAAAAACTTGCCAAAGCGCACAGAACTCATAAGCAGCAGAATGGGGACTTAAACTCGGGTCTGCCTGACTCCAGCACTAGTGTCCCTCAACAGGACGCTGGAAGCTGGTTGCAGGGGCAGCAAGCAGACCAGCGAGTACCAGCAGGGGCTGGGGAGTGGGGTCACCACTTAGCCAGCTGCATGGCCCATGGCTCAGCTCAATGCCCTCTCTAAACTCAGCTCCCGCTTCTACTAAGGGCGGGGAGTGACCACACTGTTCCACGGGCTGGGGTGAGGATGAAATGCGGTAACGCACGTACGAGGTCTGGGGGAGGTGCGCTGGTGGTAAAGGCGAGGACAGGATGCGCAGGGGATAAGAGGGAAGGAAGGCTGGGACCGTGTTAAGCGCTCACTGGGTACGGTATTCAGGAGTTTCAGTTTTACCAGGAGACACACAGACGGATGAATGGGAAAGAGTCAGTGTTTCGTTTGACTCACTTCCCTAAATAGAGTATCTGCCTTTCCATATCAAAGTTTGGCCACGTATATACCTCAGTTGATAACAGACGAGCAGGGAGTTTTGGTTGCTTTGATATACATGCTGAAATCAACGAAAGCCCCAAACATAAGGTTTGGAAATTGGCTTTATTAAAATAAAGTCCTAGTTGCGATTCTGTCTGAAGCATAAAATTCAGGAAGTGCTTCTCATTTTATGGATTTTTAAACTTTAAGATGTTGATATTTTATGAAAATGTCTTTACAAATTTATGCCCACGCGTGGATTCCCGAAATTCTCAACATTTCTTTTGAAAATTGTAATAATGGAATTCGTAATGAAGGAAGGAAGTTATTCAGTTCCTCTCCTAGTAACTTTCGGTTTGCTCATTTTTTTCTTCCAATGAACTTTTTGAAAATGCCCTCTCATAGCCTCTTCTAGTTGATTTGCTGAAACTAAACCATCAGCACCTTTAAAAAGTATGTCTTTTGTAATTTTGAGTCTTCTGCTGTGCATTACCCACCCTTTAACTCATTATTAAACACATTCTGCTTTTTCCCCTCTATTATTTCCCCAAGGATAAGACCAAAGGGAATATGAACTCAATATTGCCTCTCAATATTTAAATTAAGAACAAATAACATAGAGAACAGACTGGTGGTCACCAAGGGGGAGGGGGGTGGGGGAGGGATAGAATGGGAGGCTGGGGTTAGCAGATGTAAGCTTTTATATATAGAACGGATAAACAACAAGGTCCTACTGTATAGCACAGGGAACTATATTCAATATTCTATGATAAACCACAATGGAAACGAATATTAAAAACAGAATATATATATATATATATATATATATATATAACTGAATCACTGCTATACAGCAGTAATTAACATAACATTGTGAATCAATTATACTTCAATAAAAATAAATTAATTAAAAATAAATTAAGAACAAATACTAAAACATACCATTTCCCTGAATTTCTATGAGAAAGGTTAAGGGAGATGAGTTGAAAGGGATAAAAAGACGGTTTTCCTTTCCTTTCAAGTTTCAGGTTTAAATACCTTTGATCCCACAAAAGGAGGAGGAATCTGATGATTGGTTTGGATTGTCCAATCCAATGGCAGATAATTGGACTGGAATGTCTCCACCAGCCTGGGGGAGGTTTCAAACATGCGCCTTCCATTCTGTTATATCCCACCTCAGAGGAAGCAAGGGGGGTGGAGGAGGTTAGGAGAGAGAGGGACAGGAGCCCTGTGCCCCCAGAAGAGTGACTCTGACCTTCTCCTTCCTCAGGACAGCTGCTGGTGGAGACTTGCTTCAGCCCCAGATGCCCAAGGAAGGACAGAGCCCATCCTCAGATCAGTGCCCCAAGCTGCGCCCACCCTGGGGGCTCTTCAAGGAGTTATGGGGACTAGTTCAGGGTAGAAAAGGAAAAAGTGAAAATAGGAGCCAAGATGATCCAGGGTCAGCATTTCAGACAATTTTCTTCTCCATCTGAGCAGAACTAAACTAGCTAATGTTGATCAAAGACAAGTGTCAGGCCCTGTTATGAGTACTTTTACTTGCATTATCTCATTGAACCCTCAAGAGGAGGTAGGTTCTGTAATCATCCCCATTTTACACAGGGGAACACCGAAGGCAGAAAGGTTAAGTGACTTGTCCAAGGTCACAAAGGGAAGCCAGGACTCAATCCCAGGTGGCTGGCTGCAGAGATCACACTGTACCCCCTAACCCCCGGAACATGCAGGGGGCACTCCACCCTGCCGCTTACCTTTGATGTTGATCTGCACGCCCTTGGACACGGTCAGCCCTTTGTCATTGTGGGCCTCACAGCTGAAGATCGCGGTCTCAGTCAGACCTGGAGGGGAAGGAGAGCCGTGAGACCAGCTGCAGAGAGACAGGCTTCTGTTTATCAGAATCGTATGGGGGTTTCAGCATCCTTTTACTTCTTGGTTCACTGCTTCAAGCCATAAATGCAAAGTTAATTAAAAATACGTGTTGGTGTTTGAAAAACAAACCTAGGATTAAACCCTATGTACCAGGAGCAAGGCAACCATGGGCTTAAAAGGCAGCTGTGAGAGAGTGGCATGGACATATACACACTACCAAATGTAAAACTGATAGCTAGTGGGAAGCAGCCGCATAGCACAGGGAGATCAACTCGGTGCTCTGTGACCACCTAGAGGGGTGGGATAGGGAGGGTGGGAGAGAGATGCAAGAGGGAAGAGATATGGGGATATATGTATATGTATAACTGATTCACTTTGTTATAAAGCAGAAACTAACACACCATTGTAAAGCAATTATACTCCAATAAAGATGTTAAAAAAATTTTTTTAAAAGGCAGCTGTAATTCATTAAAAGCCTTTATTTTTCCCCGATGACGAAACATTAGGTAACAAAGCAGTATCATTTAGTTTTGAAATTTCTGCGAGGAGGTATGGGAATCCCTGGCCCCCAAGTCAAGACAAGTAGTTTCTGAGGCTCACACAGACACTCTCCTGTTTAGCACCGCATACACTCCACAGTATGGACACGTCAGGGTACCAGAAACAGCAGGATAAAAGTTACAGTTTTAAAAATTTCAGGTGATCTGTGGTAATGAATCCCTTTTTAATAGTAAAACTCAATGTATTCATAAGGAATTATATAAACACAAGGCATCATTATTGATTACTTGAAGAAAAGACACTGGTGCTGAATGAAGAAAATTCTATCATTTCAGAGGTCTGAAGACATCTTGGAAATGAAAAAAATTAGCTGACATTAGTTTTAAGGAGAAAGGAAGAGAGGCGATCCAGATCTTGGTTTCTTATAATACTATTCTCCAGTGAAAGGAACCAGAGCTCCTCGGAGAAATGGATGAATGTCAGGTTGGAGCAAAACACACATGAGCCTGGAGCAAAATATAACACAAACAGCACACCACACACACACACACACACACGGATGGGGGTACGGCAAAGAGACACGGGATCCAGCTGAAAGAACTCCCAATGGCCAAAGCTGGGACAATTTGAGCAAGCAAATAAAGTAGCATTAAATCGTAACCCAAAGTATAAAACAAATATCCATGAGTCTATATTGATATGAACAAATGATTAAATAAAAGGGGGAGAAGAGACAAATGCCCCATGCAGAGGAATTCCGAATGGTTTTTATACAGACGCTCTGCCCCCAAAGAGGGGCATCACTCCTGACTCCTTAAGGCTGCACGAAGTGACTTCCTTCCAAAGAGGACAGTAGGGAAAGGGGAATGAAAGGAAAACTTCTGAGTGAGAAACTGACAAACGTCCAGCTCAGCCAGATGGTCAAGGTCAAGACCAACAATGGTAAGCCGTGTTGACGGAATGTACCCTTGATACGATGAGAATGGCATTTCTCCTCTACGGTCTTCCTCCTCCAAAACATATAACCCAAATCTAATCATAAGAAAAATGACCAAAAACATCAGACAGGTCCAAACTGTGGGACATTCTACAAAAAACCTGACCAGTACTCCTCAAAACTGCCCAGGTCATTAAAAACAAGGGAAGTTTGAGAAATCGTCACAACCAAGAGGCCCCTTAGGGAGACATAACAACTAAATCCTGGAACAGTAAAAGGACATTAGGTAAAAACTGAGGAAATCTGAATAAACTATGGACTTTAGTTAGTAATGAGGTATCAGGAATTTCCAGAGATAACAGAATAATCAGTTATGTGCTAGTTTCAGGCTTACATTTACTGAAGGGACATTTCAGTGAGATAAAGAGGTTTGCTTTGGGACTTCCCTAGTGGGCCAGTGGTTAAGGCTCTGTGCTTCTAAAGCAGAGGGTGCAGGTTCGATCCCCGGTTGGGGAACTAAGATCCCACATGTTGTTTGGTGCGGCCAAAACATTTTTTAAAAATTGTAAAAAAGAGGCATGCTTGGAAGGGCTGCTCAGAAGGACACCCTGAGGTCCACTACCTCCCAAAGTCTCAAAAACACCTGTGAAAATCTCTCTGGAGAAGATGAATCTACAAACCTGTTAGGGAACGTTTCATTCCCGATTCATTATGCTAAGTTCTAAAAGTAATGCAATGGGTATAAGGAAGTGAAATAATTTTTTATGGTACACTATACTGTGTCACATTAAATATAGTTGTTCAAAAATGATGCTATCAGTATTGGTTTATGAATTGTAACAAATGTACCACACTAATTAATGTAAGATGTTCATAACAGGGGAGTGTGGGCGTGAGGTTTATGGGAATAATCTGTACGAGATGGCACACAATTTTTCTATAAAGCTAAAACTATTCTAAAATTTTAAAAGATTATTTTTAAAAAGCACAGCCATATATTTACCATCTAGTTGAATCTGGAAACTTTCTCTCTGACACACAAGGTGCCTGGCCCAGAGCTTATATCATAAACTGGAGAAAGACGGATAAAATTCTTGAAAATACACCATCACTCACTTCTTGCCAGAAAGGCTTATATGTTTTTTTGTTTGTTTCGCTCTACTTGTGTAGGATATTTTCCATCGGATGATTTTAAAATCCAAAGCTCGTCACTAATGAAGTCATTAAATATTTGAAACAAGCTGCAGAGGGAAACCCAGCCGGGAACCAGCCAGGAAAGACTGTCCACATTGGATGCCCGCACAGTGAAGGCTGCACTGAGGCTGGGCCACATGGCCTGGGAGAAGTTCTAGGAAGAAATGCAAATCTGATCCCTTTCAAGTCAGTGCCTCTCCTGAGGGATTAGCTGTGCACAAAAAAATCAGTGTTGGTGGGTGTTTGTTCTTTTCCATCCACATGGAAGTCTGTTCCAGCATCTGACCTCTTTTGACTAGACTCTCTGTCCTACGATTCTGTGGTGACCTTTGACTTCTCCTAAATAATTTTAGATCAGAATATGATAGCTACTTCAGGTATTTTAATTTTCCAAGATGAGGATTCCCCTCAGACTGGAGGAAAATCCTAAATCAGATTGCTTAATTAGATTCTCTAAATCCAAGTGCTAAGAAACTAAAATTCCAGGTAGGACCCAGCTCTTTCACATTGGGTCACCTCCTCTCGAATGAGAGATGAAACTAATAGATGGTGTGATGGTTTAGAAAATATTTATTTCACTGAAGAGGAATATTTATTTCAAACCCACTAGCCACATCTATAAAAGAACATCTGTAAATACACGGCCTTAAGGAGTCTTTGGATCTTCTGCTTGTATTCCTCCCAAAGAATTTTGAAAAATATATGTAGCCTCTTACACGTTTTGCGGTTTGCATCTTAAACTGTTCACCATTTAAACAGCTGCAAAAAATGTAATTTCAGGTACCCTGGATATGCTGATAATTTAAAGTAAAACCCCTTTAGAGTCCCATGCAATATACATATTACTGGGACGGGAGACCCAGCATCACCTGCTGAAATAATTCTCCCCAGAAATCAGAAGTTTTCAATCATGACTTTGCTACTTCCCCTGCAGAATTTTATCCTAATGGCATATATGTGTGTGTTTGAAAGTCACTGATAATCACCCTATGATACTCCTCGGTGATAAAATTACACTTACGTATTGAAATTGGAAAACAAACTTTCTTCTAGATTGATGACCTTTACAAGTATTATTTAGGGCACAACGGATCAAAACAATATACATGTCATTTTTAAACATACAAAGCAAAATTTTATGGGAAGCACAACTCCTCTGCTGGACAAAATTTGGAATTTTCTATGTGGTAGTCTGGAATTTTGTTAACCTTGAGCCAAGGCACTAGAGCAGCTGTTCTCAGAGTGTGGTCTAGAGGCTCCCGGGCATCCCAGAGATACTTTGGGGGGGCCTCAAGTTGAAAACTATTTTTGTGAGAATAGCAATATGTTACTTGCCCTCTTCACTCTCATGCTCTCGGGAATGTATGATGGAATTTTCCATAAGGTGTATGATGCGTGATGATGTCATAGCTCTACGAGCTGATGAAACGTGCTTGTGTATTCTTGTGTTTTAATTTCTAATTCAGTAAATGGCAATAGATGTATCTCACGTAAACAAAAACGTGTAGGTTTTCAATCACTTTTAAGACAGTAAAGAGGAGACCAAAGCATTGGAGAACTGATGCCCTGTTGTGACTCCAGGTAAGGCAGAGAGAGGTCTTTTTTCTTTTGTAAAGTAAGAAAGAGATGACAGGGAAGTAGAAGGTGAAAAAGAAAAACTGGCACAGAGTCAGGACTTCGGGCATTTTGTCAGGCACTGACTTTCGGAAAGAGGACACATACTGCATGAGGATCCACTGACCCCTCTAAGCCGTCACCTGGGGCCCCTGCTGGCAGTCACTTTCCCAGGCAGGCCTGTGACACCTGGCTTTTCACCTTAGCTTCCAGGTCATCAGCTCCCAAATGAGAGGCCCGTTTTGCCAGGCTACATGGACTCGCAAAACTTGGCTTATATTTAGAAAAATCAGCTTTGGCTCGGTCAGAAGACACTCAATCAAAACTTATATTTTGTACATATTTGAGCAGACATCTGCAGGCTAAATCCAGTCATTTGATTTCAATCGCTCTTGTCCAAACTCTTGGGAAACACTTGAGTACACACTGCAAGTGACATTCCCAACTGGTTGTGAGGGCAAGAGGAGCCCTGCTAGAAAACAAGAGGATGGAGTTGTTTCCTTGAGATCCACCATCTAGTTATAGATCGCAAAGATGAGTTAAGCCCACAGTTCTTCGGTCCTGCAAGGTTGATCAATACTGAGAGTGAAACCGCTCCTCGGGGAACATGATTTTAGGTTAAGCGGGAAGTCATTTTTCCTCTTCGTGTTTCTCTTCAGAGGACACACAAAGTCAGGAAGACGATCTGCAGCTAATTCCCTGGTACAGAGCACCCACTCTGATTCAGAACTGCCCACAAGTAGCCAAACCATCTAGGAGAGCAGATCTGTCTGGGGGCTGAGGTGGTGAATGTCCACAGGCCAAAAGGATGCCAGCAGAGAGAAGTGGAAACTGCTTCCAACCCAGGTTAACTTTCTCCAGAACTGGATGGGCCAAAACTTAAGGCCAAATATAGGCTTCCTGGCTTAATGTATTCAGTGACCTTTCTATTTTTGCTTAATGGCACAAGCTTCCTAACTGGAGACTCATTTATAAGCCTGGGTTGAACACAGCAACCCAGACGTACTAAGAAAGACAGCTCCCCCCCCCCTCACTTTTCTGTTCTCCCTCGGGATGAACAATAACCAGACTGGAATAGACCTTGAAGTTTTAGAGCCCAAACACTTGTGGCTTCCCAGGGAGAAATTCATCCACACACCCCTCCGTCTCCACCCTACCACCCATTCTCCCGAGCGCCCCCAGCACCAGCGTCTCCACATCTCCTGTTACTGTGTCCTCTTCTCGTGGGCATCCCTCTTACTCCATTATGTACCACCCAAGTCCATTATGATGGTTCATGCCCCTCTTGCTTGGTCCTCTGCTAGTTTAAAAAAAGACAGCCCCTGACACAAGGTCTGAAAGACATTTTAGGGAACATTCAGCCACAGGATGTTCCCTGGAGGAAAGGACAGTCAGAATCGCTGAGGAATCAGCTTCTAAGAGCACAGTTAGGGCAGTTCTTTGAGTTCTAGGTTAAGGAATCCTGTCCCTTTAATTTTCTTCCCTAGTGTTCATCTTTCTACCCAAAGAGGCAGGAAATAGAAGAATACGCTGCATAAATGAAGGACTTACACTTATTAACTTGGAATTCACTATCTGCCCGGAATTCACTCATTCAACATTTACAGGCACTTGGGATCTAGTCATGAATGAAACAAAGATCCTTACCCTTAGAGAGCTCACATTCTCATGGAGAAAAGTGGGTGGGAAATAATAAACTTAATAAATAAGTAAGCTGCATGTTCTATTAGAAGGTGATTAGTACGATGGAAAACTAGGGATCAGGGGGTCAGGGTGGGTAGAGAGAAGTGGCTGTGGTTTTAAATATGCAGGTCAGAGGGAGCTCCTTGAGAAATGGCCTCTCAGGAAAGACTCAGGGTGAGGGAACGGGCCAAGTTTATTCTGGAGGGTGACGGAAGGTTCAAACCAGAGGGAACATGTGGGTCAGGCCTTTGTCCTCCAAGTGAGGTGGGGAACCTGGGGCTTTGAGCAGAAGACTGATATGATCTAGTCTGTGTTTTATAAGGATCGTTCCAGCCGCCACGCAAAGACTAGCCCTTCGGCCATAAGGTCCCTTAATTGCTCCAAATTTTTTCCTGATCTGCAAAATGGGAATTAAAAAATGCCTAACTATAGCACAGGTTGCAATGTGGCTCAGAGTAAATCTTTACCAAAAGCACTGTGAGAATTACGAACTGATTTATATAAATTCTCATTATTATTGTTACTGTTGTTATGACAATGAACATTACGAATTATAGCCAATTAACTAAAACCAAAACTAGCTTAGCTGTTTTCTAAATGTGGATTTAAATATAAAATGAGTAGTTTTTAAAAAGTAAAAACCAGAAAGATGAGCCTAAGTCCCCCACTCTTGGTAGAAAGGTAGCTCAAAATTGACAATGAGTTAGTAACTGTTGCATATGAAAATTTGTAACAGGTAACATTTCAGTCATTCCTGTAGGCTGCTTCTGTACCAAGGCCTTTACATCCATTATTTCACTGAATCCTCATAAATGTTCTATGAAGTAGACACTGTTATTACCCCTATTTTCTATGAAGAAGGTGAGTAAGTTGCCTAGGGACACAGTGGTGAACTGGCATTAGTCTGTATCAGAGCTCGGGATCTTAACCACTAACCTGTAACGCATCCCACCACTGAACACCATGCAGCAAAAGCTTTCTGCAGTTCTGCTCTTTATTTGGGGACTTTATTTTGCCAATGACAAAGTACTTCCTTGGGGAAAATAACTTTGCTTTGGAATAGTTTTCAATTCACAAGAAACTGCAGAAAGAGTAAAGAGCTCCTAGCACCCTTCACCCAGGTTCCCCTAAAAGGTAAGATCTTACCTGATCATAGTACAACCATCAAAACTAGGAAGGTGACTTTGGTACGATAAATACTTTTTTTTTTTTTGGCCGCACCTTGCGGCCTGTGGGATCTTAGTTCCCCCACCAGGGATCGAACCCGCCCCACCTGTAGTGGAAGTGCAGAGTCTTAACCACTGGACCACCAAGGAAGTCCCTGGTACAATACTATTAACTAAAATACAGACCTTATTCAGAGTTCACCAGCTTTTGGTTGTTTTATTTTGTGTGTGTGTGGGGGGGGATTTCTATGAAATTTTATTACAGGTACAGATTCGTGTACAGATGGAGAACTGTTCCATCACCAAAAAGAAGCTTCCCTGTGCCACCCTTTTTACGAACATCCTTCCCCCAACCTAACATCTGGCAGGAGCTGATGTGTACGCCATCACTGTAAGTTGTCATTTACGTATGGACACCAAGGGGGGAAAGTGGTGGTGGGATGAATTGGGAGATTGGGATTGTCACATATACACTAATATATATAAAATAGATAACTAATAAGAACCTGCTGGATAAAAAAATAAAATAAAATTCAAAAAAAAAAAGATAATGTTGTCTAAATGGAATTACATAGCATGTAACCTTTTTTTTTTCCCCCTGTACCAATGGGATCATTTATTTACAATTCAGTAAAAGTCTCAGCCCAAACCAGCAAAACCATCTATATGATTGTAGAGAGCCATATACGGGTAATTTGCCTTCTGACAAAAATCTGGAGAGCAGAAAGGTGCCACAAATTGAATTAGCCTCAGATTGTTCAGAAAGGAAATCACAGCTGGAAAACATTTCAAACAGAGATCCCTTCGAAGAGCCTTCCAAGGACAGCCGCCAAGTATATTTTACACGTAACCTTTGAGATTGGCTTTGTTGACTCAGAATAATGCCCTTTAGACAAAGTACTTCTTTGCTCATGGTTCTTGAAGACAGCGCTTACATCACAGAGGAAAAAACAAAACAAAACCGATATCAAGAGGGGAAAGCGTATGACCTTCCTGTTCAAACATGTCTCAACAATCAGGGCTCTTTAAACCACTTCCCTGCTCAGCTTCCTCTTGGTAGAAGGGATGGGAAAAGTTTACTTCAGGGTTAATTCCAAGATAGCAGGGTGCCTACCTGCAAACATTCAGATTTTATTTTATTTTTTTTGCGGTACGCGGGCCTCTCACTGTTGTGGCCTCTCCCGTTGCGGAGCACAGGCTCCGGACGCGCAGGCTCAGCGGCCATGGCTCACGGACCCAGCCGCTCCGCGTCATGTGGGATCCTCCCGGACCGGGGCACGAACCCGCGTCCCCTGCATCGGCAGGCGGACTCTCAACCACTGCGCCACCAGGGAAGCTTTGTTCTATATCTTGATTGAAGTGGCGGTTACGTGAGTGTCTACATTTATCATGACTCACTGAGTGGTGCATTTAATTGCTATGCATTTAACTGTATGTCAATTTAACCTACATATTTCATTGTATGCCCCATAAATCCTCCTTTATGGGACTTAAGCAATCATCCAGAGAGGGAGGAATGTATTTTTTTTAAAATTAATTTTGAACAAATAAGTTACTTGACGATCAATTCCTTGGAGAAACTCAAAGAAAACTCAGATGAAGGCAGAGACATAACATTGCTTGTGGACTCGGGAGTAAGAAAAGTGATTCAGAAACAATACCTCAAGTTGGCATTCACTAGCTGGTCCACTCAGCATAAATATTCAGTGAGTATTACCATGAGTCAGGCACCACCTTGGGGGAGACAAAGTCCCTGTTCTTACTGAGTATACATTCTCTAAGAAGACAGACAAGCAACTAAACAAATAAACAGGGAAATTACAGACTGTGACCAGCGCAGTGAAGGAAGTCCACAAGAATACATGCCTGGGAGTCAATAAAGGAGTGGGGAGGAACTAAAAGAAGGACCAGGAAAGACTTCTGTGCAAAAGTGATGTCTGAGACGTGTCATGGGATGAAGGGCAGATGGAACAACACGGCAAGCAGACAGAAAGAAAGTGCAAAGGTCCTGAGGCAGGGAGAAAGGTGACGTTTCTGAGAAAATGAAAGACAATCAGTGTGACGGGTGCGTAATAAGCAGGGAAAGAGTGGGATGGGTTTGGGCTGGAGAGTTGAGCGGGAACCAGAGCGCGCAGGTCCTGTGAGCGGGGGCAGGACGGACTCTGAGTGCCAGTCAAAGATAATGGGAAGCCCCTGAAGGGTTCCAGCAGGCGGGGGACACGAACTGCCATGGAGGACGAGAGTGGGGACAAGGCTAGAAGCAAAGAGACCAGTTAGGAAGTTACTGCAGTGCTGTGGGCAAGAGCTGGCAGTGACGTGGACCAGGGCACTGCAGCAGTGACAGAGAAAAGACAGATTTGAGATGTACTGTTGGAGCAGAACTGACAACCTGCTGATGCATTCAGTGTGGAAAAGGAGAAGGAAGGAAGGATGGGCAAATGGTGATATCATTTACTAAGATGGGGAACTCTGGGGCAGAGCAAGTCTTGGGGGGAAATCAAGAGTTTCATTTTAAGACGCTTCCATACCCAGTAAGTGGAAATGCCAAGCAAGGAGCTTGAAGCTCAGGGGGGAGGTCTGAGCTGGAGACATGAAGTTCAAGGTTGTCATCACACAGATGGTCGTGAAGCCAGGGGCCCAAAGGAACTCTCAGAGGTGGGTCCAGGACTGAGCCCTAGGGCACCCTCCCACATTCAGAACTCCTGTCAAGGGAAGAGGACGAGTCGGGAGGCAGGAAGGAAGCCAGGAAGACAGGGCTTCCTGAAGGTCACCTCTGGCGTGCGCATCCCTCAGAACGTTTGCTGAGTGTGTGAAAAAAAGAAAGGATCGGGGCTGGTAACCTTGCCAGATGTTGCTGGAAGATGCAGTGACAGGAGCCAAAGAGGAGCCCGCTGGATTCAGCGGCACAGAAACATCAGTGGTGCGGACCCCGAGAGCGCTGTCGGAGGAGCAAGGCAAGGAAGCCAGGGCACGCCCATTCGGAGGGAAATCAGATGACCGCTGACCATCAGGGCGGCCACGGCCTCACAGTGACTCAGTCCTCCCGCAGCCAACCCCGTGGCCAACGCACCTTCCTTGCCGCCAAACCTCGCTGAGGTCGTCCCATCAGTGGTTCCTGAAATGCAAGCCCTGCCAGCCAGCAGGGCCACAGCTGCCACGGAAGACGTGAGCAGGGCTCCCGCTGCCCAGGCTCAAGGACTCTGGCCACTTCGCCAACTTAACCACAGACACCCGCGGTGGCCGTATCCCCACGCCCCAGTCCTGCCCTGTGACCTCTGACCCCCGAGATTCCCCCCCGCCTCCCCCTCCACCTGGCACCTACCCTCAGCTGCCTCACCTGCGGTTTCATCCGCCTCGACTCCCTGCTGCCGTGCACACGGCGCTCATCAAACTTCTGCTCCCCTTCCACCATTCCAGGGCAAACAGTATGGAAATCCCACAACTCAGACTCACCAGGGACAGTCAGAACGGAGGGGGATTTTTCTGGAAGTTCATTGACACGGCTGCTGTTCTGAACCCAGAAAATGTTGACGGGCTCAGGTGGGCCCACGGCCTGACAGGTGAGGTTGAAGGCTGTGTTTCTGGTGACATTCATGCTCTCAGGCTGCCTCGTAAAGTGAGGAAGTCCTGCAGAGGAAGAGGTGAGCGAAAGAAGCTATTAGATCCACAGGCCGAGGCACAGCCCCCAGGGGAATGGAAACCACACGGGAGCTTGGCAGCGGGAGCCTCCTCTGTCCACCACCCAGGTCTGAAACGGCCAGTTTTTACCTCCCTGAAGTTGGGTAGGAAAGAACAAAGGGGCTAATTCCTGCCAGCCTAGCCCTAGCCTGTCTTCTAGGACACTTTCCCAAAGGAGTCATGGTGATTCAGAACTGTTTTTTTTCAGAAGGGAGGCCTAGCAGTTCTGAAATTAGGTGTTGCTCAAACTCCTCGGAAAGGCTGGCAGGTTTTCAGGATTCCTTACCAATAAACACAAAGTGAAAACAAAGCCACGTAAGAATCTACCCATTTTTTTTTCTTTTTTAAATTTAAGCATACTTGATTTACAACGTTGTTATTAGTTTCAGGTGTACGGCAGAGTAATTCAGTTATACATATGTAAAAATATATTCTTTTTCAGATTCTTTTCCATTATAGGTTATTACAACATATTGAATATAGTTCAATATCAACTATATTGTGCTATACAGGAGGTCCTTGTTGTTTATCTATTTTATATATAGTAGCGTGTATATGCTAAACCCTAACTCCTAGTTTATCCCTTCCCTTCTTTCCCCTTTGGTAACCACAAGTTTGTTTCCTATGTCTGTGAGTCTGGTTCTGTTTTGTAAATAAGCTCCTTTGTATCATTTTTTTAGATTCCACATATAAGTGGTATCATATGATATTTGTTCTTCTCGGTCTGACTTACTTTACTTGTATGATAATCTCTAGGTCCATCCATGTGGCTACAAATGGTAATATTTCATCCTTTTTATGGCTGAGTAATATTCCAGTATATACACCACATCTTCTTTATCCATTCGTCTGTTGATGGACGCTTAGGTTCCTTCCATGTCTTGGCAATTGTAAATAGTACTGCTGTGAACATTGGGGTGCATGTATCTTTTCAAATTAAAGTTTTTGTCTTTTCCAGATATATGCCCAGGAGTGAGATTGCTGGATCATATGGTAACTCTATTTTTAGTTTTTAAGGAACCTCCATGTTGGCTGCATCAATTTACATTCCCACCAACAGTATACGAGGGTTCCCTTTTCTCCACACCCTCCCCAGTGTTTATTATTTGTAGACTTTTTTGGATGATGGCCATTCTGAACGGTGTGGTCTGCCTGTTTTTGAGGACAACCTATTTTGTGTGAGACTTTCAGGTGAGAGATAATAAATTTTAAAATCTGTACACTCGTACAGGGCTGAGCACTTCTCCAAGCACATTCTCATGAAGAGTATAGACAGAGTTACACAGTTACAACCCCAAGATCTCCCACTATGATCCCAGAACCGGGGTCATAGGGAAGGGACGTTAAGAATAGCTCAGAGAAAACCAGTTGGTACTTATTTGGGGCATGTGACAAAAATTTGACAGATCAAGCTAACTGGCCTCAGACGTTTAAGCTGTGTTCTTTTGGGACTGGGAGCTCACAGCTCTGGTCCCAGCAGGACTGATGTGGGAGTGGTAAAATGGGATTCTTTTTTCATGTATCAAAGTTTTGCAAAACTCCATTTGCACCTAACTCATTCCTGCCCTGGGCATTTTTTCTGGGATTTTACAAGTGAAATGTCCTCTGAATAGTTTTCCCAGATTAGCAGCAAATGTAGCAACCCTCCCCTCTGGCTGATGCAGACAGATCCCTGTGGCACTGGCTGTGCAGCCTGGGATGGGCTCAGAGCAAAGCTCCAAAAGAGACTCTGAGGGGCCCCTCCCTCAGGCCTCCTGCAGCATTAGAGGGTATCAAGTTCACGTCTGCAAAAGAAAGGGTAGCTCAGCAGCCTTTTTGTGGGAGATGCTTCTCGTTGAAGTTCCTTGAAAAGCTAATCACCTGCTCTAAAGCCTTTGATGAGGAGGGTCGGGAGAAAGCAGAAAAGTTGTTCTGAAGGCTCTGCACCTCAGCGAGCAGGGACCCTGGAGGGCAGCCCCTAGGACAGTGGGGAGCGGCCACTTGGGGTGATAATGAAGATGCTTCCTCCTCAAAGCCTCACTTGACAGGCCCTGCCATTGCCGAACCGGACGTGCAAACCCCGAGATGCAGGACCCGGGCCCCCCTGGCCTGGCTCACCTGTGCATCAGCTCACGTTCCCCACGAGAGTCCAACTTCCTTGAGGGCAGAGACTGCCTTCTCCTTGCCTGTTGCTCCAGCTCCCCCACCAAGCCCATCTCGTGTCATGGCATCGAACTGCACTGAATCACGCGCCTGACAAATCCTAGGGCCTAAAAAGGAATCCCAGGCCGAGCTGCAGGACCAATCAAGAAAACGGCTCACTCTCCCTGATTTCCCCGTCTGCATAAGCAAGACAGTAACAGATACTGAATAATAAACAAATTGGCACTTGACCAGGTGAGTGGCATCTGATGCCAGCACTGAGAACTGGATAATAGGTTGCATTTTGTTTCTTAACATAAAAAGACTTCAGTTGTTTTAAATTGTAAATAACCTTAGGACAAGGAGGTCCACAATCTCTTTTTAGCTCAGCCATAGCGCGTAGGATAGAGCTAAATCTCTAAGAATTAAGTGAATTTCATAACTACCTAAAGTCTGCAAAGCAGATGGCCTTGTAAAATTTCAGTGCTTATGGATTTGCAAGGTTTGCATACAGAGTTACCAATGGGATAAATTAGGAATTTGAGAGTAACATATATATGCTACTATATATAAAATAGATAAACAACAAGGACCTACTGTATAGCTCGGGGAACTAGCCTCAATATTTTGTAATAGCCTATATGGGAAAAGAATCTGAAAAAGAATATATATATATATACATATATATATATACACACACATATAATAAACTGAATCACTTTGCCGTATACCTGAAACTAACACAACATTGTAAATCAACTATACCTCAATAAAAACAATTAAAAAAACAAACAAACAAATGGGCATGCCCAACTCTGGAGCATTATACACGAAGCGATTAATGCAGGCTCTACAACAAACCGCCCTGTGGCAACTGGACACCCTGTGGCCTCTGGACTCACCTTGCACCTCGACGTAGATGGGGTCAGACACGATCTCGTCATTGTTTATTTTCATCTTACAGATATACGACCCATTGTCTGAACGCTGCACACTGGTTATGCTTCCGGGAGAAACACAAAGATATTTATCGTGACGACCTTTAGAGTTTCTGCTATAGGAATGGAACATTCTTCAACTTCTTTGTCCTTCGCGGTGATGATTAACATGGCTAATGTGTGTCACGTGTGTCTCAACACGGCTAGGTCACAGTACCCAGATCCTTGGTCAAACGTTACTCTAGATGTAAAGATATTTTTCTGTGAAGGTGTTTTTCAGGTGTGATGAATATTCCGACCAGTTGACTCAAAGCAAAGCAGATGACCCTCCATCGCTTGGGTGGGCCTCGTGTAGTCCGTTAAATGCCTTATGAGCATAGACTGAGGTCTTCCGAGGAACAGGAAATCCTGCCTCCAAACTGCATTTGGGCCTCAAGGCTGCAACATCAACTCTTCCCTGGGCCTCCCACTGACACCCCACAGATTTCAGAGTTGGCAGCACCCACAATTACATTAGCCAATCCTTAAAATAAATTTCTCTCGCTCTCTTTGTGTTTGTGTGTGTCTGTGTGTGTGTGTGTGTGTCCTCTACCGGTTCTGTTTCTCTGAAGAATCCGGTCTAACACATATATTGTCACTTGTCTGGACTTCCATGGTAGGCTCTGTACCAGGGTTCTCTATATCAGAGTACCACCCCTCCAGGCATTTTGCAAATTTGTGGAGTTGTTTTGGATGGTCACAAATAACTAGGGGCGACATGGTTTTCAGGGGCCAGGGGCAACTTTTCCACATCCCAAATGACCTTCTTCTTTTTTTTTTTTTTTTGGTACGCGGGCCTCTCACTGTTGTGGCCTCTGCCGTTGCGGAGCACAGGCTCCGGACGCGCAGGCTCAGCGGCCATGGCTCACGGGCCCAGCCGCTCCGCGGCATGTGGAATCTTCCCAGACCGGGGCACAAATCCGTGTCCCCTGCATCGGCAGGCGGACTCTCAACCACAGCGCCACCAGGGAAGCCCCCAAATGACCTTCTGAGACTAGAACCTAATCTCACTGTACACACACACAAAGTATTTTGCCTGGTGTTAATATCCATGTCATTTCCCAGGACCGTGAAAATGGAGGGCCAGTATCCCTTTGTCCTGTTTGGAACTTGGCTGTGACTCAGTCATCGTCTGGAAGATGGATCATCCGACAGCACTGCTCCGTCTGCAGCTGCCATGTGCCTGGGGGCAAGTCACTGTGGACTTTATTATAATCTCTCCTGGTGTGGTCACACCCAGCATTTACATATTCACATTCATATTATTTAATTATCAATTGCCTTCCTTTCGTTTCCCTCTTATTACAGGATGAACATAAGATATCTTATATAAACAGGCAGCCTTGGCTCTAAGAGGTTCAGAGTCCTGCTTGCCAATTTCCCAATGTGTTTACAAACAGGGAGTTACACCACAGACGTGAAACCCGCTCTTAGCCGGGGTGGGAAGGGGTGAGACAATGAGGCACACTTTGAAATGCTCTCAGATGCTCTCCTACAGAGGATGCCTTTATTAGCCCCAAGCACTGATTTCTTCTCTGCCCATCAGACACAACCCAGAAGACTGTGAATGAAGGAAAAAGAAAAAAGAAGAAAAACGTGGAGGGGTCCACCTGCCTTCCTAGCAGCTTGTTCCCCGATATAACTAGTTTATCCCAAAGCAAAATAAAATCTGTCCTCAACCTGTCAAGGGCTACGGCTTAAGGCTTAAAAGAGACCAGGAAGCTGGCAAGGTCAGAAGGGGCAGCTGCCAGGGTTATTAACACAGCACAGTCACCACCAGGAGCTGACAGGCGGCAGTGAAGGGTCCCCGGCCTCTAGAAGCCACGGTTTTCAGAACAAACACTGGACACTGGTAAATACCGCTTCTCCCAACACTATTCTGCAGACCCCTATTAGCCTATGATAAACAGAGTAACGAAGGTACACATCAAGAACGGCATCAGGGGGCTTCCCTGGTGGCGCAGTGGTTGGGGGTCTGCCTGCGATGCAGGGGACACAGGTTCGTGCCCTGGTCCGGGAAGATCCCACGTGCCGCGGAGCGGCTGGGCCCGTGAGCCATGGCCGCTGAGCCTGCGCGTCCGGAGCCTGTGCTCCGCAACGGGAGAGGCCACAGCAGTGAGATGCCCGCGTACCAAAAAAAAAAAAAGAACGGCATGAGTCAGAACTACGAGGGCCAGAGCTGCTTGGGTTAGCATCATCTCCTTAACGGTCTCAGGATCCAGCAGTGTGATGGTCCCCTGTCCCCTGCATTTCCTGATGTGCCAATCTAAGCAGTGCCCCATTGACTGGGAATACGCTGTCTTCCCCTCTCCCCTCATTCCTATGTAGGAGCGATATAATTCTGGAAGGCACCTGATGAATGACTGTTGGACTTGGGGAGGATGCAGGGGTCAAGGAAAGGCCGGTCTCTCCATGCTTTAGGGCAGGAGCTGAATGTCACAATGCTTAGTTAGAGGTCACCAGGAGAAGACGGAAAGAGACCTCACAGGACAAATATCTCCAAATAACGGGCTAGCTGACGCTTCCCCTAGAATCTACCAGGATATCAAGGTGACAGGAAGGGGCTGAAGAAAGCGGGAGGGGAGCAGGTGTCTAGGACGATGCACTGCCCATCGTGGGTAACACCCAGAGGCTGGATGGTACGACGTGGCTTTCAGCAGCTCCTGCAGATTCTCCACGGCTGACCTGTCTAGTCTTAGCAGTTCCAAGGGAAACCAAGGTTACGGCTACTGAAGAGAGGATCCTTTCTACTCATCACTTTACAAGAAGCAACATTTTCTTGAGGCAAGACTCAGGGAGGGGCTGGCTGCGGCAGACGATGAGATCTGACAGGCTGAGGACACCTACGCCCTCGGAAAACTGGGCTCTGGCTCACGGCCTGGGACCCCAGTGCTGTAGCAGGCTTGCTGCGTGACTCAGTGAGCCAGGGACCGGAGAGGAAGTGAAGGCCAGAGAGGGAGGCAGGGCACATCCCCAGGGGGACCGCACCCAGCCCAGGTATGGTCAGCACTCCGGGAACCCAAGAAGCCAGCAGGCACAAATAACCTTCGGCAGCAGAAATCAGACCACACAAAAAAGTCCAGGAGTACCTTCAACTAACCAGCAAGGAAAATTCAGACTAGGAGTAAAGCACGAGAATGCAAAGGGAACGTGATCAAAACTTGGTCTTTTACTCATTCGCGTCAGGCAGGATCTAGCGTCACTGGGTGAAAAGGACAACGTGTCTGCGTTAATTAGCAAGTCCAGATCCATCTTACCTATAGCACAGGAAACGTTTTTCACAAATAATTCTCTTGTTGCTTTCTAGACATCACGTAAAGGCTCCCAGGATGATGGCAGTGTGGGGGGGTGGGACTGGAGATGGGCGACTGGTCCCCAATCTCCTCCCTCTCCCCCGCAGAAACAGCAGGAAAGGCTCTGAGCTCAGAATAGCAACCTAGGCATTCGGACGATGACTGAGTAAGGAGTTCCAGAAAGAACACAGAAAGGGGAGGAGGGAGGCGTCATTCAGGAAAATGTCCAGAACTGGCGATACGGGTCTTCCCTCACCTGACACCTAGGTGGGCAGCACAGCAAGAGAGACAAGACCCACCAAGGGGCTTCACCAGGCAATGTCACACCTCTAAGACAAAGTGGAGACCCCCCAGAAGCTTCCAGAGAAAAGAAAAGCAGGTGATTTACGAGTGAATCAGAAACGTGTCATGCTTCTCAAGAACAACTCTGAGAGCGAAAAGGAAACGGAGCAATGATTTCAAGATGACAACAGGAAATTATTTTCCTTTAAAATTCTGTATCTGGCCAAACTACCTCAAGGTGGAGGTGGGAAAAACATGGCATTTTCAGACACGTGAGGGCCCAGCAAGTGAGTAGAGGCTGGGCTCCAGGCCAAGGTGACGGGGTAAAGCCAGGAAGAGGGGGAGCTGGGCTCCAGGGAACAGATGCTGGAAGTCAGCAGGAACGAGGCTCCCCAAAATGAAAGCAAAGTTGACTCAGCCACAGACCCCAGACCTGGAGGGCAACGTGTCTGGGCTGGAGGAAAAGGGACAGCTCCAGGACTGGCGCCTCCAAGGAAAAACACCAGTCCTGAGAATCTGGTCATTTTGAGAGGGGGTGCATTATTTTCCTTTAAAACGTGGGGGGAGAAAGAGCGATTGAAACTTAGACAATTCAGTGAACCAACAGGCAAGGAAACTATTAAATTCAGGAAAATCAAAAAGCTCTATAACAAATACGATGTAATTACAGTTGACTACATGATTTGGCTGAAAATAGCATTTCCATAGCCACAAAAATTGTGAACTCTGGGTACTGATTTAACCACAGCTATGAGTAGTACCCTATTAGATTAACACACCATGCTGGGGCCTGGCACAGGCATGCACACACACCACACGTACACATACACACACACACGACTCATGGACTGAATATCTCTGGAAAGCTACCCAGTAAACGGGTCACCTCAGCTCCCCACTGGGAAAGAGCAAGGGGGCTGGAATGCAAGAGATAACTTTTGGACAGTTAGACTACTTTACCATGTGCAGGCACTTAAAAAAAAAAGTATAAGAATTCCATCAGCTTTTGGTCAAACATCTGAACAGGGTAAGACCAAAGAAACCACAGATTCTGCCACAGTGTCTAGACAGGAACCACCTGGAGAGAGCCATGGCGGTGGGACAGCAGCTGCAAAAGCCCATCACACCAGCATCCCCTCAGCTGACGTAGCCCCAGGGCATCCTACAAGGACACACAGCATCTCTCTGGCCCTCAGACCTATTACAACTAGGCTGGCCTGCTCAGAAATGGCTCGCAAGGAGTACCTAAGCTCTCAAGCCTTCTTAGAAGACATATAAAAAAGGACCAATATTGGATGAATGCCTAGAGTAGTCAAATTCACAGGGAAAGAATGTGGAATAGAGGTTACCGAGGGCTGGAGGGGAGGGGGAGTGGGGAGTTAGTGTTTCACGGGTATGGAGTTTCAGTTTGAGATGATGAAAGAGCTCTGGAGATGGATGGTGGTGACAGTGGCATGACGTCGTGAATGTACTCAAGGTCACTGACTTGGATATTCAAAAAGGGTTAAAATGGTAAGTTGTTTTTGTTTTGTTTTTTTTGCGGTACGCGGGCCTCTCACTGTTGTGGCCTCTCCTGCTGCGGAGCACAGGCTCCGGACGCGCAGGCTCAGCGGCCATGGCTCATGGGCCCAGCCGCTCCGCGGCACGTGGGATCTTCCCGGACCGGGGCACGAACCCGTGTCCCCTGCATCGGCAGGCGGACTCTCAACCACTGCGCCACCAGAGAAGCCCTAAAATGGTAAGTTTTATGTTACCACAATAAAAAAAAAAGCCATGAAAAATGGAAAGAAAAACTTTTAAAAGAAATACAAAGACGATCCACTGCTAAGCATCCTGTTTTACCCTCTGCCGTCGTTCAAACGGCGCTGACAGCATTCCATGGATCACCCGAGTTCAGGGATCTTGGACAAAACCTGAGCTGAAAGGAAGTCTGAATATAAAACAAGTCCAAAAGTCTCAGGGATCAATGGCTAAAAATAACTTTTCCAGCTGATGGTTTGGCTCAACAAATTAGGTTCTTACTTTCTAGATGTTTGGCTGATTTCTCATGCACGATTCCATTTTGGGGTAAAGAACAGCCAGCAATGGTACCAGGCAGATGCACACCCGCACCCCGCCCCGCCTGTGGCAAGGGTCTCGGCACACAGCGCCTGCGGGGGCGCCGCCAACACAAGCGTCTCAGGCGCCAGGAGCCCGCAGGGACCCAAACTACCTACTTAACATGTTTACCAAGAAAATGTAGGAAGAAAGTAAAATCCTTCTAGCTTTAGCTACTGGGAAGGATGCCAGAATTTAAAGAGTACTGGGAATACCTAGACTACAAAGAAAACAAACATCAAATACCTTCCCTCCTCCATAAATCACCCAATAACTAAATGTGCTGGGCCTGTCAGTTTACAGGAACATCAGCTTCTGTTTTTGCTTGAGGGTGAGTCTCCCCAAGTCTTCTGATCTCAAGGCTGGTGCCTTCCTGATGAGGGAGTGTTTCCACCGAAGCGAGAGAGCTTTCTACACCCCATACCAGATTTTTGAGCTACGTCCCACAAATTACACCGTCCTTTAGAGACTTCACGGGAAGCTCTTGGCTAAAGAGGGTCCTGGGGCTGGGCGAGCTGATAACAGGTGTAGATGGGGCGGGATACTGGTTGGAGTGTCAAGGGGGATGCTCAGCCTGGTGACCTAAGTCCCACAGTCTAGCAACTGCTTTCAAGTGATGTACCATGCACGGGGTGGTGGGGGGTAAGTAGGGAGGCTGGTGTGGATTTTCAGTATTCACCACCAAGCTATCAGTTAAGAATACTCCAACCTACTAGCAGACACTGAATGCTTCCTACACCCATGAATGAAAGATGACTCGACTCTGTCAATAATAATAGACAACTAAGTGAAACGTGAACTGTTAGCACAGGACAGACCCAGCTCAAGAGGGCATCTGGATTTGAAGTCCCACATCAGTTACTTCTTCCCTTGTGTATGCCACCAACCTTGGCATTTTGAAAATAATTTTTAAGGTTTTCCCTTTATAATTTCATTTGCACTCTCTATAAATGAATCTGTTTTACAATAGCAAGTTACAGTGGCATTAAAATAAATATTAAAAATATTAAAAAATAATTAAATATAAATATTAAATAATATTAAATATTAAAATATTTTGAAGACTTTTAGCAATATAGGTAAATGTTCATCCTACAATGATAAGTGCATGAAATAAGACATACATCTATGTAATAAAATACTAATTTGATTTCAAGCATCTTAGAGTTCTATATGCTTGGAAAAGTTTTCTTGGGGTTGTGGGCCATAGTTTCCTTCTCTGTACTTGTTTGGTATCTTCCAAGTATTTAACAAAATACATACAATTATGAAAACAAAATACATATGTAACTATTAAAATAACTTAAAAAATGCACATATAGAGGAGCTAAGACCAAGTAGTTTCAGAAATCTTCTGGGGATACTCTCACGCATGATGCCAAAACAAATCTCCTTTAAGTACACGGGACTCATGCTGAAATGCCTGTGAGCTCCTCCTATCATTCCCACCCTCCCACATCTAGTTTCAATAAACTGAGGGTTGACTGCAAGATGTGGTCCCCCCTGAGCAGCAGAAGTGTCCTTCCCTTGGTCCTGATGCAGGGCCCTCCTCCCCTAAAGGCCAAATCTAAAATCTGATGGCAACACTACCTTAAACACATCACCACCACCTTAGCGCTTCTGCACTTGACATTTGAGTCTTCCTTCCCCTCCATTCTGTTCACAAGCAGAAGGACAGGGACCAGGTCTGTCCTTCGTGTCTCAATGCCCAGACGTTCAGGGCAAGGCTGGCTGATTTTATAACTAGTGGGCGGTTGCCTGTGTTGTGATTTGAAAACAAAAATCTCTATTCCTTGTGTCCAAAATGATGTCACCAGTCAATGTTCAAGCTTTCCTTAGTGTAAATTACTTATCCCATTCTTTCCTTCCTTTGGAAAGGAAAGCACTATGATGGCCACTGTGAGAGAGTGGAAGGAATAACAGATGAAAGTTCCAGTGCTTTAAATCTGCACGCCTCTTAAACTACACCTTCAACCAGGACAGGTTTTGTTTTAGGATGAAAGACCAGAAGCGTGACTAATCCTAATGTTTAGAATGAGGGGTTTGGGAGTTTAAGTGTGGGGTGGGCAAAAGCCAAGGGTCTGCATGATATGAAAGAGAAAACATGAACCAATATCAGGCTAAGAGAGTTAAATGCAGCATCCACAATTTGCCAGGCTTCAGCGACTCACAGCTGCTTCGTATTTAAAGCACAAGTGCAGGTGCAAACTGTGGACTCCCCGATCCGGAGACCTAATCATTTCAAAATTCATGTCCATTCTGTCCTTTTTTATTATAATAACCTTATAGAAAAATGGTTCCGTGATCTAACTTAAAATACTTTGTGTTTTTCTTTATAGTTCCTCTGACCCCTGCCTATATACGGACATCTATCTTTTGCACATTCCCTTAAATAAACGTGGTCCATGCCGGTCCTGTTAGTGGCAACTCCAGCAAAGTTGCAGGCTAACGAATTCCTGATAAAATGGCATCTATTGAAAACCTAGAACTAGTGTTTAACTCTTCACTGTTTCTGGGAACCAGAGTGGATTTCCTCAGGGCCCGTGAAGATTTGAGAAGAGAGGATACTGCAGGTGTGCATATCAGGCCCCCTGGTTAAGGATGACCAGCTTACTACCTAGTGATCCTGAGCAAGACACCCTACTCTTAAGGACCTCAGGGTCCTCATATAAAAGACATCAAATTAGGGTCTCCAACATCCTTCTCTCTTGGGAAGAAATGACACAAATATTGATAATCTTGATCAAGTCACTGTAATTTACTTCACTGAATCACCCACAGCTACAGTGCCGCCTGTACATTACTTTAATCAAGTTGAAGAATATCCTAATGGTGGACTTACTGCTGTTCCAGATATTACTCAATTCAGCTGAGTGTCCATCCCTTGCAAGAATTCTGATCACGGAATTTGCTTAGTTGGGAGGTCACATAAGATTTTTTTCTCTTCCAAATGAGTTTATGAGAGTTCAGCCGAATACATGCAAAAGTATACATTCTTCTCTAAAGTTCTCAAAATATCACCCAGTCACCTTCTGAACTCTAAAAACATCAGCTCAGAATAAGACACCGTCTAAGTTTAAAAACTCTCCAAATCTTTTGACTATCTAATGGCCCCTTAGAGCACACCTAGAGCTGCCAGTCAGGCGGTCCAAACCCATCTCCTTGGCAAGAAGACCAGGGAAGATGCAGCGGCTCACCCACGGTCTCATGGGGGCCGGTGGCAGGACCCCCACTTGGGACTCGCAGCCCAGAGAGCAAGGCTGTGCTTTCCTCCTAAATGACCCCGGGTGAGACGAATGTGCCAGTTTTGGTTTCTATAAGCCTTTAAACCTCATTCATTATGAAATGGTGATTTTAATTCTCCCATCAGAAGCTGTGTCTACATAATGGAAAAACATCTGTGTTTTGTAGTTGATGGAGAAAAAAATATAGCCATGGGCAAGACACCCGAGTCTTGACACTGGCGGAGAATGGCAGCGCGAGAGACCCAGCCAGAGGTTAAACCGACCAACGGGAAATGCGGAAATCGTTTTCTTTCCTTGATGATGACCAAGATAACTTGGAAAATGCTAAAAAGGGGGTCATCTTATGAATGTGTTGACACGCTAAACTCTAACTGGAGTCATCAGGTCTCTGGTAACCCCGAGGTGGTTTTCTGAAAAGGAAACACACAATGATTCACCAGAAGACATGACACAGTCTGGAAGAGGCCCAAACATCAGGTTGGAGAAAGTAAAAACACAGCAGATCAAAGAGGACTCCACTCGGAGTGGAGGAATCCCAGAGAAAAGCCTCCTGAGTCAACGCTGCTCCGAATTCATTTAGAAACTTCAGTGACCACAGTCCACCTAATTCTAAAACTGTACATGCCAGGAAGTCCTGATATAAACACAAACAAACAAAACCCCTCCTGGCTAAGAGGAAAGAGTAGAGAATGAAAAGGGACGGTGAGAAGAGAAGCAGCTGTCTCACTGTCTCCAGTATCTGCGGTAGGAGGACCCAACCCTTGGGACGATGGATTATTCCACATTTATGTCCTGGCCTGGCTTATCCGTGTCACCCCCTCCAACTCACTGGGCCTGCCCCTGCCGACACAAAGTGGAATGCTGAGATGGGGAGCCACGTGGCCGAAGATCTGTCTCAATTCCCCAGACTTCACACTTTCCGCCTCCTTCCTACCCCAACAGGAGGGCAACATCTGCAGCCGCCGGGGGTGCTGGGAGAGGGAGAAGGGAGAGGAGATAGGGCAAACGAAAGGGGTGGAGGGCTGCCTTGTTTCACAAGTTCCACGCCCACCTGGTGAGTTAGATGTCTCCTCCTGCCAGGTAGGAACACTGTTCTCACTCGCTGGGAGAGCTCTTGAGTCCAGCAGGCCTTGACAGGACTTACAGGCCAGCTGGGAAGAGCATTTGATCACCAAGAGTTCCAGTAGGGCCAAAAGCCAATAGAAAAGAAATCAGCAATACAATCAGCTATTAATCTACCCTCTAAATGGACCAGTGGGGTTGCTAACACAGAAAACAGAAGGCTGTTATTTCTTTACAAGCCTTTTGCTTTTGAATCAGCAAAAGCACAACAACAACTTTTTTTTTTTTTTTTTGCGTTACGTGGGCCTCTCACCGCTGTGGCCTCTCCCGCTGCGGAGCACAGGCCCTGGAGGCGCAGGCCCAGCGGCCACGGCCCACGGGCCCAGCTGCTCTGCGGCACGTGGGATCCTCCTGGACCAGGGCACGAACCCGCGTCCCCTGCATCGGCAGGCGGACTCCCAACCACTGCGCCACCAGGGAAGCCCCACAACAACATTTTAAAAGAAAGGAAGAAAGAACACTTACCTGAAGGAAGCGATGATTGCTGTAACTTCATCATCTGGATAAAATTGAGTAATTGCATGATGGGCCCCCAGCAATTCCTTCCCATCTTTCCACCAAGAAATAGTTGCACTGTCCTGGTATATATTAGGTATGTTGATCGAGCAATTAAACTTGACATCTTTGTGTTCAGAAAGTATTATGTGGCCAACCGTGTGATTAAACGCAAGAGGCAGTAGGGACGTGGACCTGGCGGAGGTCACTCCGGGAAGGGCTGCATTTCCGGTGTGCGGTCTTCCAGGCTGGATGGGTGGAAACGTGGAGGTGGGCTGGAACCCACTGGTGTGAGGAAAGGAAAATGGTGTGTGGTCAGTCTGCAGGCTTCCCGGGAAAGATCTGGGGAACAGCGGGTTGGGCTTGGTTTCTTCGCTCACCTCAGCGACAGCTACAAAACAGAAGATTGGATTTTTAGCCTTTTAAATAATGGAGTTTTCCAAGTAGGTCCCCAACTTAATAGGCCATGATGAGAGAGTGACGGGCATCCTGAATGTCCTTAGAAAGCATGAGCGGAATTTATTTAACACACACGAATAGTGTGAATATTCTCTTTCACAAGTTCATTCATTCGCTTACTTCCTTCTTTCTAAAGAATACGTAAGAAATATAATGCCCCCGTCAAAATTTTTTCTTTTTTTAAATTGAGACATAATTGAGATATATATATATAACATATTTGTTTCAGGTGTACAATGCAGTGATTCCATACTTGTATATTTTGCCAAATGATTGCTGCAATAAGTCTACTTAATATCCATCACCACACATAGTGAGACACTTTTTTTTCTTGTGATAACTTTTAACATCTACCCTCTTAGCAACGTTTAAGTATATAATACAGTACTATTAACTACAGTCAGCATTAACTCCATTGCATTGCCAGGACTTACCTATTTTATAACTGGAAGTTTGTATCTTTTGACCACTTCACCCATTTTTTTTTTTTTTTTTTTTTGGCCACCGCGCTGCGTGGCATGTGGAATCTTAGCTCCCCAACCAGGGATCGAGCCCGTGCCCCTTGCATCGGAAGCACGGAGTCTTAACCACTGGGCCGCCAGGGAAGACCCTCAACCAGTTTTTGAAATTCGTGACTCATTCCAAATCCCTCATACCCATCTCACCAGCATGGCAGGCAGGTGATGGCGCCTGAGATCACCTTCCTACTGTCTCCTCAGTCACAAGACTATGCTTGGCCAACAGTCTTGCAAAGGCTGCTACTGGTCACAAAGGGGCGAGTTTACAATTCTTGTGCCTCAGCATGACCCACCCTAAGCATGGGGGAAAAAAATCAACATGTGCTTATGTCACCAGCTATAGAATGACTTGGAGCTTCCAGCAAAATGCTTGCCTGCAGGAATAGGCCTGGAAATATTTTGATTTCATTTGACCCACAAGAATTTCTAAAAATACAGGCTCACATCAGTTGTACTTTTAGTTTTTTTTTTTGTGTGTGGTACGCGGGCCTCTCACTGTTGTGGCCTCTCCCGTTACGGAGCACAGGCTCCGGACGCGCAGGCTCAGCGGCCATGGCTCACGGGCCCAGCCGCTCCGCGGCATGTGGGATCTTCCCGGACCGGGGCACGAACCCGTATCCGCCGCATTGGCAGGCGGACTCTCAACCACTGCGCCACCAGGGAAGCCCGTACTTTTAGTTTTAATGGCATTTTTGGAACGTACATTCTATACTAGTTGCAATTTATTCAAATACATTGACCATGGGTGGTGAGACAGGCAGGGAGGAGAGACACAGGCTGGCACCTTGTGGGTGAGTGACGGGGGTACACAGAGGCACCTCATGCCTCCTGTCATGCTCAGGACCTCACACCTTCCTGCGCTCCTGAGTGTGAGTGTGCAGGGGGTGCAGACTTAGCAAACAAGAACAAAAGACACCCAGTTAAACTTGAATTTCAGATAAACAACAAGTAATTTTTAGTATAGGGACTTCCCTGGAGGTCCAGTGGTTAAGACTTCGCCTTCCAGTGCAGGGGCTGCAGGTTCGATTCCCGGTCGGGAAACTAAGATCCCACATGCCTCGCGGCCAAAAAACCAAAACATAAACCAGAAGCAATACTGTAACAAATTCAATAAAGACTTGAGAAATGGTTCACATCAAAAACAAAAATCTTAAAAAATTTTTTTGAGTATAAGGATTCAGTTAAGTACTTATTGGGTGAATGGAGGTACAAGCAGATTTGGGGGCAAAAGCGGGGATCTGAGAATTTATACCTCTGGCTTCCTCCCTGCAGGTCACTCTGGACCACACGTATCCCTGAACGGAGGACCGGGGCTCCTGCCAGGGAGTCCTCTCCATCCAGCTCTCTCTCCCCGACCAGGTCAACTCTCCCAGTTGCTGCATTTGGGAACTGCGTCCGGGGTGAATGCCAGGTTGGAGGACAAGAGGTTTCACTATAAGAAACGAGGGAGAGCTCATTGCTTGTCCTTGAGGCTGAGGTCTCAGGGGCTCTGGGAGTGCAGGGGTTCTCTGCAGGCTCTGGGGGAGGGCTTTGTGGGCCGGCTGCTGGCTGGCCTTGAGCTCAGTCGTCCAGACAGATTAGTGTGCTGTGATGGGAGTGATGATTTATTCCAAGGAGTGGACGTCAGGGTGATTCTGCAGAGAGGGGCCCCTGCCTCTCCTGTCGTCCCCACGCCAGGCAAACTTTATGTACAGGGATGGTAGGAAGAGGTGAAGCCCATCTTCTCTGATCTGGGGGGTCCCTTCTGCAGTAATGGATGCTCCCCATCTTGTCTGATTTGGGGATCCCTCTGCAGTAATGGCTGCTCTAGCTATTTATCTTATGCCTGTAGACCCTGCTCAGAACACTCTTTTTCTACAGGCTTCAAAGCACTTACAGTTCACCTCTGTCTCTTGGAGGCAAACTTACCTGCAGTCTTTCCTATTTCTTGAGGTGGGGAGTCAGGGGTTTTGTCCAAATAACTTTTTTTTTCTTGTGTGTTAAATATAAGGCAAAAAAGTAGAGTGGGAGAAACAAATGATGCTTCCTTTGGTTTGTTTAATTTCCTTAAAAACACTGAACATTCCTGGGACTTCCCTGGTGCTCCAGTGGTTAAGACTCTGCCTTCCAATGCAGGGGACACAGGTTCAACCCCCGGTTGGGGAACTAAGATCCCACATGCGGTGGGGCAACTAAGCCTGTGTGCTCTGGAGCCCGTGAGCCACAACTAGGGAGCCCATGTGCTGCAACTACTGAGCCCGCACACTCTGGAGCCCACCTGCCACAACTAGAGAGAAGCCCCGCACGCTGCAGGGAAGAGCCCGCGCACCACAATGAAAGTTCCCGCATGCCGCAAATGAGAGCTGATGCAGCCAAATAAATAAATATTTTTAAAAATTGAGCATTTCTAATTATAAAGGTAACACAAGTCTGTTGTAAAAAGTTCAAATATTTATGGGAGCACAGAAAGTATAAAATGGAAACCTGTTTTGTAATCCCAACCGTGCAAGATAACCTCTGGTTATAGTTTGGGGTATAAGCGTTAGTTTACTATGAGCTGCTCACTGAACGAACTAATGGCAAAGCCATCCAGTCAGATGACATCACTGAAACTGGGGAGCAGTCAAACCCCGTAATCACTATGGATGGTTTAAAAGGTAACTGATCTCCACAATTTCATTTGCCAGAAGCTGGTAGTATGATTGAATTGCCAACAGATATTTATATAACAGCACCTCCAGGTCTAAGATTTGCTGTGACTGTCTAATGGGATACGGAAAGGCACTTGCCCCAGAAGACAGGCAGCAGAGGGTCCCAGGAGTTAAAGGGGGGAGGGGACACAGCTAACTGTGTGCTCGTGGGAGGCTTTCCCTGATCTCCCCACCGCCACCCTGTCTAGTTAAACCTCCCAGGTCAGGTGCTGGGACCCTCCCCTTTGTAATATCTGTAATTTCTCATTCAATTCTTTCTCCCCTGCCGGGTTGACTGAAAGTCCCCCACACTGTAGTCAGTTCCTTGGAGGTGCTCAAAATAGGTTTGTTGAATGAATAGGTAAGGGCATGAATTAAAGGAGGGGTAGGGGAGGGTTGACAGGGTTTCAAGGGGCAGAGGTGGTGGAAAACTGGAGTGAAAGGAAGAGGCCCTCATAGTTTGGGAACACCAGTTTAGCTGCAGGGTGGCGCTTCTGTGCTAGGAGAAAAATGAGAGATACAGTGAAATGAGGCTGAACGTGGAGAGCCCTGAATCGCCGCGGAGGGAATAGGGATTCCTGGAAGGTTTCTGAGCAGTGGAGGGAGAAGATGAGAGGTGTGCTTGACCGGGGCGTGGACATCTGCCTGAGAGGGAGGAAGGAGGAGGCCAGGACGTAGCAGGAAGGAGGCAGGAAAGAGGAGAGGGGCTGATCCCAACAGCATCCTCGAGTACTGCCATCACGTCAAAAAGAAAGGTCAGTTTCAGATGCAAACCACTACATACAGAATGGATAACCAACGAGGTCCTACTGTGTAGCACAGGGAACTATATTCAGTATCTTGTGATGAACCATAATGGAAAAGAATATGAAAAGGAATGTATATATAGGTATAACCGAGTCATTTTGGTATACAGCATCAGTTAACACAACATTGTAAATCAGCTATACTTCAATAATGAAAATATATATATATTAAAAAAAAAAAGATACGTCAGTTTGACACCAAATGTTTAGGAAGGGCGTAACACAGGGCAGCTCTCAGGAGTGGACACCTGGCAGCTTTATCCTGGCCATTGCTTGGATAGTGTGGCCCCCATGGGGAAAATGGGGATGTAATAATAATGGTGTCCCACAGGGTTGCGGTTAGGAATAAAGGAGTCATTACTATGTCTGGCTCATAGTAAGCGCTCAGTAAACGTTAGTGATTATCACTTCTATTACTTTCTCTTTGTATCAGTAAAACCTGCCACGGCCCAGTACTTGAGAACTGCTGATCTACAGGGGTTGACGCTGAGGGCTGAACAACCACGCATGCTTGGTGAGGTTCTCACTGCGCAGCTCTGGCAAGGAGTGGGGCTGGGATGGGGTGTCGCCCCGCAGAGTTTTCAGTGTAAACAGTGCTTTACAGTATGTGCTGTGCGGTGCATAACCTCGCCAGCTGTATATGGGGGCCTTGACTGAATACGGGTAATGTGGGAAAAGGCAAGATGAAAACGATTCCAAGGTTTTGGACCCCAAAGTCAGAGCAATGATCGATTAGAAATTACATGTTAAGCTGCTAATTTTTCAGTGTTCTGACTACTTCAGTTGTATAATGTCCCTCCCCCTGTTTTTCCTCACAGAAGTGGAAGATTTTAAAATTATTTTGTTGGTGGGGCGAGGTAGTGACAGTAGGAGGATGCGATCAGACCAAAAATCTTTTAAACTTTTACTTTTTATTAACGTGTTCTTGTTAATTCATTTTCAAGATGACAAGAGCAAACGTGGTGGGCCTGTTTGATGATCCCCATTGTGGAGACAATGTTTTTAGCCAGAGTCAGAGGTGTATTAAAAGCCCACAGCCAGAGACTTAATGAGAATTTGGTCCTCTCTCCATGGCACACGTGGAAAAGCAGGCTGCCGCTGGAATTCATGAGACATCTCCCCCTTCCCTTCCCCACTCCCATCTTCTTTCACGGTTATTTTCTCACGTGGACGGGACAGAGGCTAAAGTGGGAAGTTTGGCCTCACAAGCAAATGCAGCTGAACAACTTGGATAAATGGCCTCCCACTCAGGTCCAAGAGTAGCTTGTCCACATGTTCCAGCAGTTCATTCGCCCACCCCAGGGGGCCACATCCATCCAGTCCTGGAGTTGGTCGTGGAGCGCCCCTGCTGTGTGCCCCTGTGTTTCCAATGACCACCCAGGCCTTGACCAGATTCCAAGGCCAGCTTCATAAAGACAAGGATTGTGTTACCATCATCTTCCTCCAGTGCTCAGCACGGGGACAGGCCCGTGGGATATGATTAGCAAATGTTTCTTCAGCCAACGAATAAAGTGATTAGACCTATGGTCCATTGTTTGAGGTTTGTCTTGTTTTTCTGAACAAATTTGCCTGCAGCTTCCTTGAGGGCTGGAGGCGGTATCCTCTGAACCCAGCCTGATGCCTGGGCACGGAGCTGATATGCAGCAAACACCTACAGAACAAATGGGTGTGACACAGGCAGGGACACTGCTGTGGCTGGGAGTGGGACTGTGGTGGGTCTGTAGCCAGGCCTCTGCAGCAGCATCTCCTCCCCAAACCACCTGCAGCTGCGGTGGGGCAGATACTGAGGACCACAGCCTCTTGGACTCAAAACTGGTCAATGAGGGGATGCTAGGGAAGGAGCTATTTTCTGAACTATAAACGGAGCTGCCATACGATCCCACCCCTGGGCATATATCCGGAGAAAACTCTAATTCAAAAAGATACACGCACCCCTATGTTCACAGCAGCACTGTTCACGATAGCCAAGACATGGAAGCAACCTAAGTGTCCATCGACCGAAGAATGGGTAAAGAAGATGTGGTACATGTATACAATGGAATATTACTCAGCCATAAAAAAGAATGAAATAATGCTATTTGCAGCAACATGGATGGACCTGGAGATTATCATACTAAGTGAAGTAGGTGAGAGAAAGACAAATATATGATATCACTTATATGTGGAATCTAAAATAGGAGAGGAGGGAGTAGGGAGAACCCGGTGTGGCTCCCACTGGCTGGCACTGCAGCCCTGCTGTTATTTGACCCATCCAGCCCAGGTGCTTCTGGTTCCTTCCCAGGTCTTCGGGGTAGTAAAGCGGGCTGATGGCACGTAACACCAGCGTGCACTCTCCCTCCCGCGCAGCTGCCGCCCTGCCCAACCCTCCTCTTGCAGCTTAGAGGGACTCCAGGGTCAGGGAGGCGGCGTGAGGTTGCCACTCCACCCAATACCCCGGGACCTGCGATTTCAGCAGCCGCTGCTTCCTTTATCCACCTTATTTTATCACCAGGCTGTGATCCTGAAGCTTCAGTAAAAATCTAAAGGAGGGCTTCCCTGGTGGCGCAGTGGTTGAGAGTCCGCCTGCCGATGCAGGGGACACGGGTTCGTGCCCCGGTCTGGGAAGATCCCACGTGCCGCGGAGCGGCTGGGCCCGTGAGCCATGGCCGCTGAGCCTGCGCGTCCGGAGCCTGTGCTCCGCAACGGGAGAGGCCACAACGGTGAGAGGCCCGCGTACCGCAAAAAAAAAAAAAAGAAAAAAAAAAAAAAGAAGAAGGGCCATTCATGGGATAAATGCACCTAGTGCAGGAAAAGTGCAGGCAGAAACCGAGAGCTGACCTGAGGGAAGGGGCCCCGGCAGGGGCTTTACCGGAAACAAGGGGGAGTAATTGGTGGGTTGCATGTGTCTGGAGGGGTCACAGCCTCAGCAGAAAAAAGCAGAGGTGACAGTGAACCACTGAGATGCCCGCACCGGGTAAAAAGTGGGGTTGGTATAAAACATGGTGTTGGTGAGTCAGATTTTCTACACAGGCTCCGGTGGGCGGGCACCGGGTTGCCAGATAAAAAATGGGATGCCCCACTTACACTTGGATTTCAGATAAACAATGCCTATGTGGGTTATACTTAGTTAAGTAAATGCAACTTAGTATCCTTTAGCACAAACCAGCTGGAGCCGGTGCCCAGGGAGTTCACTGTCGCGCTCCCCCTAGGCTGGCCTCCTGGGGCCTAGAGCAGGATGAGGAAGGGGTGTAGAGGGGCAAACAGGGACCCCAACACACCAAGCAAGCTAGCCAACCTCTCTGTGCCCTCACCTGGAGGATGTGCGGCGGCTCGGGCCTCTGAGCCAAACGCATGATTATCGGGGTGACTCCTCACTCCCCCTGGCCCCCTTATGCATTGGCTCCAAAACAAAAGACTGGAGCCCCACAGGTGCCTCTTCCCCTTGCTTGGCCTTGTGCACACACTTTAGCAGTAGAAGCTCCAAGGAACTCAAAGGGCTTTAGGCAGCCCCCCATAACCCCCTTCAGCCTGCACCCCACTTTCTGACGAGCATTTGACTGTTTCTTTTTTTTTTTTTTGCGGTACGCGGGCCTCTCACTGTTGTGGCCTCTCCCATTGCAGAGCACAGGCTCCGGACGCGCAGGCTCAGCAGTCATGGCTCACGGGCCCAGCCGCTCTGCAGCATGTGGGATCTTCCCGTACCGGGGCACGAACCCGCGTCCCCTGTATCGGCAGGCGGACTCTCAACCACTGCGCCACCAGGGAAGCCCCATTTGACTGTTTCTTGATAGAAGTGCTTTGCAAAAGAAGCTTCCCCAGCAGACTGCGACTGACTGACTCTTTCCCATCATTTTCTAACTCCACCGTGCTTTCAAAACCAGCAGAACATCAGGATCTCTAGGGAAGCTTTTAAAGCTCTGACGCCTAGGTTTCACCCAGAGCTTGAATTAACTGGCCAGCAGTGCAGCTTAGGCATCTCGGGATTTTAAAAAACCTCCTCTAGTGATTCTAGAGGAATTAGGGTCAGATCTAATTCCTAGAGAATTAGGGAATGGATCCATCCGGTGGCCCAAATCATCTTGTGGGGTGGGGGGCGCTCCTGAGGGTTTAGACCTGATGCTTAGAGTCCATGTGGCTTGGGAGCGTGGGAAGAACAAGAACTCTGGGGCCTGAGTTCAGTCCCAGCTCTGCCACTCAGAGGCCAGGCGCCAGTCCCTTGTCCTTCTGAGATTCAGTCTCCTCCTCTGTGAAGGAAGACAGGTAACACCTCCTTCTCTCAGAGATCAGAGCAGAACACTGCGCACGGAACACTGCGCAGGCACACGATCCATGCCAGTTACGGCTTTCATAACATGAAACATCTGATCTGCCTGGTTTCAAAGGTGCAACTAGTCATGTCTGGACTATCAAAGGCCAACATATGGAACCGATTATGCTGACTTAGATCGTTCAGCCTCTTGCAGTGAAACAGGAATATATGTTTACCCAACCAAGGGTGGCTTTCCTTCTCTTTCCCCTTTGGCAGCATGCCAAGGGTCACAGAAAGGCTGAGGGGACACTTTCTGGCCAAGGTTGTGAAGCAGCCGCCCCCCGGTCCCCGGGTCATCTGGGGCTGCTTCTCCGCAAAAACCAGCTATGGTTTTCACAAGACCCGGGAGAGACGCTCTGTCCCCGAGTTTAACTCCTCTGTCCTGCCACCCCTGACACACATCCTCCAGCCCACCAATACCTGAAATCCTATTAATTTTAGTCTTTCTTTTCAGGAAAAAATAGTTCCTTCTAAAACGTGACCGTCGCTAAAGACCGAACACCTTAGCAAGCACAGTTTGTCCAAGTCTTTCTTAAGTGACAGAGGGCACAGAATTCCCTCCAAAAACAGAGTAGATGGACTTTCCCCTATTTCTTCCACTAAGTACACTTAAAAACACCGGGCATTATATTGATATATAAAACGAACATTTTTTTAAAACCCTGAAGAGTGGACAGATGGTAAACCGACTAGGGACCTCAGGACCCAGGAACAACATGGTGACGAATTCCCTGGGTCTCCTTTTGTCCTTTGTGTCCCAGATTTGGAAATGCTAACAGGCAAAGACAAAAAACAACAACAAAAGCCTGCTATCTCTAGTCAAAGGACTAGGAGAGGGCACCTCAGCAAGACAGAAGGCTTTTAAACAGTAAACTGCTCTCCTCCAGGCAAACAGCCCAGGAAAAACCACGGCCCCATCCCCACCCAGGCCAGAAAAGATCAAGTGGGGAGCCTAGACTTGGACCCTTCCCAGGCTGTGAAGGGGTGCTACAAATGTTCCACTGGGTGGTATCAGAGCAGGTCAAGGAGGGAACAGGCACTTTCATCCCTACTGGTTGGCGTTAGTAAAGCCCACGTGGGAGCCTCGACTTTTATTCCCACATGGCATTAACAAGGCATCCCTCCTCATCCCCAGCAGGGTGGTATGAGAGGAAGCCTAGTAGAGATTCAGGGCTTTCACTACTCCCTAGCGTCGGTGGAGGTCAGGTGGGGAACAGTTGGAAAGTAAGCAGGCACTCCTACCCCTCCCTCAGCCAGAACTCCCACCCCACCCCTGACCAGCAGTAATGAGGACGAGGACCAGCCCATACTTAGATGTCAATGGCGGCTGAGTGGGGAACCTGGAATTCTACCCCCACCAGGCAGTGAGGCCCCCTACCAGAGCGTTTCAGAGAAAACCAAGTAAAACAAAAGACAAATAAGAGTCAGTCTCATAGTACCCCAAATGTCTAGGTTTTAGTTAAAAAATTCTGTCTGAAACTGAACGAAATACAAACACCAAGATGACAGGGAATTATCTGAAAAAGCTTTTAAAGAAGGAATCATAAAAATACTTCAATGAGCAATTATGAATATGAAACACATGAATAAAATAGGAAGCCTTAGCAAATAAATGCAAAGTCTCAGTAAAGAAAGAGAAGATTGAGAAGAGAAACAAATGGGAATTTTTGAACTAAAAAATACAATAACCAAAATAAAAAACTCAGTGGATGTGCTCAACAGCAGAATGAAGGGGCAGAGGAAAGAATCAGTGAACCAGAAGATACAGCAATAGAAAATTATCCAATCTGAACAACAGAAAAAACTGAACAGAGCCTCTGCAACCTGTAGGACTATATTACTGAAGAGCTAACATTTGTATCATCAGAGTCCTGGAAGGAGAAGACAAAGATGGCAAGGCTGAAAAAGCGCTTGAAGAAATAATGGCTGAAAACTCCCCAAATATGACAAAAGATATAAACCTACAAAATTAAACATCTGAATGAACCCAAAAGAAGATAACCCCCCAAAATACCCACAGCAAGGTACATTATAATCAAAATTCTGAATACTAAAGACAAAGAAAACATTTTGAAAGCACTGAGAGAGAGAGATGACACCTTACCTAGAGGGGAAAACCAATTCATATGACAGTGAATTTCTCATTAAAAACCATGGAGGATAGAAGGAAGTGGCCATTTTCCTAAGTGATGAGAGAAAAGGAATGTCAACTCAGAATTCTTCTGGAATGAAGGGGAAATCAAAATATTCTCATATTAAGGAAAACTAAGAGAATTTGTCATCAGCAGACCTACTCTAAAAGAACAGCTAAAGGAAATTCTCTAAACAGAAAAGAAACAATAAAAAAAGAAACCCTGAATCATCAGGAGGGAGGAAAAAACACAGAAAGCAAGAATACTGGTCAATACAATAGAATTTCTTCCTCCTCTTGATTTTTCTAAACTACATCTGATGGTTGAAGAAAAACTGTAACACTGTCTGATGTGGTTTTATATATGAAGAGGAAATATTTAAGATAATTATGCTTTAAATGGGGGAGGTAAAGGGACTTAGAAGAAGGTAGGGATTCTATAATTCACTTGAACTGGTAAAACATCAACACCTAATAGACCACAAATTACATTAAATGTAAATGACATAAATATTTCCATTAAAAGACAGATAATGGCAGAGTAGATTAAAAAACATGACCCAACTATCTGCCAGTTATAAAAAAATCACTCCAAATATAATGATATAGGCAAGTTGAACAAAAAGATAGAAAAAAGACATATCATGCAACCATTAACCAAAAGAAAAGCAGGATGCCTACATTAACATCAGATAAAGTAGATTTCGAAACAAAGAAAATTATCAGAGACAGTAAGACACATTATGTAAGGATAAGAGTCAATCTACCAAGAAGACACAGGAGTCTTAAATGAGTATGCACTAAAGCAAAGAGCTTCAAAATATGTGAAGCAAAAACCAATAGAACTGAAAGGAGACATAAACAAATCAACAATTATAATTGGAGACTTCCAACATCTCTCTTTCAACAATCGATCAAAGGACTGGGCACAAAATAAGCAAGGATAAAGAAGAACTTGATGAGATTGCCAATGAAAAGAGTCTAGACTACATTTATAGAACATTCCACCCAACAACAGCAGAATACACATTCTTTCCCAATGACGATGGGATATAAACCAAGAAAAACCATTATCTTGAGCCATAAAGCAAATCTCAACAAATTTAAAAGAACTAAAATCATACAGTTTATACTCTCTGATTACAATGGAAATTATTATAAATTAATAACAGAAGGTAACAAGAAATTTTCCAAATACTTGCAAACTGAATGTCTAAATAATCTATGGATCAAAGGGGAAGTCTCAGGGAAATTTTTTTAAAAATACATTGAACTGAATGAAAATGAAATTACAATGTATCAAAATATGTGGGACACAGTTGACACAGTTTTGAGGGGAAATTTTATTTAGTAGTTTAATCTCATAACATGGAGAAAGAAGAGCAAAGCAATCCCAAAACAAGCAGAAGGAAGAAAATAAGTATAGGAAATGAATTGAAAAAAGAAAAGCAATAGAGAAAATCAATGAAACAAAGAGCTGGTTGTTTGAAAAGATCAATAAAATGGATAAATCTCTAGCAAGACTGACAAAGAAAAAAAGAAGACAAAAATTACTAATATCAGGGCTTCCCTGGTTGGCGCAGTGGTTGAGAGTCCGCCTGCCGATGCAGGGGACACGGGTTCGTGCCCCGGTCCGGGAAGATCCCACATGCCGTAGAGCGGCTGGGGCCGTGGGCCATGGCTGCTAAGCCTGCGCGTCCGGAGCCTGTGCTCCGCAACAGGAGAGGCCACAACAGTGAAAGGCTTGCGTACCACAAAAAAAAAAAAAAAATTACTAATATCAGGAATGAAACAGGGAGTATCACTATAGACTCTGAAGACATCAAAAGTATAATAATTAAATACTATGTTTGCAGCCAACTAAGCCCACCATGCTCTCTTCCCCATGGGAGCCCAGTGTGCAGTGGATGCAAACAGCAGCCTCCTCGGAAGTACACGCAGCCTGTTGCCTGTACGGGTTGCTCTAAGGGACCCTGGAGACAGCCCTCTGCAGTGGACATTCATGTCTGGCATGCTAACTCCAATCTAGGCTCCAGACAGGTATGCACGGTGACTTTGGAAAGCGCCAGGGCACAGTGGCCAGTGGCCACACTGGCCAGGTCATAATGTCCATCCACATCAAGTGGCAGAACAAGGAGCACGTGACTGAGGCCCTCGGCAGGGCCAAGTTCAAGTTCCCCGGCCTCCAGAAAATCCACATCCCCAAGAAGCGGGGATTTACTAAGTTTAATGAGGATGAGTTGCAAAATATGGTGACAGAAAAGTGGCTCATCCCAGATGCCTTCGGGGTCAAATACGTCTCTGACAGTGGACACTGAGTTTAATCACCAATGGCCAATGACTTAAACCATCATGCTTGTGTCATAAAACCCCACATAAAGGGCTTAAACAACAAGGTCTGAGGAGTTTCTGAGTTGGTGATGAGCTGAGAGGGCGGTACACCGGAGGGGGCATGGAAGCCCTGAGCCCCTTCCCACATACCTTGCCCTATATGTCTCTTCCATTTGGCTGTTCCTGAGTTGTATCATTTATAATGAAACAGTAATCCTGAGTATAGCGCTTTACTGAGGGCTGTGAATCAGTCTAGCAAAGTATCAAACCTGAGGGGGAGAGGAAGCCATGGGAATTCTGAATTTATAGTCAGCTGGGCAGAAGTGTGGGCAGCCTGGACACTCCATGTGAGCTGGTGTCTGAAGTGGGTGTTGGCGGGGAGGCAGTCTTACGGGATTGAGCCTTTAACCTGTGGAGGCTCTGCTCACTCTAGGCAGTTAGTGTCAAAACTGAAATGAATGGTAGGACTCCCAGTTGATGTCCCCTTTGGTGGAGCCGCTGAAGCGAGGTTTTCTGTAACGTGCAAACAAATGTAAACCCCAAGGACATGGTAACACTACAGTGTTACCAATATAATGATGCGTGATCAAAGGATAGAGAGATGAGTGGGAATTAAAACACCGATGGCGGGGAGGGGGTAGTGCTTTTCTCCAGGAGGAGGGGAGCGAAGGGATGAGACTAGAGAGGGGAGCAGTGGGGGGCTTCAACTGTACCGCTCATGTCTGATTTCTGATGCTGAGTGGTGAGCACAGAGGTGAGTTTTATTCCTGTATATTCTTCTGTGTATCCTAAATATTTCATCACAAGATTTGAGTATGTAAATAAAAGAGTAGGTAAGAAAAAAAAATGTGATGGTAAAAAGAGAAAGATAGGCCTTTCTGTTTACTAGCTGGCCCACCTGACAAGAATGATGGGAACCCTCCTTGAATCTTTTTTCCACCCGTAGGTCCCAAAATCATAATGTTGCAGGAAAAAGAGTGGGGCACAAGAGGATGGTCTCGTCCCAGGTCTCGGGCGAGTCCCTGGGATGGGCCGCCAAGTGTGGGTTCTTGGCTTCACGCAGGAAAGACTTCAAGAGTGAGCGACAGTAAAGTGAAAGAAGGTTTATTCAGGGAGAAACGCACTCCACAGACAGAGCGTGGGCCGTCTCAGAAGGCAAGAGATGCCAGGGTCTGGGGGTTGTTGGTTTTCATAGGGGTGGGTAATTTCATAGGCTAATGAGTGGGCGGATTATTGCAACTATTTTGGGGAAGGTGCGGATTTCCAGGAATTGGGTCACTGCCCACTTCTTGACATTTTACGGTTGACCGGGGCACTGTCAGGACTCCTGTGGGTGTGTCATTTGGCTGATGTATTACCGTGAGTGTATAATGAGGCTCAAAGTCTAGTGGAAGTCGACTCGTCTGCCATCTTGGACCTAGCTGGTTCTAACCAGTTTATGTCATGTCCTCCAGGGCTATGTCATTCTTTTAAAGGTTGTGTGCCCTGCCCCCTTCCTGTCTCAATAAGAGCACTTGGCTTGAGGAATCATCCAGCCTCACAGCTCTCACCCTAGTCCCAGACTTGCTGCCTTCCCTGGATAAACATAACTATTTTATTCTTACCCTCAGCGGCCAGGTTCTGATACATGCCCTGGGGGGAGGAGTCCAGGGGGTGGTGTGAGGCTCTGCACCCCTCCTCAAGAATCAGACACACTGGATCCATGGAGTGTAACAGGAGATGTGGCACACAACGGCCTGGACCCACGCAGGACAGGGTCACACCCCAAAGATGGAGTCCATAGGTCCTGGGTGGGACCTGGGCTTCTGTATTTTGAAAATGCTTCCTAGTTGACTTTCTCCTTGCAGCCAAAATGCTTTGGAGCTTAACATTCTACAATGTTTTTTATAAAAGAGTTTTAAATTTCTAAATATAAAATTATATCATAATATTGAATAATTAGACTTTTTTGTTGTTGTTCGTATGTGTGAATACACATTTTTTATTTGTCTTGGATATCCACCTAAGAGTAGAATTGCTGGGCCATAGAGTAACTTCATGTTTAACCTTTGAAGAAACTGCCACCCTGTTTCCAAAGAGGCCGCTCCCTTTTACCTTCCCAGCGACAGTGTATGAACGTTCCAATTTCTCCAAATCCTTGCCAACCTCTGTTACTGGCCTTTTGTTGTTATTGTTGTTATTCCCATCCTAATGTGTATAAAGTGATATCTCACTTATTTCCTCTCTAGTTTTTATTATTTACTTCCTTCTGCTTGCTTTGGGTTTAGTTTATTCTTCTTTTTCTAGTTTCTTATGGTGGAAGTTTAGGTTATTGATTTGAGAGCTATCTTCTTTTCCAATATCCGTGTTTACAGCTATAAATTTCCCTCTTAGCACTGCGTTAGATGCATCCCGTAAGTCCATAAGTGTTGCTGTGTTTTCATTTTCATTCATGTCAGAATATTTTCTAACTTTCTTTGTGATTTCTTCTTTGACCCATTCGTTATTTAGTAGTGTTGTTCAATTTCTACTTTTGTGATTTCTTAAATTTCTTCCATTGTTAATTTTTAACTTCATTCCACGTGTTCAGAAAACACACATTTTTTTTTTCTTGCGGTACGCGGGCCTCTCACTGCTGTGGCCTCTCCCATTGCGGAGCACAGGCTCCGGACGTGCAGGCTCAGTGGCCATGGCTCACGGGCCCAGCCGCTCTGCACCATGTGGGATCTTCCCGGACCGGGGTGCAAACCCGTGTCCCCTGCATCGGCAGGCGGACTGTCAACCACTGTGCCACCAGAGAAGCCCCAGAAAACACACTTTGTATGATTTAAATCCTTCTAAATGTATTGAGACTTAATTTGTGACCTAACGTATTGTCATTTGTTTGGGCAGGTCCAGTATCCTCAGAAATACACCTCTGTGTTTCCAGACTATTCTATTGCCCCAGATAGAGCTGGAGGGGGTCCTTCATGGGGACACAGCCCAGGCAGGGGGGAAGGGCAACTTCCCACAGTAAAGAAGCTGCTGGCATGACTCATTTTTAAGAAATACCCCACGCTGCCTCTAGCCCCACTTCTGGGCTGATGCCTGCACTCCTTTTGCCAGCGTCAGGCGCCGGGCTGGGGTCTGGCGGCAACACACTCATGGAAGGCACCATGTCTGAACCTCACGATGAGAAAACATCCCAGCCCACTTGTCTCCTTCAGATACAATCCATTTTCTACCCACCAGGGGCCCCAGAATCACCTATCTGCAACCCGCCCCCCACGCCATTTAATCAACGGAGATGTGGAATTTCAGAAAGGCGAAGCATCGCACCCCAGCTGTCCCTGCACGTTGAAACTGGGATGAGGACTTACATCTTCAGACTCTCAAAGTGGTTATTTTTCTTTTAAACTAATGCTTGAGATCTCATGCTAAATCTAAGAGCTTCTTTTTTTCTTGGTCCCCAAACTTTCAAAGGACATTGTTTTCATCCACAAATCTTTGAATCGTGTGCCAGAATTGGAAAAAGGCTTACAGGCTGCTTTCACTTCCTGCGTGGAGGCAGCCTGCCCTGAACTGCAGCGAGTGGAAAACGGGCCTCCAAAGACAGGCCACCCTTGGGAGCCCATGAATATTCATCACTTCGCTGTGCATTCACTAAGTAGCGCAGGGACAGAAGAGTACTTTCAGCAAGTTTGAGTCTATGTTCTAATATCCTCCACGAAGACAGCCTGTCCTTACTGGTAAAAAGATCATTTTCTAAAACGATAATGAAATCGGTCTTCTATTAGTAGCTTTAAAAAGCCCCACGGCTTACAGTAGTAAAACAATCTCGTCTCCAAAATAAACAAGGCTTTCCTTTGTATGTCCAAGGAGAGGCAGGACCAGAGCTCAGGCACATTCTAAGGCGTCTACTGGCCCCGAATGCCTGTAGTAGCTAGAGCACCCAACCCCACCCCGTGCCCCAAAAAGCAGACTACAAAGAAAAGGGATCTGTCAAGCAGTGTTTGCCTGACTGTCGAGCGGCAGCCTGAGACCTAAATTGTGAGGATGGGCCCCCTGCCTGAGTGCGCTGGGGCAGAGCTCTAACCCCATGATGATCAGATCCCGCTGGGCCCTTGGCTGGCTCCCCAGAAGCTAGACAACACCTTTGAAGGGATCGACTGGGAAAAATCCGGAAGACACCGTTAATGACTGCGGACAAGGAGAAACATACAAGCATAAAATGTGGTGCCACAAATATCTATGCATTGCTCTTATGAAATGCATGGTTTTTCTCCAAGCGTAAGTCTCTCAAACATGCTTAGCATTTGGTGTAAAACTTCTCGTGTATGATATTGGGCCAAACATAAAGTCAACATATGTCTCCTCTCTCTCTTTTTCTCCCTCTCCCCTCTGCCCTGCTCCTTCCGCCACCCCTGCCACCCCCAAGACTCGTGGAAAATCCATTTTATCGTTAAGTGAAAGAGGCATTAACAGCGGATGAAATGGACAAAAGGATGAAATAAAATGGTTTAGAATGGAGTGCAGGTTTCTCAACAAACTCTTGAAGACATACTATCTTTCCTTCACTTGAAAACACCAGGACCTAAGAAGGTGACCTGGATGTGGTAGCTAGGCCAGGTCTACTGGATCCTGCTGGCTGACAGAGGCCCAGACAGAGTGGGAATGGCAAGGCAACCAAGAAGGGAGGGCTGCCCAGCTGCTCCAGGTGCTGGAGGGGCCAGGCTTCCAGGCCTCACAAAATTGGGGAAGACCTGGGCTCTCACTGTGGTTAAAAATCTTCCATACGGTTCAACAGCCACACTTCAGACAAAGAAAAAAAAGTCTCAGGAAAGAGAAAGTGCTGGGTCGGTAGGTACTCTCGGTATTCTTGCGAAGGGCTGCATACAGGATCCTCCTGCCACGCTGCACTTTCAGCATTTTAGCTGGAGGCAGCAGGGCTGGAACAAGATAGGGAACAAGTTACCTCTGGGTCAGGGGTTAGCAAATGCCCAGAGTGTGGGATGCAGAGGAGTCTGGGCCTTTCCCAGGGGGGGCTCGCTTACACCTGCCACCAAGCAGGAAGCATCTGGAAGCCAGGAGTGCACCTGGGCCTCCCTGTCCGGTCTATCTGCTACAAGACCACCTGCACACACCCACTCAGACACAGAACGTCATCTAAGAAACAGAGCCTCATTCTCTAGCCATTGCAGCCAGAAGACTGCATTTGGCAAACCTAGTTTTAGCTGGAAAAAAAGAAAGGAATTATCTGGATGTTTACACTCAAACAACCCCCCCAAAAGTTATGAAACCAAAACAAAACCACACCCACTTTAGAGTAGAGGGATGTGGGAAAAGCTGAGCAGGAATTGGACTTCATTTTTATACCTTCCTGAGAGGCACATGACAGGAAGCGATTCCTGGACTGAGTTAACCCTGAATTCAACAAGTGAGGGTGATGGGGGGGTGAAGAGGGGAGTGGTCAGGACAGGCCCTGCCTCATCTGAGGCGACAAGCGTGGGTTTTGCTAGCAGAACTAATAGAAAACAGTCCCACAGAGCAAGGACTTCAGCCTTCTGGGATGGACACCCACAGCCCCTCCACCAGAGCGCTCTGAACAGTGGAGGATGGCCCATAGGTCCGCCCTCGTGTTTCAAGTTGCAATTTAGGACATATTTCAGTGAGAAAAGAAGAAACTTTTCCCCCAATACCTTTTGTTTAAGAAAAACAATTACTGCAAAATTTGAGTTGAGAAGGGAGAGGAAGCATGGGTAATAATGGCTAACAGTTTTGAAGCATTTACCATGTGACACCGGCTCATTCATCCTTCCATAAATAACAAAGAGTCCCACAGGACCAGTGAGGAAACTGAGGTCCTGAGAGTTAGTCACTGCCCCAGGGCTCCCCAGAGGCCAGCTAGGCAGGACAGGAAGCCCAGCCCACTGGCCACTCAGCCCCTGAGCTGCAGCCCCTGCTAATTTTCATTCCAAGCCCTAGGAGCACACAGACTGAACCCGCTTTTTTCAGGTTTTATAATGTTTAACTTCCTGCTGAGATGCATCCCAACCAGAGCCACGTGCTTTGGTTTAAGATTAAACTAGTAACAACAGGCCAGAGTCAAGGCACTCGGGACCCCAATGACCTGGGAATCGGGCAATTCGCCCTGGGCAAGGAGCTGTTAAAACTGTGTCTTTAACATGAAAAATTGGCTTTTGACTTATTTTTAAAGTTGGGATCGTTAAGAGACTATAAAATACGTTAACCTTGCTCTATTGGCCTTAATATAGTGCAAAAATCTACCCTAACATTTCTAGTAAGGAGATCACTTTGGCATCACGGTGAAACGAAAGATTGTCTTCTAGCAACCAAGCCCCAAGCACAAGGTCATGGGAGCTGCAGCACCTGTTTCTGGAAAAGCCAGTAGGAAGAGAGAAGCGGGAGGAACACACGGTGAGACCTGCAGAGGCCTGGGTCTTTGTTACCATCTGCAGATGCTGAGCACCTGAAATGAGTAGCACGCTCTGAAGGTGAAGAGGAACCCATCAGGTGGCAGTAGTGTTATTTCACGCAGTGTGTGTGTATAACTTTGGCAGCAGTGGCAGTGAGGGAAGGCCTCTCCGGGAGAACATCTGAGCTGAGACCCAAACGACTAGAAACAGCCAGTGTGCAGAGATCCTGGGGAAAAGATTCCAGCCAAAGGGGACATCCACAGCAAAAGCGCCAGAGAGACGTGCCGCTCCAGCCACAAGGGGGGAGTAACTGGAAATGAGTCAAAAAGGGAGAGGGAGGCCCCTGAGTCCTTGCCAACTCTCGTTAAAGAAGGGAGGCGAGGCCACTGGAGGACGTCAGACAAGGGGACAACCCAGCCCGATTCATCTTCAAAGTCTCATTCTGGCCATTATGTGGGAAGCGGAGGGTCTGCATATGTTCATTTCCAGGCCGGGGAACCCATTTAAACCAAGGTCCGGCCTCAGCCTCCCTACCTTGGCGGCATGTTCCCAATTCACCGGCACCTAAAGATGCAACCTGTTCGTAACCAGCTCTGATTGGCAACCCACTGGCCCTGCTCCTAGAATAACCTGGAAATTATTTCTAAAAATAAGACAAAAAATAATTATTCTCAATTTGAAAAACCCTAACCCTAACCCTAACTTTAAGGAAGTGGATCAGAATAAGTTTTGAAAAATTACTTAGTTTTGAAACGTGCCCTGCTTACTTCCACAAAGCATTTGAGTCCATTGATACAAAGCCCATAAGCAACTAGACACCTTAAAGTCCTTTCTGGGAAAATGTTGACAATATATTGTAACGTGGTGACAGCTTCAGTTTGGGAGAGAAATGCTAACACTGAAGAGTTTTAAAAGCCCAATTAGTTCTAAGGGCTGAGTTTCGGGGCAACGGCTAGGTCCTTGCAATGCCTTCGCTTCTATCCACCTCTGTATTTCTTGTCCTCTAGCTTCTCCTGGGCCCTCTAGAGCTACCCTTTGCTTGATTTGTTGCTCACTGGCACCCCCATCAGAGACGGAACAGAAAGGAAAGATTGGTGAGCCCAGAAACACCCCTGGTTCAGCAGTTTCAGTTCTGTGTGTGTTTGTCTTTGTGGGAGGGTGTTTGTGTGTATGGGGTGGGGGTGAGCGGTAGGGAGGATTCCAGGGTGAAAGTGATGCGTAAATTGTAATTATCCATTCCTCTACAGTGTAGAGTCTAAACACACATTCACACCCTGTCTCTCTCTCTCCCCTCTGCTGCCTGGTGAGCAAACCACTGAAACCACAACATGCAATATGAAAATCGTAAACCTAGACGAGGGGTCCAATAACCATTTTTAATCTCTTCCTACAGCACTCTTACTTCTGCCCTAATTTGGCCAGTGAGAAGCCCATTCTTCCAGCTTTTCACAAGGTAAAATGTAACACTGCCAGACATCTCACAGATAAATTCGAGATGAAAAGCAAAAGGTAGGGAAAGAAACACTGGAGAAACTTTTCGTTCTTCCCGCTGGGTGGATTTTAACAGACCTTTTATGATTATCTGCCTAAACTGATTATTGGCTACAAAAGTTTCTTTATTACAGCTTTTTAAAAAAATTAGAAAAACAGCCATTTAAAAAATGTCTTCCACCAAAACTACTGTTTCTATTACTTTTCCCATAATTTTCACCACATTCACTATGTCCAAGATTACCATTAATGGCCAGCCTTCCCTAGTAGCAAAATATAACAGATTTGCAGCAGATTATGAAAAAGGATCTGGTAGTAATGCTGAGGAATTTTTGAGGGTTTAGTGGAGGGCTGGGGGTAAAGAACAGAATTGCTTTAATTCTTTGCTTGGTTTATGTTTCGGATGTTTGCTTCAAATTGCTATGTTGCCCCAAATTATAAATTGTCTATGTAATTTAATGTGTGCACTGCTTAAGAATTTCTTATTTGAGCAACTGAGCTTTCCAATGAAAACTTCACGGGGAAAAAATCTGAAGTAAATTGTTTAACTATAAATTGAACTTCCCAGGTATTCTTAAAAAACATCTTTGACTATAATAGGTGAAAGCTAAACCTTTTAGTTTAGGGAAAATGCCTGAGATGTGTTCATTCAGTATAAAGCCTGGTTAAATTTCTTCCAGCTTCCTTAAGCAATGCATCAGCGATTAAACTTCTAACCCGTTAATCACTTACCCTCCAAACAAGCTGCTGATGCAGAATGGGACCTGCCCTCCCTTGCCACCACTTACCCATCCAGTACTGGATGGGTAAGAGTATTTATACTGGAATGCCTGGCAGAGTCGAGATAAACCTAGACGCTGACCAAGCACGTTAGATTCGGTTCAGCAGTAACAGGGGTGAAAAGAATGCTTCCCATTTTTCCGGGGTCCCCACGCTCCCAGGGTGTCCCTGCTAATGTTGCCCATGAGGGCCCGGGGGGAGCAGCCGGACCACAGTCCCTCCCGGTCGCACTCTGGGCCTTGGGGGATCTTAGCACCGGGATTGCGACCCCAACTCCCGCAGCCTGCTGGTCTCCGGCCCCTCGGGGGATGATGGGGTCTGCGGCTCCCACAACTCCCGCCAGAGCCTGGGTCCAACCACGCAACCATGTCCAGGGAAAAGTTTTCGGCGCATTCCCCTCTGCCGAAAATTTCAGGACTTGCAGCGCGCCCGGCCGAGCTCTGTTTCCCTCTTGGAGGTTAAGGGGAGCCCTCGGCGCCCACCCCTCCCCGGCTCCACCGGGACGCGCGCCCTCGACCCAGCCTGGGTGCCGGGACAGTGCGTCGGTGGGAGCACCCGGCACCGCTGGGGCGGGGGGAGGTGTCTGCAAACTTGCCAGCTGCTGGGTGCGCCCGAGTCGGCGAGCTCCCGGCCCCCCGCGCCCGGCCCCCGGCCCCTTGCACTCACCTCCCCTCCACAGCGCGGGGAGGAAGAGCCACGGCAGGAGCGGCAGCAGGGCCCGCCCCATCCCGGGGCCGCGGAACTGGATATTCTCTGCGGACCGACGGACAGATAGACGTCCAGAACCTGCCGCGTCGCCGGCCAAGCGCGCCCGCGAAGCAGCCCACTCCCGGCGGCCCCGGGAGCCAGCGCCGAAGTGGCGGAGCCGAGCCGCTGAGGGTGGCGCCGAGGGCTGGAGGGGGCGGGACGCGGGCCAAGTCCGAGCGGACCCAGCCAGTCGGGGAGGGGAGGGGGCGGGAAGGAGGCCGGGAGAGGAGAGCCGCGGAGGGGGAGGAAGGGACGGGGCTGGACCGGAGGGGCGGGGAGAGGCGGGCAGAGGCGGGCAGAGGCGGGCCTCGGGTCGAGCCTGGGCAGACCGGGATGGGGGCGCGGGGGCTGAAGAGAGGGGAGGGAGGTGGGGACCATAAAGGGGAGGGGCAGCCGGAGGTGGGGAGGAGAAAGGGGCCCTGGCTCTGGGCTGTCTCGACGTTCAACACGTGCAGGTGGGAGGGACAGAGGGAGGAGACTGGGTTGGGCGAGGGGGAGCGGAGGCCGCCCCACCAGACGTAAGACTAGGCGCCTGCAGCTTGGGGACTGCGGTAGTCCCGCAGTCTCGGCTCTGCGAACACAAAACCCAGACAGCAACGCTCCCAGAGGCCAAGGCCACCGTGGCGGCGCTCCCTGCTGAGCGCCACATGCATCCGCTCCCGCCCGAGCGCCCCCTGGGTACCCGGCCAAAGGGGTGAGACCAGCCTCGGCGTCGAGGAGCTCATCGCCTCCTGGAGAAGAACTCTTCGCTGTGCCCCCGAGTCCAAGAGAGGTGATGCTCACGGAGGGAGACGAACGTCAATGAAAAAGTGCAGAGCGTGAGTGGAAGGAGGCAGCCCCCAAACGACAAAGTGTGGAGGAGCCAGGAAGGCAGACGCAGAGAAAGTTAACCGTGAAAGAAATGTCAGCCACTTTTACTAATAATCGCAACAATAACTTACATATATATGTATATATATACTTTAAGGAAACATTTTTAGAATTTATGTGTGTTAATGCGATCCTTTGACAACATGAGCCATTCCTCTGCTCAAAACTGGACAGTGGTTCCCACTTTCTCTCTGCATAGGAGCCACAGTCCTGCACGACCTGGTCCCTTTTCTTCTCTGACTTCATCTGCATACTCCACCTCCATTTATGCTGCTTTGTGGTCCAGCAGTCCCTGACCCCTAGGCTGGTCACTTGGGCTAGATTTGGCTGTAAGGAGGCAACCAGCCCACATGGATTTAAATCGGTTATCACTTGCACTGCCAGCAAAAGCAGTCAGCACGATGTCAGCTTCTGGCGTCCCTTGTCCCATAGGATGACACCAAGCCCGAGGGGCCAGATGAACAGACCTGAGGAGTGGGTGGCTTTGCTGCTGAGCAGCCAACTCTAAAGTACAGTTTCATAGACTTTCACAGGTGGCTGCTGCTGTGTCCTTGGGGGCAGGGAGAGGCATGGAGGGAAGGCATGGAAACACCTTGCTCAACTGAAAGTCTGGAGAAGGAAGAGAAACAGGCATGCCTTGAGAGAGAGACATGAAACTGCCTGCAACAGCTGCTCACCAGGCTCACCTCCCCCTGCCGCAGGAGGAAGCACGGGACAGTCCCCCAAGACCTGGGTAAGACTGCGTTCAAGGCTCGCCTGCATGCCTATGTGGAGATGTGCAAGGTCGCCAGGCCATCTCAGCAGAGCCCTTGTTCTCCTGCGGTGTCCTTGCTGCTGCTCATATACACCAGGCTCCCTTCCACCGTGGGGTTTTGCATCGACTGTTCCCTCTGCCTGGAATGCTCTTCCCCCAGACTCACCCCCTCTTGGTTAATGCTCCTCCTTCAGGTCTTTGCTAAGTCTCACGTTCCTGATGAGGCCCACCTAGTATAAAACTGTCTAATTATTTATTCCTGTGTGATATACAACCCCAAACGCAGTGGGGGTAAACAGCAGCCACTGTACTAGCTTCACAGATTCTGTGGGTCAGAGATTTAGATGGGGCACAAGGAAGATGGTTTGTCTTTCCTCTTCCATCTCTGCTGGGATGTTAGGCTCAATGACTGGGGACTAGAATGATCGGAAACAGGGGTCAGCGAACTGTAGCGTGTGGGCCTATCGTCTGTGTTTGCAAATAAGCATTATTGGAACACAGCCATTCACTGTGTGTTGTCTATGACTGCTTGTGTGCTGTAATAGCAGAGCTGAGTACTTGTGACAGAGATCAGAGGGCCCACGAAGCCACACGATCTGGCCCTTTACAGAAGTCGGCCAACCCCTGATCTAAAGGTCTGTTTCCTCACATAGCTAGCACTTACACTGGGATGACTCAAAAGACCAGGGCTGCAGACCAGAGCACCTGAACAAGGCTTCTCCATGGTGGCCTTGGTGTAGCTGGAAGTCTTACATGGAGGCTCAGGGCTCCAAGAGTGAACATTCATTCCAGTGAACAAGGTAGAAGCTGCATGGCCTTTCATGACCCAGCCCAGAGGTCACCCCACTCCACTACACCGGACTCTCTTGGTGGACGCAGTCACAACCCCACTCTCATGCGGAAGAGCCGTAGCTCCCACCTCCTGATGATGGAAGGGTCAAAGGATTTGCAGCAACCTTTTAAAACTTTCACGAAGAACAAAGCTCAGCTAAAATGTGGGATATCAACTCTATTGTATTCATTTTTCATACTTGCCATGCATCTAAATGTTATTGCAAGTTAATGTCCTAATTATTCAAGTCATCAAAATAGATGACAGGAAATGTGGGTTTAAAAGAAAAACCAGACCCCATATTACACAACTATTTCCATCCTTATAGGATGTCTGCCCCCAAAGGCTAATTTGTGCAACTTTAGCTGGGCGACACCAACCCAGAACCCATACTTCGGTGCCCACGCTGTCTTCTATATCTGCTAAGACTCCACATGTTACGAGGTGGAGCCCCTACTTTTATTACATAAGAAAAGGAGGGAAAGTCAAGGAGCTATAGCAGCGTTCATCCGGGGGCTGGGAAAGTCCACCCCCACCGACTCAAGTGTAGCAGGGCTGTGTCTCAAGTGGTATCGTGATCACGATGCATGCCTCAAGCATGTTCAACATATCAGTGACGGGATTTAAGACTAACAACTGAAGTCCCCAGAGGAGCATGCCAGCCTACACATGAAAGAGGTAAAGAGTTAGTTCTCAATGGCCCTATTTTTTTTAATTTTATTAAAATATAGTTGATTTACAATGTTGTGTTAATTTCTGCTGTACAGCAAAGTGACTCAGTTATACATACATATATATATATATATATATCTTTTCCATTATGGTTTATCACAGGATATTGAATATAGTTCCCTGTGCTATACAGTAGGACCTTGTTGTTTATCCATCCTATATATGATAGTTCGCATCTGTTAATTCCCAAACTCCCAATCCTTCCCTCTCCCACCCCCCACCCTGCCTCGGCAACCACAAGTCTGTTCTATATGTTTCATAGATATGTTCATTTGTGTCATATGTTAGATTTCACATATAAGTGATATGGTATTTGTCCTTCTCTTTCTGACTTACTTCGCTTAGTATGATAATCTCTAGATTCATCCTTGTTCCTACAAATGGCATTATTTCATTCTTTTTAATGGCTGAGTAATATTCCATTGTATATATATACCACATCTTCTTTATCCATTCAGCTGTCAGTGGTCGTTTAGGTTGTTTCTTTGTCTTGGCTATTGTAAATAGTGTTCCTATGAACGTAGGGCTGCATGTATCATTATGAATTACAGTTTTGTCTGGACATATGCCCAAGAGTGGGATTGCTGGATCAATGACCCTATTCTAAACCCATATCCTCTCCCTTTGTTGTCCTACCCACCCACATACACATTCCCCTTGCCCCTTTCAGCCTTGTCTCCAGCTGGGGCCTGTAATTGACTTCCCACTCCTGCATCCAGTCCAGCACGTGGACCCCCAATTCAGAGCTGGCCTCCTCCCATCCATTTTAACATAGTGCAGATTGCCTAAAATTTAGGGATCGGGCTTAGCCTCACGGTATTCTATGAATGACAGATTGCCAAGAAACAATCTCATCCTGGTTTCAGTGCCAGAGAGCCATTCATTCATTTATGATTCCACAGAAGTTGACAGCATGTGCTCAATTCCAGGTGTAAGACCAACCCCTGGAATGTGTCACTGAGCCAAAGCACAGCACCTCCATCAGGGAGCTACTATCTCATGGGCCAAATGCCAGTCAAGGACCACTTTGCTTCTCACCCGCCCAGCAGCCATTCCATGGTCCTCCCACCGCAACACCCTGGTTTCCCTTTGCTGAACCATGCCTCCTGCACTCACATTCCTTCCTTCCCCTGCGCCCGGAGGTGGTGTTCTCCTTGCTGCCTGAAAGATTGTTCTCTGCCCCTCTCTCCAGAGTCTCCAACTTTGAATCTCATATCATCAGACCTGCTTGCTGCGGTCACTACAGACCCCTCGGTCCCTCCCTCTCATTCCTTGAAGATTTCAGTACTTGCATCACGGTCACTCCTTTCACAAAATCCCTGTCATAATTCTTGGTGGTTTCAGTCCTGTATGAATGACATTCCAACACCACAGAGTCCAAGTCTCTTGACCTCTTGTCCCCCATGTTGTGTGCTGAGCAACGTGTTGGAAATCCATGTAAGTACCAAGTTCTTGAAGTTTGCTGGGGAACTGGGATGGTGCCCTGTAAGAGAGTCAACTCAGAGCACCCCAAATCTTAAGGGAAGCACAAGCCTCTTGTGGTTTCTTGTAGGTGGTGCACAGAAGACTCTCCATTCAGTGTGCTGAACGAGATGCTCAGAGTACAGGTGTATAGCTCTTGGGGGACCATGCTGCAGGTAAGGTAATCCATTAGGAATGTCGAATTGAATACAAGTGAACAGCTGCTTGTATAACTGATTGGCAGTTAAACAGGAATCCGCTGCTAATGAAGACTCACCGGATTCAAATTCTACAGTTTGAAACGGGAAGAGGCTACAATATAGCAACAGCAGTAAAGTTAATACGCATCACACTTAGTGGTTGTTTCATTGTAAGGGCCCCAGAGAGGCTAGGTACAGGATCCTTTGTCCGCGCTTCTGTAAGACATGTGGCTGGATGCATTTCCTATCTTGGATCAAGAATCACCTGGAATACCTCAATACCAAAATAGAGGCGTAGCTGGAGATCTTTATGTTTCATGGGTCCCCTAGGCACATTCCTGAGGCATAACCAGCTTCAATAGCAGACCCCTCTAGGTGGTCTCACTGAGACTACATACAAATCCTCTATCTCTCTGATTTTTGTTTAGTTTGCTTTGTTTCATTTTATTTTTTTAATTTATTTTTCATGAAGTATAATTTACAAATTATTAAATAATTATTAAATAATTTTAATAATTATTAAATAATTTTCAAGTATACAGCAAAGTGATTCAGTTATACATATATATGTGTGTGTGTATATATATATGTTTTTAAATTCTTTTTCAGATTTTTTTCCATTATAGGTCATCACAGGATATTGAGTATAGTTCCTTGTGCTGTACAGTAGGTCCTTGTATCTCACTGTTTTCAATAAACAGCACTGACGAGCTGGGACAAATCTCCCCGAACCTCCTCGAACCCACAAAGCAACATTACTAATCAGTATGCTTCGTGCCCTGACCAGGAGCCAGGGCCATGCAGGAACTTTAGCAAAATAGCTCAGGCTAATTCCAGGCCCTCCCAGCACAATGGCTTCCACAGTCATTGCAAAGTGATACAAGTAAAATTTCCATTCAGCACAGTGAACATGATGGTGGAATAAAAGTGTTTCCTTTTGTAGTTCTGGGGACACTTTAGCATGAAAATCCATTCCATAGGCAAAAAAAAACCCAAAAAAACTTACTGGAAGTAAAATTGTCAGGCTCAGAAAAAACATGGTGCTGATTAAAGATGCCCCTCCCTGGATACAAGGACAGCTGTTGGGCTTTTGTAGTTTGTCGGGGAAAAGTGACATTGTCCATGTTAGAGAAACCATTAGGTGTCCTGGCAAAAGTAAGAGAAGCTCAAATATCTAAGTGTTACAACTTTATAATAATGAGATGGTGTATGTTTTCATCATGCTAAAAAACACACCGGAAGTTCCATTGTCTGGCACTTGTAAGTTGTGATGGGGCTGAGCGAGCTCTGGTGGACACTGCCTGCAGCCAGCACACTGACCTACATACTAGAGGCCGGGTGCCCAGTTCTTGAATTTGTTGGCAGGTGATTATGGAACATGTAAAACACCTCACTCCATGTGCCGAACAGTAGATTGAAAATTATGCAGCTCATGTATTTGCAGTGGGTGTGTGTATGTGTGTGGGAAGGGGGGATTCAGATTGTGTTTAAAATGCTCAAATCGCCATGGTCAGCAACGTATGGGAAGTATAAGGTGACCCCCGAACAACTCGGGGATTAAGGGCACCGACCACCCCACTCAGTTGAAAATCCGCATATAACTTTTGACTCCCCCCAAACTTAACTACTAATAGCCTTCTGTTGATTGGAAGCCTCACCAATAACATAAACAGTCGAGTACTGCATAATTTGGATGTTATATATATTAAATACTATATTATATACTATAATAAAATGAGCTAAAGAAAACAAGTTATTAAGAAAGTCTTAGGGAAGAGAAAATACATTTCCAGTACTGTACTGTATTCACTGTAGGTTTACATCAAATGTTTACAGGCTGCATTGTCTGTCTGTCAATACCCACATCAATATTAAACAGTCTTATATGATACAAAACACTGTAGGTGCTATACATACGACTAAATTAGACATCTAACATAAATAGATAATGTGAAAAAGAAATACATACTTACATACAGGTACCATATTTACTGAGAAAAATCTGAGTGTAAGTGGACTCTCGAAGTTCAAACCTGTGTTGTTTAAGGGTCAACAGTGCTAGTATTGGAGCATGTAAGAGACTGTTGGGAGGGGTGAATGACAAACTGGAAGGACCAGTGTCTAGCCCTTGCAGCTTTTGGATACCCTTCACCATGCCAAACATCTGGGATGTGCAAATATCTAGACAGAGTTCCCCAAGGCACTGAGATGGTATTTAGCAGAGTCTCAAATCAGCGTAAAACTCTACTGGAAATGTGTGTCCAACACCTGAAGATTGGGGGAGATTGAGATGGTGGAAGTAGGAATCTCTATTCAGCTGCTAAAGAACATACCAGAAGCACAGAGATCTAGATTTTGTAATTTAATGTGAAACTGAACTAATGCTTGCAAGCAACTCCATTTAGCTTCTGGAACAAAAATACTAATAGTATAAATGTTTTAGGGACTCCCCTGGTGAAGCAGTGGTTAAGAATCTGCCTGCCAATGCTGGGGACACAGGTTCGAGCCCTGGTCCAGGAAGATCCCACATGCCGCGGAGCAACTAAGCCCGTGCGCCACAACTACTGAGCCTGTGCACCACAACTACTGAGCCCGCGTGCCACAACTACTGAAGCCCACGCACCTAGAGCCTGTGCTTCGCAACAAGAGAAGCCACCGCAATGAGAAGCCCACGCACCCCAACGAAGAGTAGCCCCTGCTTGCCGCAGCTAGAGAAAGCCCACGCGCAGCAACGAAGACCCAGTGCAGCCAAAAATAAGATTAAATTAAAAAAATATATATCTTTTAAATGTTTTGCCTTTGTAGTTCTAGGAGAGTTAAGATGGTACATATAAAGAACTCCACTTTTCTTCCCCAAACCATTCTGGAAATAAGATGTTTCTAGTTCTTATAGTTTGGTGGGGGAGTGGAGATGGTGAATATGAGATTCCATTTGCTGAGCAGCTTACTGAAATTACAGAGGTCTGGTTCTCGAAGGTTCTTGGTAATGGCTGACTATCTGGCGATCTGCCAGGTGGTTGATAATGGACAATCTGATAGATAATAATTTTTAATTGTCTCTTCGTATTGGGTACTCTGTTAGCTCCCGGCATCCTCTGCGCTGTTTGGCTTGTTTGCTTGCCTCTAGAGGTGCAGTTCTGTGAAAAATATTGTGGGGTGTGTGTGTGTGTGTGTGTGTGTGTGTGTGTGTGTGTGTGTGTGTTTGCTGGAACTGCTGGGCTGGTGAGTTTTTGAGTCCTGTATTTCCTTTTGACCAATAGCTGAAGTTGTAAAACCTAAGCTTGTAGTTCTTTTGTATGTGTGAAAATTTAGAGAGGGAAAAAAAGCCTTCTCTCTTCCTCACAAAAGCAAGATACAGTATATCTTTTACAATCACTTGTTTGTCTATAACTTTTTCTGTGTCCTTCTGTTTCTCAATCTCGGGGGACAGATACATCATAAAAGCTTATTATTATACGTTTCATCTAGCAAAATCTAGTGCAGGCACACAGATCTTTCTGATTCCTTTGGTAAGGGGAGAAAATGTATACAAAGACTGATGGAAACATTTTAAACTGGTTTTATATATTGATAACAAATGGGTCGACACTTTTAAGAGGGTCTTACTTGGTTTGGATAACTGAATGAAGGAGCTGGAGTATGTGATGGTCAGGGAATGATTGTTTCTGGATTTTTTTCGAGTTTCTAATCTTTCTGAGAAATCTAGAGTTTGGAGAACATGGCTTTCTCTCTCTTTTCTCCTCCACAAAATTAGGGAGGTCCCCCAAATATTAATATGAATCAGTTCAAGATGTGAGGCAGAGCTCCGTGTGCAACAATAAAGTGTGATTAAGTCTGAAAAGTTATGCCCCTAACTAGCCGCAACCTGCCTGAACAAGTACTACATACAACAAAGGGCACATAACAAAATAGACGGAGTTAATCCAACTATTACCTCCTCTTAAGGGTCCTAGCTTGCCCGAGAGTAATTGGTCTTCTAGAAGAAACATCAAACGAGCCGCAGTTGAGGACTGTACCGTAGATCCAGGCTTTCCAGAATAAACTGACATTGCCAACTGCTGTCAACCTGTACTTAAGGACTGAGGTAGGATTGCAGACACTTTAGTCCAGAAGCAGACAAATGCATGAAAGTGCACTGCTTAATTCAGGAGCCATACAAACCTACTTTGATTTAATTATGGATAATATTCTATTTCTGATGAGCATATCAAAAAGGTTTTTTTTCTTTATCTCTAGCCATCAGTTTTACTGCTAAACTTGTTCAAACTGTAATGAGATTTCAAAAATAGTTATCTTGTACCAGCTGGCCCCTCAGAATTCAGAAAAAGCAATCCCATAAAAGACTGTAATATAGATTATGTTAATAAGTAAAGGAAAACATAATAATGATTCTGTTATGATTAGTGATATACATTGATTACTCTTATCTACAAAACCACTCAGAACAATGTAACATTGGTTAAATATTATACAAAGTGTCTTACTGAGTTCTCTTTTTTCATAATCATAAAATTTTTTTGCATAGTTTCAATTAGAATCTGTTCTTTTTACTGGGTAATAATTGGATAAATCAGTTTATAACCGTGATTATGACTGTCTCATTTAAGTATGACAAGAGTTTTTTTAAGGAACAAGGTTGTTTGTTTTCTTTATTTGGGTGTTGAGAATTCTTTGTATACTCTGAATAAAACCCTTTTGTCAGTAATGTGACTTGTAATATTTTCTCCCAGTCTGTGACTTGTCTTTTTTTTTTCTTAATGGTGTTTTTAGCAGAATAAAAAGTGTTAATTTTGATAAAGTCCAATTCACTATTTTTTTTTTTACTCTTTTAGATTGTACTTTTGGTGTCTTATCTAAGAACTTAAAAAAAACCAACTTTATTCAGATATATTTCATATTGCATAAAATATAGCATAAGACTATGCATGAAACTCCATTTTTAGGTATACAATTCAGTAGTTTTTACTGCACAAGTGGATCACACACTTGTGCAAGAAACACCACCATCTAATTTTAAAGCGTTTTCATCACCCCCAAAAGAAACCCTGTACCTACTAGCAGTCACTTTCTGTTTTCCCCACCTCTACTTCTATCCCAACCTCTAGCCCCTGGCAACCACTCATCTACTCTCTGTCTCTGTGGATTTGCCTATTCCACGCATTTCATATAAACGCAATTATACAGCGTGGCCTTTTGTGACCGGCTTCTTTCACGAGGCATAATGCTTTCAAGGTTCATCCATGTTGTAGCATGTATCAGTGCTTCATTTCCTTTGATGCTTGACTAATATTCCATTGTATGCATATACCACATTTTGTTTATCCGTTCACCAGGTGATGGGCATTTGGGTCGTTTCCACTTCTTGGCCATTATGAATAATGTTGCCACGAACAGTCATGTAAAAGTGCTTGTGTTAACATATGTTTTCAGTTCTCTTGGGTATATACCTAGGAGTAGAATTACTGGCTAGTATGGCAACTCTAGGTTTAATTGTTTTGAGGGTCTGTCAAACTGTTTTATTTATTTATTTATTTATTCATTCATTTATTTCTGGCTGTGTTGGGTCTTCGTTTCTGTGCGAGGGCTTTCTCTAGTTGTGGCGAGCGGGGGCCACTCTTCATCGCCGTGCGCGGGCCTCTCACTGTTGCGGCCTCTCTTGCTGCGGATCGCAGGCTCCAGACGCGCTGGCTCAGCAGTTGTGGCTCACGGGCCTAGCCGCTCGGCGGCATGTGGGATCCTCCCAGACCAGGGCTCGAACCTGCGTCCCCTGCATTGGCAGGCAGACTCTCAACCGCTGCGCCACCAGGGAAGACCTGTCAAACTGTTTTACCAAGTGGCTGCACTATTTTGCATTCTCACAAGTAGCACAGGAGGGTTCCAATATTTCCACATCCTCATCAACATTTGTTATTATACATCTTTTAGATTATAGCCATTTTAGTGGGTGTGAAGTAGTGTCTCAAAGTGGGTTTTTAAAATTTTTTATTTTTCGCTGCTTTCGGTCTTCATTGCTGCACGCGGGCTTTCTCTAGTTGCGGTGAGCGGGGGCTACTCTTCATTGTAGTGCACGGGCTTCTCATTGCGGTGGCTTCTCTTGTTGCGGAGCACAGGCTCTAGATGTGTGGGCTTCAGTAGTTGTGGCACGCGGTATCAGTAGTTGTGGCTCGCGGGCTCCAGAGCGCAGGCTCAGTGGTTGTGGCGCATGGGCTTAGTTGCTCCACGGCATGTGGGATCTTCCCAAACCAGGGCTCGAACACGTGTCCCCTGAATTGGCAGGCGGATTCTTAACCACTGCGCCACCAGGGAAGCCCTGGGGTGTCTTTTTATATTGAGTTGTAGGAGTTCTTTATATATTCTGGATAATAGAGTTGTCAGATACATGACTTGCAAACATTTCCTCCTATTCTATGGATTGTCTTTGCACTTTCTTAATAGTATCCTTTGAAGCACAAAATCCTTAGGTTTTAAAAAATTCCAATTTAGCAATTGGACTTTATCATTTTTTCTTTGGTTGCTTGAGCTTCAGGGGCCATATCTAAGATATCAGTGCCTAATCCAAAGTAACAAAAATTTACATCTATCTCTTCTTCTAAGTGTTTCATAGTTTTAGTCTTACATTTAGGTCTTTGACCCATTTTGAGTTAATAGTATGAGGTAGAGATCAAGATTCTTTTCTTTTTTTTTTTTGCATATGAATATTCAATTCTTCTAGCACTAAGTGTCCAGAGACTATCATTCCTCCACTGAATTGCTTTTGCAACTTTGTAAAACAAAACAAAACAAAACAAATCAATTGGCCCAACTCCTTCAATGAGGGCTGCACATATTGCCTTCCTTCCAAAGAGTACAGTATGGAAATGGGGGAAAAGTAACTTTAGAGAAACCTTACAGACATCACCTTAGCTACATGACCAAACTAGCATCAACCCTCATGTGATTGCTGGGCATACCCCCAGTCTAATCATGAGGAGAACATCAGACATATTCCATTTGAGGAATATTCTACAAAATACCCGACCAACATTGCTCAAAACTGTCAAGGTTATCAAAAATAACAAGAGTACTGGAGATGTAATGTATAACCTGATAAATATAATGAACACGGCTGTATGTTATCTAATGAAATTTGTCAAGAGAATAAATCCTACGAGTTCTCATCGCACGGATATCTTTTCCAATTTCTTTAATTTTATATCTATAGGAGATGAGGGATATTCACTAAACTTACTGTGGTCATCATTTTATGATGTGTGTGAGTCAAGTCATTATGCTGTACACCTTAAATTTACAATGCTGTTTGTCAATTATACCTCAATAAAACTGGAAGAAAAAAATAATAAATAATTCACCATTTCTGTCACCAAAAAAAAAAATCTTGTTAAACTAATTTTACTAAATATTTTTAGTTGTTTAAATATTTTGTTGTTTGCCAACCAATGTAAATGAGGATGACAAGAGTTAAAAGTTACAATCAACTATCTGACTGTATATTGAGTTGAGATATAAGAACTTCTGGGAGAGTCCCGTTTCTTTCTTTTTTTTAAAAAAAAATAAATTTACTTACTTATTTATTTTTGGCTGCGTTGGGTCTTCCTTGCTGCGCGTGGGCTTTCCCTAGTTGCCGCGAGCAGCGGCTACTCTTCGTTGTGGTGTGCGGGCTTCTCATTGCGGTGGCTTGTGTTGTTGCGGAGCTCGGGCTCTAGGCGCCCGGGCTTCAGCAGTTGCGGCACATGGGCTCAGTAGTTGTGGCTCGCAGGCTCTAGAGCGTAGGCTCAGTAGTTGTGCCGCACGGGCTCAGTTGCTCCGCGCCATGTGGGATCTTCCTAGTCTAAAAAATTCTTGTTTAATGTGTCATTTAAAGCTTGTGTTTCCTTATTTATTTTCGTTTTGGATGATCTGTGCATTGGTGAAAGCGAGGTGTTAATGTCCCCTACTATGATTGTGTTACTGTCATTTCCCCTTTTATGGCTGTTAGCATTTGCCTTATGTATTGAGGTGCTCCTATGTTGGGTGCTTAAATATTTACAATTGTTATATCTTCTTTTTGGATTGATCCCTTGATCATTGTGTAGTGTCCTTCTTTGTCTCTTGTAATAGTCTTTATTTTAAAGTCTGTTTTTTTTCTGATATGAGAATTGCTACTCCAGCTTTCTTTTGATTTCCATTTGCATGGAATATCTTTTTCCATCCCCTCACTTTCAGTCTGTATGTGTCCCTAGGTCTGAAGTGGGTCTCTTGTAGACAGCATATATATGGGTCTTATTTTTGTATCCACTCAGCCAGTCTATGTCTTTTGTTTGGAGCATTTAATCCATTTACCTTTAAGGTAATTATTGATATGTATATTCCTATTACCATTTTCTTAATTGTTTTGGGTTTGTTATTGCAGGTCTTTTCCGTCTCTTGTGTTTCCTGCCTAGAGAAGTTCATTTAGCATTTGTTGTAAAGCTGGTTTGGTGGTGCTGAATTTTCTTAACTTCTGTTTATCTGTAAAGATTTTAATTCCTCTATTGAATCTGAATGAGATCCTTGCTGGGTAGAGTAATCTTGGTTTTTCCCCTTCATCACTTTAAATATGTCCTGCCACTCCCTTCTGGCTTGCAGAGTTTCTGCTGAAAGATCAAGTGTTAACCTTACGGGCATTCCCTTGTATGTTATTTGTTGTTTTTCCCTTGCTGCTTTTAATATTTTTTCTTTGTATTTAATTTTGGATAGTTTGATTAATATGTGTCTTGGCATGTTTGTCTTTGGATTTATCCTGTATGCGACTCTCTGTGCTTCCTGGACTTGATTAACTATTTCCTTTCCCATATTAGGGAAGTTTTCAACTATAATCTCTTCAAATATTTTCTCAGTCCCTTTCTTTTTCTCTTCTTCTGGGACTCCTATAATTCGAAGGTTGGTGCGTTTAATGTTGTCCCAGAGGTCTCTGAGACTGTCCTCATTTCTTTTCATTCCTTTTTCTTTATTCTGCTCTGTGGTAGTTATTTCCACTATTTTATCTTCCAGGTCACTTATCCGTTCTTCTGCCTCAGTTATTCTGCTATTGATTCCTTCTAGAGAATTTTTAATTTCATTTATAGTGTTGTTCATCATTGTTTATTTGCTCTTTAGTTCTTCTAGGTCCTTGCTAAACGTTTCTTGTATTTTCCTCATTCTTTTTCCAAGATTTTGGATCATCTTTTTTTTTTTTTTTTGGATCATCTTTACTATCATTATTCTGAATTCTTTTTCAGGTAGACTGCCTATTTCCTCTTCATTTGTTTGCTCTGGTGGGTTTTTATCTTGCTCCTTCATCTGCTGTGTGTTTCTCTGACTTCTCATTTTGCTTATCTTACTGTGTTTTGGGGTCTCCTTTTCGCAGGCTGCATGTTTGTAGTTCTCGCTGTGTTTGGTGTCTGCCCCCAGTGGGTAAGGTTGGTTCAGTGGGTTGTGTAGGCTTCCTGGTGGAGGGGACTGGTGCCTGTGTTCTGATGGGAGGGGTTGGATCTTGTCTTTCTGGTGGGCAGGACCACATCCAGTGGTGTGTTTTGGGGTGTCTGTGAACTTATGATTTTAGGCAGCTTCTCTGCTAATAGGTAGGGTTGTGTTCCTGTCTTGCTAGTTGTGTGGCATGGGGTGTCCAGCACTGGAGCTTTCTGGTCAGTGAGTGGAGCTGGGTCTTAGCGTTGAGACGGAGATCTCTGGGAGAGCTCTCACCGATTGATATTACATGGGGCTGGGAGGTCTCTCATGGTCCAATGTCCTGAATTCAGCTCTCCCGTCTCAGAGTCTCAGGTCTGACACCCGGCTGGAGCACGAAGACCCTTCTGGGAAGTCTGAGGTCTTCTGCTAGCGTTCAGAAGGTGATCTCCCCGTCTTACTCCTCTGCCATCTTGAAGTTCCTCCCAGCAGGCGGATTCTTAACTACTGCACCACCAGGGAAGCCCTGGATTCATTTTTAAATGGACTCTCAACCCAACCTCCTCATCTTAACACTGTGCCATTTCTTTATTCACACTAGGGGTACCTGATACCACCAATTCCTAAGACTTTTGTGGTTTTATGGTATAATTTGGCCTGGTTCTTACCTTTCCCCTATTGTTGCTTACTATTCAGTTTTTGTTTATTTTTTTGGCCTTGCCACACGGCTTTTGGGATCTTAGTTCCCCGACCAGGGATTGAACCCGGGCCTTCAGCAGTGGAAGCGTAGAGTCCTAACGACTGGACCGCTGGGGAACTCCTACTATTCAGTTTTCTTAAATGACTTATGTAATTTATCACTCTGTTGCTTTACAGCTTCCGAAATATTTAAGCTATTGTCTCCTTTCCCATGCATCCCATCCTCCTGAGTTTATAACTTCGAAGAAAATCCTTTATCGTTTTTTAATTAACCCTTGGGGAAGGATCACTCTGTTTAATCTGTCTTTTTTACCTAGAAGTCCCCTCTTGTTGGTTGTTTCCATTTTTCCTCCTATGATGAAAGCTGTCTAGCAGTCTGGTCTACTTATCTTTACTCTCCTTTCTGTCTCCCAGAGATGTTCCCCATCATTTACATGCTCACTCTCAGTGCCTGAGAGTACTCGTTACTCCCACCTTCACCAATATCTGGCTTCAGTATTCATTCATTCGCTCATTAATATATATATTGCTCATCCTCTATGCACGTGACTGAGTGGTAGGTGCTTGCCACCATCATGAGCAGGATGGAGCTTGTATCCTAGAGAGAGAGTTAAGAAACACATACTTTTTAAAAAGAAGAGTTACCGTTTGTGGAAAGTTTTCTAAAGGGAGTAAACTGGATCGCAGGGGGGGACTTGGGGTACCAGCTTCAAGACGGTGGTTGGAAAAGTACTCTCTGAAAAGGTAGCATTTGTTTATTTATTATTTTCTTTTTAAAAGTATTTACTGTGAGAATTTTAAACATAGGCAAAAGTGATTCCACTTCCAGTAATGAGCTCTCATACTTATCACAAAGTATCAACAATTGTTAACGTTTTGCCAGTCTAGTTTCATGTATTCCCTCCCCCCCATCTTTTTTGGCTTCAGTTCTTTAAAACAAATCCCAGACACATTATGTTACCCTTAAATTAATCTGCATCTCAATCTGATAGGGATTTTTTTGAACTTAATCACCAGTATCACACTTAACAAAATTAATAATTCTTTCACATCATCTGATACTCAGTACATATTCAAATTTCCCTGGTTGAGTCCAAGATGTCACTTAATAGTTGGCTTGTTCAGGTCAAGAGATCCAAACAAGAAGTCCTCACGTTGCATTTTGGCATGTCTCTTAAGTCCTTTATCTGGGAACAGTGAGTTTCTAATACTTTCAATAATTCTCTTTACTACCTGGGATTCTTCTATAAAAAGAACTTTCTCTCACCAGCTCATTGATTATTCTTTTTTAAAAAAATTTTTATTGGAGTATAGCTGATTTACAATGTTGTGTCAGTTTCTGCTGCACAGCAAAGTGAACCAATCATACATATACATACATGCACTCTTTTTTAGATTCTTTTCCCATATAGGTTATCATAGAATATTGGGTAGAATTCCCTGTGCTATACAGTAGGTCGTGATTAGTAATCTGTTTTATTTTAATTAATTAATTAATTTATAATTTTTTTTTGGCCATGCCATGTGGCTTGTTGGATCTTAGTTCCCTGACCTGGGATTGAACCTGGGCCCTTGGCAGTGAAAGCACCGAGTCCTAACCACTGGACTGCTAGGGAATTCCCAGTTATCTATTTTATGTATAGTAGTGTGTATATGTCATTCCCAATCTCCCAATTTGTCCCTGTCCCCTCATTGATTATTCTTGAAATGCAGAGATCACAGAGGAAGGACTGAATAAGTGCTGGATACTTTCACTTTAATTATCAAATTTCAGAGAAACAAGTTGGTGCACTACTAACCTCCATTGTTAATCAACAAGGTCTTGTTTGTTTGTTTAGCATCATTATGAATGCACATTTTTACATATCTAATGTGTTTTAATCCATTAAGATCTTTTTTTTTTTTTTTTTTTTTTTTGCCACACCATACAACATGCAGGATCTTAGTTCCCCCACCAGGGTCAAACCCATGCCCCCTGCAGTGGAAGTGCAGAGTCGTAACCACTGGACCGCAAGGGAAGTCCCCAAGATCATTGTTTTTTATGATACTCAAATTATTCCTTTAGGCCAGTGGCACCCCTTAGAGTTGGCTTCTTTGTCCTTTTGATGTGGTCCATAGATAATTCTTGAATAAGCATCCTGGCTTGCTAGTTCTCTTTCTGCACATACTCCTGGATTTATTTTCTCTACTCCTAAACTTCTTGGGGTATTTGCAAACCAGTCATAAACTTTGTCATCTCCAAGCCTTTTCCTGGGCCGATTTCTTTGCCTAAAATGACTTTTCCTATTTACGCCTCCCAACTGATTTAAGTATCTTTCAAGACTCAATGCCAAATGTTGGCTACAGTCTGGTGAGACCCTAATCATAGGAGCCACTTAAGCCATGCCTGATTCTTGACTATAGGAGTTGGGAGATAAATACGCATTGCCACTAGGTTTGTGGTAATATCGTTACACAGCAAGAGATGACAAATACACAACCTTTATGAAATTAGGTCCTGTGTCTTTTTTTTTTTTAATATTTATTTACGCTGCACCAGGTCTTAGTTGTGGCACGCAGGATCTTTTTTTATTTTCATTGCGGCATGCATGCAGGATCTAGTTCCCCGACCAGGGATCAAACCCGGGCCCTCTGCACTGGGAGCATGGACTCTTACCCACTGGACCACCAGGGAAGTCCCGGGTCCTGTGTCTTTTAGTTTGCTTGTAGAGAAGAAACTTTGATATTGGATAGGGGTGCTAGTTAATAGTAAAGTTTCATTAAAATGAAAGTTATACTTTGCCATGTTGGGAGACAGTTCTCCATCGGTCTTTCAGGTTGCCGCTTGTTGCTTCGGGGGCACTGTCTGCCCTTGTTCCTTTGTGTAGTGAACAGCCTTGGAAGATAGAGATAGTGTCTACTTCTTAACCAAAGGGCAGGTTTGCTCACAGCCTTAGAAGATGGAGATCGTGTCTCCCTTGGAGCCAAGGGCAGACATTCTTACTACCCATTATTAAAGATTTGGGTTTCCTAAGCTCTCTGTTCTTTCCTGTGATGCAATCCAGGGTGCATGTAGATGTCATCCAGCCTACACATCACTCTGTGGGAATTTGGACTCAGGGAACTGGCACAAAAATGCTGATGCTCTGCTGTAAGTAACAAATTATTCTTCATCTTTGACCCGGCAGTTTTCTGGTTTCTACCAGCATTTATGGAACTGTGGCAGGCAGAGAAGGTAAAAATCTCAAACCACTCAGAGTTCTTAAAAAGCTATAGATATGATGTACAGCACATATTCACTTGTGGAAATTGGAAAGCCCCCCCCGCTTTTTTTCAGCGGTGGGAATATAAATAATAATAATAAGTTCAAAGTTACCTCTGAACTTATTAACTAGTCAAGTGAGAATTCAAGCCTTGTAATTCTTCTCTCTCAGTGTATGGTGTCCCTTTTTCTCTACCAACTTCAACTACCCACCCTTACTGGGTAAAGTCTCACAATGGCTAAGAATACCTTTATCGGGACTTCCCTAGTGGTGCAGTGGTTAAGAATCCGCCTGCTAATGCAGGGGACACAGGTTCGAGCCCTGGTCCAGGAAGATCCCACATGCCCCGGAGCACCTAAGCCCGTGAGCCACAACTACTGAGCCCACGTGCCACAACTACTGAAGCCCACGTGCCTAGAGCCTGTGCTCTGCAACAAGAGAAGCCACTGCAATGAGAAGCCCGTGCACCTCAATGAAGAGTAGCCCCCACTCGCCGCAATTAGAGAAAGCCCGCATGCGGCATCAAAGACCCATCGCAGCCAAAAATAAATAAATTTATAAAATAATAAAAATAAAAAATGATACCTTTATCACGGAGGGATTTTAGAAAGTATTTCCTTAGTTGTTGCTGGTTACATTACCATACAGGGAATGACTACTTGGTGCCATTTATAGCTAATGCCTGCATTCAGTATCATATAACAACATATTCACTGTACTATGAAAAAGTCCATTACGGTCACTAGTTCAAGTCTTGCTGCCTACTAATTTAGCATTTATAGCCAAGAGATCCAGAGGTTTAAAGTAGGAAAATATTGCTGGATAAAATCAGAATTGGGAAGCAAGAACTTAAAACAAAAGGTACTAAGCAAATTAACCTCAGAGTTGCCTCTGTAAAACTGAGAGTTGAATCCAGTTGAGTTTCCACATGGCATCTACTCTCAATTTAATCTCTAATTACAGCTCTCTAAAATTGTTGTGTTTTTGTAGGGCAAAGTAGGTTACTGAGATTTGAAAAAGTAGCATTTACATTGTGGACTCAAAATATTGTAAACCGGGGCTTCCCTGGTGGCGCAGTGGTTGAGAGTCCGCCTGCCGATGCAGGGGATACGGGTTCGTGCCCCGGTCCGGGAAGATCCCACATTCCGTGGAGCGGCTGGGCCCGTGAGCCATGGCCACTGAGCCTGCGCGTCCGGAGCCTGTACTCCACAACAGGAGAGGCCACAACAGTGAGAGGCCCGCATACCACAAAAAAAAAAAAAAATATATATATATATATATATATATATGTATATATAGTAAACCTCTCTTTGAGAAGGGAAAATTTAAAACTGGGAAAGTAAATTCCCCTTTAAGATGGGACAAGCTTTGATTAAATGAATAAAACCTCGAATTTCCTAGATATTTAGACTTCCTGTTTGTTCAGTGCAGTGTTGTAAATTGCCCCGATGTTGAAACTGTTTTTACAAATACCGGTGAGACATATTTGGGCCAGCCAGGCTAGCCAGACGTTTGAATAGAGAAAACATTGTGTTTTATATGCTGCGGGGTTCATTACCCAAGGTCCCAGAAGGTTAGGTTTTGCTCAAATGCATGTGAAAACTGCCTCTTATGACTGCAAATTAGGGTGACCAGTGGTCCCAGCTTGCTTGGGATGTCTGATTTTAAAATGGAAAGTCCTGTGTTTCAGGGAACCCCAGTTCTGGGAAAACATCATAGGCGGAGGCCACGGAGAGGCATCTTGAGAGAATTTATTGGCAGACAAAGGAAGATCCAGGAAGAAGAGCTGTGCGAACCCTTTCAGTAACTCTATTCACAGACTGGACAATAAGCCGCATAGGACACACTTTGTGGACTGTGTTCTCGAAAACGTAGAGCTGAAGGCGAATTTGATGAGTGCTGATGCTTTAGCCCACGATAGAGAGAATGAAGGGAAGGGAAGGGAAGGATGAGAAGCACTGCATTGGCCACTGCCCAAAAACTCAGCTGACTGCTTGGCAGGCGTGCCCACTCAGCCACAGAGGATGTCTGGCAGGCTGTGCAAAGAAACCATGCTGTAGAACAGTCCACCAGAGGGAAAAGAAAAGGGAATTTATGTCTCTGGCTCCTTCCTGCCTTGCTCCTCTTGAACAAAATTTGCCTTGATCTAAATTTGCTCCCTACACTTTTGGGTTTATATCAGCTTGCACACCCCATGGGGAGGCATTCCCTCCAAGCCAGTGCCCCAGGGAGTGTGACAATGGCCTGATGGCACAGCAAAGCCAGGGCAGAGGGCCTCATCCTCTGTGGCAAGTGGCTGGTAGTGGGGCTGACAGGGCTGGTGGAACCAGCCTATGGTGTCCCTTTCTCTAGGAGGGTCCACGTATGGTCAGGCCATGGTGGTGGCTGAGGTGGGGCAAGAGGTGGAGGGTGGCACTCAGAGACTCTGAGAGGCAACTGGGATATGTCCTGATGTTGTTTCTCCCAGAAAGACCAGGTCAGGAAGAGGACTGGTAGGAAGAGGACTTAGAGGGGGAGTGGTGCTGAGGGGGGACCCTGTAGGAGGAAATAGGTAAAAGATAAAGGCAGAGCATTGTTAATGTGATTGTTAATTTGACCTCATGTGTACCCTCAGGGCAGGGATGTCTGGGGATATTTTGGTCTCAAAGTCTAAGATACACTAAGTTCTATCTTGATCCCTTTGGGCTGCTATACCATAAACTTATGAACAACAAATATTTATTCTTTACAGTTCTAGAGGCTGGAAAGTCCAAGATCATGGTGCTAGCAGATTCAGTGTTTGCTGAGGTTGTGCTTCCTGGTTCATTGACAGTCGTCTTTTTGCTGTGTCCTCCTTTGGTGGAAGGGGCCAGGGAGCTCTGTGGGGTCTCTTTCATAAGGGCACTAATCCCTTTCATGAGGGCTCCACCCTCATGACCTAAGCACTTCCTAAGGGTCCCACCTCCTAGTATCACCACATAGGCCATTAGGTTTCAACACAGGAATTTGGGGAGGAGACACAAATATTCAGTCCTCAGCAGGCTCCTTCCTGTTGGAGTAAAGCCTTCTGAAAAGAGGCCATTTGAGCTAAACCCTGAAGGTTGACATTTCAAATAAAGAGATGAGAATGAACCAAGATACCACGAAGTGCAAGATGTGTTTGGAGACCCTAAGGAGATAATTTTAGTGAAGACATAAAGTTTCAGGCAACTTTATATTTCTGGATAAGGAATTTGAACTTTATTTCTCAGGCAATAGGACGCCTATCAATCCTTTTAACATAGCGACACCACGCAATGGGAGATTAGAGCTCAACAGAGTTATACAGTTTCCACAAGTGTGATACTTTATGGTTGAATCCACAGACAGGGAGGGAGGGGTAAAGCTGGGGTTCTTAACCTGGATCTATGAATTGCTAGGGGAAGTCTCTGTGAAGCTCAGATTACTACACGCAACGTTTTTATGAGGACCTCTATACCGTTCATCAACTTTTCAAAAGGTCCGGACCCCCAAAAGGTTAAAGTGCACTGGTAAAGAGAGAAAATCAGTAGAGTCCCCACCGTCCCCCAAGCCTGCAGGCATATATCTCCAATTTGGGGGTCAGGAGGCGAGAGCGAAGTTGGCCAGAAAACCTTCTAATTCATAGTTATGACGCAGTTCAGGCTCGTACTGACATGACCTGGGGAAGATCTGGATGCCAGGAAGATCCTATCCCAGTACAGGCTGAAGGTACAAATAAATACCCAGCAAATTCCTCCTCGCTCTTCCTTCGTGCAACTGCGGAGGCGCTAGGACCGCGGGAACGCCGCTCGCTCCCGGCGAAGCCCCGCCTCGGCGCGAAGCAGGACGGGAAATTCAACATGGACGCGTCCATTTGAACAGCTCGCCTGAGTGGTTCTCCTGCACGCCTGCCTGTCATTAGCAGTCGTGTTCGCAGCTGCTGCCCAGTCTTCCTCCGGAATAGGGGAGGGAGAGGGAATGAGAAGCTGCAGCGGCCGAGGAGTCACCGTGACCGTCCCCGCCGCCACCCTCGGGCCCCCTCGGCCCCCGCGCCTCCGGGGAGCAGCCGGGGCTCGCCGCGCCTGACGCGTCCCGAGTCACACAGGTAAGGGCCCAGGCCCGCAGCGCCTGGTGGTTCATTGCCTGTCCGGTAGCTCTCTCACCCGACCCGAGGCCTACCCGCGCGCGGTGACCCGGAGGGCTGGGAGCCCGGGGCGGGCCCTGAGCGGGCGCCAGAGCCAAGAGGATCCCAGCTTGCGGGCTGGGCTTTACGGGGTGCACCTTCCTGCTCCACTCTGCGCCGGCTTCCTTCCTGAGCTAAACGCGGTGTCCCGTGTGGGCCTTAGCTTCTAGTTCAGCCCCTTGCCGCTGTGATACGATGTTCTGAGACCCAGGCTCTTAGACTGTTTCACCTGACCCTAAAGAGGCCGGGGAAGCTCTGCCTTTTTGCGGAGTCTCAACTCAAGGTGTCTTCTGTGTGCATTTGGGTTTACTCTTGAAGCAACTGTGTGGTTACCTCTGGCGGGGTAGTTTTTGTTCCTAGTAAGCAATGCTGATATCTTGTTTTATAGCATATCAATTTAATACAGTACTTTCATCTGTAGTTCTTTATGTTGTCCCCTAATAAGTAAAAACATAAAAATTTGGGGTATTGCAAAAGTATTAAATGTGTCGCCTTAATTAGTACAAAAAGATATTGTACTATGAAAATAACCATAATTAATATTTTTGTAATTTTCTCTCAACGTTTTTTTGTTTTTTTTTTTTTGCGGTACGCGGGCCTCTCCCTGTTGTGGCCTCTCCCGTGGCGGAGCACAGGCTCCGGACGCGCAGGCTCAGCGGCCATGGCTCACGGGCCCAGCCGCTCCGCGGCATGTGGGATCTTCCCGGACCGGGGCACGAACCCGTGTCCCCTTCATCGGCAGGCAGACTCTCAACCACTGCGCCACCAGGGAAGCCCCTCTCAAAGTTTTAATAGGATAACGTTTCAAAATTGTACAACTGAAGTCGGATGAACTCGCAAGATTTTTAATGTTGGTTATCCTGTTGACTAGAATATAAGAAGGCCAGCTGAATTTTATTTTTTTCTTGTAAGTTTTATAAGGTACTGTTTTAGTTATATCCCAAGTTCAGGTCTTCTCAATTCTGAATTTTAGCGGGAGGAAAATAAAAGTGTTTTGATTGTGGCATATGGTTATGTCAGGAATAGCATTTAATTCATAGCAAAATAACTTTGACCCTAGAGGAGCTGCATAGGAACTACAGGGGCTTTGAGATATTGCGGGAAAAAAACCCTACTGATGCCAAAAAGACCTCAGATGAGAAATATAAGTCAAATTTAGTTAAACTTTATTTTTTTTTTTTTTTTGCCGTACGCGGGCCTCTCACTGTTGTGGCCTCTCCCGTTGCGGAGCACAGGCTCCGGACGTGCAGGCTCAACGGCCATGGCTCACGGGCCCAGCCGCTCCGTGGCATGTGGGATCTTCCCGGACCGGGGCACGAACCCGTGTCCCCTGCATCGGCAGGCGGACTCTCAACCACTGCGCCACCAGGGAAGCCCTAGTTAAACTTTTAATTGTGAGTGCCATTTCAAACCCTTTAAAGTTGTCTGTGGTGCTGTGGTCAAACGTTGGTTTTGATCTGTTTGAGGATCGTAGCTTAAATGTGATGCCACAGAATCCATTTTTAATGTAGGTGTTTTCTTAGAGAGAGAACTGGCATCCACCTTATATACCACATTATACAGTGAATTTTACTAGCTGTCAACTGCTGTATGTAGAAATGTTTTGGAAGTAAAGGGGCATGGTTCCACCCACAGCTCAGCCACATCTTTATAGTGAGAAGCTGTACTGTAATAGGTTGTGTTAATTAAAAGCTAGGACTCATAAATTTGCTGCAAGTGTGGCTGTCCCATGGCCAGAGTTCTTCATGCCTTGGTTTCCTGTGTTTGGACCCCAAATTGGAATTGATTGTAGTCATATGTTTAGGTGGATTGGGGTGTCAAAACTACTGGTGACATTTGACAGTTTATTAGGTCTTTTGTGGATTGGTCAGCTGAAACGAGTAGTTCAACTTGTGACGAATTAGAAGTAATATGTGTTTTTTGGTGTTTTTTTGTTTGTTTGTTTCATTCCAATATGCCAGTGGTCCTTGAGGTGTGCTTTTCAAATGAGTTTCCAACAGCTGAACAGAAATGACCTTAAATGTTGAGAAGCCGGGCAGTCATGGGACTGTAAAGTACAACTTGTCTAAATACTTCATATGTGAAGTGTGGAAAAACTAGCATATAGTAGTAGGAGAATAGGACAGGTGTTGTGGGATGTAAGTGCTTGTCTCAACCCAGCGGTTTCCTTTGGTGGTAACCGTCTATTGGTCAGTCTCCAACTAAAATGTGGCAATAACTGTAATCACCTGAGAGTCAGATCTGGAATGACCTTTGATGTTTTAATTACTTGTACACCTCCAGTGTAATAGGATTGACACTCATCTAAGGATTAATGACTCTTCTGTAAACTTTTATGATATTTTATTCTGGTTTTAACTCTAGAAGCTGACCAGAGTGTGTTTGAATTCATACAGAAATAATGTTGATATTTGGAACCCATGTCGAACTTCTATGAAGAAGGGGCAACAATGATTGCAGCCGGGGATTTGCAGGAATTTGTTCCTTTTGGTCGAGACCACTGCAAGCACCACCCTAATGCTTTGAACCTTCAGCTTCGCCAGCTGCAGCCAGCGTCGGAGTTATGGTCTTCTGATGGTGCCGCTGGCTTGGTGGGATCCCTTCAGGAGGTTACGATCCACGAGAAACAGAAGGTTCCGTTAAGTTTCCCATTGTATTTTTGAAATATAGAATGTTGTGATCTACTTGTAATTTAAGGCTACCTGCAACTGAGAAATGAGTATAATGCTACTTCTAGGGTAGTGGTTAAGATTTGGTAATTTCAGTCAAGACTAAAATAATGACTTCATTGTATTATGGTGTCATAACCGTTTATTTAGGCATATAACTCATGGTTTTATAATAAGTGCTATGATTATGGTCCATTCTAAACCTCTTTCTCTTCCCTTAGTATGTGGGGACCAGATTTCATGTTGTTTGATTATTAGATGGTAGAGTTAGAAATGGTCCCTGCTGCAAAAAGACTTACATGTTTCTTGAGGACAAAGAAAATGCCACATAAGTAGATAGAGTACTAGTTCTTAAATAGGAGAATGAGATGTTAGCGTGTGTCAGGAAATCAGTCTTTCCCACCTTATTCCACTTTCATTCCTTTTGGGATACCAAAATCTCAGGGAGAGGAAGTCTATGTAGTTAGAAATCTGAACCTTTCTCTCTCCCATTTATTTTGATGAGTGGGACAAGGGAAGGAAGGTGAATGTATATTTAGTTGTGAAGCAGGGAAATCTACCCTGTGAATAAACTCCCCCAGTGATTCCCATGTGCACCTTCCTGCCCCCTCTCCATCACTTCCCCATGCACCTAATATACCATTTTAGTTTCCCTAGCATGTTGGTTTCATTTTTTGATCTATAGATATGGTATAATTTTTGTTTGTTTATATTTGGGGCAAATAATATAGTAGTGTAATATAAAACATCCTGTAAGGTATATAATACACATATGCACACACCCCACTTTGTTAATCAGTGGCACTAAGCTTCTAAGAATTGGGCTTAGATTGAGTCTTACTCCCCAGGCAAAGAGAGAGTAGGAAACTTGTCTCTGAATGATTATTTGATTTAATTAATAAATCCTGCTCCATACTTTGGAAAAAAGTGCTTGAACATGTCCTACATGTGTTAATTTTTAAGGAGAGCTGGCAGTTAAGGAAAGGCGTAAGTGAAATTGGAGAAGAAGTAGATTACGATGAGGAACTCTATGTGGCTGGAAATATGGTTATCTGGAGCAAAGGAAGTAAAAGCCAGGCATTGGCTGTTTATAAAGCGTTTACAGTTGACAGTCCTGTTCAACAGGTGAGTTGATTTGAATTTTAGCGTTTGATTGACTGCTTAACACTTAAAAAAGTTTTTGTCCTAAAATTTAACAGAAACAATAAAAACAGTGTAATGGTCCCAGCAGCTGGGTGTCCATTTAAAAAATTTCATTTGTTTTCTGTATCATCACTTTTTTTACATCATCTTTTGTCAATTTAATGATAGTCTTTAAACACTGTTCTTGAGTAATTCAATTTGTTATTCTCAGTAAAAATTTCTAAGACATTGAGGGTACAAAGAATACTGTAACACATGATGATTATAATTGATTACAGAGTATTCAATAAATAAAAATCTGGTTCCTAGTGATAATCAGAAAGAGAAAGAAAAAACCTAACTTGTTATCATTGCAGTTGGCTATTACACCTAACTCTATTATGAAAATCGGTAAAGGGAAGGAATTAAGCATTTGCCCTGCCTTTCTAGGAAGACGTGCAGTTCATCTTGAGTTAATGAAGGAACACCCTTTTTTATGGACGAATGCCAGCTAATATAGAAAGAAGGGTAGAGTTAAAAAATCACCACTTTGTAACCTCCAGTGTAATAATGGATTCAGAAAAGGATTGTTAATGGATATTAACACTCTTGGGTGAAAGGATATTACCATGGCACCAAGGTATTACCCTATGAATTACTTGCTAAAATGGACTGGACATCAGGTGCTAGAAGAAAATTACATTATTTTTCCTCAGGTGGGATGACGGTTTTGTGGTTATATAGGAGTACATCTTTAGTTTTAGGAAATGCACGATGAAGTGATTAGGGGTAAAGTGTCATGATGTGTGCAATTTTCAAATAGCCCCTGCCCCCTGCAATTCCACGTGTACTCAAATGCCCTTAAACAGGTACGGCAGAACTCAGGTGAGACAGATGTTCACTGTACTGTTTCATCTTTTCTTACTGAAAGTTTTTAGAATATCAAGTTGGGGGAGAAGTGAAAACATTTTTGTTGGTTGCATTAATTGTTAGGCTACTGACAGGAGGTTTTTAGAAGCTTTTTACTCATGTGAAGTTCCCCATTTGTAGACACTGAAATCGTACCTCGACACTGCTTTTTTTTTTTTCCATGAACTATTTCCTGATGAGTGTTGTACTCTTCTAACAATTTATTAGGAAGGGTCAACTGAATTATTCCCAAATTTGAGAGCATGTGTGAAAGCATTTCCATCCAGGAGTGTCAAAGCCAGTGCTCTTTTTGCTGATGATTTCCCCCTCATGTAACATTGTGAATGTATTTAATACCACTGAAAAATGGTTAAGATGGTAAATTTTATGTTATGTATATTTTACCACAATTAAAAAGACACATAAAAATGCCATTAAAAATTTCAATAAGTGATTGTCAGTTGAAGTTTAACGGCTTTTCCTAGTTTGTATATATATTTTTAAGATGGGCCCTTAAGAAAGGGAAATGTTTTTCTAAACATTCTTTCTGGCGAGTCAGAGAATGACAAGATTAGGTAAGTCTGGAGATTATAAAATAGCTTGGCAATTTTCAACTCTTCTGATAATCTTAGCTTTGTATAGGATATAGGGTTTACTACAGGTTGAACCACTATTTGAATTCACTTTTGCTGCAAAGCTATCTAGTACGTTTCTTGATTTTGTTTTCCCTTTTCTTTTTATTTGCAAGCATAGTTTATCTTTCCTTAAGATAGTTATCATTAATTAGTCTAATTTTATCTTATTTTTCTTTGTTCCCATGGTATATGTGTTGAGCTGATGAGGAGGGACCGTTATGTAGGTGACACTATTATTTAGATACCATTAGTTAATAGGTTATTATTTAGATGTCATTTTCCTAGGTAAGCATTTTGTTTTGATTTTAGGCATTGTGGTGTGACTTCATTATATCACAGGATAAGTCTGAAAAGGACTACAGTAAGTTCCTTTTTGAAATTTTATTTGATCTTATGATGATTCCAAATGTTTATCTCATTTTTTTTCATTCAAAATAAGTAAGCCACTAATAATGGTGGGTTAGCGCAAGCATTTTTATATTGTGCATTAAAGAATTTGTGTTGTTGGGAATTGCAATTCATTTATTTTTAAAACTATTTATTTATTTATTTATTTATGGCTGTGTTGGGTCTCCATTGTTGCATGCGGGCTTTCTCTAGTTGCGGTGAGCAGGGGCTATTCTTTGTTGCAGTGTGCGGGCTTCTCATTGCGGTGGCTTCTGTTGTTGCAGAGCACGGGCTCTAGACGCTTGGGCTTGTAGTTGTGGCTCTCGAGCTCTAGAGCGTAGGCTCAGTAGTTGTGCTGCACAGGCTTAGTTGCTCCGCAGCATGTGAGATCTTCCTGGACTAGGGCTGGAACCCGTGTCCCCTGCATTGGCAGGCAGATTCTTAACCACTGTGCCACCAGGGAAGTCCCGGGAATTGCAATTTATGATTATTGGGATTTTTGTTTTGAAAACAATGCATATATCTTGTTGTACTCTCTCTTTTCAGGTAGTGATGAAGTAGAAAAATGCATATGTATATTGCAAAGCTCATGTATTAACATGCATAGCATAGAAGGAAAGGATTACATAGCTTCTTTACCTTTTCAGGTAAACTTGAGTGTTTCAGTGTTTTTGTGTTTTACTGGAGAATATTCTTGAATTAATTGGTTTCAGAAGTATTGCTACTCTCATGTCTTGTAATCAAAAATGTTATTTTTACTGAAATAAACTTGTAGTGGCTTACCATTTCCATCCTTTGTCTTAAAAATAAATTATTTAGTGAAGTGAATTATGAAGTCTTTTCTGAGAGGTTTTTTTTCAGTTTAAGTGACATAGAAGAAATCATTTTGGTTTTATTCAAGCACTTGAGCAATATTAGTCTTTCTCCTGTTTCTCATTATCTTTTTCATGCCCTAATGCTGTTGTTACACTTTAATCACACTGTCACTTTGGTACTGATATTAGCTACTGGCAGGAATTTCAGGTCGAACTTCTCTTCCTTAGATTTGATTTTGTCTTAGACTTACTTGTTAGAATTACTTAAAAAAATTATAGTTAATGATTGTTACTTTGCAAAACTCTTATTAAATTGGAAGGAAATCTAATGTTCTGTAATGTTTCGTAAAAACATGTTATAAAGAATAGTTTCTTTTACTTCTGTTTTTTTCCTCACCCTTTTACCCAATAGGTTGCAAATGTTTGGCCCACGAAGTATGGCTTGTTGTTTGAACGAAGCAGCTCTTCACATGAGGTTCCTCCAGGCCCACCCAGGTATGCAGGTCAGAATATGATTCCTTGGGCTTTTTTTGGTTGGTTCTAAGGTAAAATTGTTTACCCAAAAGTTTGGGATGATGATAATTTCCATGCTGTCAGCACAGATAGATGCCTTTTTCTCTCATCTCAGCATTGTACCCTTATGAGTTCTACTTCTCACTTGGCTCTTAATTATCTACAGCTTTTTTCCCCAAGTAGTAAAATTGAGCAAACACTTGGCTTAAAGATAACAAAACTCAACTCTTAGCTCTGCCATTTTTTCCATCATGTTACTTTGGGCAAATCATTAGCTTTGGCTTTAGTTTCCTTATCTGTTACAGGAAGAATACTGTCATTTATTTCTTAGGATTTATGCAGTAATTTAACAAGCTAATGTATATAATCTCTTGACATAGCGCTTCTTATGTCTTAGGTGCGTAATAAATTATAGTGTGTTTACTTTGTCTCCCTAATCAGCTGTGAGTTCGTTGACGGGCAGGAACATACAGTACCTGTCACAGTGTGGTGCAAGTAGTAGACACTGAGTTTTAAGAAAACTGCTTATAGATTTTAATCTCTCTCTGTGTTTAGATAGAAGGTCTGTTTTTTCCTCTTTTTTCAGTCACTCCTTAAGAAAATGCAGCCATTTCATTTACTTGAAGTGTTTCTTCTTTTTATTTTTAAATACTCTCTTTTGTCAATAGGTCTAGAAGACGAAATTTCTTTCCTAGTTGTTAGAGACACTGCCACTAAGAGAGGTTTTTAAAAAAAAATGACTGCCTTATGCCCATTACTCTGCTTGTTCTGAAAGGTGTTGACTGCTGCTCAGATACTACCTGGGCTACACTGAGTTCCGTGTGTGTGTGCGTGTGCGTGTGTGTGTGTGCGCGCGCAAATTTACCCTGCATAAGAGGAAAGATTTCTAGGAATAAAATAGAAGATACTGTGAAAAACAGTAGGTCAAAAGTTTTTAGAGGGTTGCTTTTTGAGATGGTAGGTTTCTAGTTGTTAGTGTAATCTGCAGAAGACATTTCTTTGCAAGGAAAGTACAAAATTTGTGCACAAATGGAGTCATCTTACGTTGGTGATTATTTATTTGTTCTTTACTAGAGAACCTTTACCCACTCTGTTCAGCATGCTGCATCCACTAGATGAAATCACACCTCTTGTTTGTAAATCTGGAAGTAAGTGTATATTTATAAATTCTTTTACGTAGGCTCTCTTTTAAGTTTGGGGCTGGGGAGGAAATAAAGGAGCTTATGAAAATTAGATTTCTTTTATAAAAATAATATAATTTAAGCATTTAAAAATAACTCTTATTATGAAAATAATTCATATTAATTAATTCATTGAATACCCTGGTATTAATTGTTTTAACAGCTATTCTTTTAGTAAAAATAGAGCCTATACATCAACCAGAAATACTGATATATTTTCTAACTTACCTGTAGATGACTCTGGACTTTGTTCCTTAGTAATTAGTAAGTAAATGAACAATACTTAGATAAACTAAAATCGTTTCCTTTTTTTGGAATAAAGAAATGTAGGGCCTTAGACCTTTACTTTGGAAATTTTTAATATTTCATTTTCCCTGCTCATAATAACATAATTTGCTGGGACTCAGACTTTTAATAGTTCCTAGAGGTATTTCTAGATGCTTGTTTTAAAATTTTAAATGTGACCAAACATAGGCTATTATGAATAATGAGGACTTGAAGGCTAAAAAAAAATATTTATATTCTTTGACCAATTTTACTTTAAGGACTTTATCCCAAGTATATATTCTGAAATACCACTGAGGTTTTTATCTTCTATATCAGGGCTTGGCAAACTACAGCCTGGGGGCTAAATCCAGTTTATTTTTCTAAGACTTAAGAGCCAAGAGTGGTTTTTACCCTTTTAAAAGGTTGTAGAAAACAAAAAAAATTATGCTACAGAGTCAGTATGTCTGCAAAGCCTAAACTATTTACTCTTTGGCCTTTTACAGAAAAAGTTTATTGATAATTCTATATTATACTGCTAACAACTACAAACAACCTAAAAAAACATGTCAGAGTGTGTGATTGAATGGTATGCAGCCATTATTGATCATGTTTTTGAATAATATTTAATGACCTCAGGAATTGCTTATTCATAATGTTAAGTAAGGTACAAAACTAACTGCAATATCATCCTAATTTTGTAAGAACATAAAAAATATGTCTGTATAGGAAAAAAAAAAAACTCAGACGAGTGCTCCCAAAATATATTAGTAGAGGTTGTTTTGAGTGGAATTATGAATGATTTTTATTTCTTTCTTTATAAAGTACTCCTTTTATAAAATAATTCTTTTAAAATTTTTCAGTATTTTAACTGAGAGGGCAACATTTAGGAGACAGTCAAATAAGGATGTAGAAACCAGTTTATGGTACTGTAGATGTAAAAGCTGGACTCACTAGGAAAAAACTTATTTTGCATGTGTATCCAGTAAAGCAGAAACAGTAGTGTACTGTTCAGCACTGTTTGAATAGTTATAGTAGAGAACAGATTTCTTAGAGAAGAAAAGAACCTGTAAGGAAGTCAAACTTGGTCGAATGGTTGAGTGTAATTTAAGAATAAGTCAGTTATTAAAGGAGTCATGGACCTTTTACCTGTGGCTGATGAATTTAATGGTTTAGTCAGCACAAACCTTCAACATTTAGTTGCATGTGTGTGAAATCAAAACTCGTAAGATTCTCATCTTTAATATATTTTAAAGGAATTGATGCCCAAATAAATTTATTAAAAATTGAGGGTTAATTATGTAATATATTAATAGATTTTTGTGCCTTAATTGCCTTGATTTCTCTTTATCTTTAGGAATTGCAAGAAGTCACTTCATAAACAACAGTCTTGTAAAAGTCCATTGTGCTATACCTGATCATTTCTGTTCTGTCTTTAAGGTCTTTTTGGTTCATCACGGGTACAATATGTTGTAGATCATGCAATGAAAATTGTTTTTCTCAACACTGATCCCTCCGTTGTAATGACCTATGACACCGTTCAAGGTTTGCATTCTGTGTGGGCTCTCCGGAGAGTCAAAACAGAGGTAAGGGTGAAGGCAGATCACTTCTTAATAGAAAAGGATAGTTAATACTAAAAACTTTGCAGGTTTTTAGAAGAATCACTTGTGAAATAGGTTGAATGCTTTAGGTAAAAAGATATTATATCTTTAATAACTGGCAACTACCCTGCATTCTCACAAGGAAATTGCCCTTTTAATCTAATTATTTTCTGCCCCCTCCCCCTTTTCATTTTGACTTAAGGAAGAGAATGTTGTTTTAAAGTTCTCTGAACAGGGGGGCACCCCACAGAATGTGGCCACCAGCAGCTCGCTCACAGCACACCTCAGAAGCCTCTCCAGGGGAGACTCCCCCGTGGCTTCCCCCTTCCAGAACTACTCCTCCATCCACAGCCAGAGTCGCTCAGCCTCCTCGCCCAGCCTACATTCCCGCTCACCTTCCATTTCCAACATGGCAGCTCTCAGGTGGGAATTAAGTGTGGAAGCATTTCCTTGCTTTAAACAAGACATCCCAAGAAAAAGATACCTTCTTTTAAAACTTTCTCTTGTGATTTGAAGGATTTAAAATTTCTGTTGACAGATCCTGAGTATCTTTTAGAGAAAACAGCATTATTCCAGTTGTGCTATTTTTACTAAGACTTCCAGGCCTACTGTGTTACTTTTTCACTGAGTTATATTTAGAGACTGCCAGTGCTTGTTGTAAGAGTGCCTCATTTTTACCACTAAGTGGCAGCAGTTTGGTGAATATTAATTACAGAAATTTTTTGGTACTGTTTTCTTTTGTCTTAATTTGCATTAGCTTTTCTTTTGTTTTTGTTAATATCTGTCTGGTACAATAGGGACATAGTTTTGTTGGTGTGTATATGTTTGAATGTATAGGAACATAGTTTAAACTTTTTTGAATAATATTGGTATAAATAATTGATTTTCTGAGGCAGAAAATGAACTGATCTTCAGTTAAAGAAAAAGAATTCTAACAGGAATTCTAAATCCTTAGAATATAATAAAGCATGTTGACAAACCGTTTAAGTAGCTACTCCTTTTTAAAAAAATTGTATTTCTGACTGGGTTTATGTTATGAATACTCTCCATACATAGAATTTGGAAAGCTTTATTAGAAAGTGTGTTATATCAGCCTGTGTTATTAATTGTGGTGCACTCTTTTCTCTTTATTTTGCAGTCGTGCTCATTCTCCAGCCTTAGGAGTGCACTCTTTTTCAGGGGTGCAAAGGTTCAACCTTTCAAGCCATAATCAATCTCCAAAGAGACACAGTATTTCTCATTCTCCAAATAGTAATTCTAACGGCTCCTTTCTTGCACCAGAAACAGAGCCAATTGTTCCTGAACTTTGTATGGACCATTTATGGACAGAAACGATTACTAATATAAGGTTTGGAGTATATATTTTTATATTCAAAGAAAAATGATACTAAAAGTTTTAGAAAATACTTGGCATTTTGTGTAAAGCTTCCTTTGAGTATAAGCAGTTATGAATATTTCTAAAATACATAGAGATATATATTAAAGGCTACCTCAGTTTCAGTAGAGGGTGTTAGTGATATTAAGGTGATCATAAAAATATTCTTTTGTCATTTGCTATTTCTTCCTTAGTAATCTCTCAGATTTGAGGTGTTTGATGTTTTAGGGAGAGACAACTAATTTCTGTAGATTAGGAAACTTGGGAATTTATAACATTTTTCTTAAGTTTTGTCTTTATGTTAGTTGAGTATCAGCTGTTTTTCTGGGAAACACAACTCAGACCTCTGTTCCATGTGACCTTCCTCCTTTTATGTTCTCTTTAATCAGTCATTCAGTCAATGCCAGTGTGTGTACTGGTGGCTGTGGTTTATCAGCAAATAAGTTGCTGTCCCTGTCCTCAGAAAGAGACAGCTGGAGGATGGTGGCACTGCTCATCTGCTGGTAGGGCTTTGGAAAGATGACTAGGTATTCCCTGGGTGGGTAAGCGAGGCAGTACACAGTAGTTAGAGGGGATCAGAAGAAAAGTGCAAAAGTGTGAATGTGTGGTTTGTTCAGGGAATTAAAAATACTCTCCATTTGTTTGTGCAGGAGGAGGGGAAAGGGCTGCGAAAGAGGAGGTGGAGACAGATGGCCTTTTGGGCTGTTCTGTTTGATGAGAGCTGTAAGAAGGTGCTTTATATGTGGGTCATAAACTCAGGGGTCAGAGCAGTCACTTATCAGTGGTGATTGAGGCAAGACAGGTGGATTGGAGTTTATGGAGTGTGTAGAGGTTGGGTTCGAGGAGGGCCTGTGGATGAGCTTGCAGTTGCAGGGGTTCTGGTAACCCTCAGGAATCAAAGATAGTAATCATGGGGATGTGTGGTGTATAGGCCTTTTCTTTAGCGGAGGGTTTAACATTCATTAGATTCTCAGAGTCTGTGGCCTCCGAATAGTTAAAACCAGGCTGTGTAGAATCAGAAGAGGGCTAGTGACTAAAGTCTTGGAAGCTTAAGATTTGGGAGGGGTGAAAAGAGATAAAGCTGCTGCAGAGAGACAGAGCAAGAGAGGTCAGGTGGGGGAAGCAGCAGGACATGTCATGGAACACAAGAAAAGTGGCTTTTGAGAAGAAGATGCCAATGTTGCCAGGTGCTGGTGAAGTGTGGCACTCTTAGGTGAGCTCAGAGAGGCAGTACCTGGATGGCAAGGTCACTGGTGACCTTGGCCAGAGCACCTGGGGGTAGGGGTCTAGGGTGGAGTGGAATGGGGTGGAAAAAGTAAATGGGGACCGAGGAGGTGAACATAGGTATACAGACTGTCCAGGGAGTTTGCCTTTGAATGGGAATGAGGATACAAAACTAGCTGAGGGAATCTCAGGGTCAAGGGAGAGTTTTGTTTTTCCTGAACTATGTTAGAGAAAATTAGTCTTCATTTTTGCCCTTAAATACCTAAGTGTGTTTCTCTAAAAAGTAAGGACATTTTCTTACCTAACCATGCTACCATTTTTACACCCAGCCAAATTAACAGTAAGTCCTTTATATAATCTAATATTTAGTCCATCTCTGTATTTAAAGACTCATTTTAATATGAGAGAGTAGGCTACGAAAAGACTATATACCCAGAGCAGGGAAAGCACTGAAAATACAGCTGGCTGTACGGCCTTAAGCTCTCCACATCCGAGTAGAAAGACAAGCGCATGTTCTTAGGCTGGCAGGTCAGGGATAGGCAGTTGGAGGAAAGGAAAGATGTGAGTACAGTGTTGAAGTATGTTCTATTTTTATATATATAAAATAAAAATTTCTTATAAAATAAAAATTCCTTATATATAGAATAAAAATTCCCTGTATTTAAAAATCATTTGTCTTTAAATACCTTATTGCTAAGTTGGATATATTGCAGATCCTTATTGTACAGAGTTACAAAGAAATTTTTGAGAATAGAGAATTTTTGAGTATGGGTTAAAAAAAAGGGATGAAGTGGAGCCTAATCTGAGAGAGAGGATAGATTGGAGAGGTCATGTTATAAAATGTCTGACCCCTTAGACCCTGTAAGAGGTTTAAGATCTCTTCAAGTTTGCATTACTTTAGCAGTAGGCAGCTTGCATAATGTGGAATTAAAAAGTCTGTTGGTAATGATTACATTTATTGTAATTTTTCCCCAAAAAAGCTGTGTAGTGGACTCAGAGTCAAAGAGCTGAAAGGAATCTTAGAGATCATGAAGTTCAATTCTTAGAACTGCTTTTGTGTTTTCAAGGTTATTGCTTGGCCCAAGTAGTATTTCCTGTAGAATATTTTCAAAGACTTCTAATAATTACTATGGTAGATTTTTAAGTGAGTGCCAACAGTTTCTTTATTAATATTATCTATTACAGGGAGAAAAATTCACAGGCCTCAAAAGTCTTTATTACATCTGATCTATGTGGGCAGAAGTTCTTGTGCTTTTTAGTAGAGTCCCAGCTCCAGTTACGGTAAGTGCGTTTATGTATCTCATTTATTTGGTATAAATAAACTTAGGACTGTTTTTTCTTTTTCTTTTTCTCTCTCTCTCTCTCTCTCTTTTTTTTGACTTAAGTAGCTTTATTGAAATAATTTACATACCATAAAATTAACATGTTTTAAGTGTACAGTTTAATGATTTTTAGTAAGTTTACAGTTATGCAGCATCACCACAATCCAGTTTTAAAAATTTCTATCACTTTAAAAAGATCTCTTGTGCTTGACTTGCATTCAGTCTCTGTTCCCATTCCCAACCTCAGGCAACCAGTATATAGGCTTTCTGCCTCTGCAGATTTGCCTTTTCTGGATATTTTATGTAAATAGAATCGTACAATATATAATTTTTTGTGTGTCCACCTTCTTCCACTTAGCATGTTTCTTAGGGCCTACCATGTATAACATGTATAAATATTTTATTCCTCTTGCTTTGTAGTATTGTATAAATATACCACATTTTGTCTATCTAGTCATTAGTTGATGGGCATTTGGTTTGTTTACACTTTTTTGACCATTGTGAATTATGGCACTATGAACATTGGAGCCAAAGCCTTTGTGTGGACATACATGATTTCATGTAGATAGATAGGTAGATAACTAGGAGTGGATCAAATGATAAATTCATTGTAAACTTTTAAAGAAATTGCTAAATTTGTCTTCCAAATAAGCTGTACCATTTTACATTCCCACCAGTAATGTTTGAGTGTTCCAGTTTCTTCATCCTTGACAAGATTTCTTTTTTAAATTTTTGAATATTATTTATTTTTTTATACAGCAGGTTATTATTAGTCATCAATTTTTTACACATCAGTGTATACATGTCAATCCCAATCACCCAATTCATCACATGACCATCCCCAACCCCCTGCGGCTTTCCCTCTTGGTGTCCATACATTGGTTCTCTGCATCTGTGTCTCAACTTCTGCCCTGCAAACTGGTACATCTGTATCATTTTTCTAGGTTCCACATACATGTGTTAATATACGATATTTGTTTTTCTCTTTCTGACTTACTTCACTCTGTATGACAGTCTCTAGATCCATCCGCGTCTCAACAAATGACCCAATTTCGTTACTTTTTATGGCTGAGTAATATTCCATTGTATATATGTACCACAACTTCTTTATTCATTCGTCTGTTGATGGGCATTAGGTCGCTTCCATGACCTGGCTACTGTAAATAGTGCTGCAGTGAACATTGGGGTGCATGTGTCTTTTTGAATTATGGTTTTCTCTGGGTATATGCCCAGTAGTGGGATTGCTGGATCATATGGTAATTCTATTTTTAGTTTTTTAAGGAACCTCTGTACTGTTCTCCATAGTGGCTGTATCAATTTACATTCCCACCAACAGTGCAAGAGGGTTCCCTTTTCTCCACACCCTCTCCAGCATTTGTTGTTTGTAGATTTTCTGATGATGCCCATTCTGACTGGTGTGAGGTGATACCTCATTGTAGTTTTGATTTGCATTTCTCTAATAATTAGTGATGTTGAGCAGCTTTTCATGTGCCTCTTGGCCATCTGTATGTCTTCTTTGGAGAAATGCCTATTTAGGTCTTCTGCCCATTTTTGGATTGGGTTGTTTGTTTCTTTAATATTGAGCTGCATGAGCTGTTTATATATTTTGAAGATTAATCCTTTGTTGATTCGTTTGCAAATATTTTCTCCCATTCTGAGGGTTGTCTTTTCATCTTATTTATGGTTTCCTTTGCTGTGCAAAAGCTTTGAAGTTTCATTAGGTCCCATTTGTTTACTTTTGTTTTTACTTCTATTTCTCTAGGAGGTGGATCAGAAAAGATCTTGCTGTGATTTATGTCAAAGAGTGTTCTTCCTATGTTTTCCTCTAAGAGTTTTATAGTGTCTGGTCTTACACTTAGGTCTCGAATACATTTTGAGTTTATTTTTGTGTATGGTGTTAGGGAGTGTTCTAATTTCATTCTTTTACATGTAGCTGTCCAGTTTTCCCAGCAACACTTATTGAAGAGACTGTCTTTTCTCCATTGTATATCCTTGCCTCCTTCGTCATAGATTAGTTGACCATATAGGTTTGTGGGTTTATCTCTGGGCTTTCTATCTTGTTCCATTGATCTATGTTTCTCTTTTTGTGCCAGTACCATATTGTCTTGATTATTGTAGCTTTGTAGTATAGTCTGAAGTCAGGGAGTCTGATTTCTCCCGCTCTGTTTTTTTCCCTCAAGACTGCTTTGGCTATTCAGGGTTTTTTGTGTCTCCATACAAATTCTAAGATTTTTTTGTTCTAGTTCTGTAAAAAATGCTGTTGGTAATATGATAGGGATTGCATTGAACCTGTAGATTGCTTTGGGTAGTATAATCATTTTCACAATATTGATCCTTCCAATCCAAGAACATGGTATATTTCTCCATCTGTTGGTATCATCTTTAATTTCTTTCATCAGTGTCTTATAGTTTTCTGCATACAGGTCTTTTGTCTCCCTAGGTAGGTTTATTCCTAGGTATTTTATTGTTTTTGTTGCAGTGGTAAATGGGAGGGTTTCCTTACTTTCTCTTTCAGATATTTCATCATAAGTGTATAGGAATGCAAGAGATTTCTGTGCATTAATTTTGTATCCTGCTACTTTACCAAATTCATTGATTAACTCTAGCAGTTTTCTGGTAGCATCTTTAGGATTCTCTATGTATAGTATCATGTCATCTGCAAGCAGTGACAGTTTTACTTCTTTTCCGATTTGGATTCCTTTTATTTATTTTTCTTCTCTGATTGCTGTTGCTAAAACTTCCAAAACTGTGTTGAATAATAGTGGTGAGAGTGGGCAACATTGTCTTGTTCTTGATCTTAGAGGAAATGTTTTCAGTTTTTCAGCATTGAGAATGATGTTTGCTGTGGGTTTGTCATATATGGCCTTTATTATGTTGAGGTAGGTCCCCTCTATGCCCACTTTCTGGAGAGTTTTTATCATAAATCGGTGTTGAATTTTGTCAAAAGCTTTTTCTGCATCTATTGAGATGATCATATGGTTTTTATGCTTCAATTTGTCAATATGGTGTATCACATTGATTGATTTGCGTATAGTGAAGAATCCTTGCATCCCTGGGATAAATCCCACCTGATCATGGTGTATGATCCTTTTAATGTGTTGTTGGATTCTGTTTGCTAGTATTTTGTTGAGGATTTTTGCATCTATATTCATCAGTGATATTGGTCTGTAATTTTCTTTTTTTGTAGTATCTTTGTCTGGTTTTGGTATCAGTGTGATGCTGGACTCATAGAATGAGTTTGGGAGTGTTCCTTCCTCTGCAATTTTTTAGAAGAGTTTGAGAAGGATCATGTTAGCTCTTCTGTAAGTGTTTGATAGAATCACCTGTGAAGCCATCTGGTCCTGGGCTTTTGTTTGTTGGAAGATTTTTAATCACAGTTTTAATTTCATTACTTGTGATTGGTCTGTTCATATGTTCCGTTTCTTCCTGTTTCAGTCTTGGAAGCTTATATCTTTCTAAGGATTTGTTCATTTCTTCCAGGTTGTCCATTTTATTGGCATAGAGTTGCTTGTAGTAGTCTCTTAGGATGCTTTGTGTTTTTGCAGTGTCTGTTGTAACTTCTCCTTTTTCATTTCTAATTTTATTGATTTGAGTCTTTCCCCTCTTTTTCTTGATGAGTCTGGCTAATGGTTTATCAATTTTGTTTATCTTCTCAAAGAACCAGCTTTTAGTTTTATTGATCTTTGCTATTGTTTTCTTTGTTTCTATTTCATTTATTTCTGCTCTGACCTTTATGATTTCTTTCCTTCTGCTAACCTTGGGTTTTGTTTGTTCTTTTAGTTCTTTCTCTAGTTCCTTTAGGCGTAAGGTGAGTTTGTTTATTTGAGATTTCTCTTGTTTTCTTGAGGTTTGTATAGCTATAAACTTCCTTCTTAGAACTGCTTTTGCTGCATCCCATAGGTTTTGGATCGTCGTGTTTTCATTGTCATTTGTCTCTAGTTATTTTTTGATTTCCTCTTTGATTTCTTCAGTGATCTCTTGGTTATTTAGTAACGTATTGTTTATCCTCCATGTGTTTGTGTTTTTTACGTTTTTTTCCCTGTAATTGATTTCTAATCTCATAGCTTTGTGGTCAGAAAAGATGCTTGATATGATTTCAATTTTCTTAAATTTACTGAGGCTTGATTTGTGACCCAAGATGTGATGTATCCTGGAGAATGTTCCGTGCGCACTTGAGAAGAAAGTGTAATCTGCTGTTTTGGGATGGAATGTCCTATAAATATCAATTAAATCTATCTGGTCTGTTGTGTCATTTAAAGCTTCTGTTTACTTATTTATTTTCATTTTGGATGATTTGTCCATTGGTGTAAGTGAGGTGTTAAAGTCCCCCACTATTATTGTGTTACTGTCGGTTTCCTCTTTTATAGCTGTTAGCAGATGCCTTATGTATTGAGGTGCTCCTATGTTGGGGGCATATATATTTATAATTGTTATATCTTCTTTTTGGATTGATCCCTTGATCATTATGTAGTGTCCTTCCTTGTTTCTTGTAACATTCTTTATTTTATAGTCTGTCTTATCTGATATGAGTATTGCTACTCCAGCTTTCTTTTGATTTCCATTTGCATGGAATATCTTTTTCCATCCCCTCACTTTCAGTCTGTATGTGTCCCTAGGTCTGAAGTGGGTCTCTTGTATACAGCATATATGTGGGTCTTGTTTTTGTATCCATTTAGCAAGCCTGTATCTTTTGGTTGGAGCATTTAATCCATTCATGTTTAAGGTAATTATCGATATATATGTTCCTATGACCATTTTCTTAATTGTTTGGGGTTTGTTTTTGTAGGTCCTTTTCTTCTCTTGTGTTTCCCCCTTAGAGAAGTTCCTTTAGCATTTGTTGTAGAGCTGGTTTGGTGGTGCTGAATTCTCTTAGCTTTTGCTTGTCTGTAAAACTTTTGATTTCTCCATAGAATCTGAATGAGATCCTTGCTGGGTAGAGTAGTCTTGGTTGTAGGTTCTTCCATTTCTTCTCTTTCAATATACCATGCCACTCCCTTCCGGCTTGTAGAGTTTGTGCTGAGAAATCAGGTGTTAACCTTATGGGAGTTCCCTTGTATGTTATTTGTCGTTTTTCCCTTGCTGCTTTCAGTAATTTTTCTTTATCTTTAATTTTTGCCAATTTGATTACTGTGTGTGTCGGTGTGTTTCTCCTTGGGTTTATCCTCTATGGGACTCGCTGCCCTTCCTGGACTTGGGTGGCTACTTCCTTCCCCATGTTAGGGAAGTTTTCGACTATAATCTCTTCAAATATTTTCTCTTGTCCTTTCTCTCTCTCTTCTCCTTCTGGGACCCCTATAATGTGAATGTTGTTGCGTATAGTGTTGTCCCAGAGGTCTCTTAGGCTGTCTTCATTTCTGTTTTTTTTTCTTTTGGTGGTACGCGGGCCTCTCACTGTTGTGGCCTCTCCCGTTGCGGAGCACAGGCTCTGGACACGCAGGCTCAGCAGCCATGGCTCATGGGCCCAGCCGCTCTGCGGCATGTGGGATCTTCCCAGACCGGGGCACGAACCCGTGTCCCCTGCATCGGCAGGCGGACTCTCAACCACTGCGCCACCAGGGAAGCCCTGTCTTCATTTCTTTTCATTCTTTTTTCTTTAGTCTGTTCTGCAGCCGTGAATTCCACCATTCCGTCTTCCAGGTCACTTATCCGTTCTTCTGCCTCAGTTATTCTGCTATTGATTCCTTCTAGTGTAGTTTTATTTCAGTTATTGTATTGTTCATCTCTGTTTGTTTGTTCTTTAATTCTTCTAGGTCTTTGTTAAACATTTCTTGCATCTTCTCGATCTTTGCCTCCATTCTTTTTCCGAGGTCCTGGATCATTTTCACTATCATTATTCTGAATTCTTTTTCTGGAAGGTTGCCTATCTCCAGTTCATTTAGTTGTTTTTCTGGGGTTTTATCTTGTTCCTTCATCCAGTACATAGCCCTCTGCCTATTCATCTTGTCTGTCTTTCTTTGAATGTGGTTTTTGTTCCACAGGCTGCAGGATTGTAGTTCTTCTTGCTTCTGCTGTCTGCCCTCTGGTTGATGAGGCTATCTAAGAGGCTTGTGTAAGTTTCCTGATGGGAGGGACTGGTGGTGGGTGGAGCTGACTGTTGCTCTGGTGGGCAGAGCTCTGTAAAACTTTAATCCACTTGACTGCTGATGGGTGGGGCTGGGTTCCCTCCCTGTTGGTTGTTTGGCCTGAGGCAACCCAGCACTGGAGCCTATCTGGGATCTTTGGTGGGCCTAATGGTAGACCCTGGAAGGGCTTATGCCAATGAGTACTTCCCAGAACTTCTGCCGCCAGTGTCCTTGTCCCCACGGTGAGCCCCAGCCACCCCCTGCATCTGCAGGAGACCCTCCAACACTAGCAGGTAGGTCTGGTTCAGTCTCCCCTGGGGTCACTGCTCCTTCCCCGGGTCCCGATGCACACACTACTTTGTGTGCGCCCTCCAAGAGTGGAGTCTCTGTTTCTCTCAGTCCTGTCGAAGTCCTGCAATCAAATCCCACTAGGCTTCAAAGTTTGATTCTCTAGGAATTCCTCCTCCCGTTGCCAGACCCCCAGGTTGGGAAGCCTGATGTGGGGCTGCGAACCTTCACTCCAGTGGGTGGACTTCTGTGGTATAAGCGTTCTCCAGTTTGTGAGTCACCCACCCAGCAGTTATGGGCTTTGATTTTTACTGATTGCGCCCCTCCTACCATCTCATTGTGGCTTCTCCTTTGTCTTTGGATGTGGGGTATCTTTTTTGGTGAGTTCCAGTGTCTTCCTGTCGATGATTGTCCAGCTGCTATATGTGATTCTGGTGTTCTCACAAGAGGGAGTGAGAGCACTCCCTTCTACTTCTACTCCACCATCTTGGTTCCTTTTGACAAGATTTGATATTGTCATTTTCTTTGATTATAGCCTTTCTGGTGGGTGTGAAGTGTTTTTATTTTTATTTAATTAAATGGTACAGTTACTTTTTTTAAAAAAATTTAATTAATTAACTTTTGGCTGTGTTGGGTCTTTGTTTCTGTGCGAGGGCTTTCTCTAGTTGTGGCAAACAGGGGCCACTCTTCATCGCGGTGCGCGGACCTCTCACCATTGTGGCCTGTCTTGTTGCGGAGCACAGGCTCCAGACTCGCAGGCTCAGCAGTTGTGGCTCACGGGCCCAGTTGCTCCACGGCATGTGGGATCCTCCCAGACCAGGGCTCGAACCCGTGTCTCCTGCATTAGCAGGCAGATTCTCAACCACTGCGCCACCAGGGAAGCCCTGAAGTGTGTTTTAAAAATTTTATTTATATTTTTTGGCTGCATTGGGTGTTCGTTGCTGTGTGTGGGCTTTCTCTAGTTGTGGCAAGTGGGGGGACTACTCTTCTTGCGGTGCACGGGCTTCTCATTGTGGTGGCTTGGCTCTCTTGTTGCAGGGCACAGGCTCTAGGCAGTTGGGCTTCAGTAGTTGTGGCACGCGGGCTCTAGAGTGCAGACTTAGCTGTTGTGGCGCACGGGCTTAGTTGCTTCGGGGCATGTGGGATCTTCCTGGACCAGGGCTCAAACCCATGTCCTCTGCACTGGCAGGCGGGTTCTTAACCACTGTCCCACCAGGGAAGCCCCTGAAGTGGTTTTAATTTGCATTTCCCTAATGACTTATGATGTTGAGCATCTTCTCATGCGCTTATTAGCCATTCATTTATCTTCTTAGGTAAAATGTGTATTTATATATTTACCAATTTATTGACCTTTAATTTTGAAATTATTATAGATCACAGGATGTTGTAAAGTAGTAGAGGTCCTGTGGAGCCTGCACTTTTTCCCCCAGAGGTAACATCTTACATATCTATAGTGCATTGTTAAAACAAGGAAATTGACATCAGTACAATCACGGGCCTCATTCAAACTTCTTCAGTTTTACATGTACTCATTTGTGTGTGTATCTGATTCCATGAAATTTTATCACGTGTAGATTTGTGAAAACACCCCAATCAAGATTCAGAACTTCTTTATCACCTCACAGATCTTCCTCATGCTACCCACTTGAGAGTCACATATACCACACCCATCTACCGCAGTCCCCAGTCCCTGGCAGCCACTAATCTGTTCTCCATCTCTATAATTTTGTCATTTGAAAATGTTTTATAAATGGAATCATACAGTAAGTAACTTTTTGAAATTGGCTTTTTACAGTTAGTATAATACCCTTGAGATCAGTAGAGGCTGTTGCATATATCAATAGTGTATTTCTCTTTTAATTTGAATATTTAGATGTGTAAAGTTTCAAGAGAGTAATGATAAAACCCAGCTCATCTTTGGCTCCGTCACCAACATACAGGCAAAGGATGCAGCTCCAGTGGAGGTAAATGCAGGCACATTTCTTGAGAAGTTGAAAGTCGTTGTGCTTTATAATTTGTACAGATTGGAAAATAAAATTTTTGCCTTTTTTTTTTTTTTTTTTAGAAGATAGACACTATGCTGGTCCTGGAAGGCAGTGGAAACCTGGTGCTGTACACAGGAGTGGTTCGGGTAAGTAATAAATAGCATTTCATGCTTCTAGTAGGACTAATTCCTTAATAATTATTTTTTAATGTTAGTTTAGTTTGATATTTAAAATTTTTTACCTCCTGTCTATAGAATTTGGCAGAAGATTCTTGTAAGAGTTGACAATGAAGTCTTCAATTTAGCTTGGGCCGTATTTGGAGGTCTAGGACTACTGTCATTAGATGGGTTGGCAGTATGAAAACAGGGCAGTTGGGGAAACTTTAATGAATATAGATAATTTTAAAAAAAGAAAAAAGTTAATTAAAGTTTTATAAAGAATATAGTTTTGAAATTGATGTATGGGTAGCTTTCTTAAGTCTCAAAGTTTTATTAAAGTTTCATTGTATTAAATGTATAATATATATGTTGTCTGTGTCTTTTTAAACAGTTGTGAACTTTACATATGGAATAATGTAAATTTTACAAATTTAAATTATGAAATTTAAATACAGTTTGAAGGATAATGAAGCAAACATTCATATAACCACTACCCAGGTTAAGAAGTAGGATGTTGCCATATATTTACAGTCTCTTGGATTTTCTTTCCTCATTGTATCCTCATCCCCCAGAGATCCTTACTTGGAATAAATCAGTCCCTTGTTTTTATTACTAGTTTTTGCAGTTATGTATGTATCACTGACGAGTAAATTGTTTAGTTTTCCTTGTTTTTGGATTTTCATATAAAGAAAACATACCACATACTCTTCTCTGACTTATTTTGCTCAACATTATATTATTTTTAGATTTATTTGTGTTAACGTGTAGCTGTTGACTCATGCACTGTTACCTAGTTTTCTGTTGTATGATTATACCAGAACTTTACCAGCCACTAGGGTTGTTTTGCTGTTTCCTCTAATAAACAATGCTTAAAAAGTTTTTAAAAAATATATATCTCCTAGCCTTTAGAATATATGCATGTTCAACTTAGCCGCATGGTGCCACATTGTTTTCCAAAGTGTAGGTTGCATCAAGGTTGCAAGGTTGTGCTCCTTGCCTCCAACAGTGTATGAGAGCTCTCGAAGTTTCTTTACATTCTTGCTAACCCAAAGTACTGTTAGCTTTTTGTTTTTGTTTTTCCCAGATGGGTGCCTCATTACAGCCAGGTGATAATGGAAGTCCAGGCTCCCTCCTGGCCTTTGCTCACAGGGCCGAGGGGTGGGGTGCAGTATTTTCCTATCGTGTTTGTCTGGAGTAGGTTGGTCATTGTCTAAAAGTTTTCTAGCTATTCCTTTACTGATTGGGTCTTTTTTCCTGTCTGCTCCTGTAATGAGACTGTGGTCTGCCTCAATTTCCACGTTACCTAGAGGCCAGTTTGAGAACCGAATGGTGTTATACATCAGTGTTTAGTTCTCAGATCTTTTACTGTGTCATTGTTGGTCAGTTTCACACATGGGTCACTCATTGTTGGTCAGTTTCACAAAAACTTTATATATACTAGTTCTTCTGTCATTTTTGTTTTTTAATCCTAAAAAACACACCACGATTTCATACATGTATTTAGAAAGTCCTTTTCTCTATTTCCTCCCTCTCCATTCCTCCCCTCACTCCCTAGTTGGGACAGTGAGGGGTTGCTGCTTTGTTATTGCAGGGTAGGGATGGAATAGAGTGTTCCACCCACAGTCTCTGGAACAAGGAGGGGAGAGGTAGGCTGCTTTTTATTATAGAGGGAGGATGAAAGCCAGGCTCTTCCCCCTTGACAGTTGCTGCACACGGTGGGGCGGTGGAGAGGGGCTGCCTTGTGGCAACGAGAGCAGGGCTTTGTCTGCAGTGCCTGCAGCTGCAGTGCCTGATGAGGGGAGGCGATGCCACCTTGTTACTGCATGGCTGGGCTGTAAGATAGGCCTCGCCTCTGTGCTGGGGCAGGGCGCCACCTAGTCCTTGCAGGTGGGATGACAGGACCCTGCCCGTAGTCTCCAAGCACAGCTCCTGATGGGGCGGGCACTGAGGGCTGTGGCTTCTTCCGTGTGTTTGCCTGAAGTGGGGCAGGTGGGGCGAAAGTGTTTCTGCCCTGCTTAGTCTCTCTTCCTGACCAAGTTTTGGCCAAAAGAGCAAGGTTTTCATGGGCTCTCTTTTGGTGTGTGCTTGTGGACATTTCTGAGTTGTGGGCCTCTCGAGAGCCCAAGGCCTGGTTACGTAGGGAGTTGGAGAAACAAAAACAAAAGCTAGGGAATTCATAGTTCATTCCTGGTTCTCAGGCCCCTAGCCAGTCAGTCTTCTTTCCTCACCTTTTAGAGTCTTCTGCTAGTTGCATCATACATTTCGTGCAGATTTTGTTGTGGTGGTAATTCGTGGGAGGAATAGCAGGGAATGTGCTTATTGCATATTTTTATGAACTGGAGGGGGGGTGGTCTCTGATGGCTTTTTAAAAACTTTATATATACTAGTTCTCCTGTCATTTTTGTTTTTTAATCCTAAGGATTTTATTTGGGCAACTTCTGTAATTCTGTTAGCTTTCGGGTAGTATATTGACATAAATATATATATTGTCAAAATTCCACTTTAGTTCTGAGTATCTCCTTTTAGTCTTATCAAGAGTTTTCAGCCTGTGTGGGTGTGAATTTCTGTTGTGTTTTTCTTGAGAACCCTGTGGGTAGCTAAAAGGAAGGAGTGGGTAGCTAAAAGGAAGGAGTGGGTAGCTAAAAGGAAGGAGTGGGTAGCATGGGTTGCTGGCTCATTCTTTTAAGGTCAATGAAGAGTTAATGTAAATTTTTTTTGAGGAAGAAGTATTTGAAAGTTTAGGACAGAAGACAGATTGTGAGCTAGAGAGCACGGTTTGAATTAGGTTGGATTTAATTTCTTGAGTATCGCTTCAGCCTAAATTTTTTGGCTCCCAAGAAGTAATTGGTGTCTTTCTCTCTGCCAGGAAAATACTTAACAAGACTGATGCTTATAGTCTCTGAAAGCTTAGTGTCTCTGCTGCCTTTACCACCAGTGAGGTAGAAAAATGCATAGTATACTTGAATTTTGTATAGTGTCTTGACTATATTAACATTCCCCGTTTCCTGCCCCCAGAGAAGTCCTTAGTTATGAAAAGAAGGAATCAGATTAAGAATTTATGCCAAGGTACTCATAGTTGGTTGGTAGAATTTGATACATTATTAAAATTTTAATTCTCTTTTTTAGTTGTGTTTGGTGATCATAGACTTTGAAATATTTAAAGAAATATATGCTTACATGCCTAATGTTTCATTTAAGAACATGATACAGTAGGAAATTCCCTGGTGGTCCAGTAGTTAGGACTCTGAGCCTCCACTGCAGGGTTCAATCCCTGGTTGGGGAACTAAGATCCTATAAGCTGTGTGGTGTGGCCAAAACAACAACAACAACAACAAAAAGTTAAAGCTAATTTTTTTCCACATTTTTTTACTGCTTAAAGGTGGGAAAGGTTTTTATTCCTGGGCTGCCAGCTCCCTCCCTGACAATGTCGAACACGATGCCTCGGCCCAGCACCCCACTTGACAGCGTTAGTACTCCTAACCCTCTGAGTAAGCTGCTTGGATCCCTGGATGAGGTAAGACAGGGAGTGGGTGTTGTCAAAAATTAATAGTGTTTTAAAGAAGTTTGGTCAAATATTAGTTCTTTCCATGGTTAACTTTTTTCTGTTTTAATGATGACAGAATTGGAAGTTTGGCTAATGCTTGTAGAATGTGTATATTTTCAAACACAAATGATTCAGTAAGCATACATTGACTTCCCTTCTGATGTGTAAGGTACTTTTTGAAGGTGCTGCAGTGAGGAAAGTGATGCATTCTTTTTCATCTTGGGATCTTAATTGGGTGGAACAGATGTACTGTCTGTTTTAAGAGATTATAATTTAAGATAGGTAGACTATTAAGACTTAAGAGGAACAGAAAGTACCATAGGAGATTCACTGATAGGAAGATACATTCTGATGGGATGATGTGGTGGAATCAAAGGCTCCTCTTCTAGAGACCTTGGTCTACCTTGGTTTGGACCTGGAGGGTAAGTAGGATGTCTGTAGATGGAAGGGGCCTTTGGGGTATGCGGAATTGCATGGGTGTGGGCGTGGAGGCAGGACAGTGCAGAACATTTTAACACATAGTTGTATCTCCATCTCCCAGCATACAAGTGAAGACTCAAGAAGTCTGTGGAATGAATGAACGCTTATAAAAGTACACGTAGTCCCTTGGGTGAGGTAGGGCAGGGGGTAGGATAATAATAACCTGTTTTCTAGTGTTATCTGTGTACTAGGCACTGTTCTGAGTGTTATATATGTATTAACTCATTTAATCCCTTAAAACAGCTTTATTAGGAAAATATTAATCCTTGTTTTACAAATGGGCACGTAGAGAGGTACAAGGAGGTTACTGGTCTAACGACATACAGCTAATAAATGGTAGAGCTAGGATTTACACTGTCTTCCTAACATGCTCTTGAAAAAGAAAGGATGAAAAGGTTTTTATTCCGAATGCAGTCTCCAGGGCATTATAGGTTTCTGAGCATGGAGTTAAGAATGTTAGGATTTGTGTTTTAGATAGTTTTATCTTGGGATTGCAGATAGACCAATTAGATCCCAAGTGCTGTAAGACTCTGGGGCCACCTCCTTCCGATTCCTTTCTTTCTCTCCTGATCTTGGTCCCTCAAGTCCAGGTAGTCTCCACAGCTTTGTAGTGCCGTGCATCAGATGTGCTATTTTTATCGACTTTTTCTAGTTGCTTTGGTGAGGACCTTGGTCTGCTACAAGGTACTTAGTCATGATTAGAGCAGAATGGTTTTAAATCATTATGTACAATTGCTAGACCATATGCAAAAAAGATATATAGTTTCTTTAACCTTAATTTCTCAAAACATGCTTCACATGTGTTGTATTTATGCCTTTTTACAGGCTGTTCTATTGTCCCCAGTTCCAGAACTAAGGGATTCTTCAAAGCTTCATGATTCTCTCTATAATGAGGATTGTACTTTCCAACAGCTTGGAACTTACATTCATTCTATAAGAGACCCTGTCCATAACAGGGTAACGCTAGTAAGTATGCATATTTATTTTTAAAAGGTTAGGCAACTTTCCAAGAATTGTGGCTGTTATTTAAAGTTTGTCAGAACGCAGAATTTTGTGATAAATGGAAACGTTTCTTGTGATTTTTAAAATCTCTTGTAATGCGTCATTTTTTTGCCCTATTTTACTTTAAAGTAGTTCTGGCCAACTTTTCTGAAGTTCATGTATTCTTAAAAAATTTATTGAAAACAAAGCTGTTGAATCAGTTGAATTTTATATGGGCACGGTTTTTGTCTTTCTATTAAAAGTGAGCCTCTTACTTCTGGTGATGGTGACTCAAGAGTCTATATGAAAATTAGACACTTTGTTAAAGACAAGAATTTTTGTAAATGTTTTACAAATAAGTACATTTATTGTTTCTAAAACTTCGAAGTATTCAATTCTGTTTGAAAAATATTGCTTGTTTTTCATTTATTTTATTGCATTTTTGTTTGACAGACAGTCTTGTGAAGCATCAGCTATTTTTAAGACATTCAGAGACTTAGAGTGCACAGATTCTATTTACTCGCTCTTATTTGTTTCCATTCTTTTCCCTAGGAACTGAGTAATGGCTCCATGGTTAGGATCACTATTCCTGAAATTGCCACCTCTGAATTAGGTATGATTAAGAATCAAACCTCACTTTTGTGTGTTCTTAGTTTGATTTAAAAGATTTGGAGTAATTGCTGATTTACATGAATAATTGGGGTTTAAAAAATTTTTGCTGTTTTTGAAGCCATGAGATGGAGTTTTTTACTGTGCTGAGAAGCTATAAAAAAGAGCTGCGGGGCACTTTGCGCTGCCCGCTCCATGTGTGCTCTAAGGCTGGGGGAACCCGTGAAGTGTGTGCTAGTTCTGCTTCTGTGGGATTTCTTATGAAAAAGAAGCCATGCAGTGAGATTACAGTGTATGGACACGCCTCTTGCAAGAAAATCTCAAAAACAAGGAAGCCCAAGCAACTAAAATAGTTTTTGGCATATTGATGGTTTTTAATCCAAAAATATATCTCTCAATTGTTAGATACATTGAAAATTAACATAATTGCCTTTAACTGAATAAAACTTAACATTATAGTAAAAATACACTCAGGAGTATTTTGATAAAATTGGAGTCTGCTTGAATTATCATTGAAATGCAATTTGGAAAGTACTAGGTGAAAAATATTTCTGAACATAGAATACTAAAGAAAACTGGAATTGAAAAGATTTGCCAACAAATGTAAATTAAGAAAAGAATGCTTGTATGATATAAGAAAATTCAGGACATCTATTAGTTTCAAAGTCTAACTGCCAGAGCAGAGCGTTGGCAGATTGTGTGAATTCTGCAATTTGCTAAGTGGGCTAGAATGACTTGTGTTTTAGGAAGTATCTTTCACTGGTGTAGTAAATGATATTCTGAGTTTGTGTGGAGATGCCTTGCTTTTCTGAAAGGTATTTAGCCAGTGATCTCAAGAAGTATAAGCCTAACCAAAGTACATAAAAACAAATAACAGGTTAATTAAAAAAAAAAATCTTACTCTCTCACGAGCAAATAGAAGTCACATAGTTCATGCACGTAAGTTTTTGTACTTTACTTATAAAGCTTTCCTCAGCCCCTCAGGCAGTATCTGGTTTACACTTAATTTGGATTCAGTCATGACAAACTTGATTATTAGGTTTTCTAACATTGGTTTCATTTGATTCCAACCTTTGCTGTGTATGCACACACATAGCAAATTGATGAGAAAAAGCATATGCTGCTGAGGATGGGCCCCGGTGACAGTGCCAGTGGGCAGGGAAGAAAAGAATCCTCTAAAGAGATTATGGGAGGATACGAAAGCATTGCAGTTTGGGGCCATTTCCTACTAAAAGCAGACCCAGGCCTCTTTACAGCAGTAGCCCTTACCGCCCTGAGGGGGTCGCTGTATGACAGTGTAGCACTGTTAAGTGATAGCCATACTAATGATATTGAGTCATTAAGAAAGTTATAGTTTACATGGTATTGATTGATCAGAGAGCATGTAAAACATTTTAGAAACAATGCTGTCAGAAATAATGAAAAGTTATAAAGCTTTGGTTAACCAGAATGTTCAATCATTCAGCACGTATTTTAATGCTAAGTAAGCATTGCTATTTGAGGAGGTATATATTGATTATTACATATTTACTGAAGTATTGAAGCAATATTTTATATGAATTTATTAATGTAGAAATTGTATGTTTTTTGTTAGAATGGCCTTTAATTTATTGTCCAAACTAGGACATTTTTGAGAGTGAAATGGGGAGCTATTAATAACTGTCAGGGCCATGGATGTCAATCACCTCTGTCTTAGGTAATCTCAGCTCTTTGGTTACTCTATTTCTGATCCAAAATTAATGATTACAAAGCTGCCCTGAGACCTCTTGCAAGCCCTGTTAAATTCAGTGTCAGTTGATTGGCTAGGTCAGATTTGCATCCCATTGGCTCTTTAATGGCAGTTCTTTTTTCATAGTACTTGGCCTTTATATAGTAGTAATTAAAAAATGTTCCTAGTAAAAGGGGAAAAGAAATGCATGCATAGGAAGCATACTAAAATTAATCTTTGCTTTTAATAGTACAAACTTGTTTGCAAGCAATTAAATTTATCCTGCCAAAAGAAGTAGCTGTTCAGATGCTTGTCAAGTGGTACAGTGTCCACAGTGCTCCAGGAGGACCCAGTTATCACTCAGAGTGGAACTTATTTGTGACTTGTCTCATGAACATGATGGGTTATAACACAGACCGCTTAGCATGGACAAGGAATGTAAGTACAGATAATTGTTTTTCCTCCTGAGATATTCTGTTGTTATCAGTGTAATGTTTGCATAATTTTTTTTAACATCTTCATTGGAGTATAATTGATTTACAGTGGTGTGTTAGTTTCTGCTTTTTAACAAAGTGAATCAGTTATACATATATCCCCATATCACTTCCCTCTTGCGTCTCCCTCCCTCCCACCCCCCCTATCCCACGCCTCTGGGTGGTCACAAAGCACCGAGCTAATCTCCCTGTGTTATGCGGCTGCTTCCCACTAGCTATTCTGTTTTACGTTTGGTAGTGTACATATGTCCATGCCACTCTTTCACTTTGTCCCAGCTTACCCTTCCCCCTCCCCATATCCTCAAGTCCATTCTCTAGTAGGTCTGTGTCTTTATTCCCGTCTTGCCCCTATGTTCTTCATGATCATTTTCTTTTTTTAGATTCCATATATATGTGTTAGCATACGGTATTTGTCTTTCTCTTTCTGACTTACTTCACTCTGTATGACAGACTTGAGGTCCATCCACCTCACTACAAATAACTCAATTTCGTTTCTTTTTATGGCTGGGTAATATTCCATTGTATATATGTGCCACATCTTCTTTATACATTCATCTGTTGATGGACACTTAGGTTGCTTCCAAGTCCTGGCTATTGTAAACAGAGCTGCAATGAACATTGTGGTATGTGACTCTTGTTGAATTATGGTTTTCTCAGGGTATATGCCCAGTAGTGGAATTGCTGGGTCGTATGGTCGTTCTATTTTCAGTTTTTTAAGGAACCTCCGTACTGTTCTCCATAATGGCTGTATCAATTTACATTGCCACCAACAGTGCAAGAGGGTTCCCTTTTCTCCACACCCTCTCCAGCATTTATTGTTTGTAGATTTTTTGGTGATGGCCATTCTGACCAGTGTGAGATGATATCTCATTGTAGTTTTGATTTGCATTTCTTTAATGATTAATGATGTTGAGCATTCTTTCATGTGTTTGTTGGCAATCTGTATATTTTCTTTGGAGAAATGTCTGTTTAGGTCTTCTGCCCATTTTGGGATTGGGTTGTTTGTTTTTTTGATATTGAGCTGCATGAGCTGCTTGTAAATTTTGGAGAGTAATCCTCTGTCAGTTTCTTCACTAGCAAATATTTTCTCCCATTCTGAGGGTTGTCTTTTCGTCTTATTTATGGTTTCCTTTGCTGTGCAAAAGCTTTGAAGTTTCATTAGGTCCCATTTGTTTATTTTTGTTTTTATTTCCATTTCTCTAGGAGGTGGGTCAAAAAGGATCTTGCTGTGATTTATGTCATGGAGTGTTCTGCTTATGTTTTCCTCAAAGAGTTTGATAGTGTCTGGCCTTACATTTAGGTCTTTAATCCATTTTGAGTTTATTTTTGTGTATGGTGTTAGGGAGTGTTCTAATTTCATTCTTTTCCATGTAGCTGTCCAGTTTTCCCAGCACCACTTATTGAAGAGGCTGTCTTGTCTCCACTGTATATTCTTGCCTCCTTTATCAAAGATAAGGTGACCACATGTGTGTGGGTTTATCTCTGGGCTTTCTATCCTGTTCCATTGATCTATATTTATGTTTTTGTGCCAGTACCATACTGTCTTGATTACTGTAGCATTGTAGTATAGTCTGAAGTCAGGAAGCCTGATTCCTCCAGCTCTGTTTTTCTTTCTCAGGATTCCTTTGGCTGTTCGGGGTCTTTTGTATTTCCATACAAATTGTGAGGTTTTTGGTTCTAGTTCTGTGAAAAATGCCATTGGTAGTTTGATAGGGATTGCACTGAATCTGTAGATTGCTTTGGGTAGTAGAGTCATTTTCACAATATTGATCTAATCCAAGAACATGGTATATATCTCATATCTCTCCATCTATTTGTATCATCTTTAATTTCTTTCATCAGTGTCTTATAATTTTCTGCATACAGGTCTTTTGTCTCCTTAGGTAGGTTTATTTCTTGATATTTTATTCTTTTTGTTGCAGTGGTAAAGGGGAGTGTTTTCTTAATTTCACTTTCAGATTTTTCATCATTAGTGTATAGGAATGCAAGAGATCTCTGTGCATTTATTTGGTATCCTGATACTTTACCAAATTCATTGATTAGCTCTAGTAGTTTTCTGGTAGCATCTTTAGGATTCTCTATGTAGAGTATCATGTCATCTGCAAACAGTGACAGCTTTACTTCTTTTTTTCTGAGTTGGAATCCTTTTATTTCTTTTCCTTCTCTGCTTGCCATGTCTAAAACTTCCAAAACTATGTTGAATAATAGTGGTGAAGGTGGGCAGCCTTGTCTTGTTCCTGATCTTAGTGGAAATGGTTTCAGTTTTTCACCATTGAGAACGATGTTGGCTGTGGGTTTGTCAAATATGGCCTTTATTATGTTGAGATAAGTTCCCTCTATGCCTCGTTTCTGGGGGGATTTTGTCATAAATGGGTGTTGAATTTTGTCTAAAGCTTTCTCTGCATCTGTTGAGATGATCATATGGTTTTTCACCTTCAATTTGTTAATATGGTGTATCACATTGATTGATTTGCGTATATTGAAGAATCCTTGCATTCCTGGGATAAACCCCACTTGATCATGGTGTATGATCCTCTTAATGTGCTGTTGGATTCTGTTTACTAGTATCTTGTTGAGAATTTTTGCATCTATGTTCATCAGTGATATTGGCCTGTATTTTTCTTTCTTTGTGACATCTTTGTTTTTTTTTTTTTCCTTGTGGTACACAGGCCTCTCACTGCTGTGGCCTCTCCCATTGCGGAGCACAGGCTCCGGATGCGCAGACTCTGCGGCCATGGCTCACGGGCCCAGCTGCTCCGCGGCGTGTGGGATCTTCCTGGACCGGGGCATGAACCCATGTCCCCTGAATCGGCAGGCAGACTCTCAACCACTGTGCCACCAGGGAAGCCCCCTTTGTCTGGTTTTGGTATCAGTGTGACGGTGGCCTCGTAGAATGAGTTTGGGAGTGTTCCTCCTGCTGCTATATTTTGGAAGAGTTTGAGAAGGATAGGTGTTAGCTCTTCTCTAAATGTTTGATAGAATTCACCTGTGAAGCCATCTGGTCCTGGGCTTTTGTTTGTTGGAAGATTTTTAATCACAGTTTCAATTTCAGTGCTTGTGATTGGTCTGTTCATATTTTCTATTTCTTCCTGGTTCAGTCTCGAAAGGTTGTGCATTTCTAAGAATTTGTATATTTCTTCCAGGGTGTCCATTTTATTGGCATATAGTTGCTTGTAGTAATCTCTCATGATCCTTTGTATTTCTGCAGTGTCAGTTGTTACTTCTCCTTTTTCATTTCTAATTCTATTGATTTGAGTCTTCTCCCTTTTTTTCTTGATGAGTCTGGCTAATGGTTTATCAATTTTGTTTATCTTCTCATAGAAACAGCTTTTAGTTTTATTCATCTTTGCTATCGTTTCCTTTATCTTTTTTTTTGATTTATTTCTGATCTGATCTTTATGATTTCTTTCCTTCTGCTAACTTTGGGGTTATTTTGTTCTTCTTTCTCTGATTGCTTTAGGTGTAAGGTTAGGTTGTTTGAGATGTTTCTTGTTTCTTAAGGTAGGATTGTATTGCTGTAAACCTCCCTCTTACAACTGCTTTTGCTGCATCTCATAGGTTTTGGGTCATCGTGTGTTCATTGTCATTTACATCTAGGTATTTTTTAATTTCCTCTTTGATTTCCTCAGTGATCTCTTGGTTATTAAGTAGTGCATTGTTTAGCCTCCATGTGTTTGTATTTTTTACAGATTTTTTCCTGTAATTGATATCTAGTCTCATAGCATTGTGGTCGGAAAAGATACTTGATACGATTTTAATTTTCTTGAAGTTACCAAGGCTTGATTTGTGATCCAAGATATGATCTGTCCTGGAGAGTGTTCCATGAGCACTTGAGAAGGAAATGTATTCTTTTGTTTTTAGATGGAATGTCCTATACATATCAATTAAGTCCATCTTGTTTTATGTATCATTTAAAGTTTGTGTTTTCTTATTTATTTTCATTTTGGATGATCTATCCATTGGTGAAAGTGGGGTATTAAAGTCCCCTACTATGTTTGTGTTACTGTCATTTCCCCTTTTATGGCTGTTAGCATTTGCCTTATATATTGAGGTGCTCCTGTGTTGGGTGCATAAATATTTACAGTTGTATCTTCTTCTTGGATTGATTCCTTGATCATTATTAGTGTCCTTCTTTGTCTCTTGTAATAGTCTTTGTTTTAAAGTCTATTTTTGTCTGATATGAAAATTGCTACTCCAGCTTTCTTTTGATTTCCATTTGAATGGAATATCTCTTTCCATCCCCTCACTTTCAGTCTGTACGTGTCCCTAGGTCTGAAGTGGGTCTCTTGTAGACAGCATATGTATGGGTCTTGTTTGTGTATCCATTCAGCCGGTCTGTGTCTTTTGGTTGGAGCATTTAATCCATTTACATTTAAGGTAATTATCGATAGCTATGTTCCCATTACCATTTTCTTAATTGTTTTGCATTTGTTATTGTAGGTCTTTTCCTTCTCTTGTGTTTCCTGCCTAGAGAAGTTCCTTTAGCATTTGTTGTAAAGCTGGTTTGGTGGTGCTGAATTCTCTTAGCTTTTGCTTGTCTGTAAAGGTTTTAATTTCTCCATCGAATCTGAATGAGATCCTTGCTGGGTAGAGTAATCTTGGTTGTAGGTTTTTCCCCTTCATCACTTTAAATATGTCCTGCCACTCCCTTCTGGCTTGCAGAGTTTCTGCTGAAAGATCAAGTGTTAACCTTATGGGCATTCCCTTGTATGTTATTTGTTGTTTTTCCCTTGATGCTTTTAATATTTTTTTCTTTGTATTTAGTTTTTGATAGTTTGATTAATATGTGTCTTGGCGTGTTTCTCCTTGGATTTATCCTGTATGGGACTCTCTGTGCTTCCTGGGCTTGATTGATTATTTCCTTTCCCATATTAGGGAAGTTTTCTACTATAATCTCTTCAAATATTTTCTCAGTCCCTTTCTTTTTCTTTTCTTCTTCTGGGACCCCTATAATTTGAATGTTGGTACATTTAATGTTCTCCCAGAGGTCTCTGAGCCTGTCCTCAATTCTTTTTTTTTTCTTTATTTGCTCTGCTGTAGTTATTTCCACTATTTTATCTTCCAGGTCACTTATCCGTTCTTCTGCCTCAGTTATTCTGCTGTTGATCCCCTCTAGAGAATTTTTAATTTCATTTATTGTGTTGTTCATCACTGTTTGTTTGCTCTTTAGTTCTTCTAGCTCCTTGTAAAACATTTCTTGTATTTTCTCCATTCTATTTCCAAGATTTTGGATCATCTTTACTATCATTATTCTGAATTCTTTTTCAGGTAGACTGCCTATTTCCTCTTCATTTGTTACATCTGGTGGGTTTTTACCTTGCTTCTTCATCTGCTGTGTGTTTCTCTGTCTTCTCATTTTGGTTAACTTACTGTGTTTGGGGTCTCCTTTTCACAGGCTGCAGGTTCGTAGTTCCTGTTGTTTTTGGTGTCTGCCCCCAGTGGCTAAGGTTGGTTCAGTGGGTTGTTTAGGCTTCCTGGTGGAGGGGAGTTGTGCCTGTGTTCTGGTGGGTGAAGCTGGATCTTGTCTTTCTGGTGGGCAGGACCGCATCCAGTGGTGTGTTTGGGGGTGTCTGTGACCTTATTGTGATTTAGGCAGCCTCTCTGCTAATGGGTGAGGTTGTGTTCCTGTCTTGCGAGTTGTTTGGCATAGGGTGTCCAGCACTGTAGCTTGCTCGTCGTTGAGTGGAGCTGGGTCTTGGCATTGAGATGGGATGTCTGGAAGATTTTCGCCGTTTGATATTATGTGGAGCTGGGAGGTCTCTTGTGGGCCAGTGTCCTGAACTTGGCTCTCCCGCCTCAGAGGCACAACCCTGATGCCTGGCTGGATCACCAAGAGCCTGTCATCCACATGGCTCAGAATGAAAGGGAGAAAAAAAAGAAAGAAAGAAAGAGGAAAATAAAATAAAGTTATTAAAATAAAAAATAATTATTAAAAAAAATTAAAAAATGTAATAAAAAAGAAAGAAAGAAAGAAGAGAGCAAGCAAACCAAAAAACAAATCCACCAGTGATGTTTGCATAATTGGTTTTGCAGCATTCAGAGTATATAACATATCAGTTTACTAACGGGCATACTTCATTCAACAAAATGGAATATGTTAAGGCTTATTGTGTCTATACATTTTAAGTCAAGTATCATTACTATTTAATAACATTTTACTAGTAATTAGAATTATTGCATTTTCATAATATGGTAAAGCACTTTGGCTACTATTTCTCATTTCATCTTTGTAAAATGGCTATAAGTCATGCTCGGATTAGTAGTAGTAGTCTTGATTTTATTGATGAAGAAACTGAATCATGAAGAAATCATCGCCTAGAGATTTGCTCAAAACTGGGCCTTCATTGTATCTTCTGACTCATGGCTTAATGTTCTTTTCTGAAGCCCAGACTGTGTTTTCACACACAATTGCTTGGTCTGTGAGGAGGAAGGTTTGATTTGATGGAGATTTAAAGTGCTTTAGCCTAAGTATGTAGTCTGCTAATGATACAAAGCTGCATTCCTCATCTCCCTCCCTAGAAACTTTCTTCCAGGTCCTTAATAGGTTATTTACAAAATCAGGGTAGCGTCTTCAGTATTGGTGATTTCCTTTTGCCTCTGGAGATCACTCCCAGGACAACCTTGCCTGGGTCACTCTGAAGAAATCACTGTAGAACACACTTACCTTTCTCCAGGTAACTCAGCTGTACTTGTCTATACATTTTAGTTTCATACCAGCAAATCCATTTAAAAAAATCATTTGTTTTTTTTTATTATGGAAGTATACATGCTTACTGAGGAGAGTTTGGAAAATGGAGGAACTAAGAGGAAAATACTGCTACTCAGAGACAGCCACTCTAAACGTTTTGCTTTTGCTTTATAGATAAACATGATATCAGTGAAAATTTCCTATATCATTAAAAATTCTTCAAAAAGCCCCCTTCATTTTATAGGCTACCATGTGGTTTTATCATGATTAATGGCTAATAACTGAACATTGCTGAACCAGTTTTTTTCTTATGAGTAATTTGCAAACATTCTTTTGTATGTAAATCTGTACATCTCTAGTCATTTCCCAAGAATTGAACCCTAAAAGAGGGATTACTAGGTCAAGTAATGTTCAAAAAGGCTTGTGTAATCAACATTTTCACCAGCATCATTTAAAGGTGCCCATTTCACCACATTGATTATTTGAGTGGGGTGAACCTTTGCCAACTCAGAACTATTATGTTATTTCTGTATAAGTAAATGGGAATGGCTTTTTAAAATTCTCATTGGTCATTTATAGTTTTTATTATTTATTTATTTTTGCGGTACGCAGGCCTCTCACTGTTGTGGCCTCTCCCGTTGTGGAGCACAGGCTCCAGACGCGCAGGCTCAGCGGCCATGGCTCATGGGCCCAGCCGCTCCGCGGCATGTGGGATCCTCCCGGACCGGGGCACGAACCCATGTCCCCTGCATCGGCAGGCAGACTCTCAACCACTGCGCCACCAGGGAAGCCCCCTATAGTTTTTATTTTTTGACTTGCATTTCATGGCTTACCTGTTTCATTCTCCTCTCCACCTAGCAACCAAAGTAACCCTGTCCAATAAAGTCAGATCAAGTCACTCCTCTGCTCAGAACCCTCCAGTGCCTTGCCATCCTACTCAGTAAAAGCCAAAGGCCTGCAAGACACCATGTGACCCAGCTTCTCTTACGTCTGGTTTTACTGCTTACTCATCCCTGCCTTGCTCGCATTGTCCCCACCACGCTGGTTTCCATTGTTTTCCCTGAATACACCAAGCATGTTCCTGCCTCAGGGTCTTTGCACTTGCTGTTACCCCTGGAGAAAATGACTTCCCTCAGACAAGACAAGCTGAGGCCTTTTCCAGATGTCACCTCAGTGCAGCCTGCCCTGTCCATTCTGTGTAGAATTGTACCTACACACCATGCCCCCCTTATGATCCCCTTTACCTTTTTTTTCTCTTAGCACTAATTATATATAATATGCTGTATATTTTATTTATTTTGTTTGTGTGTCTCTTCTCGTCCCACAGGAAAATTCTGTGTGGGCAGGGATTTTTGTTTGGTTTTGTTCACTACTCTAGGACCTACAGTAGTGCCTGGCATAGGTGGCTGTTTAGTGAACATTTGTTGAATGAATGCCCTTTTCCACCTGAATGAAATATTTTAACATTTTGTGTCTGTTGCATCATGTGAAAGAATCGCCCTCTGCAATTTCCTTGGGAAAAATTTTCCTGGGAAAATAGGGACAATTTTCTTATTCCAAACAATTGCATGAATGCTACTTCATTCCAGATTTTTCCATTCTTTATTAAATATGGAAAAATTGTGCCTTACAGAAACCGAGGATTTCTACAATATGAATAAGTCCACTTCAGCTTCTTGTAGTTTTTGTATGTTACTGTCCTGTGGAACTTGTTGAGGAATACAGATCACTGTGCCCCATTCTCTAGCAGAGAGCCAGTGCCCCCTCGTGTTTCCATGTTGTGGTTAGGACTGAGCACCCACAGTTTTTTTCTTTTGTAAAGAAGAACATGATTCTTTGATTTACTTATTGCATGATAGCCCTAAAGGAAGGAACGAGGAAATCAGCTCTGACATTTATTTGTAGGACTGCATAGTTAAACCCTGCTGTCTTTTGTCCTCGCCGTCAAAGCTCAGGATGAAATGGTCCTCAGTGGCAAATGGTTTTTATTTTGCTTTGTCCAGATATATCTCTTTTTTGTTTTCATTTAAGTAATAGAGTGGAGGGTAGAGTACCGAATTTCTGCCAATGACTAGCTCTGTGATTTTGGCATTTCTTTGGGCCTTCCTTAATTTACTAATTAGTTAAATGAGAGGACTGGGCCAGACATTTCTTTTTGGTTCTTACATTCTGTGAGTGGTTGCATCTAGGGTTAACTCTTCTGTCGTTTGGGATGCTCATATTTTCATTAGATAGATATTGAGTCCCTGATGTGCGCCAGGCATGAAGCCAGGCTTTTCAGATACGCATTAGAGAAGACAGATAGTTCCTCTCATGGAATTGACTGTCCTAGGGGAAGGCAGATAAATGAATATTTTATATCCAGGTTGTGATAGATCAAGGTCAGGGATCAACAGAATTGTATAACAGGATTGGCTAACCTGTGACATATTAAAATAATGAAAATAAGACAGATCCATATATGTCACAAAGAGGTATCTGTATCAGACAATCTCCACTGTCCTTTCCCATAACTCCAGGTCTTAATGAACCTGATAACCATAGCTGGGACATTCTTTCTGACTGTGGGACTTAAGACTATGTGTGTGCGCACGTGCACACATGTACGCTATATTTGGTTGAAGTTTTAGGTAAGATAGCTATCATTTCATCTGTTGCTTTGATTTTGCTCTTGTTATTTTTGTTTTTTGATAATATTGTATGTAAGTTGGGCTGTGTTTTATTTAAATGCTTCACAAGAAAACCTGTTCTCTTGATCAGTTTTTTAAATTACTTTATTCAGTTTAAAAAAGTACTTTATGCAGTTTTATATTTAAACATTCAGTTTTAAAAATTATTGCTATCTATGTTTAGTTTTTATATAGAAATAAACTTTCAGATGAATGAGATTAATTGATAAATATGTAAGTTTTTATAGCGTAGGAAAACAGCTATTGCTATTTATAGGGTTATGGTTGATTAGTTGGTAGTTCAGTGCCTGTGTAAAGTAGCAGGTGGCAAAGGTTATGCCAGAGGGAATTGAATAAGACTGAACTTTTAGAAAATTGCTTTTATGTAACTGCATTAGGATAGGCTAACTATTATAACAGAAAGCTCTCAAAAGATATAATGGCTCACACACAATAAAAATGTGTATCTTGTTCATATAACAGTATTTAGCAGGTAAACAGGCCTCGTGGTTATTAGGGACCCAGGCTGATGGAGCATCTGTCTTCAACGTGAGGCTTCAAAGATAGCCTTAGAGTTGATGCTAGATGCAAGGGAAAGAGCCTAGGGGAGCATGAATGGGAGGTTTTCAGGAACTGGGCCTGGCAGTGGTGCCATCTGCTTTCATTCATAATCACACTGTCAGAGGGCCACGGCTAACTGTGAGGGGGCAGGGATACATAGCCTGGCTGTGGGTCCAGGAGAAAGAGGAGAACACAGATTTTGGAGAGTAGCTACCCATCTCTGCCATAGAATTGTTCGACTGTCACTGTAGACAGACTCTAAATAAATGTCTGCTAAGTTCTGACATTTGGCTGACACTGGGTTGATTCTTTGAGACTTGGCATATTTTGGGTATAGCTAATGGTCCTGTTCTTTCTACCAGTGGAGTGAAGATCTGTGTCATCAGAGAAGTAGGGGAGGAAAGGAAGCTACCATTGCAGTACCTGTGAGCCCAGGCACTGGACTAGGTGCTTTACATAGATGATTTCATTTAATCTTCACAATGATCCTAGAAGAAAGGTTTTCGTACCATGTTTTTCCAGATGAGAAAATGAGTTTTGGTGACATTCCTCAGTTTCCATAATTGGTAGAACTGATTTCAGAATCATTTAAGTTGATCAGTTGTCAGTGATAAATTTACATGATTTTGTCTTCTCTTTTGGGGTTATCTTCCAGTTCGACTTTGAAGGATCACTTTCCCCAGTCATTGCACCCAAAAAAGCAAGACCTTCTGAGACAGGATCTGATGATGTAAGCATTGTTTTTTCTTGCTAATAAAAATTAATCTGTGAGTATTTTACTGGTCCCCCACATTTGTAGTGTTCCTGTTGATTTGCATGTATTTCTAACACCTTTTACTTATTTTAATACTGAATGACAGCTATGTTGAAGGACAGGACCTGTTACATTTTCTGTGGCTATTTATTCACTTTTGTCTTTAATGATCATCTAAAAATTACTAAACATACATAATGCTGTGTGATTTAAATTTGGGTTTATAGATGTTTTACTGCCAATTGATCACCTAAAGTGACAGCATTTGCCTTTTTAAGCAGTGTTTCTTTAATTTAGGTTTTCAAACGTATCAGATTTCATGGGTGTATTCTTGTTGTTTGAAAACATTCTTTTAAAATTGAGGTTTAATTTACATAAATGAAATGCTCAGATCTTAAGTATGCAGTTTGATCAATTTTGACAAATGCACACTCGTGTGACCCACACTTCTCTCAAGAACAAAACATTTCCATCATTCCATAAAGCTCTTGTGCCATTTTAAATCATTTTTTTCTTCTCAAAGCGTCCACTGATTTGAATTCTGTCATATGTTAGCGTTGCCAGCTCTAGAACTTGATATAAATGAAGGAATATAGTATGTAATCTTTGGCATAAGGTTTCTTTCATTCAGCATAATGCGTTTGAGATTCATCCATGTTGTTGCAGATATCAGTAGTTTGTGCCTTTTTATTGGTGGGTAGTATGAATATACCATAGTTTGTTTATTCATTCTTCCGCTGATGGATATCTAGCCCATTTCCGTTATTTGACTGTTATGTGTAAAGCTGCTGCCAACATTCAGTAATAAGTCTTTGTGGACATATATTTTCATTTCTCTTGGCTAAATACCTAGCAATGAACTTGTTGGGTCTTTGCTGGTTCTCAGACTGGTTATACCATGTTAACACTGACGAGTAATATATGAGTTGGCCAATATTTGCTGTCAGTCTTTTTCCTTTTAACCATTTGGATATGTGGAAAGCAGTTTCTCTAAGAGGTTTTAATTTGCCTTTCCCTAATGACTAATGATGTTAGGCACTGTTTCATGTGCTTATTAGCTACTTACATATGTTTGTGTGAAGTTTCTGTTCAGGTGTTTTACCTATTTTTAAATTGGATTTAAAAAAATATTTATTAAGCTGTAGAAGTTCTTTATATATTTTAGATATGACATTCTTTGTCATATGTGTATTTTGGGAATATTTTCTCCCAGTATGTGGCTTAACAGTGTCTTTTGGCGAGCAGAATTTTTTATTTTGGTTGTCTAACTTATAAATTTTTTACTTTCATGGTTGGTTCTATATCTGTTCCAAGAGTTTTTAAGTTAGAATAACACACTGTATTAAGCCTGACAAAAGCACCAATAAATTCCAAGTTGTGACAAAACCATAGACCACATTCTCTCAATACAATAAATCGCAAGTAGAAGCTAAAACACACTTAATACTTGCAAAGTATAGCACAGTTTGAATATAAAATTCAGTTGACTATTGGGCACATTACTAGCGTCATCATCTTATAAACACTGAAAGATACATATACCAGCTGGATACAAGTAGACCTCTCCTCTTACTAAAACCCAAATCAACGTAGTGGTCCTTATACCTGCCTGTCTACACTTCCCACCTTTCCTTCTTTACTTTTGGCTCATAAGACATTGCCTAAGATAATCTTAAATTTTTCTCTCTCAATCTCTACCTAGGTAGTAGGATTTTTCTTCCAAAGTCTCTTCCCTAAAAGGGCGTGACTACATTTTTTCAAGTGGTTTTTAAAGGTGTCTTGTCTTAATATTTATTGCTGGCACCTGGAAACTGCTTAGCTATTTGAAGTGTTGGTTCTAATTTTTCAGCATTGTGATTTTTCATATTATTAACAACTTAATGTGAAAATGGAACTTGAATTGTTTTAAGTGAATTTGATGTTCTTTTTTAATGATGACATTACAAGGAGGGATTATTTAAAAAGTTAATATCCTTTTTATTCTTCTCAGGACTGGGAATATTTACTAAATTCAGACTACCACCAGAATGTTGAGTCTCATCTTTTGAATAGATCTTTATGTTTGAGTCCTTTGGAAGTTTCACAGATGAAGGATGAGGATTTGTCACAGAATCTCAGTTTGGACTCTTCTACACTTCTTTTCACTCACATACCTGCAATTTTTTTTGTTCTTCACCTGGTCTATGAGGAGCTTAAGTTGAACACTCTAATGGGAGAAGGAATTCGTTCACTTGTTGAACTTCTCGTTCAGTTGGCAAGGTAAATGTTGTTTGTAGATTAGAAACTTCAAGAGGTCGTTAGCTGACTTGATCTTAGACATGAATATCATATAGGAAGGTTGTAAATAAATTTCTGAAATCTACCGTCTCAACAAACCACAGCATTTTCTATAAACCACAGAATTGTTTGAAGGTATCCACTACGTAAGGGCCTGTGGGTCATGCTGGGGTTGCTGGTCTTTGTCCTAAGATGAGTGGGAAGACACCGGAGTGTGTTACACGGTGAGAATGACCTGCTCAGCTTTCATTTTGACACGATGACTGTGGTGAAAGGTCTGTAATGACACCTGCTGTTTTCATAGTAATACCTATGATCAGATAGTGTTTACAGCGAACAAAATTGTAATTTACATGTAGGAATTGTCAAAGTAGGTATTACAATCCCTGTTTCAGCGATGAGGAAACTTGCTCAAGTTTGTTTCTAAGAACAGGTGTCGTTTGCTAGTCATGGGCTGTCTTTGCTGTTCCTTTGTTGTCTCAGTCTGTGGTCTTCCCCGTCTTTCAGGCTCTCGTAGTGGATCCATAATAAGATTGTTCTGATAATATTTTTAAAAGCCTTTCTAGGACCTTGTGTTTGACACTGAACTGGGAAGGTCATACTTAGGTGTTATTTGAGCCTTTGTGACCCTTGGTGATAAAGAAAGTTAACTTTGAATTAAAATGCCAACCTCTGTGTTAAGGTTGTAGTATGTTTTCTAATTTCTGTTATCTTCCTTGAGATACTGAAATTCTTTTCTGGGACATGGCAGTTTTAATTGATGGTCAGTTTCTCTTAATGACGAATCATTACTATGATGAAAATACTTTTGTAATGAAATGATTTTCAAACCCTAATCATGGCTCTCTGAAACAGGTAACATTTGTAAAATGTTTTACATTTTGTAAAGTATTTCTCACACATATTATCTTATTTAATCTTAAAAACTTGAGAGTGAGTTAACTGGTGTTTCTCCATTTTCTAGAAGAAAAAATACTGAGATTCATAGAGTTGACTTGCTGACAGTCACACAGCTAATAAATTAAAAGAGGAGAAAATGGACCACAGTGTTTTCACAGTAGTTTTATCCACAAAATTCATCTGGCAAAAGGAGTTTGGGTTCCATTTGTCATACTGGGCACTTTAAAGTCCAGAAATAGAATACAGAGGCTCTAGATCTGGTTGTCTTCTTTCTCATAAGTAAATTTTTTTAATTGAAAAGTTCAACTGATGAGTCCTTCTAACTCTTTGGGAGGAAAGTGCTATAATACCTTCCTTGTTATTTCTTTTTTATGTGTTCTTATTGTTTTAGGGACTTAAAATTGGAGGCTTATGTAGATCATTACTATAGAGATTACCCAGCACTTGTCAGAACTACTGGACAAGTGTGTACAATTGATCAAGGTAAGTGTGCTGTTAAAGGTTTTCTGAACAATGTAGTGACATTTGCTTGTATTTTTCTTGGTGAATAGCAGAGGATATATTTCTTACCATTGGCCTCTAAATCAGGGGCAGTGTCTTTCCACCAGGCAGATTTTAGTTTGTAGTGTTCGATCTCTGACTTGTAGTAAGCCATAATCTCTTCAGTGTAGGGGGAAAATGTTACTCATCCCTAAGTTTCTGCCTTGCAAAAGCTTAGAGCTTCCAGTGCCAAGGGTGCTTTGCTGTCCTGTGCTGCGCAGTTAGTAGCCACCTGCCATGTGCTATCTAAGTTAATTATATTAAAAATTCAGTTCCTCAGTTGCACTGGCCGTGTTTCAAGTGCTCGGTAGCCACATGGGGCTAGTGGTTGCCATATTGGACAGTACAGATACAGAACATTTCCATAACCACTGTACTGTCTTAGACCCCGAGTTAAAGCGACTCAGGATTGGGGCCCAGTTGTTAAAACAGAGCACAATCCTGGGTGTCTTGTCTGTTTTCTCATCTTTAGGGTTAGGGCAGAAATTTTTGGTTAGATTCTTTATATGCCTTGAACACAAGAATTTTCTAAATTTCCTTCCAGGATTGGATAAAATATTAGTCAATTAAATTCCACATATTATAATATGGTCAGTTACTTACTGTGGCAGAAAACATGGAGCATTTTGGAGACTATGGAAAAATGTTATTCTGATAGTTTTCAAATGATAGATATTGTTGATTATTTTTCCTTTAGAATAAAACAGTATTGTATTAATGTATCTTTATAAACATTTGTCTAATTTTAAAGGACAAACAGGATTTATGCATCATCCATCATTTTTTACTTCTGAGCCACCAAGTATTTATCAGTGGGTGAGTTCTTGTCTGAAGGGTGAAGGAATGCCACCCTATCCTTACCTCCCTGTCATCTGTGAAAGAAGCAGACTTGTAGTCTTGGTATGTATTCAAAGTGTTGCCAAACTTGTTCTTTTCTTTTTCTCTTTCAGTATAATTTTTTAAATTATCATATAGTTAAATTAACTTTTTTTTTCATTTTGTATATAGCTCTGAGGATTTCAACAAATGTAGAGTTCATGTAATCACCACCATAATTAGGATTCAGAACAGTTCCATCACCCGCCTCAGAAAATTCCCTCATGCTTTTGGGATTCATCCAAGTGTTGCTGTATCAGCAGTTCGTTACACTTAATTGCTGAGTGCCAGCTATACATTGTGTGGATACATCACATTGGTTTATCCATTCATCCATTGAAGATATTTGGGTTGACTCCAGTTGTTAGCAATTATGAATACAGTTGCTGTAAACATTCATGTCCAGGTTTTTTGTGTGAACAAAAGTTTTCATTTCTCTAGGGTAGATACCCAGAGGTGTGATTGATGGCCATATAGTAAGTATATATTTAAGATTGATATATGTATATTTAAGAAACTGTAAAGTGTTTTTCAGAGTATATGTACCATTTTACATTTCTACCATCAATGTGTGAGAGTTCCAATTTCCCTGCATCCTGGTCAGTGTTTGGTATTGTCATGATTTGTAATTTTTGTCATTCTGATAGATGTGTAGTGATATCTCATTGTGGTTTTAATTTGCGTTTTCTTAATGGCTAGTGATATTTTGAGTATTCTAGATATGAGGTTTTGTCAGATCTATGGATTTCAAGTATTCTTTCCTGTAGTTTGTCATGTTCCATTGTTCTCTTAATGTTTCCTTTGTGAAGCAAAAATGCTTAATTTTGATGAAGCCAGTTTATCCAGTTTTTTTTCTTTTATGGATTGTGCTTTTGGTGTCATGTCTATAAATTCATTGTTTAGGTCACAAGGATTTTCTCCACTTTTCTTCTAGAAGTTTTACAGTTTTATGTTTTACATTTAGATCTGTGATCCATTTTGTTAATTTTTATAAGATGTGAGGATTATGTTGAGATTTTTATTCCATTTGGATGGTCAATTCTTTTAACAGCATCTGTTGAAAACACTATTCTTTCTCTTTTGCACTTTTATTAAGAATCAGTTGACCACATTCTTGTGGGTCTGTTTCTAGACTTTTTATTCTGGTCCATTGATCTGTGTTGTGGTCCACACACTCTTGATTACTGTAGCTTTATAGTAAGTTTTAAAATTGGTTAGTATGACTTTTCCTTCCATTACTTTTCTTTTTCAAAATTGTTTTAGCTATTTAAATTCCTTTGCCTTTTCATTTAAACCTTATAATCAGCCTGTCCATAGCTACAAAAAATCCTACTTGCATTTTTAAAAATAAAATAATTTTTATTTTTATTTATTTATTTATTTATTTATTTGCGGTACGCGGGCCTCTCACTGTTGTGGCCTCTCCCGTTACGGAGCACAGGCTCCGGATGCGCAGGCTCAGCGGCCATGGCTCACGGGCCCAGCCGCTCCGCGGCATGTGGGATCTTCCCAGACCGGGGCACGAACCCGTGTCCCCTGCATTGGCAGGCAGACTCTCAACCACTGTGCCACCAGGGAAGCCCCAATTTTTATTTTTAAAAATTAATTCATTTTGTTAATACATAGGTAATCCAAGATCAGACCCTCAAATAGAACCAGAGGGTGTGGGCAAAGGTGAGTTCCTTCACACTCCTTTCTCTTGGTCCCTCTACTGGAGTAGCCTGCCTACAGGTCTTTTGTGGACCTTTCTGGAGATGGAGCCTTCCCAGACTTAGAAGAGAACCAGATCTTTTGTCTCCTCTCCCAGATGTCACTGGAGTATATGAATGTCCTTGCTCCCCACCCATCTTTTCCTTTACTCTGCATTCTGCTTTGCTTCATGTTGAGAAAGGCTTCAGAACCCCCTGTGGCTCTGAAATTGACACGCAGAATGGTAATCTGCTTTTAAAAAAAAATGCTGATAAACTATACATAACATAATATTTATTATTTTAACTATTTTAAGTGTACAATTCAGTGATGTTAAATACATTCACAGTGTATTAAGAGCAGCTTAATCCTAGAACTTTTTCATTCCTTGCTGCTTGTGTGGAAACATTCAGGTGCAGTCACCAGATATATTGGTCCTGTCCAACTCTGCTGAATGGGTTAGACTCAGTGTTATATCTACCCAAAAGGGAGCTAGAGAAATATGAATAAGCCAGAGTTGTTCAGCCTCCAACTTAAATAATAGTAGTCAATTTGTAGATATTCATATTATATCTTTGTTAGATATGATGTCAGCTAGCTTTAGGAATATATCATTTGCAGTGGGTTAGAATGTAGGACTTGAAGATCCTCCAGCATTGTGCTGAAATTTTAATAAGCTCATACTGCTACTTTCTTTCAGGAAAAAAAAAAAAAAGCTGCAGACGTAGATCTTAGTGGTAGTAGCAAGTATTCAAACGAGAACTTTGAAGGCTGAAGCAGAGAAGGGTTAGGCCTAGAGGGGTAGAGAGTTAGGGTGTACCTCACCAAAAATGACCCAAATGTCAATCAGTTTATAAGTAGATAAACAAAGGTTGGTACACCTGTATAATGGAATACTCGTCAGCAGTAAAAAGAAACAAACTACTGATACATGCAGTAACGTGGATGAATCTCAAAGGAATGCTGAGTTAAAGAAGTAGGGCACAGAAGACTACGTGTTCTATGACTCCATTTGCATGACATTGTAGAGTAGGCAAAATTTAGGGAGAGCAAAAAGATGCGTTGTTTCCACTGCTTGGCGTAGGGGAGGGAGCGGATTGACTCCAAGGGGCACAGGGAACTTTCTGGTGTGATGCAGGCATTCTGTATCGTGACTGTGGTAGTGGTTATATGATTGTGTAACATTTGTCAAAACACAGAGCTGTACATTTAAAGTGGGTGAATTTTCCTGTATGTAATTATGCCCCAATAGTTTAAAAAATGTTAACTTTCTCCTTATGCAGAGTATTGCACTCTACATACTTGGTGATGAAAGTTCTGTTTCTGATGAATCTTCACAGTATTTATCCAGAATAAGTATAGGTAAGTCAGTCTAATGTTAAGCTTCCCCAAACAGATTTTTATAGATGTTGATATCAGAGTTGAAATTAAAAAAATTAAAAATTTTCCAAGTGTACTTCAGAGGCCATGTCTTGCTTCATTTTAGAGGTGACATAATTGCACCGCTTTAGTCTGGAGTCCACATCTGACTTTTAGAGACCAAGGTTGCTTAAAATCTGACAAATTTTACATTTTCAGTGTGCCTAAAAAGGACTGTTTTAGCCCCAGGGAAATGATTATACTTTCCAGCCTGCCAGAGTACTGCTTATTATTTTTTAGCATTTGTTTATTAATGAATTTTTATTTGCAAATGTTTTCTACATGTTATGTGTTTCCTTTACCAGGATAACTATCAAAATAAAGTTTCGTTTTGTTTTAGCCCCACAGAAGTCACAAGCAGAGCAAGAGGAGAACAGGTGACTTTTATTCAGATTGTGCTTTTACACAGTCTCTTTGATAACTTCATGTTTAATAACTTCATGTTTGTTCTCTTATAGGTTTAGTTTCAGGCATTCTACATCACTTTCTAGTCTAGCTGAGAAATTAGTCGTCTGGATGACTAATGTAGGTAAGGTGGTCTTTGTTACTTTTCATGTGTCTTTGAAATCCTTTCCCTGGCTCTCCTTCCTAAGTAGGCCCTGCGTCCTCAGAGCTCACTAGAGCTGGAAGGCGTGAGAAGGGAGGGCCTCTCGCTCTACAGAAGGATCCCACAGGATGGAGATGATGGCCCATCAAGCCACCCTTCCTTTCCCTGACAGTCTCACAGCTTCCCTATACTAATATCTGGGCTATCAGAAATGAGTATTTCTGGCAAAATCTAAAAGTAATGTGTAAATATTTCAGGGTATGCTTTTGAATGATACAGGCCAGGGATTTTATGCACCAAGAGGCAGATTCACCTGGGAAAAGGGAAAGGAAGGAAAAGGGTTTATTCTCTCTTCCTAAGCCTGTGCCTTTAGGTTTTAAGCTGAGTAAAATACTAAAATTTCCTATAAAAATTTTTAAAAATATTACTGATATGAAAATGTAGAAAAGGAGAATGTTATAGAGTAGTATGTTAGAAGGTAATGCTTTAATGAATATTACAGGATGTTTCTGAATTCTTAATTAGGGAATGTTCTCAATGACTTAGTTTTTCCCTGTACTTTTGTGTATGCTTCCTTGACAATTGCAATAATTGTCATATAGTATTACAGATGAGACACTTATGCTGAAAATATGAGTTCTGTTCATTTGTATAGTACATAGCATTTAACCTCAATAATTGATCAACTTTCTATATTAATAAATAACGTATAATATTACAAAATTTAGAAAATTATCACCGAAGAAATTAATTAACCTGAGGATTTGAAGTTTTTTTAAATGAAATATGGTGTACATATAAGAGTGTATAAAATGTATTTAGAGAATAATAATAAAATGAGCATTGATGTCCTGGTGACCCACCATTAGAAATAAAACATTGCCAGTGTAGTAGAAAGCCCTGTGGATCTACTCCTGCATGGCCTCCCTTTCTCATACACCCATCGCTAGAGGTAAAGTACCTGTACCGTACCCTACCTAAATTTTGTATTACCTTCTGTCATTTTTTTTTGAGTTTTTTTCTTTTTGAGTTTTATCACTTCATATATTGCTTAGTGTTGTATGTTTTTTAACTTTATGTAAATAGATATAAATATAAACATTTTTTTTACTATCTTATTTTCTTCACTGAATATTATTATTTAAAGATTCATCCATGTTGACTCATGTAGCAGAAGATCATTCATTTTCACTGCTGTATGATCTACTGCTTGAATATATCACAACTTATTTATCCCTTCTATTGATGATAGCAGTTGGGCTCTTACTTCCCTTCCCTTTTTTGCCATAATGAAACATTACTAATGAATAATTTAATGCTTATGTCCCGGTGCCATGTACACAACTTTCTGTATGTCTGTTGATGGACCGTAGGGGTGGACCTAACTCTACGTGCTGAATGTTTTCCAAAGTGGTTGGACCCGTATACACCACCACTGGCTGTGGAAGAGAATTACTGTTGCTCTACATAGTTACCAACACTTGGTATCGATTGACTTTAATATGTGCCTGTCAAATGAGTGTGAACTTTTATTTTCTAGTGGTTTTAATTTACATTTCCCTGATCACTCATTGGATAGAGCATCTTTTCATATGTTTATTGACCATTTGTGTTTCCTCTTAGGGAAATGTCTTTTAGTCCTTTGTGTTTTTCCTATTGGATTGTTTGTCTTTTTCTTAAAGTTTTTAGGAATTTTTTGTTTAAAACAAATTTTATACTCATCCCTGAGGTCAAGACACTGGTTTGGTAGTAAGATGAATAAAATCAATTTCTTGCTTATTTGTTAGGATAGAGTTTACTAACTTCACTCAGAGAATAATTGGGACAGTGGTAAGTCGTAGTGAAAAATTTTCTCCCTTCCTTTCACCACAAGGTTTCGCTTTAAGAGACTTGGAAACCCTTCCCTTTGGAATTGCTCTTCCCATCAGAGATGCGATTTATCACTGTCGGGAGCAGCCTGCTTCAGACTGGCCAGAAGCTGTTTGCCTCTTGATTGGGCGTCAGGATCTTTCCAAGCAGGCCTGTGAAGGAAACTTGCCCAAAGGGAAATCTGTGAGTATCAATATGGAAAGTCCATATTCAGATTTAGCCTCAATAAAATCACAGTAGAAATGTTCTCCATTTTCCTTTAAGTCTTTTTGCAAGTGTGTATATCAGATTATCCTTTATATTATATGCTAGATACGGTTTAAAATTGGACAAATCTTATTAATTGTAAGTCGAACATGGGAACAGATTTTGTGAATGCTCTGTTTTGCCTGGACCTTTCTGTGCCTTGAGTCAGGACAAGTGCCGAGTCAGTAGAGCAGCTACCACGACTGATTCCCTGCTTGGACCATGTTAGTAATTAACTACTTTGTAATTATTATGTGGAAATAGGGAGAGCACATAATGTCCTGAATTTGAATAAATTATAACTATTTTCTCCTTCATACTTTTTTGATGTGTTACATTTCTTAAATTTAACCTTTTACATAGGTGTAAATATATCTTTAATCACATAAAACTGAAGCCCCAGGAAAAAGGTTTTTTTGCAGGGGGGCACTAAAGTTGTTTAGAAGCTGTCTTAATGTTATCCCTCCTCAAACAGTGCCCTTCATTAATGTTCAAATCTGTTTTTTTAAGAATGGGTTCTAAGACCCTACAAATAGAAAGTGAAATATATCGTTATCCTCCTTTCTTTTTAAAATCAGCCTCTTTTAAAACTTAAAAATGGAACTTTGAAAACTTCTTCTAGAACTCCAGTTAACTTAAAAAAAAATGGTAGAGTCTGCCTGCCAATGCAGGGGACAAGGGTTCGTGCCCCGGTCCGGGAAGATCCCACATGCCGCGGAGCGGCTGGGCCCGTGAGCCATGGCCACTGGGCCTGCGCATCTGGAGCCTGTGCTCCGCAACGGGAGAGGCCACAACAGTGAGAGGCCCGCGTACCGCAAAAAAAAAAAAAAAAAAAAAAAAAAAATGGTAGCACTGCATTTACTCTAAGGATCAAGGAGGATTCAGGGATGGTTATTCCACCCCTGGTGACTTTGGTACTTTATGTCTCTGAGAAAACAGTGCAGATTTGGCTCATCTCTTATTAACCTTTGAACCAACACATAATAATCAATAACTGTTCATAATCCACATTAGATCTTAGGCTATTAACGCTTCTTCAGAGACTGTTATCAAAATTTATTCCCAACATCAGAGTTGTATAATGGATCTGTGACAGAAGCAGTTTCCATGGGGGATCCCATCTCCAGCAGGGTTGTACCAGCACATCTGTCTTTTAATCTGCACTGAAATAACAACTCTTAGTTGAATTAGCATTTGGCTTGTTTTAAACAGAAAACCAATTTTTTTGCTAATAATATGGTTATCTTTACCTTGACCAAGAGAAGTCTTTAGCATTTATAGACCTCTTTTATTACTGTGAATGAGAACATCATTAGCACTAAAGCCAAATGGTATTGATAATTATTCATTTATATGTCATTTTAAGTAATTCTGGCTAAATTAAATTTGTTCAGTTATTTGAGGTTACATTTTATAACTCGTCTCCAATTTATCAGCTATTTGGGTCTGTATCTTATTGCTAACTCACCTATTAGAATGTAGCTTCTTTTAAGATTAGATATTCCATAGGAATTATAATAAATTTTTATCAGCTAAAGTCAGACTGATTATCTAGTCATATCTACCTTTATTCTTTTTTAAGGCTAATGTTGCTTCCACATTAAATGTTGCAAAACTTTAGCATTTCACCTAGGAGTTAATCTTTTGTGAAAGGAGTTAAAACTCTGAGAGAAAATGAGATTTCTGCTATTAACATCTATCTTAAAGTCTGACTGAATTATTTGGACTGGGAAGGCTCATAGTAAAGTACATGCTGAGCTTATGAGGACAGAATGCTAAGCAAGGAATTAACTCTCCTCACTTGTTTTGCTTCATTTAATCCCTTTCCTTTTAAGAAATATAGTTGGAACATACTTAGGAAAAAAAAAAAGTGAAAACCAACCATGATTTATTCTACTTAAAGCACAGAAGTGAGAAAGTGTTGTCTGACCTCCTCCAGCCCTTGGTTTATATCCTTCCAGGTTGTTTTCTTCTGCTTCTATTAATTAAAGACAGTATTTAAATTGGTGTTAGTTCTTTAGTGCGTGGGGTTAATATTCCATTTGCAGTAATTTGTGTCCTTTTTGGAATATTTAGGATATAGTTAGAGTTTTACAGTTTATTTAGAATATATCTTTCGATGGAATCAGCCTCCTGACTATCGTTGTAAGTTGAAAGCTTTCCGCTTGGCTCAGTAAAGAATGTTTCCAAGTGGGCAATATAATTATACTTAAAAAAAAAAGATTTTTAGGTTAGAGTCCCAGTATGTATTGGGAACCCAAGCCAGCCCTGCTTTGGAATATATTTTTTCTCTGCACTGATGTAGACTTGGTACCTCATCCTGTGTATCCTCATGTTCAATAAGTGTGTGTTGGCTGGTTTTTAAATTAGTATTACAACCTAGTCTGTTACTCAGGTGCTCTCATCAGATGTTCCTTCAGGAACAGAAACTGAGGAGGAAGATGATGGCATGAATGACATGAATCAGGAGGTGATGTCACTAATATGGAGTGAAGACTTAAGGGTGCAGGATGTGCGAAGGCTTCTTCAGAGTGCACATCCTGTCCGCGTCAATGTGGTGCAGTACCCAGAGCTCAGTGACCACGAGTTCATTGAGGAAAAAGAGAACAGGTAAAGGAAAACATTAACTGCTGTAATTTAAGTAAAAATTTAAATAAAACATTAAGTACTGCCTCATTTTGTTCAACTGTAAGAATAGGCATGACTGTAGCATTCACACCTCACAGAGTTTCTCTGGGAATCAAGTGGGTCATTTCTACACGGTGCTTAGAACACTGCCCAGTACATAGTATAGTAAAGCTCGATGCAGTCAGCGATTATTATCAGATTTCATTGATTGTATGATGCTGATTTTTTTTTGTACGTTTTACTATTTCTGAAATCAGATTATGTCTTTCAATCTGTAGGTGTTTGTAGGTGTTATGGTTTAAATGGCAGTGTTTTTTCTTTTTTAGTACCTCATGAAATAGTGCTGCATCTTAAAATCAATAGCGTCTTAAATGGAAGGGGGGATATACTGTTTTTGTTTTCACTATTATAATTTTGTAGATTATGTATAATGTTTCTGCTAAACATGTTATAGAATGTAGTCTGCTGGCCTGATTCTAAATTTCCCTGATTTTAAATTAATGTGGAACAGTGTTCCCAAAGAATCTTAGGACAGCAAAATTTTCCTCACCAATGGACTAGAAAAGCAGCTATATATATTTACAGTTAGGGAGAGAGGGTGCTTGTGAATAACTTTGTCTGCAGAGGATTTCAGCCTCTGGTTAGCCTCAGAAGGAGGAGGGCTGTTTCTCTGTCTTCAGGTATAACTTGTGTTAAGTGTTTCCTGGTTATGAATGCCCCTGCTTCCACAATTTCTGTTTGATGCCATTTATTTTAACATAGAAACAACTTAAAAAGTAGTTTATTAGTTTCAAAGTATAGCCTGTAGAAGCCATTTTAACCTTGAACATAGTTGACATATAGTGCTTTTAGTCCTAGAAGTCCTTACCATCAAGTAAATGAAGCTCCTGTGTTTGCTGGAGACACCATGAAATCCGCTGACCTCCAAAATAGGGACTTCCTTTTTAACCTTGTGTGCACCCATGGAGGTGGCGCTTGGGCTATATTCACAAAAAGGATGAGAGGAGGCTCCCAGCTAAACTGATAACAGCACAATGAGGAAACCCAACTAATACGATATTTTCCTCTGAGAGGGTTAGCATCGTTTAGAGTGGAATTATAGGTTTTGCTTTTTGAATACTTAGGGAGAGTTGGCTTGGTTTATAGAACAGCTGGTTTTAATTCAAAGCAAATATGAAACAGAAGAAAGAAATGTGTCTCCCCTTTAGAGTTTCTGATGGGAGTAAGAGTATCAGAATGAGAACAACCGTGTTTAGGTGACTCACTCAAGACTTTGTATGGATTTACTTCGATGTGGCTTCATCTTACACAGCACTGCTGCTTTTGAAATACTTGCCTACAGATTACATTCTGGTTTTTTTTGTTTAAAATTTTTTCACATGTTGGTTTTAATTTTAATTATAGATTGCTCCAGTTGTGTCAGCGAACTATGGCTCTTCCGGTAGGACGGGGAATGTTTACCTTGTTTTCATACCATCCTGTTCCAACGGAGCCATTGCCTATTCCTAAGTTGAATTTGACTGGTATGTTAAATTCTGGGCTCAGTGAGAAAGGAAAATGGGTATATGTTTAGTGGAGTTGTTTTGAATCATTGTAGTTAAAACCAAAGAAATGCTCTATCCCCCGTGATTTTAAATATTGTTAATAGCTACTGTAGTGATTATTGTTAATAGCTACTGTAGTGGTTATCAAAGCTCAAATAGCAAATCAAATTAAACATTGAGGGAAGCAGAATATAGCCCATTACTAAATTTTGTTTTTAATGAGACCATTTCAAGATATAAAAAGGCACTTGGGGAAGTTTAGAAAGATACTATTGAATGGTGAGATTGTTAAACTTTAAATAATCTTAAAGTCAATATGTAAAAATATTTAGTCTTAAAATGTCTTGTTATGTCTTAGTATGAATAGATGATGCTTGTACAAAAACAAGAAAATATACTACGCAAAAAGAAAAAATGGCCACTCATAGTAGTCCCAACTTGTTAGAGTTCACTAATGTTAAATAACACTTTGGTTTATTTGTTTCCCAATTTTATTTCTCCATTTTATAATTTTATATTTGTTTATCAGAAAATTTAAACCTGTTTTAGAAATTGTTTTTAAAAATTTACTATATAGTGAGTGAGCATCCTCCCAGACCAGCACTGCCCCCCGCCAAAAGATGATCTTGTTTTAATAATAAATTCATTTAGGAAAAAAACGTTCACTTTAGTTCCTTAACTGACACTGGTTTGGCCTATTGTGCTTTTGTATGTAATTATTCTTATCGAAGAAAATTTGCTTTACCCTTTGCCTTTTATTTTCTCTTGTGTATAAAAATTATGTCTTATACATATGTTGAATTGTTGTTTTAGAAATTTTACTTGCTTTTTCATATTAATCTCTCTGCCCTTTTTGAGAAAGTAAAAGTATAACTCATGAACTTGTCACCAGTGTGGTGCTATCACAGACCAGCATTTGAGTTAGCTCTTAGGTACAAAAAGCAAATGGTAAATACAAATATATCTTATTTTATGCTTGTGTCTGTGTATGTGTGTGTATGTGTATATAGACTACAAACAAGACACTATGCATCTAATTAAAATTTACATAACTTTCAGAACGCCTTTAAAACCATATTTTCAAACCTCTAGCGAACTGTATAACTGTATGCAATACAGTAAGTCCCCTACATATGAACGAGTTCAGTTCCGAGAGCACGTTCATCAGTCCAATTTGTTCGTAAGTCCAACAAAGTTAGCCTAGATACCCAACTAACACAATTGGCTACACTGTACCAGCTACATCACTGCTGCTTTTACGCTTGCTTCTGGACATCCTGGGCTTGAAATAAAGATACTGTACTATTGTACTCTATACAGTACTGTACAGTAAAGTACACAAAAGCACAACCACTTGTAGAGGATGCACACACGTGACAGCATACACCAGACATGTGAACTAACTTACGAGATTGGACACGTGAACGCACATTTGCATCTTTGAAAGTTAGCAATTTGAAAGTTCGTATGTAAGGGACTTACTGTATTTAGAATATTTATTTTAAACAGTCATCCATGACTTGAGCTAATACAGAATATTAAAAATATAGAGATAATTCAGTATTGGCGGGTATGCAGTGTAGTCAAAACACTCAAGAAAAGGCATTCAAAGAGAACATAGCATCATGAACATTTAATTTATACTGTTCTTAAATAAGTTGACCACAAATTTAAATTTAGTGAATACTCTTTTATGGTTCACTGGGTAACTCAGGTGTATAAAATGTTTTTTATATAGGTATCTTTGAATGCAATTTGGCATTTTTACCAATAGTGTGTAGTTAGATTTCTATATCATATAGAGAGATGTATAGATAAGAGATAGAGCAAATTTATAAAGCTCCTTGTCTTTTTTAAAAACAATCATTTTTCCGTAACGTCCAGAGAAAAAGATGGGATGGCACATTTGAAATTAACATTGTTGTCAGTCACATGTTGGAATTATTATTCATGTAGTTTGTGATGTTAATTTTCATTTTATTTTTCGGTGAGCTTCCTGCTGTTTGAAAGACAGATTTCAAAGCAATGGGTATCCTAATCAGATCTGTACACAGTTAAATTGGTATCAGTTATCTTATTATAGTCCCATATATTTTAGCAGAAAGGACAGTGAATTATTTTATACAGTTAAGGTTTTTCTACCTTGCATCAAGTTTGACTCACATGTATAAAACTTTAAGTATGCATAGTAACCTAACATCATTACAGGTATTATGGGGTTAAGGGTTTTGAATGTAGAAAAGTGATCTCTGTTCTCAAAGAATCTAAATGTAACAATTTTGGTTTCTGAATTTTTGTTCTCTCAATTTTAAATTTTGTTTGCCTGAATAGGGCGGGCACCCCCTCGGAACACAACAGTAGACCTGAACAGTGGCAACATCGATGTGCCTCCCAACATGACCAGCTGGGCCAGCTTCCATAATGGTGTGGCTGCCGGCCTGAAGATAGCCCCTGCCTCCCAGATCGACTCAGCCTGGATTGTCTACAATAAGCCCAAGCACGCCGAGTTAGCCAATGAGTATGCTGGCTTTCTCATGGCCCTGGGTCTGAACGGGCACCTTACCAAGCTGGCTACTCTCAATATCCATGACTACCTGACCAAGGTGAGAGCTTGTGCTGCCAGCTCCTGGCATTGTGCCTCTCCCCTGGGCTATTACAGTAGCTCCTAGTTGTTCTGTTTGCTCTTCTTCAATCTTGTACCTCTAAGTGCATTCTTCTCACAGCAGGCAGAAAAATCTTTCTAAAGTGTAAGTTAGAATATATCACTTCCCTGGTCAAACTGTTCAGTGATCTTCCATTGCTCTTAATGTACATTCTAGGAGCCTGTGTGATCCTACTCACTTCCCCAGCCTTACTTTGTGCTTCTCTTTTCCTTGCTCCCTATGCTCCAGCCATAGAGACTGCTTGTATTAGCTCCTTGGCCGACCAAACTCTCTTGGCGTAAACTTTTCCACTTCTCTGCCATAAAAGTTCACCCATATGAAGTACACAATTCAGTGGTTTTTACTATATTCACAGAGTTGTGCATCCATTACCACTGTTAATTTTAGAACATCTTCATCACCCCATGAAGGAACCCCTACCTAGTAGCAGTCACTCTCCGTTCCCCTTTCCCTCCGGCCCCTGGCAAACTGCTAATGTACTTGCTGTCTCTATGGATTTGCCTACTGTGGACATTTCATATAAGTGGAACCAAACAATATATGGTCTTTTATGACTGGCTTCTTTTGCTTACCGTAATGTTTTCAAGGTTTGTCTATGTTGTACCATGTATTAGCACTTCATTCCTTTTTATTGCTGAATACATATTCATTGTATGGATATACCGTATTTTATTTTTCCATTCATCAGTTGATGGATACGTGAGTTATTACTACTTTTTGACTATTATGAATAATGCTACTATGAACATTTATATACACATTTTTGTGTGGATGAATGTTTTCATTTCTCTTGGGTATACTCCTAGGAGTGGAATTGCTGCATCATATGGTATCCCTTTGTTTTAAAGTTTGAAGAACTACCAAATTGTTTTCCAGAGTGGCTGCACCATTTTGTAATCCCACCAGCAATACATAAGGGTTCCAATTTCTCTGCACTCTTGCCAACACTTGTTATTATCTGTCTTTTTAATTATAGTCATCCTAGTAGGTGTGAAGTAATATCTCAGTGTGGTTTTGATTTGCATTTATTTCCCTGATGGCTAATGATATTGAACATCTTTACATGTGCTTATTGGTCATTTGTATGTCATCTTTGGAGAAATGTCTATTCAAATCCTTTGCTTATTTTCTAATTGGCTGTCTTTGTTGTTGAGTCGTAAGAGTTCCTTATGTAATCTGAATACCAGTCCATTAACAGATACATGATTTGCAAAAATTTTCTGCCCTTGTGTTGTCTTTTGACTTTCTGATGGTGTCTTTGAAGCGCAAAAGTTTTAAATTTTGATGAAGTCCAGTTCATCTACTTTTTCTTTGGTTACTGTGCATTTGATGTCGTATCTAAGAAGTTACTGCCTAGCACAAGATCACTTGGATTTATATCTGTTACACCTCTTTCACATTGTATACAGAAGATTTCATCTGGATTCATATGCGTATGCTCTTTTGTATCTAGTATCTATTACATAGATTTACACCTATATATACACCTATTTATAACTGGCACTGTAGGGCAGTGAAGAATTGGAATCAACAATGTAGTCAACTACAGTGATGAAATATTCACAAAACTAAAATTTTCCTGTCAGCAAAATATGTAATAGCATAAGTTTTCTTCTAAGAGTTTTTTTTTTTTTTTTACTTTTAGTTACATCTTAGTTGAAGTTAATTTTTATGTATGATGTCAGGAAGGGGTTCAATTTCATTCTTTTGCAAGTGGCTGTATAGGTATCACAGCATCGTTTTTTGTAAAAACTCTTCTTTTCCCATTGAATTGTCTTGGCACCTTGTAGTCAATTGAATATCAATGTGAGGGTTTTTTTTTTAATCATCTCAGCATCATTTACATGTTTTTCCCTCACCTGTCATCATTCTCTCTCACTTTGTAAATTTGAGTGCCTTCCCTTCTTGCCACTTTGCCTGGCTAATTTGTACTCATTCTATTGTAAATTTTACTTTCTAGAGATTCTTAATAATTCTCCAGTCCCTTCTAATCTAAAGTAGGCTCTGTTAAAATACTCTTTCATAATCTTTATACTTTTTCATTTGATGAGTTTTCAATAATATGTATTTTTTAGTTTAACACTTTCCCTTCCCCAAGGGCACTGACTTCATCAGAACAAGGACCTGTCTGTTTAGTTTGCTTGTGTATTCTTGGAGCTTCTCACTGCCTGTCACAGTACTGGCAGGCAGTATCTTATTTAAAACTACCTATTTGTTTTGGTAGTGACTTAAGTCTCATTCTTTTTTCTGTCTTAGGGTCATGAGATGACAAGCATTGGGCTGCTCCTTGGTGTTTCTGCTGCTAAACTAGGCACCATGGATATGTCGATTACACGGCTTCTTAGCATCCACATTCCTGCTCTCCTGCCCCCAACGTCCACAGAGCTTGATGTTCCTCACAACGTCCAAGTGGCTGCAGTGGTCGGCGTCGGCCTTGTTTATCAAGGGACAGCTCACAGGCATACCGCGGAAGTCTTGTTGGCTGAAATAGGTATGGCATTAATAGTGCTGCGGTTTCCTAAGTGTATTCTTACCATTCCACAGGAACCAAAGTAAAAATGATAGTAAGATTATAAAAATTAAGGAAAAAATAGTAGCTTTTGTGAGCATAGAATGAGCTATACTAATAAAGAAAACAACTACAAAGTAATGTTTTCCAAGGCTGATGTTACTATGCAGGTTATTGGTCTGCATACTTCCTTGGCCAGCCCATTATTGAGCTCCAGTGGCCCCATTTAACGAGGTAGCCTAGGGTCTTAATCACATGTGAGCATGCTGCTTATCCTGCTCTGTCTTTGCCAGGCAGTGTCTGGCAATGGTCTACACTTAAAGTTCAAAGTTGATTGTTTTGATCCCTAAAAGCACAATGTTTATTCTGTTGGACAACAACACTTCTAACAGAATGGAAGTGATTGATTCCGGCTTTCCTCTATATGCTGGTGGATATGTTCATGATAAAAGGCATTTTTTATGTTTTATCGTAAGTCTGCATTCTTTGGAAACGTGTCTTACGTGTTATCATCTTCTTCTGAGAAATGGAAATGCTATTAGTATTATTGGTACGCTCAGTAATTTAGATACATACTTGCATGTCTTGTTCTATCCTGTTCAGGATCTTTCTACATATATTTCAGGATAGCCACAAAATTTTCCTGGGCATCTCTGCTTCAGGCTGTAGATCTATGGGTCTGCTGCTTAGACTCTGCTCCAAATGCCTTATTCTGGGACCCAGGCTTCTTTTATGGTGATGTCAGAAGGGCAAGAGGGAGAACCAAATAATGGAAGCGCATTTTAGGCCTTTGCTTACCTTGTGCCAGCCAGGATCCTAGTTCAAAGCCAGTCACACGTTCAGGTACAGAGGAAACTCTGTCAGGAGTGTGGATGTATTTATAACTGGCGCTGTAGGGCACTGAAGAATTGGAATCAACAGTGTAGTCAACTACAGTGATGAAATATTCACAAAACTAAAATTTTCCTGTCAGCAAAATATGTAATAGCATAAGTGATTGGTCTGAGAAACACTTATTCAGAAGATACTCAGGACTGGCTTTTAAAGCTTGTTCATCTGCAAGGTAATTAACATTCTTTGGCTATATCATAATGATATCTAATGGTGCCAACATTATACATATCTCACAGCCATAGTACACCTCTTTCACATTGTATACAGAAGATTTCATCTGGATTCATATGCGTATGCTCTTTTGTATAATTACAGTCAGACTGTACGTACTGTTTTTGTACTGCTCTTTTCATATATCATTGTCATAAATGGCTTTTAAAATTAATTTTATATTGTGGGATAGCTCATTGAGTTGGTTTTCTATAAATTGCCTAATCATTGTCTTATTTTCAGGACTTTTAGGTGGTTTTTAATTCTTTGCTAATTAAGCAGTAAACATTACACTGATTACTTGTGTATAATTTTTCTTTCTTTTTAAAAAAATCTTTTTCCTGGGGATGAAATTCCAGGAATGGGAACTTTTTCTTTGGTGGAAGGGGTCTTTATATATAATACATTTTGCTGCCCTAAAAGGGGTGGAGTTAGAATTAGGGGGTACTTTTTAAAGTATGAATTTTGCATCCAGTCAAACTTAGAGCATCGATACAGAGAAATTCTATGATAGTAAGGCTCAGTATTATATAGATTCAAAATAAGTGTCTGGATGCATAATATTTAACATTCTTAAAAACTTAAAGGGAGTGTCCTTCCTGTTCCTTATCAGTATTTGAACATTTTTTTACCACATCTGAATAGATTTGAAGCTAACAAAACAAAAACAAAAGGAAAGAAATTACAAATTGAAGCTTTTTTGAGCATCCCTCCCTTTAAAAAATTTTTTCCCCTTTTTTGGTAATTTTTTTTTTTTTTTTTTTATAAAACTCAAGGTTTGACAGTATTTTAAAGTGATTGCTTTCAGATTGGCAAATTAGAAGAACCATGTTTGGGGTTTATTTTGTGGTAAACTGTTAGTTGTGGACACCATTTGTGATAACGTCAGATCTTTCTTAGTGGGGTTATATTGAATCCATAGTTCTTATGCAACTTACTAGAAAGTTAACTCTAAAACTTTTACGAGTTAGGGTTTTAAGAGGCCAGTTTGAATTGTGTTACTTTTTGTTTTATAGGACGGCCCCCTGGTCCTGAAATGGAATACTGCACGGACAGAGAGTCTTACTCTTTGGCTGCTGGCTTGGCTCTGGGCATGGTTTGCTTGGGGGTAAGCAGAGTCTGTGCCTGCAGTTGCTTCAGTTACAAATTCTGCTTGTTGAGGGAGTAGCCTTGACACTTTACTCTGAATACCACTCTGCCGTACTGTGACTTAACTTACTGTGATTCTCAGCTCTTTCTTCTTTCTGGATATTTTTCAAAGTGCCAGATTTGGAAATGGAGAGAAATTGTAGTGAAGAATGGGGCTTTAAGGTTTCTTCCCCCCGGCTTAGATATAAGTGTTCATGAATGAACTAAGGGAATGAAGTTTTTCGAAAAGAGTTCAAGACATAAGATGAAGAAACGACAGTTCACTCAGTAAGAAAACAGAAAAAAGTGAAAATGGGTGTATGATGGGGAGCCTTAAGAGTCTGTAGGACTAGAGATAAACCAGAACTCTCTTTCGGTGCCCTGGTGTTCACTAGGTATCCCAGAACGTTGCCACAATAGCAGCTGCTTTGTGACAGAATGCAGTATCATTCTGACTCCCCATCTTTAACCCCATCCAGTAGACGTAGTGTAGGGTTACCAGAAAAACATTAAATGACTACGTCAGCTGGAATGTGGGTCCTTTGAAGAACCACCAATACAGTGTTATACTGAAACCGAATTATATAAAGAAAGTCGACTGTCGTTTAGGCTTTTGACTCTTCACATTTGACACATGAACTAAAGAGGCAGATAAAACAATGGAAAAGCATCATACTGGGAATTGGGACGTGAATTCTGGTCCTGACCAGTGAGTCCTGACATCGGTTAACTACAGTATTTTCTAGTAGTTAAGCAGCTCGACGGACTGTGGAACCAGACTGCCTTGTTTTATATCCACTGCTGCTCCTTACTAACTATGTAACCTTGGGCGTAATCTCTTTGTGCCTCCCTTTCCTCACCTGTAAAATAGTAGCTATTTGATCGAATTGTCTTATTAAGTAAGTTAATCCATGTTAAACATACAGAATCATGCCTGGAAGAGCGTTAAGCGTTCACTAAGTTATTATTATGGTTATTATTGCTGGACTAGTTCACAGGCACGATAATGAAAGGATTCAGGTGTTCATAGTTCAGGGTTCATTTACCTGCCTAATATTTTCTTTAACTGTTAATGCAGTTAACTGTATTTTGAAGCTGTATTTTGAAGCCTTTATGTATTTTATGAAATGAAAGTATTAACTTGCCTGTATAATTTTTAATGTGAATTATTAACAGACTGAGTATTAACTCATGAGATTTTAATTGATAAAAAACCCAGAAGACTGGCTTTGAAGTTAGTTTATTGTTTTCTTTGTTATGGGTATGTGTTATGGATCTTACTCTGTAAAATTTCCTTTCCCTTGTCTGTTACTTCGTTTACAGCACGGCAGTAATTTGATAGGTATGTCTGATCTCAATGTGCCCGAGCAGCTTTATCAGTACATGGTTGGAGGCCACAGGCGCTTTCAAGCAGGGATGCACAGGGAGAAACATAAATCTCCAAGTTATCAAATCAAAGTAAGTCCAAATCAAGCAACAGATCAAACTTCTGGAAGCTAAGAAGTTAATTTGAAAATAGTAGTTTTCATACCAACATGTGTAACTATGTTAATTTTAAGCATAGGTTAGTATTCAGAAGAATTTTATAATAATTCAGAGCTCTTTTATACAAACTTTTCTTTTGATAGGAAGGAGATACCATAAATGTGGATGTAACTTGTCCAGGTGCCACTCTCGCTTTGGCCATGATCTACTTAAAAACCAATAACAGGTACCGCACCTCCTCACCCCATCCTTTGCCATGACCATGTGACTTCCTTTCTGACCTCAGTAGTAAAACTAAATTATTTTACTGTGTTTACCTCTCCTGTGCTAGATCAGCCTGATTTTAGTGCTCTCAGGTACTACAAGTTATATAGAGTTTTATCTAGAAATAATACATTTGGTTATTTTAATGATATTTGATAATACAGTTGCCAGTTTCTATTCACTTTTATTTTATAGTTGATGTCACTGACAGACAATGTCTAAATTCCTTTTCATTAATTTTGCTTGTTGTTATGAGGCCTGGGTAGATCAGAAATACTTAGCATTATTATATTCCTGGTTACCATTCATAAAAATGGTTTCTGCTTAGTTCAGGAGCTTTCCTAACAGCTATTCCGTCTGCCTCCTCAAGCCCTGTAATTAGTGCTGACACTTGAAAGTAGATGTTTGGTGTTTATTCTTTTACATTTTGTATAGAAGAGTAAGTTAAGTTGCATTTTAAGTCTTTTAATTTAAAAAACATTCTAAGATTAAAGAAAGTTTTCAATGTTGTAAATTCTTTTTTTAGACAAAGTGAATGTTTGCAAAATTAACAAAGTGGTTAAAAACAGGTTTATTCATCTACTTTTTGGATGAAAGTATATGACATTGCTTTCTTGGCACTGGAGATGTTTCATTTAACAAAAGAGAGCTAAAAATATCTGCCCTTAGGAAACTTATAGTAAGAAATACATACATACTAAGTATTACGTTGGAGGACGTGAAGTACTATGGGAAAAAATAGGACAGTGGTTGGAGTGGAAAGAAAATTCTTGAAATCTGTCTTGTGGTCTTGATGCTCTTATTCTCTTCTTGAGCAATAACGCTTATTGGTATCCACCACCAACAGATCCATTGCAGATTGGCTCCGAGCTCCCGACACCATGTATTTGCTGGACTTTGTGAAGCCAGAATTTCTCTTACTTAGGGTATGGTACTTGGCAATTTTTAATTTCTGTTAACATGAGGAGTCTATAAAATGTCTCCACGAGGGAGCTTTACTGTTAATCCATCATGTGTATATATAATTGGTAGTGTTCTTTTGAAATTTCCCAAATATAACTGTAGGAATTGCCAGGAAAGACAACCACCTTGATATATAATACTTGGAGTGACATTTTAACGTTTCACATTATTATTCAAAACTTCCTAATAAGTAACAAGACACTGGGGCTTCATTACTACTTTATTTTACATTCTTTCATTATTATTAAGAATGCAATAATACTATTAAGGGTATAATTAGTTACAGTAACTGTTTGACATAAATTTGATTCAGATTTTCCATTTTCTACAATGTTTATGCTTTTAGCATATGAAAGGCTTTAAATTATGTAGACAGATGTATGTATGATTCTTTTCTTTATGATTTTTCTTCTATGGAGCAAGTTTTAAAAACTTCTCTCCAACTCCTCCAAACTTCAGTGATGATCAAGTCAATTTGAGATTTTTTGAGATAAATGTAAATCTTCTGTTTATTTTAATGAGTGGCTTAGGTTGATACTATATACTTTGTTTTTCAAAATTTTCATCAGTTGGGAACTAATTCTTAAATTGTTCTATTAACAGTATTATCATTGTTACAAAATCTGTGAACTTTGCCTGCTGTAATTAATTGTTCTGTATTGCATTTTTTAAGACGCTTGCTCGATGCCTGATTTTGTGGGATGATATTTTACCAAATTCCAAGTGGGTTGATAGCAACGTTCCTCAAGTACGTATGTATAATAAATATTATTATATCTTTAATCACATAAAATTATGATTTCCTATGGGATTTTCTAAAACCTATAAAATACTTTTTCTTTTGAAGGCAATAGTGATGGTTATGATTACTGTATTTCTTGAAAACGTAGGAACTGTCATTTTAAGGTTGTATGCTGAGCACAGACCACAGCCTTCCTTTTTCGGTTACAGAGCACTAGAAATGCTGATTTTTAAAAATTAAATGTATCAAAGAACTCTATAAAAGTATTTTTGACATTTTTATCCTAAATAAGGATACATTTATCTAAAGTACTGTTATACTTTGTGACAATTTTTTACCTTGTATGTAAGAAGTTGTTTTAATTACTTTATGGCATGTTTACGCAATAAGCCAAATAGTTAAAAATAAACAGACTCTTCTGTAAAAACTCCAAATCAAATATTGTAAGTATTGTAACTAAATATTGCCCTTTAATTGTCCATGTCCTCAGTACCTTTTTATTTAGAAAATAAATCTGTTTATCCTTCAGAATGCTAGAGTGCTCCCTCCAATGTTTTAATGAGAAAATTTCAAAATAAAGGCTGAAAGAACTTTATACAAACACCCATACAACCAATTAGATTCTACAATTAATATTTTACTGTATAAACTTGTTTAATCACATATCTATCCATTTATCTCTTCCTCTATCCAACCCATTATTTTTTGATCAATTTCAAAGTTAGTTACAGATAATCATACACTTTTCCCTAAGTACTTCAGCATGTGTGTTATTCAATATTTACCTCTTTTCTTTTCCTTTTAAGGTAAAATTTGTATATAATGTACTGCACAAACTTTAATTATACTATTTGATAGGATTCAACTAATGTATAAATTCATGGAAACAAACCTTTATCAAAATGGCCAGAAGTTCCCTTCCCACTCAGTCTGTGCACTTACTCCCCATCCCCAAGACAACCAATTTTCTGATTTTTTTCCCCAAAATATATTACTTTGCCCGATACAGAACTTAATATTAATGGAATCACAATGTATACCCTTTTGTATAAGACTTCTTTCACTCAGCATGATTTTGAGACACCATTGAGTATATGAGTAGTTCAACCTTTTTATTGTTAAGTAGTATCCCATTGTATGAATATACCACAGTTTCTTTTTTCATTCTCTTTTGTTGGATGCCTGGGCTCGTTCCAGGTTTTGGTACCATAAGTATTCTTATGCAGATATACGTGTGGATTTATGTTTTAGTGTCTCTTGAGTAAATACTTAGTATTGGAATTACTGAGGCATAGAGTAGCAGTATGTTTAGTTTTATAAGGACCGGTAAACGTTTTTCCAAAGACGTTGCACCATTTTACTCTTGGACCAACAGTATATGAGAATGCTGGCTGTTGCATGTCCTGCGGCTGCTGCACATCTTGCCAGTATTTGGTGGTGTTAGTCTTTTTAATTTTAGCTCTGCTGGTCAATATGTAATGATACCTTATTGTAGTTTCAGTTTGCATGTTGAGAACGTTTTCATTTGCTTATTGCTTCTTCATATATCTTTTTTAAATGAAATGTCTATTTATATCTTCTGCCCATTAAAAAAATTTTTGTATTGTTTATCTTTTTATTACTGAGATGCTAGAATTTTTTATATATTCTGGAAAGCTATCCTTTGTCAGATAAATGTTTTGCAAATATCCCTCTTAATCTGACTTGCCCATTCATTTTCTTAGTACTATTTTTGATGAGTAGAAAATTTAAAAAAATGTGATAATGTCTAATTTATCAACTTTCAATTTTGTGGTTGTTTTTTGTGTCCTATGGAAAAAATATTTGCCTAGCCTGAAGATTTATTTTTTTCTAAAGGCCCTGATGTTTTAGCTTTTATGTATAATTACGTAATTCATCTCAAAGTAATTTTGTTTATGGTACAAGGATAAGGGTTAAGGTTTTCATTTAAAAAAATATAGACATTTAGTTGTGCCAACACTGTTTCTAAAAACACCTTCTCCTTATTGTATTCCTGTGCCTCCTTTGTCAAAAATTAGATGACTGGTCTTTTTTTTTTTTTTTTTTTTTAACATCTTTATTGGAGTATAACTGCTTTACAATGGTGTGTTAGTTTCTGCTTTATAACAAAGTGAATCAGTTATACATATACATATATCTCCATATCTCTTCCCTCTTGCGTCTCCCTCCCACCCTCCCTATCCCACCCCTCTAGGTGGTCACAAAGCACCGAGCTGATCTCCCTGTGCTATGTGCTGCTTCCCACTAGCTATCTGTTTTACATTTGGTAGTGTATATATGAGGTGACTGGTCTTTTATTCTTTTTCTGTCTTTTCTACAGATTGCAAGTTTCTATTGATTTATCTTTCTGTTCATTCACTCTTCAGGCATTTTATTTTCCTATTAAGTACATGAAGTGAATTTTAAAATTACATTTACTGTACCTTTTAGTTTTTCCTTTTTTTAAAAATAATTTCTACTTTTTTTGATGAGATTTTCACTCATTATGGGCATACTGTCCTTCTAGTTAGAACTGCTTTAAAATCCTTCCCTTATAATGCCAACAGTGTGGTCATTTCAGGATTGTTTTCCATGGTCTTTTCTTCTGAGAATATGTTGCATTTCTTGTTCTTATGTTAAGTAATTTTGATTTGTATCTGGGACATTGTGCATGTTGTCTTTGAAGACTCTAGTTTCTGTTGTATTCCTCTAAAGAGTGTTGATACATATGTACATACATACATATCTCTGTGTGTGTATTTGTGTACACACACAAATACATTTTGTTTTAAAGCAGGCAGTTAATTTACTTGTAATCAAATGTCAAACCCTGTCTCTTGTCTGCCGGTTCTAATTTTAGTTCAGTTCTTTTATCCTCTGGAGGCTGAGTCTGCCCTGATCACACATGGTTCACGGGTCAGGAAGACATTTAACTCCCAGCACATTTAGATGTCAGAGGTATCAGTTCCTTTTGGAAAGTAAATGTACACTGTAGGATGAAAACATACTTTTTCTTCATTCAGCATATGTTTGTTGAACCTTTGCAAATGCAAGACACCATATTAAATTCTATGCTGCATTTAAGATGCATCTGACATGTAGACTGCCTTCGAGAAAACTTTATTTTACTAAATTTTGTTTACAAAGTGAAGTTAAACATGTACACAAGTAACTGTATTCTCAAATGGAAGGTGAAAATTCATGTCAGTTCTTTCTTTAAACTTTTGTGGAAATGTAGTCTTTGGACTTTTAAAAAAAATATTTATTTATTTATTTGGCTGTGCTGGGTCTTAGTTGTGGAATGTGGGATCTTTGTTGCAGCATGTGGAATCTTTAGTTGTGGCATGCGGTCTCTTACTTGCGGCACGCGGGCACTTAGTTGTGGCATGTGGGCTCTTAGTTGCGACATGCGGGATCTAGTTACCTGACCAGGGATTGAACCCCGGGCCCCCTGCATTGGGAGCATGGAGTCTTAACCACTGGACCACCAGGGAAGTCTCTTGGACTTTTAATACAAAGTTATCTCTCTGATACTTATTTTACTTCAGACTTAATAATTTTAAATTTGGTCTTTATTACATCAGGGATACACAGTAGGACATATAATAAGTTCACAGTTCTGTTGGTTGATATTGCCTGTCACTCTCCACTTTCTCCTAGTTCTCGCCCACTCATCTCATTGATTCTGTAGCAGGGTCCCTTGTAGGGAGCAACTTAGCATCAAAGGTGGGATTAAAAAGGTCACTTTGTAAACTGCTTATTTGTTTGAATTTAAGGCATGTGTCAAATACAATAACTAGCATCTTCATAGCACGTTTTCCTTCATAAAAAGCTTTCCTCTACAGCCTAATGTTTTTCTTTTCTGCGGTGTTGTGCTATAAATTGTTCAAGTATTGCCCCCATTGTATGGGTAGGAACGATGTACTACTTTTGATTATCTGTTTGTGTATCTATTAGACCATGAACTTCTCAAGGCCAGCTACCGTGTCTTTTCCATCTTTCATTCCTAGCGACTCGCGCACAGTAGCTAGAGTTCAGTATATCACTGTTACATTGAAGGAGGACAGACTGGTCCAAAACCATCCAGCTAGTAAGAGGTGGGGCAAAACTGAAACTAGCTGTTAGGACTTCAGAACTTGAGGTTTCTGTATAAGACTCTGTACAAGACAGGGCAGTTTGGTGGTCTTTTCTTGTTCGTTTCCTGTGTGCCTCAACCTGCCTTTAAGTGATTACATGTTTCCCTTTGATTACTCCTTATATTTCTTGCTATTTTTTAAACTTTAGGAGACCATGGAAAAGGTTACAGGGACTGGGTTGAAGTGTGCTCCCCACCCCCACAGCTGTGTATTTATTTAAAACAGGACTATTTTATGACATAATTGGACTGCATGCTTTCTTCTTTTATATATAAATTTATTTATTTATTAAAAAAAGTTTTTTGGCTGCATTGGGTCTTCATTGCTGCGCATGGGCTTTCTCTAGTTGCAGCAAGTGGGGAGCTCATTTTTTTTTTTTTAACATCTTTATTGGAGTAGAATTGCTTTACAATGGTGTGTTAGTTTCTGCCGTGTAACAAAGTGAATCAGCTATACATATACATACATCCCCATATCTCCTCCCTCTTGTGTCTCCCTCCCACCCTCCCTACCCGCCCCTTCTCGTTGCAGTGCGCAGGCTTCTCATTGCTGTGGCTTCTCTTGTGGTGGAGCACGGGTCTAGGCTCACAGGCTTCAGTAGTTGTGGCACGCAGGCTCAGTAGTTGTGGCGCATGGGCTTAGTTGCTCCGCGGCATGTGGGATCTTCCCGGACCAGGGCTCGAACCCGTGTCCCCTGCATTGGCAGGCGGATTCTTAACCACTCTGCCACCAGGGAAGTCCCCCCACAGTTATTTATAACCCAAGTTTTTAGTGATGTTTTAAAGTGGTTATGATCAAGTGTGGTCTTGTGATAGCAATGGTGCAGATCTATAATAGTGATAATAATGGAGCTAACACTTGCAAAGCATATGTGCCAAGCATTAATTTTAAGAGCTTTGAGTCAGTTAAGTCCTCTAATTCTCAGAGACACCTAGAAGGTAGGAGGTCTATTTTTGCTCATTTTTACGGATGTGGTCCTAGGGCTAGTGTGTGGCCCTGCTGGGATTAGAACTTAGGCCTTCAAGCTCCAGGCTATATGCTCTTCTGAAGACAAAAAGGAGCTTGTAAATGTCTGCTGTCAAAATAGAAATATTCCATTCCTGTATGATATTGCTTATTTATATGAATGTTATAATCAGGTTATCCATGAATATATTAATTACTCACTTTGGAGTTATATCAGTTTTTCAGAATGTCGTTCAATTTCTGAGTAAATACATCCAAAATTGAAAATAAAGACAAGAGGAAGGAAGAAAAATGGAAGTAGTTATCAGCCTATATTACACAGCCAACATAGTTGCTTACCTCACTGAGATTATCAAAGAGACAAGGTATTTCAAGTTTTTTGATCTGGTGATATTCAGTATATAGGAAGATTGTATCATAAGCGACTTCTGAATACTTATTGATTTATTATGGAAAGCATCCTGAAATATTACTCCCCTGAACAGTCTTCTAAGAAGAATTATAGGAATAAATCTTCAGAGTTTTACATCTATGTACTTGCATTCATAAGTTTAGAGAATATATAGCTTTATCTTTTTTATTTGTATTTAAGTGAAGAGAATCAAATCAGTTCTTGGTTGTTAAAGTTAGATATTGTCTATATTTTTTAAAAAATAAATTCTTGTTCACACTTATACTAAAAGGAAAGGGATGTGTTTCTAAACAATAGTTACAGATTCACATATTGACAGTTTAGTTTAGCTTGGGTAATTAATCTGGTGACTAACCTCACCTTTGGTAGGTAGGTAGGCTTAATACTAGAAATGTTCATGAGTAAGAAATATATGTCTCTGGTTAGAGTTCTCTGCAACTGCTTTTTTCCACTTTCCTTGCTGCTTCCCCTCACTCCTGCCCCAGCTCTGCTCTGTGGCCATCATCTTTGCATTTCAGTTCACTTGCACGAAACATTATTACTCTGTTATTGATTCAGAATATACTTAAGTCCTCCAGTTTATATTCGTTCAGTCCTATTCAGTTATTTGGCCCATCTTAGATTTGAAATTGGATTGCATTCAATGTGATTAAAATATATGCCTTTGAATGAGATGGTTTGGTAAAGCTTATTTTATATAAATATAGCCATAAGCAATATGTTACTCTTCAAATTATTAAATACTTGTAACTTGAATGTTAATGTCCAAGTATTCTTGCCTTCTGTCTTGACAGATTATAAGAGAAAATAGTATCTCTCTCAGTGAAATCGAATTGCCGTGTTCAGAGGATTTGAATTTGGAAACTTTGTCGTAAGTCCTAAAACATGTAGTACAAATCAGCTACTCTAGCATCTGTCAGATAAATGAATTGGAATATACTGTGTAGGAGTAATACTGTCCTTGATTTGAGTAATTATTCTGAATCCCCCATGTTTCTAACCATTATTTACCAGATGTTCACAAGTTTGTTTTTCGTTTGGCTCTCTGCAGTATAGAGTTCTTACCCTCAAAAAACGGTGTCTGAGTTTTAACTTGTACATATTCCTCTTTTATCCTTTCCATTAAAAAAAATTGGCAGTGATTGTTAAAAATTACCTTCTTTTGCTGCATATGAAACAGTGCAGGCAAGAGGCCGACTTTATCAGCAAGAGCCGCATGGTGCTTCCACTGAAGAAAACCGGACGGAAATCTGTCCAGTTGATTGAGTAGAGGCACAGTTGAGCATTCCCAGAAGAATATAAACTATTGATAATTTAGAGAACAGGAATATTTATTATTTGTATCCCCAAATAATAGTAATAATGAATTTTAAAGCAAGACAAGGACAGTATTTAAATTTCTTGTGATCTGTTTTCAGGCAGGCACATGTCTACATAATTGCAGGAGCTTGTTTGTCTCTGGGTTTTCGATTTGCTGGCTCAGAAAACTTATCAGCATTTAACTGTTTGGTAAGAAGTATCTTCGTTTACTTGTTCTGTTTTCTTTTTTACAGAGTCTTAGTATGCTTCTTTTAACCTTAATTTTTTTCTTTTGTTTTTCCAGCATAAATTTGCAAAAGATTTTATGACTTATTTGTCCGCACCTAATGCTTCTGTAGTAAGTCTTTTTATGATGATTTTCCTTGGGAATAAAATGAAACTTGAAGAAAATTCACTGATAATTCGATTACTTATATGTTGCCAAATATATGCACAGTTTTTGAATTTAGAACGGGAGATTTGAAGCTTTGGCTTATCTTTGTATTTTAGTTCTGGGATATTAGGTGAGAACGTGACTATGCTTGAAGGTATCTAATTCTTGTGACAAGAAAATAAATAAGAAAAGCCATAACCTTCATGGATTGTCATACCTTGTGCCATGCTCAGTACTGAATCATGGTAACTGCTTTTTGAAAAAATTAGTACTTAGTAAAAATGCAGTTGTTTTGAGGATTGCTGCTCTGATGATAGTAAGACTGCAAGATTTTATTTCTTGGTTAAAAAAGCAGCAACACATTTAATCAACATTATTTATATTAGAAAATTGGAAACATCAAAATATCTAAAACCAGTCAAAAAATGGACTGTGGTGTATCTACACTGTTATATAGAGGAGCTATCAAAATCATGTTCTGTAAGAATTTTTTATGAGTGAAGATTGCTCATAATAAAATAGATTAAAAAGCTTAAAAATACTGTGTATAGTAATATCTCAGTTTCATTAAATGCAACATAGATACAGGGAAAGATTTGGAGAAAAAGAAAGCCAAAATGTTTACAGCTGTTAGTATTCCAAGTGATTGTTATTTCCTTTTGATACTTTATTTTCTGAATTTTCAACATGGAACTTAAATTTCATAATCAGGGAAAATATTTGTTTTTTTCAGATTTTTTAAAGTTGTGAACATTTGTAGTCTAATGCTGGCTGCTTTAGTTTTGATAATAAAGAAAAGGTAGCACAGCGGTTATAGTATGTCATCTTCTGCGTCTCCAGACAGGTCCTTACAACCTGGAGACTTGCCTGAGTGTGGTGCTGCTGTCTCTCGCCATGGTGATGGCTGGCTCGGGGAACCTGAAGGTTTTGCAGCTTTGTCGCTTCTTGCACATGAAAACAGGTGGTGAAATGAACTATGGTTTCCACTTAGCCCATCACATGGCCCTTGGACTTCTGTTTTTGGGAGGAGGAAGGTAAATGAATATATATATTTTTTCCTCAGTGAAAAGATCTCATGAGCAAGATCTCAAAGAGTGACTTATTTTGATTTTGAAGATGCATGAAAATTTTCAATTCTGACTAGCTATTAGCGTATCTCAGGGCATTATTACACTTAAAAAGGGCTTTTTCATAGTTTAACCACCAATTTATGCCCCACTTAGTAGAGTTACCATCCTCTCTCTAACACACTTGGCATCATTGCATTTCTCAGAAGAGTCTGTACTCAGTACTTCATTGCATCACCTCTTGTTCCCACTCATTAATGACTTTACTCTTCTACTAAATTGCTTTCTCATAATGGTCATGAACACTTTCAGTCACCAAATCCTATGAGATTGCCTTAGTTTTCAACTTTCTTGCTCTCTTTCCAGCATCTATCATTCCTGACCACCTCATCCCTTTATAAGACTTCTTTGGCTTTTAATGATCTGTTTTGAATAAAAATCCATACACAGAAAAGTGTGCAAATCATAGGAGCATGACTCAATGAACTACCTACAGTATGAAAATCTGTTTGATATTATGTAGATCAAGATGTAACCGAGACAACCCATCTCCAACCCTGCTCTGTCCCTCCCAATTCACTGTTACTTTACTTCTGCCCAAAGATAACCGCTACGTAGCTTTCTAACACCTTTGACTGGTTTTGCCTGTTTTTGAAATTCAGATGAAATCATATACTATGTATCCTTTTGTGCTTTATTTCTTTTGCTCAACATTATGTTTGAGATTCATCCATGTTGCGTGTAGCATTGGTTTATTCATGTTTCAGTGCTGTTGAATTGAACTGTATGGTTATACCACAGTTATTAATTTATTCTGTTAGTGATGGATATGTTTGTTTTCTAGTTTGGGACTGTTACGAATGTTCTTGTACATGTTTTTGATTTTGTTATGTATAGATCTATGAGTAGAACTGGGTCATAGGGTATATATGTATGTTCTATTTCAGTAAATAATGCCATCAGTACGCCAGAGTGGTTTTACCATTTTATATACTCATCAGCATCATATGAAGTTCCAGTTGCTCCCCATCCTGTCAACACTTGTTATTGTTAGCCTTCCTAATTTTAGCCGGCACGTAGTAGTATCTCATTGAGGTTTTAATTTCCATTTTCCTGAATAATGGTATTTGGCACCTTTTTATATCTTTAATGGCCAACTGAAAAGTCTCCTCTTGTGATGTCCAAATCTCTTGCTACCCATTTTCATATTGGTTTATTCATTTAAAAATTTTTATTTGTGGTATAATACACATAACATAAAATTTCCCATCTTAACCATTTTTAAATGTACAGTTCAGTAGTATTAGATATATTCACATTGTTGTGCAACCAATCTCCAAAACTTTTTCATTTTTCAAAACTGAAACTCTATACCCTTTAAACAGCTATACTTCATTTCCCCTTCCCCCACCCCCTGGCAACCACTGTTCTACTTTCTGTTTCTTTTTTAAAAAGTTAATTCATTCATTCATTTTTGGCTGTGTTGGGTTTTCGTTGCTGCGCACACGGGCTTTCTCTAGTTGCGGCGAGCGGGGGCTACTCTTCAGTTGCAGTGCGCGGGCTTCTCACTGAGGTGGCTTCTCTTGCTGTGGAGCACGGGCTCTAGGCACACAGGCTTCAGTAGCTGCGGCATGTGGGCTCACTAGTTGTGGCTCACGGACTCTAGAGCGCAGGCTTAGTAGTTGTGGCACATGAGCTTAGTTGCTCCGCGGCATGTGGGATCTCCCCAGACCAGGGCTCGAACCCGTGTCCCCTATATTGGCAGGCGGATTCTTAACCACTGTGCCACTAGGGAAGTCCCTACTTTCTGTTTCTTTTGATATGACTATTCCATATTAGCTTATCATTATGATCCCAAGACCTTTGTCAGTTTTGTATGTTGTAGTTATCTTCTACTCTGTGGCTTGCCTTTTAACTCTCTTAATGTTGTCTTTTGACGAACAGAATTATTAATATTTTTCTTTTATGGTTTGTACTTCTTTGTCCTTCTGATGAAATATATTCTTATCCACCAGAAATGAAGATATTTGCTTATTTATCTTCTAGTAGTTTTTTAGCTTTTCCATTCACATTTGGATTTAAAGTTGACCTGGAACTGATTTTTCTGTGTTTTTTTCCCCAGTTGACACCTTACAGGTATCAAAAAGTTTATCCTTTCTGTACTATTCTGTAGTACCACTTTTGTTGTAAATTAATTGTCCATATACATATGTTTATTTCTGGGCTGTTATGTTCAATTGTCTGTTTTTCTGTACTTGCACAGTACCACACTTGTCTTAAGTATTGTAGTTTTGTAATAAGTTTTGATATCCAGTTAGAGTAAATCCTCCAAACTGAGATTTCTTCTTCAAAAATGTGTTTTTCTGTTCTTGGCTCTTTGCATTTTATATAAATAATGGAATTTGTTTTTGATTTTTCCACACTAAATAACATGATAGAATATTGATTGGAGTTGCATTGAGTCTATCCACTGGTTTGGAGGAATTGAAATCTGTTATAACATTGAGTCTCTCAATCTGTGGGTATGGTGTATCCTTTCATTTATTTAGCATGTGACCTTGGACAACTGACATACTTCCTATAAGTCAGTAGGTTTATTTTACACTCTTAAGACTGAGTTAAAACATTGGAACTCACCTTTTCAGAAGTACAGAAAGTAAAGATTATTAGAAAGGTGTGCATTCATTCCCTTTTGACAGGTTTTGTAGAGGTTTCTTCAATTGTTTAAAATTAAGAGTGGTTAAGAAAATATTATGAAAATTCTTATTTTATGATATTTGAAAATTTATCTCCTTTCAAAGTAAGCCCCTGCATTTATTTTATCTTTATTCAATCTCATCTTTTGTCATCACACATTGCATGACCCTACTTGTTCTTCTTTCATACTGAGTAGATTTTCTCCCATTCTGCTGCTGCTTTTCTAGTGACTTTTTTAATCTTTGAATGCTTATGTGTACTCTGTAACAACATTTACATTTCTCGTAGCATAGTTACACCCTTATGCTTAATCTCAACATTTCTAACATTAATATCTAATGTTTATCTTTGGATTTTGGTTTTATCAGAATGGTAAAGTGGAAATGCACATGTCAACATAGATATATTTCCATATTTAAATTTTGAAATCTCTTCTTCATTAAATATATGTGTGTATGATAAATGCTAAATTCTTACTTGATACCCTAATTATTAAAAAAGATAAGGAAAGAGATTTGGGGATGTGTGTATGTGTATAATAAAAGATATATGTATATAGAATAGTGACAACAGTGGTTTTATGTGATGTTCTGAACCATATTTATTTCAAAATATTTGTAAGAAAAGCTAAAACTTTAGACAAATCTGCCCGTTGGCCATGCTGAATTCGAGCAACAGTAAAATAATTGGACGAAAATTTCAAAAGATTTTACTTTACTAAGAGTATGTGGCCTTTGTAAAATAAGTTTGTCATATCGATAAGAAAAAAAACTGTTTTTCAAGGAATAGTTGTTTATCCATTCACTGTAAATTTTTAGTGGTAGCTTTTGCCTGTTTTATTTAGTCTAGCATTCTAAGGAAATGCTTATGCTTTACAGAAAGGAAAAAAATGTTTGAGATACCCAGTAAAGAAACCTTGTATGTTTAGAAGTAAGGTGCATATTTCTATAAATAGGTATATATAAAACTGGAGAAGGTAGCGTACTTTACACTTGACTTTTTCAATATCTGTAATCTCTAGAATTGCACTCATGGTCCTCACTACTGTTCTCTTTTAGGTTAAAACTTTGCTCACTAATTCAAGTTTTACAATTTAATATTTGTGAATAGTCACTCCTGCTTTAAATAGTAGATGGTGTTGGAGTGCCTCAAGGACTGACTGTAAAGTCAGGTGTTCACAGCGTTGACGCATTTGTATTGATCAAGGGTTAGCTTTATCAGCGTGCATTGCCACACTACCCGAATTTCCTGATTCTCGAGAATGCCATGAAAGTTTGCACAGTATGATTAACAGCGTCTGTCCCTCCCGAATTTGTTTTGCAGGTACTCTTTGAGCACATCAAACTCTTCCATTGCCGCTCTCCTCTGTGCCCTTTACCCGCACTTCCCAGCTCACAGCACTGACAACCGGTGAGTCTAGTGATTTTCCTCACGTGATCTTCCTTAAGTTCTCTAAGGGGGTAAATTGATTGTGTTTTGGCTCCATGGATTTGTTTCCAAATTAGCTTTATTCTGTTCTTCAACTTAGTTATCTCCCTGGGTAAATCTTTTAAAAAGTTTCTCTCACAAAATATTAAACCAGAAGGGAACTTTGGGCATCTGATGACTGATCAGTCTTCTCCCATTCTCCAGGCAACAGGACTGCTCTAAACCCAGAAGTAGGCCAGGGTTATCTTTAGGGAAAAACTCATCATGCAAAAGAGAGCAACTAAGAGAAGATGAATATGTTTTGGCAAAATTGTTTAGTTCCAAGAGAGGAATTTGTCTGATTTAGCGGCAATGTCTATATGAATTCTGTTTTTTCTCTCTTTTACATGAATGCTGAGAAGTTTTATATAATTGACAGAGAAGGGACAGAAAAGCAAAATGCAGCAAAGAATTAGACAATTTAGAAGTGGAAGTGAGCAGTAGAACCTCAAACATGTAGAAGCAGTCTGATAATACAAAAGCTCTGTATATGTTAAAGTTTTCGATATGTTTAAAAAAAGGGGGGATTCCTTGGCAGTCTAGTGGTTAGGACTTAGTGCTTTCACTGCTGGGGCTCGGGTTCAGTCCCTGGTTGGGGAACTAAGATACAGCAAGCTGCGCAGCATGGCAAAAAAAAAAGAAAAGAAAAATAATTCTTTCCTTTATGGCCAAATAATATCCCACTATATGGATAGACCCCATTTTGTTTATCCGCCAACCCCTGGCTCGAGCATTATGGGGAGCCAGGAGCCCAAAACAGCCGAATCTGCAGCCCCTCGGGGCCCCTTTGCCCTTGGAAAAAGCCTCTCGGCAGGTCCTGGCCATGGTCCTGGAAGATGTCGTGGCTGCCCACAGGGTGCCCCTGGTGCCCCAAGAGGAGATCTCCAGCCCACGGCACCGCAGCAAACGTCAGGATTCTGTCCGCAGCCAACCACCTGCCTCGCCATGCAGGCAGGCTACGTGGTCCCCACAGGCCAGGCCTTCTGACCCACTGCACTTATGCCGAGAGCCCTTGAGCCGTGTCCGTCGGCCCTCTTCCACCCTGAGGCGGCGATCAAGGACAACGCCTGGCCCAGAGGAGGGCCCTTCACAAAAGGTGGACCAGGCCCCCCAGCCCACGTGGGCGGTGATGCTAGAGGACATTGCCAGCTCCAGACCCCCAGCGGAGGGCTTTGCCAGTGAGACTCCCTGCTTCATCGTCCCAGCAAGAAGAGCTGGGTCCACCAGCCAAAGCCAAAGGGACCTGGAACCCTCATTCCAGCCATCTGCCCTGTCTGCAAACCCTCCGGAGAGCCCACCACCAGCCCCAGATCCTCTTCTGGAGCCCTCATCGACCCCGCCGCCATCCGGCGTTTTACGCCCCCGCCTCAGTCCCTGGGGCTTGGCCCCGCCTTCGATTCCGTTCATTCCAAGCAGGAGGGCTTTGCTGACATCGTCCTCACGCCCAGCAAAGCCCCCCGCCCTCATCACCCACCATGAAGTTGTAGTTGAAGATTGTCATGTCAGAGGCTGAGCAGTCCGGGGCTGCTGAGGGCACTGCATCTATCGGTCCCCGGCCCCCTATCTGCCAGTGGCGGGCTCAAGACCAGAATCCCCCAGCACCTCTCCCTAAGCCCTCTCTGGGCCGATGCCACTCCTGCCCTGGTCGGGACCCCCTGGCCCACCCCACCTAAGCCGGCCACGGCCTCGGCGGCGCACTGTGGGTGGTGGAGAGATGGCCTGAGCCCCACCAGCCCCTTGGCCCTGACTCTGGAAAGTGGTCTTCCCTCTTGGAGTGGGTGGAGGTCTCCTTCCCTCATCACATCTTGCTTGTCTACTGCGTCCACTTTTTCCTTCTTTGAACCTGCAGAACCCAAGTTGAGCTCAAGAGGAAGGAGCCAAGGGCCTCAGAAGACCAGGTGCTTTCAGACCCCAAGACCAGGACCTTGGGAAAGGCTTGCAGAAAGAACCACCAACACTTCCGTTTCCCTATGAGTTTCAGGCCTAGCCAATCTCTGTGGAGGAAGGGAAGAAAATAGCTCCTTATATCCCAGTGACATCCAAGGTGCTCCATGAGCTCAGCTGAAGGCACCCCCAGTGATCTGCCCAGAGAAGGTTCAAGAGGGGGAGCACTCCTTGTAGCAGTGAGCCATTGTGTAAAACTACAGCGTAAGGCAGAGACAGTAATGACAGAAAGGTAGCTGTTTATAAAAGTAGCCTGATCTGAAGTCCATAATTTAGTGATAGGTGGTGCATGAGAATATTGTTGTTAAGTTAATAAAACTCGGACAGGTGGTCTATCATTTGTCAGTTCAGGGAAGGGTTTTTTGAGTTGTTGAAGTCAGCTATTGGTTAGGGTACAAGGCTGCCCTCACATGTTGCTGGTCAGAGTATCAGCTATTTTAAACAAAGCAATTTGGTGATAAGCACAGGAACCTTTATGTAACTGATATGTATCGATTTTTTCTGGCCTTGATTGATTTTGTTTCTGGTAGATTTATAGGAGTGGGTAGATTTGCATGGGAAGAGGGAGGGAATTGATATAACTAAAAGAAAAGTAAATTTGAAGGCTTGTTTTATCCTTTTATGGGATCTTAAAATGTAATAGCTTTGTATGTGTTTAAATTCTAAAATATAAATTTTAAAGTTAAAACTTTTTTTGAAAACTCAGAAAAGCACACACACAGCAAGAAAAATGTTACCCATTAATGTCACCCATTAATTTTTGGTGTACTGTGTTCTGGGTGTGTGTGTATGTATTTGTGTACAGGGATGTATATGTAGAAGAGCTTTGCTGTCTGAGGAAAACTGTCATCCTTTCTTTCCCCCTTTTCCCTACCAAACCTTAAGAAAAAAAAAGAAAGAAGTAGATCCCGTAGAAGGTAAAAGGAGATGCCTGTGTTGAGCAGAAAAGGATTTGAAAACTAACATTATAAGTGATCAATTAATTACTAAATATTTTCATGTTTAGATAATTTTTACTTCCCTATAAAACCTCTTAACTGTGAAGACTCAAAGAATTCTTGGGTCAAGAGTTACGTGTCTAATTTTTTAAAGAGAATTTCTCCATTACTTTTTTTTTTTAACATCTTTTCTCCATTACTTTTTAATTGAACCTCATCGTCTTCCTTTAGGATTGCTGTCCTGAGAAGGTATCACTTGGCTCTGACTTGGTTTAACCCGTAGACCACAGCAGATTGTAGAGCTCATGTGCCGTCATCTGTTTTTTTTTACCACCTTTCTGTGTTTTCTCTGAGCAGGTATCACCTCCAGGCTCTTCGGCACCTGTATGTGCTGGCTGCAGAACCGAGACTTCTCGTGCCTGTGGATGTGGACACAAACACGCCCTGCTATGCCCTCTTAGAAGTGACCTATAAGGTAACTCTCTCCCCCGTTGTTGATTTGTAATTTTATTGCCACTCATCCATCTTTGCAAATCAAAATATTTTGAAAGTGGTGTCCTTTAAAAGATGACAATAGTGAGTTGAACTCATGTAAAAATTGAAGCTTCCAAAGTTCTTGTACATTCTGCCAGTCCATTCAGGCTCATTTGCAGTCTATGGGTGTAATATTTTAGAGACCATCAACTGCTCTTTTATCTTTAGAGCTTGTAGTTTGAAAATGTCCTTGTTAATTTACACAGCTGATAGCAGTGTTCTAAAAAATGAATTCTATTAGAATGATTCTTAGATTTGTTAGCAGAGTGCTTTAAAGCCCAGGGTTGTGTATGTGATGAGAGATCTTTGATTTAGATGTACAGACAGATTACAAGTCACGTATCCTTCCTTCAGAAAATTGTTAGGTACCTTCCGAATATCAAAACTGTGCTAGGCTCTGGGTTACAAAGTTGAAATGACATAGTCATTCTCCTTAAGGAAATTGTGATAATTGGAGGTTTGTGTGGGATGCAGGGGGAGTGGAGACGTGCTCCCATCCAGCATCTCTAGGGGTTGGAAGGCCATCATAGTAGACACGGTGTCTGGGCTGAGATTTGCCCGCTAAACCGGGCACGTTCCCAGCAGAGGAGACAACATGCAGAAACCCAGAGGCCTCGCAAGTGCAGAGCTTCAGTACTGCTGGCAGGTGAAGTGCGGGGCTCGGAGGGCTGGAAAGTGGTGCTAGCTCTGCAAAGGATTGTAGACAGTAGCCCTTCCAGACTTGGGTATCAGAGAGGATTTTGTGCCGTTTGACAGTCTGCCTACAAACTGCAGGGAAGGGGAAGTGTAGAGCGATGTTCTTTTTGTACTTCTCCCTGACTGTATGGTGAGCTGTGACTCTTCCTTTACATTTGTAAAGGGCACTCAGTGGTATGAACAAACCAAAGAAGAATTGATGGCTCCTACCCTTCTTCCAGAACTCCACCTTTTAAAGCAGGTAAGCAGGGTGTGAATAGGGAGATTTATCCAAGGGGTGAATTCAGCCGGAACAGCATAGCATTTAAAGATAGCTAAATAAAAGCCTCTGCTTTCTCAGTGTTTTATAAGAAATGGGAAAGCAGCGCAGGAGGAATAGTCCTGAGGAATAGAGAAGGTCTTTACTGGGGGCTCTTTACTGATGGCCGAGATGGCCTGAGAACGTGATTCACTTACATGTCCGTCTGGAAATGGGGCTTGTTAACCTCTCAGCATCTCTTTCTAGCCCATTTTATTTTTATTTCCTCTGAGAAGCATGGGTTTCATTTTATCAAACTAGCACTTTCCCAGCATTGGATTGACTGTTTACATTTATCTTGGCAGATTAAAGTTAAAGGCCCACGATACTGGGAACTGCTCATAGATTTAAGCAAGGGAACCCAACACTTGAAGTAAGTATATAGAATTTCTCAGATGTGTCTGTGAAGGGAATAGAAAAATATGGGAAGATATAAATTATAGATTGTTATGTAGAATGCTCCTTGTCACCCTTTAATGTCACCCAGGACAATATGTAGTGTTGAATAAAGTGGTCTGTATCTTTGAAACAGTTTGTATTAGAAAGTAAAATTTTTAATTTAGAAGTCAAATCCTATTTATATTAATTCATTGAGAAACTTGAAGTGACTTAAATTGGGACAGTAGTGGAATTGTCTTTTGGAGCAATAATGAAAGATTTAGTTTAAGAAAATGAGGCTGATTTACATATGTCTACAAAGGGAACTTTGTAACAGTTGGTGTTTGTCAGACTCATCTTCTGTTGCATCTCTTTACCATTCTCTTGTTATATTGCTCTCATAAAATTGAGGTTATGGTAGATTACTTTTGGGCGGAAATAGTCATATGCAAGTAATTACTTTGAAGAACAGAGAGTGTTAATAATTTTACACTTCAGTTAGTGTGTAAATTAAGTCTTTAAATTCCCAGAAAGTTTAACAAGCTTGTAACAATCTTTAAAGTACAGTCCTCATTTCTGTTTCTCCCAGACTATCTATATAGTAGCTGTTTTCTGTATTGTTCTGTCTGAGATTTGCAGCATCCTTTTCTTTTTGCTATAAACCAATCAGTAGATATTTAAGGGAGTATGAAGACATGTTAGATAAAATACCTCCTTTGAAGTCCACACTTGAGCCAATAGTCAGAATGACTTCTTATTTACCAGGTCCCGTGAATCTAGATGGCAGAGAAAAGCAGAACCTGATTATGACTTTGTTGTAGGGACTGATTGAGTTTAGACACAGTAAATAATCATATATCTTAGTGCAAAGTGGTGAAGACTTCACCTCATGCGAAGTCTTGTTTAAGACTTCACTTATTTCCCAATACTATTGTTGGGAAACACTGCATTCCCAGCCAACAACTGCCAGTAATACCTCATATTAAATTCATTCTTGTTTTCTTTCAGGTCAATTCTTTCCAAGGACGGGGTTTTATATGTTAAGCTCAGAGCGGGTCAGCTCTCGTACAAGGAAGATCCAATGGGGTGGCAAAGTCTGTTGGCCCAGACTGTTGCTAACAGGAACTCTGAAGCTCGGGCTTTCAAGGTAGTAATTGGTAAAAACTGAAGGATATTCTCATCTCAAGAAAAGAATATTTATAACTTTGTGTGATGATGGATGTTACCTAGATTTATTGTGGTGATCATTTCTCAATATATACATATATGGAATCATTATGTTGCACACCTGAAACTAATCAACTGTTATATGTCAATTATATCTCAATTTAAACCCCCCCCCCCCAAATTGAATGATGAAAGAGAATAGGTTCAAATCCCACTAGTCCACCCAAAGCATGTACTTCTGTGATAACATTTATGGTACCGTTTAGGTAGATCTGCTTTCTCTAATCATTGCATATTATAAAGGATGAATGACCTTGGGCCTGTTGGCTGTTTTCTGTGACAACCATTATAAAATATGGGCCATCTGCCAGGACTCTAAGGATGATTTACGTTTAGTGGCAGGGACAGTCAGAATATATCTTAACACTAAAAAAAATTTAGCTTAATAATTAATCCTCAAATCCATTAAGATTTACTTAAGACATGGCCCAAATAAAAGATTTTTGCAAGGTAGCACTTATTAGTTCTTATGACTGAGCCTTTATAATAGTTTCCAGGGAATAAATAGATACAGTTGACATCAGTGAATTTTGTTTGTCAGTATTCAATACGTTCTCTATGAAATACTTTTTTTTTTAAAGATTATTTTAGTGTGGACCATTTTTTTAAGTCTTTATTGAATTTGTTACAATATTGCTTCTGTTGTATGTTTTGGTTTCTTGGCCAGGAGGCGTGTGGGATCTTAGCTCCACCAGGGATTGAACCCACACCCCCTGCATTGGAAGGCGAAGTCTTAGCCACTGGACTGCCAGGGAAGTCCCTGTGAAATACTTTTGAAGGATTTTTGGGCAAAGTTTAACTTGAATTAGCACTGTTGCTTTGATTTATAAACTAGGGCCCATCTCAAAGATCCTAATTCAATTTATAAAGAAAACAGATAAGTTTAGACTTGAGTTTGAATGGGGCAAATTTATAAAAGTTAAAAGACACCTCCATTTCCTGCCTGCTGGGAGTTCAGAAGTAAACTGACTCTCGGTGGAAAGTGGTAATACCTTCATATTCCATTTTCAGTCTTGAAATTTGAGTGACAGTCCTCCTCACCCTTCCTTCCAGTTTTTTTATTGTGGTAAAGCACACATAACAAAAAATATAGTGGCTTAAACCTTTTAAGTGTATAGTTCATTGGTACTAAGTACATTCATAATGTTGTGCTGCCACTCCCACCATCCATCTCCATGACTCATTTCATTTTGCAAAACTGCAGCTCTGTCCCCGTTAACACTAACTCCCCATTCGCCCTCTGCCCAGCCCCTGGCAACCACCATTCTGCTTTCTCTCTCTCTGGCTTTGATGACTCTAATGACCTTATGACAGCATTTGTCTTTTTTTGAGTGGCTTATTAGAGTGATAATCTTTTTTCCTTACCTTTTCAGTAACAATTCTAGTTTCTAGTTTGCCTTTCAGTTCGTTAAGGAAGGAGAGGGAAAGCCTTTTTTGGGTGAGTTGTGTAAGAAGCACCTGTTTTGATAAATCAGTAGCTCACGGTAGCTTGTGCAAAAAGTTTCTTAAGGTCTTCCCTGGTGGTGCCGTGGTTGAGAGTCCGCCTGCCGATGCAGGGGACACGGGTTCGTGCCCCGGTCTGGGAAGATCCCACATGCCGCGGAGCGGCTGGGCCCGTGAGCCATGGCCGCTGAGCCTGCACGTCCGGAGCCTGTGCTCCGCAACGGGAGAGGCCACAACAGTGAAAGGCCCGTGTACCGCAAAAAAAAAAAAAAAAAAAAAAAAAAAAAGAAGTTTCTTAAAACTTCTCAGCAGAACAGGTTGACGAAGCTCTAGCAAGTTTTACCTTGGGTGTTTTGGGAACACTGTGAGAAAAAAATAAGGTAGGTTATAGGTGCATGCATTACAGTTTGAGTAGTAATGAAAAAAGTCTTTATTATCTCACTTATGCTTGTTTGTTTATTTTTTAGCCCGAAACGATTTCAGCATTCACTTCTGATCCAGCACTTCTGTCATTTGCTGAATATTTCTGCAAACCAACTGTGAACATGGGTCAGGTATATATTATGTGGTTTGCTAGACTTTGTTGTTTCTATCTGTGGACCACCAAAAAAACCTAAAATATCCATATGTAGCTTTGATATTGATAACATGCCTCAGGCACATTGGATGATTTTTGCTTGGCAAGTACAGATTTTTCATAGTCTAAGCCTATTAAATTCAGTAACTTCCTACCTTGATAGAAGAAAACAACTTATAATTCCTAAGACATTAGTTTTGATAGGTGATACTTTATGTCCATTCTTGTACTAATTCATGTTTTCAATGTTTACTACCCTTCTCTTGTTTTTACATAATTTTATTAATTTTGTTTTCTATTTGTTTTGTAACCCTTCTTTTTGTTGGTCATAAAACCATTCTCTTTAGGATTCAAAGGGTACTTGCTGGTAGATCTTTGATTTAATCCATCATTTCAGGTGGCAAGGACTGGATGTAGGAATTAGATGATCCAGGATTGATGGCCTATTGCCTGCAAGTGTATATAGCCTTGGGAAAATTTTTCAACCTCTTTGAGATGTAGTTTCCTTATTTCTAAAAGTGGGGTTATAATAGAACCTACCTTACCTTGTTGCTTTGAAAGTTAAATGATATAACCTTCCTGCCACTTACTTACTGAATTTTCACTGTATATTGGGCACTCTGCTCAGTACTCTTTGTAAGTTTTTCCTTTAATTCTGACCCAGAGGGTAGGTACTTTATTGTTGTGGGTTTACAGATGGGGATACTGCCACTGAGAGATGTCACATGCCCAAGATCACACAGCCAGTGAGGGCTGGGGCCTGCACTCAAGACCACAGGTCTCTGGTGAAAGCCCACGCCTGCCCCTAACCCCAGCTGGACTTGCTGTGCAGGCTCCCCCTAACCTGTTCTGCTCAGTGTTTCTACTGCACCTTGGTGTGGTGGATCCTGGGCGCCCTTTCTGGATCCTGTTCTTGCCAGCCCAACCCAAGACATAGCTCTGTGATGTCCGGCCTGCTCATTTTACCCAGCGTGGTTCACTCCTCTCATCCACAGCACTTACAGCCTTAACTGTCCCATGGGACTTAATTTTGGTTATATTTCATTGGTGTTTAATATTGCATGCACTTTGATTTTATAAAGACCTAGCTGTTTTGCCCTTTGATATCATTCACTGCAGAACTTAAGAATGGGCCATAGTAATTGCTTTACAGTTGTTTTTTGAATTGATTTTGGAATATACATTGATGTGCTACAAAAAGGTTCTGACTTTCCACAGAAACAGGAAATTCTGGATCTCTTTTCTTCAGTGCTATATGAATGTGTGACCCAGGAGACCCCGGAGATGTTACCTGCATACATAGCAATGGATCAGGTATGGTTCAAAAAACCTATTCCAATTCTGATGAGATTTATCTTGTACTTCACATAACATACGAACAGTGAGGTAAGATTCTCTCTATATCCATCTCTTTAGTTTCTCATTTGCTTTTAGAATTTTAAAAAAGGAATCCCTATCAAAGTTGAAAGCTCTGTATAGCTTAGAGTTTATGATGACAAGTGGGGTTACTCCAGGGGTTCGCCTCTTCTGGCCTCTTCCTCTGACAAGTAGAGGAAGAGCACGTTCCCTTCCTTTCTCCCCTAGCATCCTCATGTCTCTTGCCTTCCTCCTGATAAAGCCTCTTCGTGGAAAAGATTACGCAAGTGAGCAGTAAGTGAACAAACGGTGCCCTGATGATAGCAGTAGTGTACAGTTACACCTGCGTAATTAAGCTCGCAGAGGTTACAGCATCAGCATGTGGGGATTTAGGGAGCTGGAGTTCATTTTTAAATTTCTTTCGTGTTATTGTTGTTTTAAAAGAGCCTAAAAGGGGTAATGCAGAAGATAATGCTCAACAGCTTTGCTAAAGGATCGGACTAATTTATTCACTTTAGGTTATTAGTAATAAATATGGCTTTTTAAATAGTGTCATATCTTTCAGACTCAAATTTGCAGTTAAACTAAGCCAGTAGTTTTCTAACTTGGCTAAAATTTATCTGGGAAATCTTAACAATTCAGATCCTCAAGTCCTATTCCATAGTTACTGAATCAGAATTTCTGAGATGAAGTCCAGGATCTGTAGTTTTAAACAGCCCTTCGAGTGACTGTGATATAATGAGTTCACAGATGAGAATTTGGGACTCAGTGTCTAAAGTCAAAGGAAGTAATCTCTAATGGAAAAATAATCTCTACTGAAAAACTGAGTGGGAAAACACAGGAGATAATTCCCCAAAACCTGTGTTAAGTAACAATCTTAATTAAAAGGCCAGTTCCATTGTAACCGAGTAGGCCTAGAAAGCCATTATTGTCAGGTATCCACCTTTTTGGTTGATAAGTATGAATACCTGATGTCCACACTGGTACTGCTTCTCACAGTATCTCTCTATACAACAGCCAAGTAATGAGTTGCATTTTTTAGTTGCTGGCTGAGAGTGTGTTCTCTTTTTACACTCTGAACCTTCTTCACCCCTTGCAGTTGTGGGTGTGTATCTAGAGAAGAACATCCCTTCTGGTTGCAGCCTTGGTGACTTTGCAGATGGGTCCCAAGAACAGCACTATCAATAATACTTTTGCCTTCTGACCCCTGGAATCCCTGGCCTGATCCTGGCCATGTCATTGTACCCAACCTGGGTTTCCCAGAGGTGACTGGCTGTAGACCTATTGGTCTTCATTTTTCAGAGCCATTGAGCCAAGAATGAGCTCATTTGCCTTTGCTGTTTTTTCACCTGAAAGCTGTTCATGTTCATTTTGAAGAGAGTGGGCCATGTATGTAAACCCAGTAGGGGGCTCCTCTGTGGGGCAGACTGCAGCAAAACCCAGAATGGGCTCCCCTCTGCCCTTTATTGATCTTATGAGGCACATTTAAAAAATACTCTGGTATACAACTCTGAGGAAGTGACAGTTGCATCTTTACTCTTTCATTAAGTAGATTGCTGTTTCTCTTTTCTCTGCAAGGCTGTAAGAAGACTGGGAAGAAGAGAAATGTCCGAGACATCTGAACTTTGGCAGATAAAGTTGGTGTTAGAGTTTTTCAGCTCCAGAAGCCATCAGGAGCGGCTGCAGAACCACCCTAAGCGAGGGCTCTTTATGAACTCGGAATTCCTCCCTGTTGTCAAATGCACTATTGATAATACTCTGGACCAGTGGCTACAAGGTAATAACAGCATTGCGCCCTTTGTGTTTTTAAGCTACACTGGGACTCAGGTGTTTCTGTTTTGACCTTTTTTTTCCATTGGAAAGCAAGATAAGTCTGAGTACAATCCCGAATGGCTATAGATGTAGTTTCCAGTTAGATGAATTACATTGATTATCTACTTTAACTTCTTTAACAAATATATTTAACTCTGCTTTATAAGCCACGGGGAGAATATATATACAGCATTTTAAATACCACTTGACACTTAGGAACTTGTTTTATTTTTTCTAACATCAGATCGTGTTCCTTTCCAGTGCCTCTCTCTTCTGTTTCTTAGGGGTGCGGCCTGTCACCTCCCTGAGGCCCTTTTTTCTGCCTTTACCTTGTGTACACTGAAAACTTGATGTGGACTTAGAGTGAATGCTTCTTTTACCAGTTCTGTGAGTCAGTCAGTGAGGACCTGGGGCATATGTAACTGGCTTTCTGTCAGCGGAAGCACTGCCTTGTGATTGCAGGGAGACTGTGAAATTACTCCTGACTGTGTAGAAGTAATCATGGGAGGCGAGTGATGGGGCCTTTTGATATATGGAAAGCTGTTTGATGTGTAATATATGCCTGAAATTGATTTTTAATAGTTAACCCCTTGATCTTTTTATTCTTTTCAGTTCTAATGCTTCCAGTATGTATCTGACAGCAACTTGCTTTGAGTAAATACTAACTCTAGTGGTATCAGTAGGAACAGTTCCTAATTCTGTAAAGTTGTTAGTAACTGGTAGAACCCAGGAATTCGAATATAATTATGTTTAAAGCTATCTGCGTGTTCCACTACACCTGTCTGAGGCTCCGCTGCCTGCCCTGCCCCAGCCACCGGGTGACTGATGCTCCCAGGTCCCAGCTGCTCTTGCTTTTTCTGTATTTTAGTTAGACAAGAGATGGGAGTGAGGGGGAGGTGGAGGAAGGGGGAAGAACGTTAGTTTGAGCCTGTCTTCACCTGGCTTTAGAGCCGGGGTGGGCTCTGCCCAGGCACTGGAGGTGCAGGGGAGGAGGAAGAGGGAGACCCACTAGAAGCGGGGAGCCTGCCAGGGCCCCTCCCCAGAGGAGGGAGGTGAGGGTGGAGGCGGGTGGGGCAGTGGTTTTTGGCAAACATGAGGGGGACCCTTGCCTCCCTATTTCCCATCTGCACCCATCTCTCCCCCGATATGAATACGCTATTTGTTTCTTTAAAAAATAATTCCAAAAAGATTTAACTGTAAACCAGATTGTGAGTGATATATATGGAAAACAGCAATTTCAAACTCCCAGTGTTTATGTTTAACACCTGCATGTGCTCTGGTATTTCTTCTTGGGATTTGAAAGCTCGTGCAGTTTCACAATTTCTAAAAATATGATAATCGTTTTGTTCTCATGTTTGGGAGAAAAATACATGTTATTTTATAGGTGTTGATGTTCTTCTTTACTTCAATTTAGTGTTTGATCACCCATAGCAGACCCTTGCTGTTGATAAGAAATAAGTCCTCAAACCTTTGCAGATTCTCTGATTTGCATGTTTCATATAATGTGATGAAGCTTTGGCAGTGACTAGAGCGTTCTCTAAAACAGTGCCCTGAATTGCTTTCTCCTCACTGCTGTTTAGGGCATTGGTGGTGGTGGGTTACAGCGTTGTAAGTAACCTTCACCAGCTTTGACTTGCCACTCTGATTGCCAAAAATGTGTATTTATTTTTTTATTTAAAAAGAACTATCACTTTAAAAAAACTCTTGGACTTCCCTGGTGGCGCCGTGGTTGAGAGTCTGCCTGCCGATGCAGGGGACACGGGTTCGTGCCCTGGTCCGAGAAGATCCCACATGCCGCGGAGCGGCTGCGCCCGTGAGCCATGGCCGCTGAGCCTGCGCGTCCAGAGCCTGTGCTCCGCAACGGGAGAGGCCACAACAGTGAGAGGCCCGCGTACCGCAAAAAAAAAAAAAAAAAAAGCCTCTTAAGTATGTGGTCTCCCCTCACAGATACTATTAGCTTTGGGGCGGAGAACAATAAATTAAATGACGATGCAGAGGCCGTGTGACAGCACTGGAAACTGTCATTCATATTTGTGTCTCAGTGAAATCACAGATGAATATATGGACTTTTAAGGTGGCTCAGTAGTAACCCAAACTATAGCCATGAAGTCTGGAAATGGAGCAGACTGATCATATTGTGTACATGTTTTGTGATTTATCTCCTCAAATGGATTTTAATTGAACAAAGAAAATGGGTTTAAAGTTGAAGAACTTAAAAAGTTTTATTTACTTTTATATTATATTATGGAAAATTTAAAGCATAATGCAAAGTAAACATAATAGTATAATAAATCCCATTACCCAGCTTCAACAGTATCAACATTCTGCCATTCTTATATCATCTGTACATTCACCCATTGACATGCTCAGTTATTTTCCAAATTGTACCATTTTACATTCCTGCCAGCAGTGGGATGCAGTGCAGATTTTGGCATTGTTAGTCTGTAGTTTTAGACAGTCTACTGAATATGTAGTGGTGTCTCATTGTAGTTTTAATTTGCATTTCCGTGATGACTCATCATGTTAATTATTTTTGCATGTGTTAGTTATTCATATACCCTTTGCAAAGTGTCTTTTCAAACCTTTACCCATTTTTAAAATTGGCTGTCTTGAGTGTTGAGTTGTAGGGGTTTTTAACATATTCTGGCTGCAAGCTCTGTCAGATATGTTTTGCAGATATGTTCTCCTACTTTATGCCTGGTGTGAGCTGGGAGTTTTCTTTTTTCTCAGCTTTAAATATGGATATCTAGTTGTTCCAGGACCACTTATGCAAAAGGCTTTTCCTTCTCATTGAATTGCTCTGGAGCCTTTGTTAAAAATCAGTGGACTGTGTAAGTGTGAGTCTGTTTCTGGACTCAATTCTGTACGATTGATCTGTATGTCTGTCTTTATGCCAGTACTACGCTTCCCTAACTACTGTAGGTTTAGAGTAAATTTTGAAATTTTGTAGTGTAAGTCTTCCTGCTAAAGTGGGAAATTTATAGTGCTAAATGCTTACAGTAGGAAAGTCTCAAATTACTAATCTAAGTTCTTTGAGAAATTAGAAAAAGAAAAGCAAAATAAACCCAAAGCAAGGATATAAGAGCTGAAATCAGTGAAATTGGAAGCAGAAAAAGTGTAGAGAAAATCGGTGAAACAAAAAGCCAGTAGGCAAGGGCTTCCCTGGTGGCGCAGTGGCTGAGAGCCCGCCTGCCGATGCAGGGGACACGGATTTGTGCCCCGGTCCGGGAAGATCCCACATGCCGCGGAGCGGCTGGGCCCTTGAGCCATGGCCGCTGAGCCTGCGCGTCCGGAGCCTCTGCTCCGCAACGGGAGAGGCCACAACAGTGAGAGGCCCGCGTACCGCAAAAAAAAAAGGCCAGTAGGCCTGAGAAAGTCGTTGACGAGGAACTGTGAGCGACCACGCTCTCTCCTTCCTCTCTTGACAGGCTGCCACAGCAGGGTCTCCTCTTGCCTCCTTTATCACCCCTCCTGCTGCCACCCCCAGATGTTCCCACTCCCACCAGACTAACATCCTCATGTCAGGTTCAGTGGACCCCTGATAGTCTTCCTGTCGCTCCCTCTCATTCTTATGGAAACAGACCTCCCTTGACCTTTGTGACGGCACACTTTCCCAATTCTTTTTTTTAAAAAAAAAACCCTCCGACCATTCTTTCTTAGTTTCATCACTTAGTTTCATGGTCATTCCTTCGTTACCTTTTTGGGAGTCACCCTTGCCCCTTCCTCTCCCTCCCTCTCCTGTCTTCTGCGGTAGCCAATCCATTACCACATCCTTTCAGTCCTAACTCTTAAATATCTCCTAACTCTGTCCACATTTTGCTGTTTCTATCCTAGAACAAACCGTGATTATTTCTTGCCTGGACCTGTAGCCTCCTGCAAGTCTTCCTGTTTTTCATTCTCATCTCCCTCTCACTGTCTCTAGTCAACTGACAATGGTCTTTCAAAGAGTAAACAGATTCAACACTTCTGCTTAAAACCTCGCAAAGGCTGCTGATTCAGTTGTGAAAAAAATCTGTACCATGTGGCCAGCAGGCCCCGCATGACCAGCAAGGCCTCTGTCTCCCTCTACAGCCTCTTTCTATACCACCTGCTCCTCACAAACTCCACTCAGGCACCCTGGTCCCTTCCAGTTCCCCGAAAGCATGGAGTTCTTTCTCACCACGGGACTGTTGAATGTGCTGCTTTCCCTCCCAAGAACCTTTTTCCTCTCATTCTTTGCCTGCCCAATTCATACTCATTCTTGCAGCCTCCACTTACATGCCCCTTCCACACAGGCCTTCCAAGACCACACTGCCTCAGGCAGCTTTCCTGCCATCTTTATATCTCTCTTTCTCTCTCTTAACCTTTTTCTCTGTATCAAAATGCCTTTGTCTGCAAGTAACAGAAGGCCTGACTCAGTCTGGCTCCAACAATAGGACACCTATAAACTTATATAATTGGAAGTCCACAGTTACGGCAGGCTGTCGCTCCAGTGGCTCCAGCTCCATTTCTCTGAGGCTCCATCAGTGACACTCTGTGCCATGACTTTATCCTCAGAGTACTTCTTTCTGATGGCAATGAACTGACTGTAACAGTTCCTTGCCTCCAACTCAGAGGAAGAATAGAGTTGCTTCCAGGAGCTTTGCCATAAGAATGAGGAATTTGTTTCCCAGAAGCCTCTAGCAAACATGTTCTCAAGCATCTCCTTGTGTCTCTGGCTTGCACTGGAACTCGTGCACATTCCTCGATCAATCCCCGGGGTAGAGTGTCTCTCTGAATGGCTTAGGTCTGCCTGTCCTTGAACCAGTCACTGTGTCAGGGAAGTGGGGTTGCCGTGATTGTCCCAGACAAGTGGTTCTCACAGTGTGGTCTCTGGAGCAGCAACAGTGGGATCACTTGGGAACCTGTTAGAAATAGTTTTTCTGGCCCCATCCAAGAAATTGTGGGGACCCACCCATCTGTGTTTTAATCAGTCCTCTAGGTGATTCTGATGCCTGTTAAAGTTTGAGAACCTCTGGCCAAGATAAATCAGGATCCAGTCCTGGAGCTGCAGTCAGTCCCCTCAGACGTGACAGTGGAGGGAAGGGTGGTAGAATGGGTGTTTGGGGAGACGACCATGGTGACCACTGCACCCTCATGGCACTCATCACAGTTTATGATTAGCATTTGTTTGCATCGTTAGGTATGTAGTATCTCCGTCCCCCGCAGCACTCTAAACTCCGCAGTGACGGGCACTCTGTCTGGTTTACCACAGTAGCCTTAATGCCCAGTACAGGACCTGTGTGGTATATGGTAAGTGCTCAATGAGCTCTTGATGAGAAAATAATAAAAAGAAGGCGTTCCTTGTGCCTCTCAGCTCTGTAATCGATTGGTTCTGTTCCATGTGTGCTTCTCTCACAGCTGGGGGTGATGGGTGTGTGCACGCCTACCTCAACGGGCAGCCCTGCGAGGAGTCACAGCTGAGCATGCTGGCCTGTTTCCTCGTCTACCACTCAGTGCCAGCCCCGCGGCACCTGCCGTCTATAGGACTAGAAGGTAATTGCACATCTACATCCTCTTTTCAGTACCTGTATTACCCGCTGATGGGTTTAGTTTCTTGTTAGGAGGTGTTTCTAAACTGAGTTATTTTCTCCAGTTAGGTTTTTGGCTTCATTCATGTTTGGGTATTATTTTTCAGAATTTTTTCTGGAAGGAAAAAAAAACAAACCCCAAACTATCCGAATTTTACACATGCATAAACCTTTATTTACATTCAGAAGAAGATGGATTCTTCACAGGGCCCCAGATACCAAGTATATACTAATAAACTAAATGTTCGTATTCTTTTTCTCTGTTAATTGATTTTTATTAAAGTTATTTTTCTGTATTTTTTGGGTTTTCAGTTTGGATTTTTTTAAAACACATAATATTAATTTCTAATATTATAAAGCTTTGAAATGATCAGGTACCTAATTTTGTATGTATTGACATTTGATTGTTTTCATAATAGAGAGTTTAAAATCTTAGCATCTAACTGTATTTTTCAGAATACGTAATCAGATACAAAATTTGTCCATTTAATCATTTAAACTTAAAAGTTTAATGATATTACTGATTTATAGCTGCTTTGAAAACCTCAGATGAAAATGCACTATTCAGAGACTTCTGTTGCAGTTATGGCCACAGTGGAATTGCTCGCATTAGACTGACTCTCCTACAAAAGCAAATATAAAAGTGGACAAACTACATAAAGTTTAAAGGAATTGGTGGCAACCATAGTGACCAGACTTGATTGAGAGACAAGAATTCCTGAGAGAAGGGACTCATTTGAGGAGCTCCATATTTACTCTGACTTTCTCCCAGAGGCATTTGTCAATTCATTACAAGAAGTAGAGTCCCAGCAAAAAGCAGCAGTGCTACTGGGCAGAGGAGCCAGAGGTTGGATTAATGATTGCCCAGGGCTAGAACTTGAGGAGCAAAGTCCCAGATAGGAGGGGACAAGAGGAATAATAACTCAAAAACCTGGACACACTCTTCCCTTGAGGCATTTGCCAAATCTTAACCTGCACATGCGCAGGATAAAACTTCAAGAAATCTAGCAGAAACCAGGAGGCTAACAATGTGGGCAATGATTCCAACAACAGCATAGTGCCAAGGAGACAAAGGGCAGTACTCAAGGCCTGCCAATCCCAGACATTCACATGAAACAGTAGCAGGGCCAAGCCCTAGCAGGAAAGGTAACACTGAAACACAGCAGACCTAAAATTAGCCTAGAGCAGAATTGAGGAGATCTGCTGCATGCTACCTCCCTGATAGAAGAAAAATTAACCTGTATAGGAAGAAGAAAATGTCTTAAACTTCTACAGTTTTTAAATCATAGTATCAGTGTTGAATCACAATTAAAAGACATAATAGGAGTAAAAGGTAAAAGAAAGAGACTTGTATGTGATCCAGATATTGGAGTTATCAGACTTCCATAACTCCAGTATCTGGAGTTACTATGACTAATAACTGACTAATATTTCCAAGAAAATAGAGGAAAAGATACAGAATTTCACCAGAAATCTGGAATCAGTGAGAGTTAATTGGAAATTCTAAAACTGAAAAATATAACTAAAATTAAGAAATCAGTATATAGGGAATTCCCTGGCAGTTCAGTTCTTAGGATTCCATGCTTTCACTGCCCAGGGCCCAGGTTTGACTCCTGGTCGGGAAACTAAGATCCTGTAAGCTGTGTGGGTGCAGCAAAAAAAAAAAAAAAAAAAGGAAAAAAAAGAAAAAAGAATTCAGTGTGTAGATTAATTAACATATTAGACACAGCAGATAAATGAACTGCAAGACAAGTGTGTAGAAAATAAACAGATAGAAGCACAGAGAGAAAAATGAATGGAAAATTCAGAAAAGAGAGATGTGGAACATGGTGAAGAAGTCAAACATGCATGTAGTTGAGATCCCAGAATATGAGGAGAGAGAACATGAGATAGAAGCCGTATTTAAAGAGACAGAGGCTAAGAATTTTGAAAAATGGATGATGAACATCAACCTACAGTGACCCCTGAGCAAGATAAATACAAAGAAAACCACACCTAGTTGCATAAAAGTCAAGGTACTAAAAATAAAAGAAGAAAAAAATTGAAAGCATAGACTTCCTTTTTCATCCAGGATGGAGTAACAGAGATCTGATTTACTATCCTGCCTGAAAAAAGAAAACAAAACAACACAAAATAAACAAGCTGAAAAAACAACAAAGAAAACTGGACGCTGCATATGAAACAATGGCTTTTGAGACGTATATCAGGTAATGAAGAAGAGTGATCCCTGAGAGATGAGAAACAAATGACATAAGCCCTGTGATTGGCCCTAAAAAGCTAACAGCCTTGAGAGTTTCCAGACTGTGAAGGAGGGAGAGGGAACCCAGGAAGAGCCTGGAAGACTCCTTCAGTTGAGGTGATGGAGCTGAGAGTACAGGGAGCCAAAGGAGCTAGAATTTACATGATAGAGTGCCAGAGAGGAGAGAGCTGCACACAGAGAACGCCAGATGTCTGCAGAGGGTCCCCCTCAAATATCAGAAGAGTCCTTACTAATCAGCACATGCATGTGAAGAAGTTTCCCAAGGCTGAGGGAAGAACTGTCCTAATGGATTAGAGAGAACCAGTTTGAACAGGTTCAGGAACAGTGTCTGTTCCCACAATTTCACAATTTAAGGGGATGTACTCAGTGTGGTCTTGCCTCCATGACGGGAAATATTTAGCCCTAGACTAAACAGATTAAACAGAAATATTTAGCCTTAGACTAAAATATTTTAGCCCACTTTAAAAATCTTAAAGGCATGACACAAAAGGATCAAACTGCTTTTCAACTAATATAACTATATCCTGAAAGCTCAAGAATACAGAAATACGAAAATATCCAGCACCTATGGTAAAATTCATGATGTCTGGCATACAAAGAAACAGGAAAATACAGCCTATAATGAAGGAGGTGAGAAATCAATTACAACTGACCTGGAATTGACATGGATGTTAGCAGACAAGGACATTAAGACAGTTATTATAACTCAATTCCATATAACATTATTCCATATTTCAGAACATTAAGAGATATGGAAATATAAAAAGAATCTAACTGAACTTTTAGAGGTGAAAACTATAATTCTGAGAAAAACACACTGAATGGGATTAATAGCAGATTAGACATTGCAGAATAAAAAAAAATACTGAGTTTGAAGACATAGCATTAGAAACTATCCAAAATGAAATGCAAAAAGAAAAAAATTAAAAAAAAGCAACAGAGCATTAAATATGGAGTAAGCTCTGGGACTTAAAGGACCCAATTTACATGAGATTGGAGTCCCTGAAGAAGAGAAAAATGGGGGAGAGGGACAGAAAAAAATACTCGAAGAAATAATGGGTGGAAAATTTACAAGTTTAATGAAAACTGAGGTCCACAGTTGCAAGAAGTTCAATGAATCCCAAGCCTGAGAAACATGAAGAAAGTTGCACCAAGGCACATAATAACCAAATTGCCTAAAACTAATGATAAAAAGTCTTCAAAGCAGCCAGAGGAAAAAGACATGTTACAGAGAAAAAAATAAGAGTGATAGCATATTTTTCATAGGAAACAATGCAAGTGATAAATTAGTGGAGTAACATCTGTAAAGGACTCAAAGGAAAACCACTATCTAGTTAGAATTTTATACCCAGCAAAAATATCTTTCAAAAAAAAAAAGACCATGAAATAAAGCCTTTTTCAGACACACAAAAGCTGGGACAATTCATCAACAGCAGACCCACACTACTGGAAATGTTACAGTAAGTCCTTGAGGCAGAAGGAAAATAGTGTCAGATTGAAATATGGATCTACACAAAGGAATGAAGAGCATTGGAGATGGTAACTACATGGAGATATACATAAGGTTTGTTTCTTTTAAAAATACTTTTTAAAGATAATTGACTTATAAAAATAATAAAAATGTACTATGGGGTTTATAAAATCTGAAAAGCAAAATGTATGACAATAATAGCTCAGAGGCTGGGCAGGGAGAAATGGAATTACAGCCATAAGGCCCTTATACTACCTGTGAAGAGGTATAATCTTACTTGAAGGTAATCTGTGATAGAGATGATACTATGAATCATAAAGCAACCACTAAGATAAGAAAACAGAGTGAGAGCCAATAAGCAATAAAGGAGCTATAGTGGAATCATAAAAAGTACTCAGTCCAAGAGAGAGGAAAAGAGGAAAAGGGAACCAGAGAACAGACAGAGAAAATAGAAAACAAATGGCAAGATGATACATTGAAACCTAACCATAGTGATAGTCACATTAAGTCTAAATGGTCTGGGGACTTCCCTGGTGGTCCAGTGGTTAGGACTCTGTGCTTCCACTGCAGGGGGTGAGGGTTCAATCCTTGGTCAGGGAACTAAGATCCCTCATGCCGCGTGCTGTGGCCAAAAAAAAAAAAGTCTAAATGGTCTGTTAGAGTCCACAGTGTATCAGAACATTGGAGATGTTTTCCATAGCTCATATGTATTTGTTCTCTGTCTTTGAGTTTTAGCAAGGTCTTGGGAACACTGTGGATAACAATTAAATAGGAAATCTCTCTTAATTCCTGTTGAGGTTTATTAAACACATTTAATTCACAGATTACTGGCAGAGTCGATAAAAGGAAATACTAAAGAGAAATAGTTGCTTTCTTCATATTTTGTGCAGCATTACAACTCTTTCTTGTGTTAGTTATGCTTTTATCAGAAAGCCACTCGATTCATATCATGAGACTCTTCTCTGTCCATCTTCATGGGATCATATGACCCACCTGTACACTCTGCTGTCTGCATGTCTACTAGGATGCTTGTTGTGGCTTAGAGACTCATCGGGATCATGTATGTGTATATGTTGGGGCTGAAGAAAGGGAACTGTGGACAGTGGCATGTGGTGAGGATGGAGGCAAAGAGGAAGATGATGCTTAATAGAATTTGCAGGTCATACACTTACTGCGTCCCCTTAGAGCAGTGGTTCTTGACCTTGGCTGCACATCAGAATCACCTGGGCAGCTTTCAGAGCTCCAGATCCCAGGCTGTACTCCACATAAATTACATCAGACTCTGTTGGACCAAGGTTGGGAACCATTGCTTGTTAGAGGAAGAGGCTTTAGATTAACTCCTCTGTTACTCATTTTGAGCCTGTGTCTTTTTTTTTAGGTAAATTATTAAGTGCATGGATTATGGTAATTGAGGATAGATGGGCACATTTATTAATTATATTTAAGTAATATATGTATTTAAACAGTATTAATAGTTTCACATATGGTTACAGGTCAATTTCTGAAGTACAGAATGGATAAATTAAAATTTTATATCAAATCATACCCTATAGTGCATTAGGGAATTTCATAGTTTAAATATTATCTTTCAGTAATTGTTTTCAAACGGAAGAACGCCAGCTTGAAATGTGGTTATGTGTCTGAAGCTTCTTTGAAAGAGGATGTGTCGCTGAATTTATTTAGATACGTGACCCCTTCCCTCCAATTGTATTTCTTTAGGGAACACAAGTTTCGCAGAACTCCTCTTCAAATTTAAACAGCTGAAGATGCCAGTGCGAGCTTTGCTGAGATTGGCTCCTTTGCTTCTTGGAAATCCACAGCCAATGCTTATGTGATCATGTCTGGTGGTAAGCCTACCCTGAAACGTGACTTCTGCACAAAAGCGTGCCCAAACAACAAAGCTAAAGAAACCTTTATAAGTTTTATAATATAACTGGGGGGGAAATGAGCTGCACAAACCTCAATGCATTTTAAAATCAAGGGTTTTAAATATCCCAGAGACTGTTGCTGTTGGCATTAACATTATGAGAATATAAAAATGAGTGAAAATTTACTTTTGTAAATAAAATTTTTTGGTTTCTTTTCAAAACTCTTGATGATTACTTTAGTTTGGGGTTTCAGAGAGTAGAGCAGTGGGGGCTGAGATGGATATTAGTTTTCGAAATCTTTCAAAAAGATTTCAGGTGATTCAGGTGAAGTGACTTTATGCTCAGAAATGCAAAGTTTTTAAAGAAGCTCTGTCATATAGTTTTACTTTCTGCAGCAATGAAGGGCTTTTAGCATTTCCTAAGGTGTCACCATAGTCTTGTCTAAAGTAAGTTCGTACATCCTGTGACAGTGCCAGGCATCCTCATAGTATGATCGATCATCTTAAACAGGAGGAGATTTATACCCTAATGAAGAATTACCCAACATGAAGCCTGCTCTAAATAGAAAAAATAAGAAATTTCCACTACAGAGAGGTCTTCAGAAATTATATTTTAAAATAAAAGTGCAGGGGTTTCCCTGGTGGCGCAGTGGTTAAGAATCCGCCTGCCAATGCAGGGGACACGGGTTTGAGCCCTGGTCCAGGAAGATCCCACATGCCGCAGAGCGACTAAGCCTGTGTGCCACAACTACTGAGCCTGCGCTCTAGAGCCCGCGAACTACAACTACTGAGCCCGTGTGCCACAACTACTGAAGCCCGTGCGCCTAGAGCCCGTGCTCCACAACAAGAGAAGCCACGGCAATGAGAAGCCCGTGCACCACGACGAAGAGTAGCCCATGCTCGCCGCAAGTAGAGAAAAGCCCGCTCACAGCAATGAAGACCCAACACAGCCAAAAATAAAATAAATGAAATGAAATAAATAAATTTATTTTTAAAAAAAGTTCATTTTCACCCAGGATTTAGAGAACATATGTCTGTATCAAGTTTCTGGACCAGATGCTGAGGAAGGGGATTTGTATAAAGTGGTCTGCAGCTTCAGGTTTCCAGTCCAGGAAGAAGGCGGCTCCCTGCTGTCCAGATACTGATGTGCCCTCTGCCTCCTAAATGGCCGGTGGGACCGTAAACTGGTCGAAGCTGCAAGGTCCATCCAGTGATTTCACGTTTCCACACCCTGAATTGTGGGGTTTAGCTTTAAAAGTAAAAATGAAAGCAAACAGAAATGTTTCCATTGAGAGTTTGACAAAAACCCATGTGGTGTTTGCTCCTGCAGAGGGGGCTTGCGTCCGGAAGGCGTGCATCAGTGGTTCTCTTCAGACCTTCACTGTTCCACCTGTGTGCCCGCCCCGGGACTTGCCCCTGTGTGTGAAGCATAGGCAAGGTGGCTGATAGGGAGGGTGAACTGTGCTTCTTTCACACTTAAAGAGTTTTTTCTTCTAATTAAAAAGAAAAGAAAAAAATTAAAATGGTAGGTTATGGAAATTCCATTTGAATCAGGGTATAGAGAACTCAGCACTGGGCAGCTGTTGCTGTCTGCACTCTCCATTGTTTATAACTTCTAAGCTTTTCTCTGATTGAAGAATGACTTGAGTTATTTGCACACGTATGAACTCTCGTGTACGAAGGAGAACAGTCATTGGAATGCTGTCAACAAAAGCAAATATCAGGCTTTCTAAGGGAGAGAGCAGGATGGAAGATTGCAGATGGTCTGGAAACAGCATTGTCTTTATATTTGGGGCCTCCCGAGGAGCACAGATGATGTTCTGGACAGTCTGCTCCCGAGCAAACACGTTAGGATCATCGCAGAAGTCACTGCCAGCTCTTTGTGGGCTCTCAAAAAATCTTGGGAGTATGGCTCTCACCATCCGGAATGTTTTAGCCTCCTCACAGCCCTGGCAGGAAAGAGCTGGGGAAACGCATCCAGCGTTGAGTGTTCTGGCCCAGAAGTGGCCTATGTCACTTCTGGCTACAGCCTGTTGGCGTGAAATAAATTGCTCCACCTTGTACGTGTTCTTTCACAAAGGGGAGAACTAGACACTGGTGAGTACTGGTAATGTCTGTCACAGTATGATTCCTCACTTGTCCATCCATCTTCTCTGCTTACACAGATGGAATGCATGTCATTGCCTCCATAGATGGACATGATTAAAGAAACAGTATACAGTCACACACACACTCAGGTTATTACTGTTTCCCCGACGGATGCTGACATCTGTGCTCCTCGCTCGAGTGTCTTCCAAAGGAGTGAAGGCACGAACTTGTGGGAAGCTCTGAGGCATAGACACCAGGCCTTAGCCGCAGGACACCATTGGTGTAAGCCTCACAGAACTTCTCCTTGGTGCTGCGTAATCTTACTTGAATAAGGCCACTTTCTCACCCTTTGTCTAGAAACCAGCTGACTTCACAGCATATGGAGAGGGGCATGTCCCAGCTTAGGGGGTCTCCTGACATCCTACAGGAGGCAGGAAGGAGGGGGGCTCGCATCTCTCAGCCTGGTGGTCAGTGTGCAAACACGCTTGGTGGGAGGCCGGTGAGCCTGCTGGGCTGTAGACAGGCCCGAGCATGGGAGCCAGCATTGGACTGGAAGCCAGAGCCTGTGGGAGCCGAGGCAGGAGTTGTCAGAGGAATGGACTTGTGACAATTCCAAGGGAAGCACATGCCAAAGCCCAGTCTGAGCGACCGGAGTAGGCCAGGCCGGGAGAGGATGTTGGGAACTGGGTGAAACTGAAGGCCGTGGACCAATCTGAGACCAAAGCAGGAAGACTTTGTCGCCTCCTTCATACAGGGTTGGGGGCCTCTCTTCTGGGTTCCCCATCCTCATACTGACCAAATCTTGGGGAAAAATGCCTCACTGTATGAAGATCTCTCCAGTTAAGCAATAGGGGAGGGGACAGGATTTGGTCACCTCTGTACCCCTGTGTCTGCAATTTTTAACCAGCAGTGGAAGGAAGCAGAGGTGAGGTCGGAAAAGCACCCCCTCCACGTGGAGGCCTCCGTCAGCACTTACTGCGCCCGGCAGATACCCACGCTGGTTCCGAAGCTTCCCAGGTGACTTTTCCTGCTTCCAAGGCCAGGTTCCCCCTACTCCAAAATACACTGGTTGCTTCTCATTACAGTCACAAGCTTCCGAAAAGTCTTTTTCGATAAAAGAAGAGCCCCTAAAACCACATCCTTGATTTTGCCTGTGGATAAGGAAGACTTGCCTGTTCTCCATCCTCTTGCTTTGCTCCATCTTATGTTCTTGAGTGAAAGTGAGGCTAGGATGGAAAGTGGGGGCTGCTCAGAGGGCAGGACTTTCAGGCCCCAGACGAGGGGAACCCATCTATCAGGCAGCTGCACCAGAAGCTCCCTCAGGTGGCATCTCGTCCTGCCCCTCGTTCTACAGCTGAGACCCGGAGGCTCAGGGAGGGGTGGCTGGCCCAAGTCCGCACCGCTCCCCATCGCAGCCCAGACCAGCCTGGGCGCCCAGACCACGCTGTTTCTACCCGAGAACCTGGTCCATTACTGCCTTTCTTCCTGGTCCAGTAGACCCTCAGGAAGAGGCCGGTTAAATGTAAGTTACAAGGACGTTGCACCAGGCAGAGTTTATGAACACCTTTAAAAAGCAGACACACCGACTCTTCCTTTCTCTGTGCATCTTTGGAAAAACAAAGGCCTTTGTGTAGTTTCTTGGAATTAGATTAATTGAATTAGCCTGTGTTGCTTTCTTGGTCATTACAACAACTATCTTAATTAAAAATTTTCTCTTTTAGCTGAAAGTATTTCTTCCATGGTACATTAAAACATGAAGTAGGAAATTTAGGAAAAGAATTAATTTCATACTAAGCTCAATAAAAGCAATGAAAATCTGTAAATAAGCACATGTTCTTAATTTCCGCTGCTTTTACTCCAGTACTCAGGTGTGAAGTGTCTCGCCTTGCCTCTGTAGTCAGTGGCGCCATCCTGAGTCTTATGCGCAGGTGCAGGGCCTTGGGACACTGTGGACCGTGTGCTTTCAGAGCCCAGACATGCCAGGTGCTGATCTGTGGAGTCACCTTACTGGGGGACTCATCACAGGGACGGTGGTTGGAAGCTAGTTGGTGCCACTTGTTTTTCTTTCATTTGTGTTTATTTGTGTGCATATCTTTCACTTATCAAGAGTATTTTAATTCTGCTTACTGTGCCATTTCAGAGATTAAGAAGATATTTTGGGCAAATGTGTGTAACTCTGGAGTTGAGGGAAGAATCCTTAGCAAATCCACTGTAATTAGCATCCCTGGCTGCAGTCTCCTGCCCCGTAAGATCTAGATGAGAGGAGCCCCAGCCCTCAGGCGATGAAATCTCTGCGGGTCCCCAGAGGAGGGCGCAGGTGCTGTCTGGTCACCTCCCTCCACACCCCCTCTGTCGCACTGGTTCACCTGTAGGTCATCCCCTGTGCCCTGTGAGGGGCCTGGATGTCAACTCGGCGTCTTCACCACCTCCTCCTCTCTCCTTAGCCTCCACCTGTGTTTCCCGTATGGGACCAGGTAAGAGTGTGCCGTTGGGAGATGCCAGCGAGAGATGCCCAGGCAAGGCCGGGAGGTGGGAGAGGAGGCGAAGCCGTTATAGGCGGACACGAGGGCAGATGGTGCATACCTGGCAGCAGGGCGTTAATACCAGCTCTGCCCGGGGGCCCCGCCCTGGAGTTTCTGGAGGTTTGTTGGGGCTTCTTCATCCTCTGCTCCAAAAACCCCTCCATCTGCTTCCCTTTATCAACACCCTTTCTGCTTGAGTTCCTGAGCAGACGCTGTGATGCTGTGTGGGATGTAATGACCCAGATGTGAACACAGCCCGTCCCGAGTCCCCACCGCTTGTTCTCCCCTGGGCTTTGCTTATGGAGTTTCCAGGCCCTTGGTTGTCTCCCCTGAGCTCCCAGTACTGTTCACTTGCCTTTTCCATTATCAGACACTCAGCTGTTCTCTGAAAGCCCCAACTGTCTCTGCAGTTGTGTAATCCTTGCACCAGCTCCCCCGAATGGCACCAGCCTCAGTGCTGCAGCAGCAGTGGCCCCCAGAGTGGCCTTGGGTTTCCCCTAACATACTGAGGGGACTCTCTGACTAAAGGAAGAATGGGCGACCTTTTAGCTGAGTAACTGGAACGCCTTGGGGTTGGCCCCATTTGTGTCAGGCTTCCTGGGACGGAGTCACAGGTGTGTGGATGGAGACATAGTGTGGCCCATTGCCCAGTCCTGTTGGTTCTGGGTTTGCCCCTCAGCGGCCACCTTGAGGAGAGAACCAACCCTTAGCCCAGCTGCTTCCACCTTGGCCTTCTGGGGCAGCACAGACTGGGTGTCACAGACTGAAAAGTACCGTGGTCGTTTGCTGATGGAGGTTTTGAGGACTCGAGGAAAATGCTAAACCTTCATGGGATAGAGAGCGTTGAACAACTGTATTGCTTCCTGAAAGGAGTCGGCTTTTTACAAGACTTGACTGTGAGGTTCCTGGGAACCTTACCAGAAATTTCTTGGCAAAATTAGACATTTCCAGGGGAAAAAAAAGAGACGAAGAGCTAGATAGTTTCTGTCTGGCAATTGCAGTGATTACCCAGTAATACTGTGTAGCAGCTGCCCAGTAATAAAACTTCCTACCTAAAGGGGGCTATACGTATAGAGAGCTGTAAACCTGAACATCCCTGAGCAAATCAAGCTGCAGTGGACCAGCCCAGGCCCTGGGATGGCCTTTAATGCTGGACAGGTGCCCCCGGGGCCCCCCACCCCGACCCCAAAGACCTTCTTGGTCTCTCTGAAGGGTTTTGAGCCTTAATTTTCCTTCCCCTGGTGTAAAAATCCCAATTCCTACTCTCAGTTGAGCATGTCTGTTGGTGTAGCCCTCGCACCTCTGATGATTTAAGGACAAGCTCTTACAAACCACACAGCTGGGTTTTGCTTTGTGATTCAGTCTGAAGATCTTTTTCTTTTGGTGTTGAGTTCAGATTTACTAATAATAAGGTGTGTCTAGTTTTTATATTTCTGTATTTATACCGCACTTCTTACATTTACTGTGTATCTTTGGTCTGTTTTCTCTGCTCTCAAAATTTGCTGTATTCGTGACTTCGGCAGTTAGGATGGCTCATGTTTTTGTGACTGCATTTAGCGCTAATGCCTTCGTAGGATTCCTCGAATCCCTCTTTTCCTTACCCGACTTCCACGGTTCTCGTTTCCAGCTTTGATAGCACCCTGGCACCTCCCCACCTCTCCCCCAGGCAGCATTCATGAGCCCCTCCCCTGCTCTCTCCCTTCTCTGAGTGTGAAGGTTGGGTTATTTCTGTAATGTCAGAGTGAACGATAGCATACGATTCCCCCCTTCTGTTCCCACTGTGTGTGAGTCTTAGGTCGGCCCACTGATGTTCTCCATGCCTTCCCTCAGTCCTCCGGCTGACAGTTCCCATCTCTCCATTGGGTAAGGCTGCTCTCCAGCAGGTTAGATGCGGACTTCCTTCTCTCTCCTCAGGTGTTTCTCTCCTTCCTGTCTCTGCCTCTTTTCCTCACTACCTTCTAGTTGTTTCTTTGGGCTCTTCTCAGGTTCCTCCTCCTTGGTGGTCCAGGCCTCTTCCTGACTTTCTGTCCCTTCTCCCTTTGCCCATCCTCAGTCTCTGTGGAGGCTCCTGCTCTGGTCTCTTGTCTCCCTTGGGTGCCCCCCTCCATGTTACTGCTAGACCCTTTCAGAGTACTCAGGGGTCAGGGCCTTTGTCAGCTGACACCCACTGGAAGGCTGGGGGGCCATCGTGCCACTGGCTGGTTTCGACACCCCAGGTTCAGGCTGCCATGGTCTGCGGGCCTGAGGAGAGCTGGAGGCCCAGTGCTGTCCCTCTACAGCTGCCTGGAGGCCCTGTGGTGGGGGAGGGAGAGGGGGCAGGAGCTACAAGCAGAGAGAGAAAGTGAGATCAGAGTGGAAGGCAGACCCCCCAGCGAGGAAGCTGTCGGCACCACAGCACAAGGTGCGTGTAGGACAGGGGGTCCGGGAGAATCAGCTGTCACCCTCGTTGCTCTTATGCGTGACCAGATCCAAGAGGGGCCGCGGATATTTTTCTTTCTTTCTTTTCCTTCTTGTAGTAAAAACACTATTTTCTTTCGAATTTTGAGACTCCTGATATATACAGTAGGAATATGTAGTCCTGACATATTCTTGGTCCTCAAATAAAAACCTAGGGGATGGATGAAACTTCATACCCAATTCGGTTTATCTCAGAACACACTTGCCCTGCTTGTCTCTCTCCTTTTCTTTCTCCTGGGGTCAGAATGGGCCCCTGCAATGAGGCAAAGGGCGGAGGGCTCAGCTCACAGGACTGTCCTAGTACAGCCGTCTGCCCAAGCAGGGGGTTCCTTATGCACTTCACAGAAGGTCTCCCTCCACTTCAAGTAAATCCACACATAAAAACGAAATTTCAGCCAAGGAAAACAAATGCTAAAGCATGTGATGCTCGTCAGGTGATCGGTCTGTGCATGTGTCGTTTGTCACGGGCTTCCTCACAGCTCTGCATGTGTTCTTGTTTCCTTTATTATCCAGCGAGCTTATTTGTTCAGAGACTAGAGAGCCCTAGGAGCTCCTTCCGTCCACGTGAGGCTAGACCCTGACACATACTACAGGGACCCAGCTCAGGGCAGCTTGCGTCAAGTGGGAGCAGAGCACACAAAACCTTTGATGACATGTTGGAGTTAATTGTTTTTTTTTCCCAAGAGCCACCATGGTAATGGCTCCTTTTCCAGAAAGGATGACCTCAGTGTTTTTCATGTATTTATATTTAAAAATCAACTCAGATCAAAACCCTGCAGAGGTTTTCATTCACTACTTAGATCAGCATTTCCAAGAGTTTTCCTAAAAAAAAAAAAAGAAGAAAAAAAAGAAATTGATATGCAAATTGGGACCTTGTATAGCATGGTAAATGATTCCATAGTTGAATCCATTTGGAGAGTTTTTGTATAAACACAGTAATTACTTTCTGTACCATGGGAGTTCGCAGGGCCCTTACTAGGCTAACAGTGCGTTAAGGGATGCAGTGGCACTTCCAAGTGACCACCAGCCCTGGAGGTGACTGCAGGGCACGGGGTGGGGTTGTCCCCACCAGGAGGCCCAGTACTCACCTGGACCACCTGCAGCCCCTGCTCCACTCCTTGGGAACCTAGGGGACGCCCTGGCGCACCCGACTCCAGACCCAGTGATGTGGGTTCTGGGCCTGGATCTGAAAGGGAAGCACAGCAGGGTGAGCTCCTGGAGGAGGGGCCCAGCCCCTCCACCTCTGGGGGTGCGCTCCCCGGCCCTCATCCCCGACAGACCTCCTCACACAAATCTGGGGTGACCCAGGCTCGGTGCTCCATCGCATGGAAGAATTCCACCTTCAGCTTGAGGAACTCCTTGTAGAGGTCTGGCCAGTGCTCCCTGCCCAGCAGGAACTGGAAGATGCTCCGCTTGGATGTGGGGTTGTCCTCCTCCATGTCGGAGGCGATGTAGCTGCCATCAGAAAAGAGGGCTAGCTGGTCCCGGCCCCCACAAGGACTCAGGCGAGACAGTGGAGAGAGGCTGCTGAGGTCACCCTGGAGGAGCACCCGGGTCCACAGAGGGCAGGACCGTCCTCAGCACCAAGGCTGCTGGGCCCATGGTGTGCCCAGCCCAGGTCAAGATTCTGGCTGTCACCATTTCCCTGGGACTTTCTACCTCGGGTCCCTCAGTCTCTGGGCAGCAAATGGTATTTCCTGGCTACGTTCGTTATCCCAGGACCTTCCTCCTTGCCTTCCCCTGCTCTGACCATGTGACCCCTTGAGGGCCTTGAACCACCACTGGGGGCCCTCAGGCATTGCTCACAGGGCCAGGAAGAAGTGGATCCTGTTGTAGAGGTGACCAGGCAGCCCGACACGGCCGAAGTACTCCACCACCATGGAGAGCAGGTACTGCGTGGAGACAGAGGGCGGGGGAGGGGCGGCCAGGGGTCGATGGCAGGGCCAGTGTCCTGAGCGGGCCATGCGCCCCACCCCCATCCAGAGGCCAGGTGGGAAAACCACCCAGGGTGGGCCTTGCTAAGGGACTCATGGCCCTTTGACATGTGGAGATGAGCTGATGGGAGGCCAGGGAGGAGATGCCCAAGGGCCGGGGCACCGACAGTGTGTCCTTCCTTCCTTTCTGGCGCCAAGGGTGGGTCTCTCCAGGGCCTCTGCTCAGGCAGACACCTTGTCCTCCGTCCCCACCCCCAGGGGGTGGTGACACTGCAGACCCCTTGGTACCTCATAGTTTTAGTGCTGTGGGTACCTTGTCGGACACTTTCAGGAAAATATCAGCTTCCAGGAAGCTCTGGATAACAGGGTCCTCTGTAAAGGAAGGGAGACGTGATGCGGGCCTCGGAGCAGCCCTTCCAGGAGCAGCGAGCCTGGGGCTGTGGGACATTTCACAGGGAGGAGGAGAACTGGAAACTTCTCCCAGTTCCTCTGTTTCAGGAAGTAGAGGCAGCTCTCTTTCCCCAGGAAGGCTCAGAGCCTTAGCAGTGACAAAGCTCTTCCTTCCATGGACCCAGGGAGAGCGAGTCTCAACTGTGGGGCAGGAATTTTGCTATTGTTATTTAATCTTCAACACATGGGTGGGTATGTGTGTTTCATAAAGAGATATGACCTGGTTCTCAAAGTTTAACATAACTTTCCTCGAGCCAAAGCTTGGGTGTGGCCTTGGGCCTCTGGGCACTACATCCCTGTCACTTCATCATACTGTGACTGGGCAACGCTTTCCTGCCCCACCTGATAACTGAGCATCCTATGTGAGCAGTGGAGAGTTCATACCCTCCTGGGCGGGGGTGGGGGGCACTGGGCATTCTACCGTCCTTCTCCTGGACCCCCTTCACTTCCTGCTGATAATGACCTGGCCTCCCCTGGCCCCAGCAGGCTCATCTGGGAGTAGAGTTGTCCTTGGAGGTGCCATTTTCCAGCGATGGCCTGAGAACGCCAGGTCCTCCTTGTCTTTCACACCTTGCCTCGGACAATGGCATTTACCCAGACCGGAGGATGGAGGGGTCATGGATCATTTCGCCCTCCCTGAGCCTTGTCCAGGCGGCCTGGCTCCCGGAAGGGCATTGCTTTCTGTGATGATGAAAATATTCTGTAGCTTGCTGTCCAGTACGGTAGCCATTAGCCATGTGTGGCTACTGAGCTTATGAAATGTGGCTGGTGAGAACCAGGAACTGAATTTCAGAAGTTTATTTTAACTCACGTAGAGTTAAATTTGAATAACTGCATGTGGCTAGTGGGTGCTGCATTGGACAGTGTCAGCTCCGTGTCATCCCCCAACCTGCCACACTCGGTCCTGCCTCTGGTCCTGGCATCACCTTCTCTGCAGACCTTCCCTGAGTATCTGTCACAAAGCTCTCCGACTCTTGCTCACAGCCCATCTCTAGGTGTCATTGCCTTTTCCTTCTCTGTGTTTGTCACTGGCTGAGAGCAACTTACTTCTGTCATTTTTTTTGGTCTCCTCCCACTCTGAGCATAATGGCAGCGAGATCTAGTTTGTCCTTTCATCACTGATCTCTAAAATCTTAACTGGAGGGAATAAATATGGGCAGGGGATTCCTCCCTTGATTTGTCCTAAAATGTCTTGATAATTGAACAGTCAACCGTGAGTCCTTTTTTCCCTTCTCCCTCCAAGAACTTGTCTCAGATGAAAACCCATCAGCACCGCAGCAGAACTGTGGAAACAGAGTGATCTGCTTCTGTGCCACCTGGACACCTCACAGCTCTGAGCCCCAGGGGGAGCTTTGGCTATGACCCCGCAGCCTCTGGAATCCTCGGTGTAAAGGGGACCTGACACTCCACTGGCTCAGAGCACAGACCCAGAAGCCGGTAGAAGGCCTCTTGGTCTTCTGGACGATAACTGGATCTTCTCTTGCTCATCCTGAGTTTCGTCCCCTCAACATGATTGACAGTCCACATGCTCCTCCTCTGACTGCTCTTCTTCCAGGACGTCAGCTCGGAGACCACTTCCGAGAGGGTGGGGTTGGAGGCCAGGGGGCTGCTCTCCTGGGTGGCTGCAGGAACAAGGCTCTGTGTGAGCACAGACCTGACCCACCTGGGAGGTCCTGGGTCTTCCCTTGCAGCTCACCCTGAAGGTTGAACCCTGCCTCCTGAGGACAAGACAACAAGTGGTTACTCAGCAGTAACTGATGTTCTGTTCAGGGGCGAGGAAGCTGAGGACACCACACCTCCCTTGACATACATCAGTCTCTTCCTCTTCTGGCCTCGCATCCTCCTGGTTCTCTGCTCAGAGACAGCCTCTGGGGGGGGGCAGAACTGGAGGCCAGAGGGCTCCCACCCTGAGCAGCTGCCAGGAGAGAGGAAGGACCCTGTGTGATCGGGGGAGGGACCCACCTGGGAAACACTGTGCTCTTCCCTTCTCACTCACCTTGAATATGTTGCATGTGACATCTGAAGTGATAAGAATGACCATCACCCCCTTTGCACTTTGTCTATAAAGGAGGGTAGGAACTGAATTAATATTTACCTTCTTTTGCCAGCGGAAAACTGCTCTCCTGTGCCTCTTTCCATGGATCTTTCTGTGTGGGGGGCACCTCTATGGAGACATGTGAAACTCTCTGGTCATCGATGTCTTTAATAACTACAAAGGTGAACAAGATAGTGACCTCCTGTCTCACCCTGGACACCCTTTCCCCTGCCCTGCAGACCCACACCCATGAGAGTCCAGGGAAGAAGAAGTGTTGCTGGAGCCATGATGATCTATCACCTTCATTCATTCAGAGAGCGGGGATAAGTGAATGACCACACACACCTGGTTTCCCTTCCACGCGCTGCTTTTCCTCTGCCTTTCTTGCTGGGTCCTGTGGGCTTGCAGCCGTCTCTGAGGCAGCCGATGTGGAGCTCAGAGGCATAGTCTATCTTTTCTGGGTACAAAAAAATGGAAAGAAACCAACTTGATTCTGACCAGGCCATTTCTTTCCGCTTAACCTGCTTCTTCTGAGACCTAATAATAATTAAAATGGCAATGACATTAGCTAACAGTAATTGCTTAGTAAACTTCAGATATTGATTAGTGCATTGGGATTACCTCATTCAATCCTTACAAGGAGGTGTGAGGTAAGGTGTATAATTTGCCTGTTTACAGATGAGGAAGTGCTGACCTAATTTGTCTAGGATTTGCTCCTTGACCGTGGCTAGAGCTCTTTGGACTTGGGATTAGAACTCGTGTCTGAGCGGTGCTCAGGGGAAGAAGGCTGGTGGCAGCCACAGTTGAGCCTCAGTCACATTTCCATTAGGGTTGAGCTGGGCCTCCTTACACGCTTATGTCATCAGCTCTGCCTAAATATCTCTGTGAACCACTATAAAGTTACAGCAATCCAACCTGGCAAAAATCTGACCAGAGTAGCCCAGGCCTGTCCGAAATGGCCCTGGAAGCTGACTGAGGCAGTTCCACCTCAAGAAGGCCAGTGCCACCTGCCGCCTCTGAGGACAGTGTTCCTCCTGGGTGACAAAGTGTCCACACGCTCCCGGGGCTCTCAAGGTCGAGTTCTCTGTAGAGTCGCTTTACTGTCTCTCCTCCTTCCCCCATATTCATTTTGTGCTCCTTTTGCCCACATCCCCTCCTGTTCTCTTTTCTCCCCAAACTTGAGACCTATTTGTATTCCTACTGCATCCCAGTCACTCATCTGGAGGTTCACAGGTGATGCCTTCCACATCCCCTGCGACAGCTTGGAGGAACATAGTTCAGGATCCAAGACTCACCTTAGTACAGAAAAGAGTGACGCCCACCCCAAGTAAGCACCTGGAGGCTCCCTCAAGATCTAGGCCCTCACTGTTACCCAGAACGCAGGCTCACAACGGCGTGAGAAGAGCACTGACTGTAGCCAAGTGTTCGGGATCAAATGGCTTCCGAGATTCTGGCCCTTACTATGAGTCACTGATGACATCACACCATTCCACCAGAACCTGCTCTTTGGTTTATAAAAGCCTCTCAAGGAAAAGACTGTGGGCCTCAAGGAGGAAGGAGTTAGTGTCCCAGCCTGAACACTGGGATCACTTCCTCTTACCCCAGTATTACCTCTGAATCTCATCTTGTGTTTCATCTAACCAATTAATGATTCCAAATGAAAGTGATTCATCCACATATCAAAAAATCGAGAAAATTAAAAGTTAATATTCATAGGAAAGTTATTAATGTTTATTTATTTGATATTTATTTATTAAACATCTTTATTGGAGTATAATTGCTTTACAATGCTGTGTTAGTTTCTGCTTTATAACAAAGTGAATCAGCTATACATATACATATATCCCCATATCTCCTTCCTCTTGCGTCTCCTTCCCAATGTAGTTTATTTTTACTCCCTTCTGATTTGTGTTTAACTATGATTATATTGAGATTTAAAAAATTAACTTTTTCGTTTTGAGATAATTGTAGATTTATAAATGCAGTTGTAAGTAATGACACATCCTGTATACCTTTCCCCAAATTTCCTTCAGTGGTACAAAGTTGAATATCTGTAGCACAGTATCACAATAGGAAATTGGCATTGGTACAACCCATTGACCTTATTCAGATTTCCCCAGTTTTATATGCAATCACTTATGTGTGTATTTAGTTCTATGCAATTTTATCACATGTGTACACTCATGTACACCACCACCAAGGTACAGAACAGTTCTGTTATAAGGATCCTTCATGCTACTTTTTTATAGTATCTCCATCCACAACCCCTGGCAACCACTATTCTCTTCTTCATCTATATAATTTTGTTATTTCAAAAATACATAAACGGAAACAGATAGTGTATAATCTTCTGATCTGGCTTTTATTTTTAATTTGCATAATTCCCTTGAGAACTGTTTAATTTGTTGCATAAATCAATAGTTTATCCCTTTTTATTGCTTAGTAGGAATCCATGGTTCTATGGTCAAGTGCATATTTAGTTTTGTAAGAATCTGCCATACTCTTCTAGAGTGGCCCTATCATTTTACATCCCCACCAGGAATGTATCAGTGATCCACTTTCCCCACATCACTGTCAGCATTTGGGTTATCACTTTTTATTTTAACCACATCTCGTTGTGGTTTTAATTGGCACTTCCCTAATGATGTTCCATAATGATATTGATTCCATGTGTTTATTTGCCATCTGTATATCCTCTTTGGTGAAATCTCTGTTCATGTTTTTTTCTAATTGAACTACTTCTTTGCTGTTGAGTTTTGAGAGCTTTTTATGTATATCCCAGATACAAGTCCTTTGTAAGATACATGGTTTGCAAATATTTTCTCCCAGTCTATAGCGTATTTTTTAACATCCTCTTTTTTTTAACCATTTTTTTTCTTCTGGTTTTATTGAAATGTAATTGAGGTACAACACTGTATAAGTTTAAGGTGTACAGTATAACTACTTGACATATGTGTATATTGCAAAATGGTCACCACAGTAAGTTTAGTTAACATTTATTACCTCATATAGTTACAGAAAAATTTTTTCCCTGTAATAAGAACTTTTAGGATTTACTTTCTTAGCACCTCTCAAGTACACCATACAGCAGTGTTAATTATATAGTCACCATGCTGTACGTCACATCCTCAGGACTTATTTCTTTTATAATTGGAAGTTTACACCTTTCGACCACCTGCAACCATTTCACCCGCCCCCCCGCCCCCCAGTCCCTGCCTCTGGTAACCATCCGTCTGTTCTTTGTTTCTATCAGTTTTTTTAAAACTTTATTGAAATATAGTTGATTTACAATGTTGTGTTAACTTCTGTACAGCAAAGTGATTCCATTATACATACATATATATATACATACATATTCTTTTTCATATTCTTTTCCATTATGGTATATCATAGGACATTGAATATAGTTCCCTGTACTATACAGTAGGACCTTGTTGTTTATCCATCCTATATATAGTAGTTTGCATCTGCTAATCTCAACCTCCCAATCCATCCGTTCCCTACCCCGCTTCCCCCTTGGCAACCACAAGTCTGTTCTCTACGTCTGTGAGTCTGTTTCTGTTTCGTAGATAAGTTCATTTGTGTCATATTTTAGATTCCACATATAAGTGATATCATATGGTATTTGTCTCTTTCTGACATACTTTGCTTAGTATGATAATCTCTAGGTCCATCCATGTTGCTGTAGACGGCATTATTTCATTCTTTTTTGTGGCTGAGTAATATTCCATTGTATATGTGTACCACATCCATTCAACTGTTGATGGACATTTAGGTTGCTTCCATGTCTTAGCTATTGTGAATAGTGCTGCTGTGAACATAGGGGTGCATGTATCTTTTTGAATTACAGTGTTATTCGGATATACGCCCAGGAGTGGGATAGTGGGATTGCTGAATCATATGGTAACTCTATTTTCAGTTTTTTGAGGAAACTCCATACTGTTTTCCATAGTGGCTGCATCAGTTTACATTCCCACCATCAGTGCAGGAGGGTTCCCTTTTCTCCACATCCTCTCCAGCATTTGTTATTTGTAGACTTTGTTTGTTTGTTTTTGTTTTTTGGGCTGTGCCGCATGGCACCTGGGATCTTAGTTCCCTGATCAGGGATCAAACCTGATCAGTGCCCTCTGCAGTGGAAGCACTGAGTCCTAACCACTGGACCACCAGGGAATTCCTATTTGTAGACCTTTTAATGATGGCCATTCTGACTGGTGTGAGGTGATACCTCATTGTAGTTTTGATTTGCATTTCTCTGATAATTAGCAATGTTGAACACCTTTTCGTGTGCCTATTGGCCATCTGTATATCTTCTTTGGAGAAAATTCTATTTAGGTCTTCAGCCCATTTTTTGATTGGGTTGTTTTAAACTGCTTTATTGATGTATGTTACATAATATTCACTCATTTTAAACATACAATTCAATGAATTTTAGTGTATTTACACAGAGTTCAACAATCTTCACCACAATCTAATTTTGGAACATGTCCATCCCCCAAAAAGATCCCTCCCTCCTTGCAGTCACTCCCCATTCTCACCTCCAGCTCTAGGCAACCACTACTGCATGTCTGTTCTTTTTTTTTTTTTTTTTTTACTGGGGATTGGTAGAGAAATCAGTTTGAAAAAAATATTTCATTGCTAAAAGCCGTTTGAAATTTACTCATTTTAAGCTCTTTATTGACAAATGAGAAAACAGTGGCCCTGAAAGCACCAGGGTCTAGCCCAAGACCATACATAAGCACTACATGGCAGAGGCCAGATCCCTTGAAGAGCATTCTTCCCACTGGGAACCTGGGTGCCCAGCTTCGGGGTGGAGTGACCGCAGGTTCTGCTGTGGTTCCCTCTGATTGGTGCCGCATGAGAAGTGCCCTGTGGGTTCCAGAGCTGAGGGAGACGGGGGCGGCATCTTCTCCCTCCGAGACACTATTCCTGACTCTGGTTGGGTCTGTGGTCTCCACCCCTAATTCCAGCTCATTGAGGGGTTATCCTTGAAGCCAGGGCTGCCCTTCAGCTTGGTGGCTAGATTCCTGCTTCCTCCATTCTTCAGATTTCACACCAGATAAGTTTCCTCCTAATGAGATGTGACTCTTGGAGGGCAATTTTTTTTTTCTTCTTCTTTTTTTTTTTTTGCAGGGAGCGGGGAGTGTGGTGAAGGGAAAGGGAACAGGAGCTTCTTTATGGAGTCTCTGTATTCTGGAAATTTTTATGTTCTAGAAATCTCCAGCATACATGGGGTGGGGGGAGGCAAGTTTGGCATTGTCACTAGCGTCGACTCCACCACAGATGTCTTCTGGAACCAGTCAGCAGCACCACGGTGAAGGCAGCCCAGAGCTGGAGGCCTAGAGGGTGCCAGAGGGCATCAGTCATGGGGAGTGGCTGTCACGCACCCCAGTTCCACATGTGGGCTTAGGCAGGGGACTCTTAACTCGCGGGAGTCTGGGTCTTACGATGTTTCAAAAGAAGCCAGAAATTAGATTTTTTTAATGTGAAATCTTCCAAATTTTAAGCAATGGCAACAAATTAAAAAAATTTGAATGCCATGTGGAGGGCACACAAGGACGCATCAGCTTCTGAGCCTGGCCAGGGGCTCTGCTCTTCAGGATTTAGCTCTGAGAACCGCTAGCAGGGGATCCCAGGGTGGGTGGGGGGATAGGGGGCTTGACAGAGAGTATTCTCTCTCTTCTTTCATTTCCTCAGGCCATGTCTATGCAGGACTAAATCGAAGGGGTCACGCTTTTCGTTTATTATTAATTTATTTTTGGCTACGCTGGGTCTTCGTTGCTGCGCGCGGGCTTTTCTCTGGTTGCGGCAAGCGGGGGCTGCTCTTCGTTGCGGTGCGTGGGCTTCTTATTCCGGTGCCTTCTCTTGTTGCAGAGCACGGGCTCTAGAGCGCAGGCTCAGTAGTTGTGGCTCAGTTGCTCCACGGCATGTGGGATCTTCCTGGACCAGGGCTCGAACCTGTGTCCCCTGCACTGGCAGGCGGACTCTTAACCACTGAGCCACCAGGGAAGTCCCTATGCTTTTCCTTTAAAACATTCCCTCTTTCAACTTGCCTATGACTTGGGTGTTAAGTAGGGTGCTGATGGCCGTGGAGCTTCCTGGGATCATTCTGGAGGCAAGGGGAGGAGAGGTGTGTCCTCCCTGCCTCCCTTCCTGGTGGTGTCAGCTCTCCGAACTTGAGGGGGGAGGGGGAGGAGGCTATCTTGGTCTTCCAGTTAAGTGTTCACCTCTGTTTCCACCCCTCCTGTGATGAGAAGCTCTGCAAAGCTCGTTTCTTTTCCCGTGTGGTGGTAATGGCGGTGATGCTTGTGGTACCAGCCTCTGTATTCTCGTCTTTATGAGACTGCTAGCAGCGAAGTGCAGCTGGGCTCTGTCTCTGGCTGCTGATGCTGGGAAGATGTCTGTGGGTTTCCTCCACTCCCTCTTCCTTGATAGGGTGTGAGCTGTGAACCCACCTGGCTTTCTCTGTGGGTGTTGGTGTTGGTGGTAGGATGTTGGCTGTTCTTTCCACTGCGGGTTTGCCACTGTGCGTCCAGGAGGGGGTCAGGAGGATGATTCTTGCATGGCCTTTTGAAGAACACAGTAGAGACTTTACAGTTTTTTTGTGGAACGGACGCCAACATTCATGTTTGATAGAGGTCGCTGCTGTAGCTGCACGTTGAGAAGGCAACCAACTTTGCTGAGACGCACTATTAGGGATTATGAGGGCATCCCCCCCATGCTCTCGGCTGACCAGGTCATATTCGATTACTGAAATTAGAGGAGGCCTTTGTTAGGGTTACACCGTCAGCAGCAGAGGAAAAACCATGAACTCAGATAGGTACAGCAGAGGATGAATGGAAACATATCCCGTGGGACTTGCTGTTTTCCCCAGTGTGGGTCTGGTGCCGCCCCCACACTGAGAGGCAGGTGTCCTAGATTCAATCTGAGTCACTCTGGACGAGTTAGGTATGCCTGTGATTCTGAGGGCACAGTAATATAATAACCATGGACATACCTTTGTGAACTACACAGCAACCATGCATGTACATGTACCATTCTCCCAGTAGGGACTAATGACTTAATGACTTTGAACAAAGATGTAGAACAAGTATAGAAGCCGCAGTTTAGACTAGGAGGGTAATTGCTGGTCCTCAGCCTTAGAGCTGAGTAACCACAGCTCACTCTGGAATGCGCCCGGGGACCCAGTACAATACTGTAAATTCCTCTCTTGCAGCGGGTGGATGGTGTAACCCGGATGCTTTGACAAGATTTGGAGACTGTTTTAAATTGTGAAAGGAGATATGTTGGATCCACCGGATGGTACTGAAGTCAAGGAGGAGAACTCCACAGACGATGATCCCAAACCCCGCAGCTGGCAGTCTCCTCGCTGTGCCGGGCACTCCCTGAGCACTGCCCTCAGATGACCAGAGCTTACGGAAGCGCTTGCAGCGTTGACCTGGATTGTGAAAGGTTTGGGGGAAACCTCTGTTTCTTCTCAAGAATCTTGAATCACCCCTCCTCTCTCCCGTCCCCACTCTCCTGGTGCATCTGGGACTAACGGCTGTTAATGTATGACCCCCAGAGTGTGGGTGGAAGCCAAGTGGAGCAATCCTTTTTGGCCTGTGCATCTCTTGTCTCGCTTCTTCACTTAGCTGGGGTCTAGCTGGAGTTCTTGATGAGGCAAATCTGCTCTGAGCCTTTTTCTCAAAGAGCCCCTTTTGTACACTGGGTGCTCACCTTCTTCCATTGTGGGGAGAGGAGTAGCTTAGTTACTATCTTCTCAGCTGGGCAGCTAGAGGAAATACTCACAGAGTTCCCAAGTAGAGGTGTCATGGATTTGGCTTTGAGAAAGAGCTTGGAATTGTTCTGCGTATTTTGGGAACATTTAGATAACATTTCCTATTACATCTTCTGAGAAGTTTTCTTTGCTCTGAAGTTTACTTTATTTGATATGAATGTAGCCACTCTGTTTTCTTTTGACTCATGTTTACATAGCATATCTTTTTCCATTCTTTTATGTTCAACCTACCTCTATTGTTATATTTGTAAGTTCTCTCTCTTTTTTTTTTTTTTTGCGGTACGCGGGCCTCTCACTGTTGTGGCCTCTCCCATTGCGGAGCACAGGCTCCGGACGCACAGACTCAGCGGCCATGGCTCACGGGCCCAGCCACTCCGCGGCATGTGGGATCTTCCCGGACCGGGGCACGAACCCATGTTCCCTTCATCGTCAGGCGGACTCTCAACCACTGCGCCACCAGGGAAGCCACTATTGTTATATTTGAAGTGAATTTCACATAGACGGTATATGGTTGGGTCAAGTTTTCCAATGCACTCTGCCAATCTCTGCCTTTTAATAGGTGTATTTATTTATTCATTTATTGGCCACACTGTGTGGCATGCAGGATCTTAGTTCCCTGACCGGGGATCGAACCCGTGCCCCCTGCAGTGGAAGCACAGAGCCTTAACCACTGGACCGCCAGGGAAGTCCCTAGGAGGTGTATTTAGACTATTTACATTTAATGTCAGTATTTATATGTTAGGGCTAAGTCTGCCATTTTTTGTTTCCTTTTAGTTCTCTCCTTGTCTCTCTGTTTCCTTTTTCCTGCCTTCCTGTGAGTTGCTTGAATATATTTTATAATTTCATTTTGGCTTTATAGTGTTTTTAAGTGTATTTCTTTGTGTCAGTTATTTAGTGGTTGCTCATTTGAGAGTCCAGGATCTCTATGGGGCTTCCACTGGCACTGTACATGGTGGGGGCATGCCCCACTGTTGCCAGGCATGGATGAAAATTCTGGGCTGTCACTCAGCCCTGACTGCCACCATCCTGGCTGTGGAGGGAAGGGCAGAGCATCTTGTTCCAACCAGAAGAGGGTGGAAGTTTAGGTTCTTCACTCAGCCTTCAGTAACAAGTGCGGGTCCCCTTTTTTTCATGGTGTTTGTCTGGAGTATGGTGGTTACTGTCCAAAAGTTTTCTGTCTTGCTAGGTTGCTGTTTTCCTGATCCTTTGGCCAAAAAGAGCAGGCTTTTCTTGTGGGATTTTTTTTTTTTTTTTTTGCGGTACGCTGGCCTCTCACTGTTGTGGCCTCTTCCGTTGCGGAGCACAGGCTCCGGACGCGCAGGCTCAGCGGCCATGGCTCACGGGCCCAGCTGCTCCGCGGCATGTGGGATCTTCCGGTACCAGGGCATAAACCCGTGTCCCCTGCATTGGCAGGCGGACTCTCAGCCACTGCGCCACCAGGGAAGCCCTTGGGGGCTTTTTTGTCTGCACCCATTGAAGCCTCTAGTTTGCTGGCTTCTTCAGCCCAGTCTGAGATATAAGAAGCCATGAAGAAACCTGAAAAACTTACTGCCATGTTGTTCCTCAGGTCCTGGGGTCCTTACCCAATCTGCTTTTTTCTCTCCACCCTTGAGTCTTCTCATGTTTCATATATAATATCCAGGTGTTATCACTGTTCTTAGCAGGAAGAATAGGGAAAAGTTCATCTACGCCATCTTGTTTGTAACCAGAGGTCCAGGACAGTAACATTTTTGTTGCGGTTACATTTTGAGTTTCTAGCCTTTATTGTTATTATTAACAAACTCTGTTCAACACAGGAAGTGGTTTCCCTGAAAGCTGCGTTCATAAATGCAAATTATCAGCAAATTAGGAAGAAAAATGCAAACTGAGAGTGCTTCACGTACACTTCTTTTCCTTTTCATTCGATCATGTTTATACCTAACAATTTTGAAAACGAAGAGGTGACATTAAGCACATTCTTCTATCAATCCATGAAATCAGAAGAGACTATAAGATGCCTTTAAAGAAAAGTGAAGCATAGAACACTTCTCAGTAATAAAAGAAAATTATTCTGTAATAACTCACAGAATATGAGAGAAAAAAGTCAATCTCAAAGGTTATATATTGTATGATCCCATTTATATAGCATTATTGAAATTATAGAGATGGAGAAAATAGTAGTGGGCAGAGCTTAGGGCTGAGGGTAGGAAGTGAGGGTAGGAAGTGAGGGTAGGAAGTGAAGTGGCTATTAAAGAGACAACATGAGGAATCCTTGTGATGGGACTGTTGTGGATGTTGGCTCTGCTGGTGGTCACACAAATCCACACATGTGATAAAATTGCACAGTACCACACACACGCACAAACAACTGAGTGAATGTAAAAGAAGGGAAGTATAAATAAGGTGGATGGATCGTAATAATGGCAATCTTGTGGTTGAGGCCAGACGCACCAGAGACCTCAGAACTCCTCTCCTGCTGGGGATATCGTGCTGTAGTTACGCAAGTTGGTACCATGGGAACCTGGGTAAAGGACCTACGGGCTCTCTGTATTATTTCTTACAACTCTATGTGAATCTACAATAGTTTCAAAATTGTAAAAGTTTTAAAAAAAGAAAGCAAAGAATTGTGCTGTTTTGTACTTTCTTCCTCTGCAGACTTCCCTTCCCTTCCCTGACGCAAGCAAAGAGGAGATGGCCAGCCTAATTTGGTTTCTGCTTAATGGTCTCGTGTGCAGAGAGACCCATTTTTCTCAGTAGTGTAAGGGCTGGTTGTGTTTTGCGATGAGCTGTTTGGGTTTTGATGGGGTGAGGTGGAGTTGGGACTGGGAGATTGACTTCTGCAGGCACAGTTGTTCTCCCCTCTCTGTCCTCAACACCCTCCTGAATAGCTCGGATTATTTCCTCTGTGCAGTCCTGAGGCTACATCCCCTGAGACCGGCTCTGCACAAAGATGCTCAAGGCCACACACTCCCCAGAGACCTCAGTGCCGCCTCTCCTGCTGGTGGAGAGCAGAAGACATGTGAGTCTTCCATGGAGGCCAGCGTTGCAGGCAGATGTGGCCTCTAGGTCTCTCTTGTGATGCTAAGGGCGAGAGAAGTGCCCCTGAGCTAGAAAATGTTTGTGACTGTTAGGAAGAGATCCAAGATAGATCCCAGATTTGTGAGACACTGTGCTGTTCCAAGCACTCTCCCATCTGACTTTAATAGAAAATGATTATATTTGTAGAAAATGAGAGGCAAAGAAATGAATGAGCTTATGGGAGCTTTGCCATGAGATGCAAAATATCTGCATGGAAAGCAGAGTAGACATGATTGCTGGGGGACATGCACGGAATTCCTCAGTGTTCACTGAGTATCAAACTGAAATGTCAATAAGGGCCAGAAGAAAACTTAAATATATGAAGTAAGTGGATAAGTAATAAGAGGAGGTGTGGGAAATTGCCAGCAAACTAGAGATCTTGGACTCAGTACAAATGTTTTCAAATTCAATTTTTGAATCTTGTAGTGGCCAGCAGCTGCTTGCAGACATGAGAGACAATTCCAGTGAGACTGGTGCCTGTGTACTTGACCGTCCCTGCTGTCTGGACACCTTCAGTGCTAGTTGTGATTGTCTTTTCTATACTATGAGCCCAGGAATTAAGCTTGGTTGTATAACGGAAACACAAATGTCAGTGGCTTAAGCAAGATAGGGTTGTCTGCTTCCGATTACGATGTAGAAAGATATAAACAATTTCCTCCCATGTTGATAAAAGAATTAACTATATAGAATAAAAAGCATACGTTTCATGGGGTTTTCAAAGACTGGTAGATGTAAGGAAGCTGCGATGGGCTGAATTGCAGAGGGACACACCCCCTACAGGTGAGTTGAGAGCCCTGGAGTTCTCTGGGGGCAGGTGAGCACAGACTGAGAAGAAGCGTCCTGGGTGCGGGGAAGCTGTTAGGGTCTTAAAGAGTTCCACATGCAACTAGCCATCTCCCTGTCCAACAACTCTCTCCCTTCCCCTGGAATTTTGCTGGGGAAGTAGCACTGGAGAAGGGGCTGGTCAGCAGAGAGAATGCAGACAGCATACACATTCCTGTGGTGCTTGCGTTGTGAGCCCTGCAGGAGGTGGACCTAAAGATGAGCCTAGACTTTCCCAAACAATGGCTTTCCCCACCATCCAACCACAAGGAAAAGGTGAGTCCCTTAATGGCAGCCTGAGGCTGGGCTACGAGAGTTTCTTACAGTAGGTGAAAAGTGGTAGGACAGAAATTCAAGGCAGAAATTGCCAGATTGCGTAAAAAAACAAGACCCAACCACACGCTTTTAACACACATGTTAAGTAAAAGGACGGAAAAGGAAAAACATGGCCACACCCAGAGTCAGTGTGGGAGGGCACTCACACAGGGGTGTGGCTTATTGACACAGGGTCATGGTGCATGGGGGGGGCCACTTGGAGTTGGAGGTAGCATGGCAGGTGAGGGAGGGGAGAGGTGATTCTGGGCTGGGGGAGAACGTCTGTGGCCCGTTGATCCCTCTTCTGGGAATGGCTGCTTGTTCTTCCCCAAAGGAGGCTGAGAAATGCCCACAGCAAGCAGGCTGTCTGAGGACCCCCTAGACTACCAAGGCCTTTCTCCTTCTCTTTCTGTGACCACTTAGGCCTGGCTGGATGGCCTCCCCAGCACAGGGGACAGGCATGGTCTTACTAAGGCCTCCTTTCCTTTTCCCCTCATAGGCCTGAGAGGGGAACAAAACTCAAGTGCTCCTTCATTTTAGGTAGAAGGGCTTTGAGGGTTAGAGAACGCCTTAGGGAGAGAGTGTGGCTCCAAATATGGTCTGTTGTTCCAGGAGGTAATTATACCAACACTCTGGCCCTGAATATGGGATCATGGCCAACACAGCCCAGTCCCTGCCTTCCGGGGTTGTTGGGAGGCCTGGCTGGTGCATGAAACCCCTTAGGCCTTAGCCAGGTATCAGGCGCTGATGGTGCCTAGTGGATGTGCTTAGGTTGGCTTAGAGTGCCCCCTACTGGGAGAAGGCCTGAACAGCAACACAGAGCGTCCGGGTTGCTGTGCAAAAATTCTCCGGGACCGTGTACTCAACCGCTTCAGAGGACATATGCTTAGGAGGTTTGTACTTTAAAATTATTGTGAAAATATCAGCATATTAAATTGTTAATGTACAGGGATTGCATTTATTATCACTGCATGTAGTTCTTGAGGGGCTACCATGATAACATATGGACAGTATTCTGAAAGTGTAAAGGGTTCCATGAGTGTGAGGAATTTATATTGTTTTAATTAGAAATAATGTGCATTATTTATAGGACAACTTATTAGGAAGCTCAAATGTATTTATGGATGTTGATTAATCTAGAGACCATTTCTCTTTCAGAGAAGTTAAGTAATTTTTATCCTGTTGATAGAGATTGTGTCCATGCTAATGTTCCCTCTTCAGTGAGCGTTTAGGTTAAATGATGTTATGCGCCAATCCTGGATTGCGCTGACTGGGTCATGCAGTCCAGCGTTCCTGTGTAGTGGGTGCAGAAATTCAGGGGGCCTATGAGTTGCAGGCTCCGTGAGCAGGGCCAGAGATAGGGCCGCTGAAAGTCATGGTCATGGCTGGGAGTACTGTGGTCAAAAAGGACATCACTCCCTGAAGTACAAAGTTGTTTTCTCTCTGGCTACTGCTAAGCACTGATGGGACAGGAAGACTGAGGTTCTAGTTTATTTGGTCCTTTATTTATTTAAATTAAGAAAATACTTGTTTAAAGAGTTGATGTCAGTTTCCACTTTCTTATTTGTTTCTGTTCTGTTATTCATCACAATAATTTAGTCAAGTGCCTGGGTTTATATGCATGAAATAAATTTAGTTCCTACATGCTGGGTTCTTATAAAAGAAGGGGGAGGAGGGGGGGCGTGGGGCAGGAGGAGAAAAACTAGGCGGGCACACAGAAACCACCACACAAACAAATCACCGTTCTCAAGATGGCATTTAGCGTGAGTTCCCACCGTGAGTCCATGGAGTGGGGAGTAAAAAGGTAGTAAGCACAGGACATGTTCTGATCAAATGAGGCGGGTGCAGACCTCTGGGGTTGACTACAAGGGCACTGAGTGTCGGTGAGGGTGGGGCGAATGAAGGGAATGTGCAAGGTGAAGGTAGGGGAGACAACCCAGAACACAGTGGGTCTGCGAGGGCACCGGAGAGGGAAGACTGGGGCTGGGGGCAGGTTGCGAGAGGTTCCGGGCAGTCAGAGGTGGCGAGGGCACAAGAGCCAGGCTGCGGAAGGGGTGGGGGGTGGTGGAGAGCTTTCCTCATCCTCCCTGACCTGGTCATGGGGCTGATCAAATGTTTTCACACGTGGCTCTTGAGAAGACAGGAAAGTGGCCTCTTGGTGGGCCTGGAGGATGGGGGAGGAAGTGACAGCAAACCCCACCTGCCCTTCTCCTGTCTCCCTCCTTCTCCCTAAGACTCCCTCCTCTAGGGCTGCCTTGCCCCGGAGCAGGGTCTGTACAGCCTTGCCCAGGGTCCTTGTGGCTGCAGGTGGAGGCTGGTGACTGCGGTGGCCTGATCACTCGTCTTTCCGGAGGCCAGAAGCCCCAGGGTCTCGTTGGATTTCAGGATATCAGCCCAACAGGATGATGGTGCCAACACAGTCCTAACTCAGGACCTGGGCTCAAATCGCCCACCCTCCATCACTCCAGGAAGCCCATTGTGCCCTGGGCTCCTGCCCGTGGGTCACTCCCCCAGGTAGTCACCTAGGAGAGCATGGCTTGCCCCAAACTCTTTGTGAATGGCTTCAGAGCATGAATACCCTCCATGGTGACAAAGTTTCATTATTTAAGGTTAATTTTTATTTGGGAAATAGCCAAACTTTTGTTGGCATCAAGAGTGCCCCTGTCATAAGCTAAGTGATGGAGTAGTTAGTTCATTCCTACTGCCCTGCCTGGAACTCAGAAGAATATGGTCAATCCATATTTGTTGAAATGAACCAAGAAATGAGGCAGTGGCTACAGAGGTGAGGATGCTCATTTGCTTGTGGAACTTTCAAGTAGGATCTTCCAAACTGTTAAGAGAATACTCAGATATCTTTATGTTGGTGTGTTTGATTTGGAAAATAGACAATAAAAAACCATTGAATTGTAGTTCCACTTCCAAGCAAGTAAGTACCCCAATAACCCTTCATTTTCCTCTGTGTGACAAAAAGATATTTAACCCAGTGACCAGACCTCTCTGTGTTATTTTTTTATTTAATTTTTAAATTTATTTTTATTATTTTTTTTTGCGGTACGCGGGCCTCTCACTGCTGTGGCCTCTCCCGTTGCGGAGCACAGGCTCCCGACATGCAGGCTCAGCGGCCATGGCTCACGGGCCCAGCCACTCCGTGGCATGTGGGATCTTCCCGGACCGGGGCACGAGCCCGCGTCCCCTGCATCGGCAGGCGGACTCTCAACCACTGCGCCACCAGGGAAGCCCACTTCTCTGTGTTTTGGTTTCCTCACCTCTAAAATAAGAACAATGGAACCTGCCTCATAAGGTTGTTATGAGGATCAAAAGAGATACATTTGTCCAAAGCTACCTGGGAAGTGCTATAACGTTGCAAACCACAGTGGAGCGCACGCCCCTCATCTCCAAGTCTAAACATGCACGTGGTGAATAGTGCTGCCATGTAAGTTCCCCTTGTCCTGAAGTGCCCTTCTCCTGGCAGCAAGAGACCCAATGGGCTGCTTCCTTAGACAATAGCTCAGGTGACTGGAGCCCTTCACTAGGGAGTACAGGACTGGAGATCAGTTCCAGTGTGGGATGGTTGGTTGGTGGCATTTCCCAGTTACCCCCTGCCCTGCAGTGTGGGCGGGGCAGCGGTTCTGGCCTGCTCACTGGCAGGTGGCAAAGCCCCGTCTACCCCTAAGGCGATTGCTATGTAATCCCATCAGTGGCCAGTAGGTGGCACAAGACACCCACCATGGCCACTGGCTTTGCCCCATTCAGCCTTTCTCAGAAGGGAAAAATCTATTTCTAATCCAGCCTGGGCTTTATGGCAATGCTTAATCACATGGAAGGGAACATGCAATAACTACTGGTATTTCTGTAAACACACATGCTTAGAGCAGCTGCCAGTTGGGGATGAGGACCGAGGGAGAACACTCAGTGAGAGGTCTCCTGAGGACAGTCTATAAAAGGAAAACCCTGTGGGTTTTTAATTTAAGAGCCTCCCAGCTAACCTTTGTGACTCATCGAAAGAAACATTTTGAACCCGGATGGAGAGTGATAATACATTTTCTGGATTGTAACCTGGTCCTCCTTCTGCCCTGCCCCCTTCCCCTTCCCCCACATGGCAGGTTTCAGAAGGGCTAGGCCGCAGGGCAGCACCTTCTGAACTGATGTTGGCTTATTTTCCTGTTCTTTGATCCTGGCAAGTTGCCTGCTTCTCGGGTTCATCCTTTCTCTGGAGGAAAGTTGATTTGAATCTCATTCTGCCATTAATAAAATTGGCACCAGATGGATGTGAAACTGAAGAGGAGACACATCACAGCAACACAAAAAGTGTAATCTGGTCAACCCTGGGGGAGTAAGGATTGGGTGCTTTTAATTTTAATATGTGTGGACACTTTAAAAAATTGTGGTGAAATACACCACATAAAATTTACCGTCTTAAGCATTTTAAGTGTATAGTTCAGTGGTATTTAATACATTCATATTGTGTAGTCATCACCACCATCCATCTCCATAGGTTTTCCTCTTATGAAATGGAAACTCTGTATCCATTAAACACTAACGCCTCATTTTTCCCTCCCTGCAAACGCCGGCAACTACCATTCTACTTTCTGTCTATGAATTTGATTACTCTAAGTACCTCATATAAATGGAATCACACAGTATTTGTTCTTTTATGTCTGGCTTGTTTCACTTAGCATAATGTCCTCAAGGTTCATCTATGTTGTAGCAGGTGTCAGAATTTCCTTCCTTTATAAGGGTGAATGCTATTCCAATATATATATAGACCACGTTTTGTTTCTCCCATCCTCTGTTGATGGATACTTGGATTGCTTCCACCTTTTGGCTATTGTGAATAATGCTATGAACGGGGGTATACAAATATCTGTTTGAGACCTGCTTTCAATTCTCATGGGTATATACTCAGAAGTGGAACGGCTGGATCATGTGGCTCTATTTTTAATTTTTTGAGGAACTGCTACATTGTTTTCCATAGTGGCTGCACCATTTTACATTCCCATCAACAGTGCACAAGAGTTCCAATTTCTCTACATCCTTGTCAACATGTATTATTTCTTTCTTTTTTTTTTTTTTTTTTAGAGTAGCCATCCTAATGGGTGTGAGGTGGTGTATGGACACTAGAAGCTAAGTTTGTTTTTTCTAGGACTTTCTTTTGAGTGGGCTAGGCAACCTGATAGCTTCTTATGAAGGTGGTCTTGCGATAAAGAAGTTCTCTCCCCCTGTGCCATCTCCTCAGAGCATCCAACCACAGAGCTCTTCGTGTACATCTACACCCCAGGGACCCACTAGAGAGCAGCTTCATTTGGCCCAATCTTAGGTCACTGGAATTTCTTGAGGTGTCACCAGGCTAGTGCTGAAGAGGACGCAGCTACAGGTCCTCTGAGGACAGGAGCGAGGCAGGCTGATTTGCTAACTGCACTGTGTCGCCCTCCTGCCCCCCACACGGGTGGCAGGTCCCAGGAATCCCTTCCTCACCGAGCCCCTCCCTGGAATAGGACCAGGGAGGTTGGGAAGCTTGAAGTCCTCTGCCTGGCCACCATACTCTCAAGGCGTTTGCAATATGCAATAACATTGCCAGGGACACAGCGCACGCCCATTTATCCAAAGTGGGGCAGCGGTCACCAGAAGTGTCTGCCCACAGCACCCTTCAGTCACCTGCCAAACATTCTCTGGGGGTCAACTGCATATATTGTGGGTTGGCCTCTGATTTCTAGATTCATTCATCTCAAAAACTTTTCTTGCACATCCCCTAGGAGCTACATTGTGGCAGACACAAGTCAGTAAAAGGCAGTCTGCCCTCACAGAGCTGAGAATCACGGAGGGGGAGACCCGCAGGGCGGGTGTAATAAGCTTTTCCGTGAAGGGTCAGGGTGCTTGGTGAGGTGGGCTGGCTGGGTGATGCCCTCGGGCAGGTGCGCACCTGAGTCCCACGTTGGCCACGTATTTGCTCTGTGAACTTGGCAAAAACGAGAGTGATGATAGCTACTTTGGAGCTGCTGCAAGGTTTGAACGAGCTAATGATGCATGTAGAAGCCTCTGGAACAGAAGCGGAGGTGCTTTTCAGTGTTGTCACTCTTTCCTCTGGACGTCTGCTTAGCATAAGGTTGGGGAGAGAGGAGAAAGTTCAGGGTATGAGAGCGATAGCGTGACTTCTGCAGCTGCACCCAGCGGACAGCCCACAGTGACGGCTCCCTGGCAGACAGATGGACGTGCTCCCTGCAGTGGGGAGTGAGAGGCAGCCAGAGAGGAGCCCCAGCTCTGGGACTCTTTGCCATCCCCCTGGCCCCCCCACCCCGCCCCGCCGGTCAGGGATAAGTCCCTGCACAAGAACTGCCACTTTCTGGTTAAACTGGGGTTTGGACTTCGGAAGGTCTCAGCCTTTCAAGAGAAGGCTGTTCCCAGATTTCTGCTGTGTTCCTGCAGTCAGCCAACAGCCGAGCTGCCCAGAGGCAGGTGCAACTCATTCAAGTGCAGGAGAATTCCAGTTTTATTATTAAAAAAAAAAATCACATCATTCATCGAGCATTGGAAACTTTAAGACGTTTGTTGGCTGATAAGTAATGGGTTGTTTGTGGGTAATGGCTTGTTATTAAATGGAAGCTAATAACTTCTGGAAGGTTGTTCCAGTAATCATCTTGGTTAACAGTTTATCGTTTGAAATATCTAATAACATTGCCAGGGACATGGCGTATGCACATTTATCCAAAGGGAGCAGGTGTCTCCCTTTCTCTGATTTCATCTCATTCTTTCTTTACAACACACCCGTGTCACAGCATGGTGCCCCATTTTACAGATGGGGAGGAGGCTGAGGCTAAAGGCACAGGAAGGCTGGGGGGCGAATGGCTGGAGCAGACCTGGGGGGGGGTCTCGAGGATGCGCTCATTTTGGTCATGGCTTCCCACAGCACACGCATCCCTAACCCTGGTCGGTTGGCCTCTGTCTTTGCCGGTAGTTGTTGATCTGAAATAAATAGATGGCCGGATATTTCTCCAGCAAAGATGGGTTTATCAGGAATCACCACAGAATTGCAATTTGGGGTCTGCAACCATGGTGAGCCACACGGAAGTCTCCCTACAGCAAGAGAATGAGGATGCTTTTATGGAGGGGAAGAGGAAGTTGAGAGGGTTATAGTAAACAAGGAGTCCATGGCTTTTCATTGGCTGAGTCCTCACCAGGAAAGAAGAGGCGTTTTTCTTCTTCCCGTTGGGCTGTGTGCTATGGTTGCAGGGCGTGAGAGCTCCCCCTTCTGGTCTCCTGCCTCTACTTAATTCAGGTATCTCTTGATTCATTTTACAGTTCTGAGATACGCTTGCTGGTGTTTGAGAAGCTCCCTTTCCAGGAGAGAAGCTCAGCTTCCGGGCAGGCAATTTAAAATACAACCTAGTTGTGTCTATGGGTATAGAATGCAGGCAGAGAGCAGTGAATGCAGATCCAACTTGGCCACTCATGAGCGAACGACCCTGCGCATTTTCCCCTGTAGCTTATATCTTTTGTTAACTAACCAAAGACAGGATATGATTGGCCATTTCTTCTCCTGGAGGGGCTACAGAGCAGAGAACCCTCCTTCCTCCCAAGGCTGAGGAGCGTAGCCCTTGGGGGGAAGAAGGACAGAAGGTAGAGTAGGCAGAAGTAGAGTAGGGGAAGCTCGTTTGACCCGGAGCCCTGGGAAATGCGAAGGTTGTAGATTCTTTGCTGAGTCGGGGCATTAGCTATCCTCCTCTATTTTTGCAAATTCCCTGGAGTTTGGTTGCAAATGGCCCAGCACCTTCTTGTGGCTTGTGAAATCAGGAATGTGGGCAGAGTTCAGCAGAGACTGAGGGCCACGGCTGGGGGTGCCTCACAGCCCTTTCATGCCTGGCTGTGGCAACCTTTAATTTGGGGACTCTTGCGGTATTGTTGGTGTTATTTGGGGTTTTGGCTTCAAGAAAATCTGTGATGCTGTCGTTGTTATTTCGCAAAAATTGGTAGCAACGGTTGGCATGTAATGTGGTAGCGTTGGTCATCCTGTGTTTGCCCAACACCTTCCAGGACAGTGAGGTGGGGGAAGGGAGTGCGGTCAGTTTGCTGACCTGCAGACTCCCACCGTGGGCACTTCACATGCCTGCTCAAGAATCTTCCCAGGCTCAGGGCATGTGTCAATTTGAAAAAATAACATAGATGACCTTCATTGTTTGCCCCCGAAAGAAGCAGCTTCATGGTTTGTTTTCTAGCGAGGAACAAAGAGAGAAGTTTGGTTCTCTAGAATCTGACCAGGCTCTATGGGATGACGCATCTCAGTACTTACATCTGCTGTGTTCCTGTCCCTCTGACTTTCACAGACTCGTCTTATTCCTTTGAGCTACAGATGCTCGTGGCGCTTACGCCTTGGGATCCTTCGTGTTTTTTACGGCCAGTTTCTAAAGATCATGCTGGCCTTTCTTTAGTGGTCCAGGAACTCACAGGGTTAATCCTTGGGGCAATGTTCCCCTCTGGGCACCTGCATGACCTGCTCCATCTTCACCTGTGATCACCTGGGGTGCACCCCTCCTCTCTGGGGGCCCCTCTTCTGTGGGGTGACGGAATGCATCCCCTCTGGGGTGGATCGCTTTATGTCTGTCTGCTTTTCCTGGGACACATCAGTGGCCAGCCTGTGGATCCCATTCTGGCTTTCTGAAGGTGTGCCCTGACGTAGACCACCTTTTTCTAGCAAGGACGGGACACCAGGGATTCCCTCCCGGCCTCTCGTTCCATGTAACCACAGCTTTGTGCCGGAACAGAGGTGCAGACAGCAAGTTTGTTAAAGAAGGACAGGGACAGAGTCTATAGACTGATTTTTTGGAGAACGGAGGTGGGGACCTTTAAAAAGTATTGAGATGTAATTTGTGTAACAGAAAATCAACCCATTTTAAGAGCACCCTTAATGAATGTTGGTGATTATACATAGTTGTCTAACTACCGCCACAATCGAGATACAGAACCCTCCTTCGCCCCAAGAGGTCCCCTTTAACCTCTTTGGAGTCATCCCCACCTTGGCCCCGGCAACCAGTGACCTGTTTTTTTATCACTATGGTTTTGCCTTTTCTAGAATTTCCGATAAATGGAATCGAGCAGTGTGTAGTCTTTGCACGTGGCTTCTTTCCCTCAGCGGAATCTGTCTGAGGCTTGTCCTCTCGGGTATCCGTGGTTGTTCCTCTTTTTTGCTGAGTGGCTTTGCACTGTCTGGACGCACCACCATTTGACTTTACTCGATGGACATTCAAGGTGTTTCTGGTTTTGGGTGATGAGGAATAAAGTGGTTGTGACCATTCATGTACAGGTCTTTGTGTGGACTTGTGTTTTCATTTATCTTCGGTCTACCGGGTCGTGGGGTAGACGTATATTCAACTTTGTAAGGTACTGCCCAACAGTTTTTCAAGGTGACTGTAGCAATTTGTTTCCCAAATGGGTACTTTTAGTCTGGGACATATAACTGGTCTTCCTGACGTCCACGGGTCCCTATCTGTACAATGATTTTCGAGAAGGTTATTGGATCCACATGTAATTAAGGTATGTGGCTTTTAGGCAAAAGATGATTACATATCTCTGGATGGGATGACCCCAGTGTTGAACTCTCAGCACTGTGCAAAGGTCTGTGTTGTCCTCCCGAGAAAACCAAATACATCTCGCCACAGTCCGTGCGAGAGTCAGGCCTTCTGAGCGTCCTTCCAGCTCTCGTGTGTCAGCTTTGCGTGTGTACCTCACATGCAAGTTTCAAGTTCACCCTGTGTTGAGATCATGCCTGAGGGCAAGAGGGAAAAATATCTGTGGCTGTCAAATCGGGTGGGAAGTGATTAACCATGGAGATTCTGAGCCTCGCGGAACTCTTTTGTTCCCTGACCTTTATCTCACCTGCGGCAGGGGCAGGCTGGGTCAAGTTTAAATCCGAGATGACAAGTGTCTGAGGCTAAGCAAGGTTTCTGCTGAGTGCTTGCTTGGGGTCAATGGCTCTGTGTCTCCCACCTGGTGAAAACTGACTCCCAGTGAAAAAAGGAGCTCTGGGGCTGAACCACTTGCCTTGGCTTGGGGCTAGAACTCCCTACATGGTTTTCAGAGCTCTTTGGGTGTGTTGAGGGCCTCCCGGTTTGCGCAGCACCTGAGTCACTGCTGTATGTTGGAAGCCCCTTGCTCGCGGCGCCCCTGGACCTTGCAAAGTGCAAAACGGTTGCTTCTCTAGAAGTTCGGCCAATTTTTCTTTTAAGACTTAAACAAAAATGTATGGGACTTCCCCGGCAGTCCAGTGCTTAAGACTCTGTGCCTAAACTGCAGGGGACGCGGGTTCCATCCCTGGTCGGGGAACTGAGATCCCACATGAGGCGTGGGGCGGCCAAAATAAATAAATAAACTTATTGGCTCAAGTAACTGAAAAGTCGAAGGGAGATTTGACCCAACCTGATCCAGGCGTTTGAGTGGATATTTCCTCCTCTTCTTTGCCAGCTCTGTGCTAGCTTTTTTTTTTTTTTTTAATCTTAGAAATGTTTTATTATTTTCATTATTGTAATAAAATATACATAAGTCAAATTTGCCATTTGAACCGTTGTTAAGTGTACAGTTCAGCGACATTAAGTACCTTCACATCGTTGGGCAGCATCACTTTCTCCTTCCCAAACTGAGATCCTACCCACTAAACAATAACTTGTATATTTTGTGGCAGACGCGTACCATTCCGTGGTCCCGTTGCGTCTCGAATCACGTGATTTGTGGCATTTAGACAGTGTCACTTATTCATCACTAGGTAAAATTTGGCCTCTGAAAAAAAGGCTTCTTCACACTGTCCTCAATTCTCAGGATGCCGCCTCACTTTTTCACCATTTTTGAGGCCGTGGTAGCTGTAGAACCCCTAGTTTGTTTATGGCTCAATAGTGGGAATCCAAGCATCTTCTGGGGACACACGTGGAGGTTAAGGCCCAGGGTCAAGTTTAGGTGGGGTTCACTCCATCTAAACCCTTGTTTGGGGGCAGGGGGATTACCTCTATTTTTCCACTGAGAACAGTGACCAGACACCAGGAAATGTCACGCCATGAACCTCTGGATTATAGCTCATTTTTGTAAAGGTATGTGGGTCCTGTCCCAACGTTGGAAGGCCCTGGTAGGCACACCCATCGGTCCCATGGCCGATGGCAGGCCCTCACTGGCACACAGTCCTCCAGCCTCCAGGTGCCAAGTCTTTCCTGGGGTCAGCTTCTCTTGTCACCTCCGCTGGTCTCAAGGTCCCTGACTGCCCTGGTGTGTGCTTTGATATGCCCCTGCTTCCCTTAAAACCCGGCTTTCAGAATCTCTCTGAAAGAGAACAGCGTACAATATTACCTAATTTGTCTTTAATCCAGTAGTCCTAGGATAATCCCGGAGAGGCAAGTGGTCGCCTGTACACACCCAGGCTTACTCTATAAAGACCATGTTGGGAAACGACAATATTTTTCTGTTTTAAAATCAGTAGGTTTGGAAGGAGCTGGGAAACTGCGGGGTTTAGTTACAAAATGACTGTAATTGTGGGAGAAGTATTTTCTTTCAATTTTGAAACTCATTGAACAAGATATACAGTTTAGAAATAATTTACAGTTGGAGGAAGGCTCTTTCATCCAAGGCGGGCGGCCAGGGGACACTTCTCCCGGTTGGAAGGGTGGTTGAGGGGGTGATGGAGGGGGCCCCAGGGGAACCTCATCTTGTTCTCACCCAACTTCGACGCAGCCAGGCGAAGTGGAAAGTCATGGTGTGGGAAGAGAAAGCCCCAGTTTTTTCTCTCCCGAGGACGCCGGGCTGAGCACAGGTTATCAGGTGGGCGCTGCAGTGGGCCGCCAAGGGGCATGGGTCACCGAGGGCGCCATGACGGGTGGTCCTTCCCTTTGCCCACACGGCTCTCATCGGCGTTATGAACGAATGTCTACTGAAGGCCACGTGGCGCTGAACACCATGGAAGCAGGACACAGAGATGCAGGCCTCACCCTCGCTAGGAGAGAGGGAGAGCCCCTGTCACAGGATGATATACAACTGGTGCCTGGTCAGTGGTCAAGGTCACAGGTCTAGGCCTGGCCAGGGGAGGGGATATCATGGGGGGCTCCGTGGGGCAAGGGTTACAGCAGCTCTTATGGGACGGACGGGGCTTGGACAGTATTGGGTGGTTTAGTAGGAATGAGTCAAGCAGAACAGAGGGGCTGCCTCTCCTAGAGAGACAAACGGCGTGAACCAGCCACTGGTGTGGGTGGGGCGTGGTGTGTGTGTGTTCGGGGTGTGCGGGAGGGCTGGGACTGGCCCTGATGGAGGCTACCCGGGGGAGGAGGGACGTGGGCTTGCGGGGACTGGAGGATGACCAGACTCTGAGAGCCAAGCGTTTGGACAACGGGGTGTCTTGGATGGTTCCGGAAGGTGAATATTGAAGCCTTGTTTTAGACAAACATGCTAGAGGCGCCCAGGCCGATTCGAAGGGCTTTCCCCGCTTTCTCTGCTCCCCCTCTAAGTGGGCAGCGGAGCCTGCCTTTAGATTCCTTCTAAATGCTGTCGGCTTCCATCTGTCCGCCAGCAAACATCTGTGTTCCGTCAACGATCTGAGTATCAGACACATACACAGCTGAGTCTTGAACGACAAGGGGATTGGGGTGCCTCATGTAACTTTACAGTCTGGCCCCCAGTCTCCTTGGATTCAGCCAGTTGTGTAGGACTGTAGCATGTATATATTGAAAAACATCTGTGTATGAGTGAACCCGTCCCGTTCAAATCCTTGTTGTTCAAGGGTCAACTGTACTACAACATGCGGCGTGTGTTTGTGTGCGCGTGCGCCTGCCTGCATGCAAGTACCTCAAATACCAGCTACACGCTCTGTGCTGTCCTGTGTAAGCCTCTAGTCCGGAGTCTCCCCTGAACTCAAGACACATATAGCCTGCTTCACATCTCCACCTGGACCTCTCAGTCATCGTGAACTTGACACACCCCTTAACGAGCTCCTTGCCTGCTCCCCCACCCCCACCCCAGCCTGCTCTTCCTCCAGGCCGCCCTCCCAGCACTCCATTCTCCCAGCTACTCAGGGTGAAAACTCTGAGTCATCTCTGACACTTCTTTCTTTCACACCTGACACCTGATTCATCAGTGATCCTGTTGGCTCCCCCTGTGAAATATATCCAGAATCCATCCACTTCTCCCCACCTGGCACTCAAAGCCACCCTCACGCCCCATCTGGACCACTGCAAGTGATGGCCAGCTGGACTCCCTGCTTCTCCCCACTGCAGGCCGTCCTCAGCATCCTCTAAAAACAAGTCAGGTCATTTCACTCCTCTGCTCAAAACCATCAAATGGTTGCCCTTTCCCCTCAGTGTAATATTCCAGGTGCTTACAAAGCTCTCCATGGTCTGGTCTGTGTAGCTTCACCTCTGACCCAGATCACTCTGCTCACTTTCTCCTCCTTTACCAGACAGCTGGACATCCCTTAATCAGCGAGCACACACCCGCCCCAGGGCCTTTGCACCAGCTGTTTTCTCTACCTGGAACACTTGCCTTCTGATATCTGCATGGCTAGCTCTTTCATCCCCTTCAGTTCCCTCACCACAGAGTGGGAGGAACTCTCTATAAAATAATAGCTCTGTCTCCATCATTCTTTTTTTTTTTTTTTTAATAACCAAGAAATAAGCTTCATATCATGGGGTCTTTATTAAAATACCAAAACACAGGAGAACTTTTAATGAAACATTTCTATTCCAGGGACTTGCCCAAGTATTTAAAATAAATTTCTAGTTCTCCTGAGTTTACAGAAGGATTTCATCTGCTTTTGCAGTAATGAGGATAAGAAACCAGCTCTTATCTAAGAAATTTTGTGAGCATTTGCAATAAAATAACCCTCTATCATTCTTTTATTCCTTAACTAACCCTGCCTGTTTCTGTTTTACTTATCACCACTTGACATTATTCTTGTGAATTGTTTTCTCCCTGCTCTTAAGGAAATATGTGAGAGCAAAGAACTTTGTCTTATTTACTGATGATCACCAGAACTTTGAACAGTTCTGGCATTTGGAAGCTGCTCAGTAAGTGTTTGCTGGATGAATTAATTTGTTAGCGGTATTGGGGGGTCTGGACTGGGAAGACATTGTGTACTATTGTGGTAATCTCCACGTGGTATGGTAAAGGCATAGACTGGGGGGGGGGGGCTCAGGGGTGTAAAGGAAGGAATAAATGGAGAAAGGGTATTTATTTATTCATTTTTCTTTTCCATTATGGTTTATCACAGGATACTGAATATAGTTCCCTGTGCTCTACAGTCGGACCCTGTTGTTTATCCATTCTGTATATAATAGTTTGCATCTGCTAACCCCAAACTCCCAACCCATCCCTCCCTGACCCGCTTACCTCCTTGGCACCTGCAAGTCTGTTCTCTGTATCTGTGAGTCTGTTTCTGTTTCGTAGATAAGTTCATTTGTGTCCTATTTTAGATTCCACATATAAGTGATATCGTGTGGTATTTGTCTTTCTGGCTTACTTCACTTCGTATGATAATCTCTAGGTCCATCCATATTGCTGCAAATGGCATTATTTCATTCATCTTTATGGCTGAGTAATATTCCATTGTATATATGTGCCACATCTTTATCCATTCACCTGCCGATGGACACTTAGGTTGCTTCCATGTCTTGGCTATTGTAAATAGTGCTGCTATGAACATTTTCTTTTGGATGTATCTTTTCAAATTACAGTTTTGTTTGGATATATGCCCAGGAGTAGGATTGAAGGGTCATATGGTAGCTCTGTTTTTAGTTTTTTGAAGAAAAAACCTAAAACTTACAATAAAACTCCGATGTTACAGTTTTATTGTACCATAGAATATTAACCAGTTTTGTATGTAATTTAGTGCAATGAACTGAGTTTGTGTCCCCCGCGAATTCATGTTGAAATCCTAACCCCCAAGATGAGGGTATTAGGATGCGAGGCCTTTAGGAGGTGATTAGGTCATGGAGATGGAGACTTGTGCTCTTATAAAAGAGACCCCAGAGAGCTCCCTCACCCCTTCTGCCATGTGAGACAAAGTGAGAAGACAGCTGTCTATGAATCAGGATGGGGTCCTCACCAGACGCTGTATCCGCTGGTGTCATCATTTTGGACTTCCCAGCTTCCAGAAGTGGAAGAAATAAATTTTTGTTGTTTATAACCTCCTTAGTCTATGGTATTTTGTTATAGCAGCTGAACAGACTAAGACACTTAACTTATCTCAGCATTTTCTTTCCAACTGACTCTACATCTCTGCTCTTCAAATGCTCTGAGAAGCAGCTTTCCCATCCCGTTGATTCCCTCATTAACGGGTTGAATAAATGTGCTTAGTATATATATGAGGGTATGAGAGCCACGTTTCTAATATTTTGAAAAGGATGCTTTGCTAGAGGAGATAAAAAGTGCTAGTTATATAAACCCAAAGCTACAAAATGTCAATGCTGCAGAATATGTGTAAAAGACATAAACCACTTTTCCCCCGTATTTCTATGTTTAGCATATATTTCTCATGGAGGACTGTTCAAAAGGTGGGGAGAGAACATTGCTGTCAATTCAAGACCAGCCATTTTCCTCTGCTCACTCACTTCCTGTTTTCTTTTAATAAATTGTCTTTAAAAACATGAAGAATGTACTCTCCTACACTGTTGGTGGGAATGTAAACTGGAGCAACCGCTATGGAGAACAGTATGGAGGCTGCTTAAAAAACTAAAAATAGAGCTACCATGTGATTCAGCAAGCCTACTCCTGGGCATATATCCAGACAAAAGTCTAATTTGGAAAGATACATGGGCCCCAATATTCACGGCAGCACTGCTTACAGCAGCCAAGACGTGGAAGCAACCTAAGTGTCCACTGACAGAGGAATGGATAAAGAAGATGTGGTACATATATACAATGGAATATTACTCGGCCATAAAAAAGAATGAAATAATGCCATCTGTAGCAATGTGGATGGACCTAGAGATGGTCATACTAAGTGAAGTAAGTCAGAAAGAGAGAGACATATCATATGGTATCACTCATACGTGGAACCTAATTTTTAAAAAATGATATAAATGAACATGTTTACAAAACAGAAACAGACTCACAAACATAGAAAACAAACGTATGGTTACCAAAGGCGAAAGGAGGGGAGGAGGGATAAATTGGGACATTGGGGTTGACATATGCACACTATTATATATAAAATAGATAATCAACAAGCACATACTGTATAGCACAGGGAACTATATGCAATATCTTGTAATAACCTATAATGGAAAAGGATCTGAAAAAGAATAGATATATAACTGAATCACTTTGCTGTACACCTGCAACTAACACAACATTGTAAATCAACTATATGTCAATAAAAAACCAAACAAAAACAAAAAAACATGAAGAACGTGACCCAGCTGTGAGTCCTGGCTGGGCCCTGCCAAGGCCGTAGTTGAGATGGGGGTGCGCTCTGCCAGGACACCTCCTCCACCACCTTCTGGGGTCCCAAACCAGATCTTGCGGTTTGCTTGTGGGGCAGGGGCGCCGGGCTGGGAGTGAGGAGGTGTGAGTCCTTCCATCTTGCATCAGTTAGGAGATGGAAGATCTTAGCAGAGCTGCCGTGTGCAGCAATGCAGAGGTCGAGGCTCCCCAGTATTCTACACGTCCCTCTTCTCTGGGGTGGGTGCCCCCTGGAGGCGCCCCCGTTCTGCCCCAGATCTAGCTCTGTCTGCAATTCACACCAAGGTTGCGCGTAACTTCTTTTTATCACTGTGGGCCTTCGTTTCCCCCTAAGGGCCAAAATGGAAAGCTTACCTCCTTTATCTACCTCCTGGAGATGTGGAGACAAATGAGAGAAAGAAAACTTATGTGGAAAAAACTGAAAAACGTTACCCAGAAGTTGGAAATAAGGATAAAGGATGACTCCGTGTCCTTTCAATGTCCTACCAGAAAAACCTGCTTTGTAAGTATCGTTACTCCAGATGGGAGAAATCCATGGGGGCTTCAGTTGTGGGGTCCTCATCACCGAGACCATCCTTTTATCTTTAGGGGGGTGGTGGCAGGAGGATAGGGGCTATAGCGATCTAGAATCGGTCTCCTTTTGCATTTCCTCGGGCCCAAAGTTGAAACAGGGTTCCGTTCTACGAACCTCTGAAAGTGGTTCTTCTTTGTCTAAAACCATTTACCGAACATTAAAAAAAATCACCTGTGAGGAAAATAAAACTGAGGGGACCTGGCTATACTCTCGGTCCTTGAGCTTAAGTTTCTGAAGCTGTCCAGATGGCGGGGGCTCTGGTAGAAGTTGGTTCTCCCAGGGGAGTTCGTTTGAGGCATGGATCCACTTTCCTGGCGGGGTTACTCCGTGAGTCCATGACAGACTCTGGCCTGAGAGCCGTCCGTCCTAAGGTTCAGGGGAATCGTGGAACATGCTGTTTTGTGCAGACACCTTCTCTTTCTCAGTGTTGCAACTTTTAAGGGTATTTGTGTCCTGGGTCTCATTTAAAATGCTCCTTTTTACAAGGTGCTTTTGTTAGGAGCAAAATCCACGGATGGTGTGTTTCTAACCTGCTGTGTTGTTCACCTCCTGGAAAAATGGGCTTGTTTTGCATTATTGACTCAGTGGAAAATATTACCTTGGTGGGGATGGAGACGGGGTTACCATTTTAAGAAATGTTTTTTTAATTAAAAAAAATTTTTGGGGGCCGTGCCACAGGCCACGTGGGATCTTAGTTCCCCAACCAGGGATCGAACCTGCGTCCCCTGCCTTGGAAGGGTGGAGTCTTAACCACTGGACCGCCAGGGAAGTCCCGGGGCTACCATTTTTGAAATAACTACCTAGGTTTACCTGTGCAGGTAGAATGCAGCATCTCCTATTATCCACAAATGGATTTTGAAAAATTACACAGAATGTGATAAATGCAATGGGGATGACTTCTCTCCCCTTCCCCATTCCTTCCTGGGACCTATATGTATGTAGCTACCCTCCCACACCCCAACACACACAAGAGGACATTTTTGAAATATGACGCGATACTACAAAGAGGCTCTTTTAGCATAAAAGCAGAGAGGAACCCTGCTCTGGTGAGTTTAATTTTGCAGTCTGATTGTCTTGTGGTTACTCTACCCTGAAGCTAGACCACAGTGAGGGCCTCCATCTCCCCACCCGACCACACCAAAGTAGGGGAAGGGGCCACGGGGAACAAAAGAAGAGCTCCCCCCCCCAGCGCCCACGAGAGGGTGACCACAGGAGCCTGGCTTGGGGTGGGCAATGACTGCTTCCAACGCCCCCGTCCCTGTGGGTGCTGTAAGGGTTGGAACGTATGGCCTGATGTGAAGTAAAGGGCGGTCCTGTGCATCCATCTGGGCTCTGAGTGTGCTTGAATAGCTACCAGCAAAGTAAACCGTTGGAGATGGACGATTACCCTCTCCCGGCCAATTGGTGGCAGCGTGCTTGGTGACATGGCTGGCCAGTCAGACATATTTCCACCAAATAGCCCTGCGAGGAGGGAATGTTGCTTTGACCTCGTTGTAGCTCACTTCTCTCCCCCCGTGCCCTTCACCACCTATCTATCCCGCTAGTAATCTTCTAAGTTAAATTTTAAAAGTGAGTTCCCTGGGGCTTCCCCGGTGGCGCAGTGGTTGAGAGTCCGCCTGCCGATGCAGGGGACGCGGGTTCGTGCCCCGATCCGGGAGGATCCCACATGCCGCGGAGCGGCTGGGCCCGTGAGCCGTGGCCGCTGAGCTTGCGCGTCCGGAGCCTGTGCTCTGCAACGGGAGAGGCCACAGCAGTGAGAGGCCCGCGTACCGCAAAAAAAAAAAAGAAAAAAAAGTGAGTCCCTTGAGGCCGTGTTTTGGAAACTGTGGATTCAGTGAAAAAGGCAGCTCCCTGGGTTTTGATGGTCTTTCTCTCTTGTTTTTCAGAAGGAATGAAATAATTCATTATAGGCTGAGAACTGGCTGGCGATATAGGTTCTGTGGTTGGAGGGTCTGGCTTGGATGTCAGGCCGGCGTGGGCTGGGATGCTAGCTATGCCTGGGGCCCTCAGGTGCTTCCTATGGTAGTTGAAAACCATCCTTTTGTGTCTGCTCCCCAAGTAAAGCACCGAGCTCTGGGTCTGGCTCCTGGGGAGGGAGTTCTAGTCCCGGAGGTCATGATTCCCATTTTGCTGGGCAACGTGATACACTAGTCGCGCTAAGTCAGTACCGCAGGCCTTGGAGGAAGACCAGGATGGAGCCTTGATGGAGAGAAGAATGTTCTCAACCTTGGCTCTAACAGGCAGGAGCACAGAGCTCCCCAAGGCCTCAATCAGGAAGACCGTGGGGCGGGACACCCTGGGGCCCCGGGCTCTCTGGAAGCTCCGCCTCCTTGGTCCAAATTGGTTATCTACCCAGACTGAGCAGGGGCTCGTGGCAGAGGGTGACTCAGGGGGAGCAGCTTGGGGTAGAGGTGCACAACCACTGCCAGGAATGAAAGAGGGCATGGGAGGGAAACACAGGCCCTGATGCCTTGGAGTGGGTTTTGAAATTGGTGGGTGAATTACTTGTTCGTCTTTTGAGGTGCGTCAGCTGACTCAAGTGGTCTTACAAAGCCAGCCCTGCCTCTTTCACTTCAACGGGCTCTTGGATTTTGTGGATGACCAGATCACAGTCTTCTAGGAGAATACTTCTGAGGTGGACTCAGTAAGACTCGAGTAGTATTCGGGGCGGGTGAGATGCGAGGGAGGAGGACTTGCCCTCTGGAAGCGCTCTGACCGCAGCAGTGCGCCCTGTCTGCCCATCCCGGTGTCTCCGTGGCATCCTCGAGGCCAAGGCCCCTGGGGGAATGTTTGAGCTCTAACTGGAAGCATTTGCCTTTAACTCAGCCCTGAAGGTACTTAGAGAGAATCTAATTTTTTACCCTTTTTTCCCCCAGAAATTTCAGATATTCTTGAAAACATGGCATCATATACTATATATAATATGTACTTTCCTTGCCATATGAGATATCTCAGAAAACACAAAACCAATCGTACACTAAAAACTTCCGTTGACTCTGACATGATGAAAACACATCTTCTGAAAACCTCAAGCTTTCTCTATAGCCTTCCAGTCCCAATAGCTGTAATTCCTTATTCTTCTCATCACTATTTTCTAATTTCCTTCATCATCATGGGCTTTATCATCGGCAATTTTTCTTAATCAAGCTTCAAGTTTACAAAACTTTCCTTTACGCTTCAGCGGAGCAATTTGGAAGACATTGTCCGCAACGTGAGGAAAAGAATCTAGGCCAATCCAAACTCAAAGAATGTTAGAGGAGTCTTAGATGCTTTTGATTTTTTTCCCCAATTTTTTCCGATGCTTTTTCATGATAAGCTTCCTTTGTTTTCATCAGTGCTTTGCCTTATTCTCACATATTTTGATTTTTTTTTTTTAAATCAAGCTACCAGATTGATATGACTGTCCTGAATGCAGAGGTTCTCTTGAAGCAGTTTCATCACTTGCTATTGATAAACTTATCACAACCAAGTCCTTCTATCAGAGGACTGGTAACTTCAGATGCAGTCAGAGCTGTTGTCAATGTTAAAACATCAAAATCCATCCTCTGAGGGTTCTCCTGATGTTTGGCGTCAAATGCTACTTCCCTCGCTCTGCAGGCCTCCGCAGATTGCCTGCAGCCTCCTCCAGGCTCCTGGATTCTGCCTGGAGCAATCGGATAATGAATTCCTAAGACGCTAAGTGGGTGATGGAGGCTGAGATTCTGCAATGCGGCCAGGCCTGGGCGGTTCAGGGACCCGGGCCTGGGTGTGTCCTCAGCGCCCGCTGCCTCTGCCGTCAGGCCTTCCCTGGCATCCTCAGGGTGCCTTGTGCAGGCTCTCGCCTGCTTCTGCCTCCTGGTACTTGCGGGATATTGCTGCTGCAGGCAGCTGGGCTCTCGGGGTCAGCTTGTCCCTTCCCAGAATACCTGGAATAAGAGGACAGCACGACTGTGGGTGTGCACATGCCCTAGCGCATCTCTGTAGACTTCTGTAATGTTTGCATGAGTGAGGACTTATCTATTACTTGAATATTTAATAAGTACATAAAAAGAAAACACTTGTATAAGAATAAAGGGAGAGAGAGTATGTAGCGGGCCCAGCAGAGGGTCGAGTTGCCCTTGGTGAGTCCCCTTCCAGAGCGGGCCTTGTGCGTCTGGGAAGGCTGCTCTACCTTGACTCAATGCTGGAAACACCGGCCTCCTAGCTGCCGAGAATCTGATGCTCATTTTAAAAAAAAGGTTTTTACATTTTTTTGGTCACACCACGTGGCATATGGGATTTTAGTTCCCTGACCAGGGATCGAACCCACACCCCCTGCATTGGAAGCACAGAGTCTTAACCACTGGACCACCAGGGAAGTCCCCGATGCTCATTTTTTTGCTGTAGCTGGTGCTGTCCTGGATCTGTCAGAGCCTGACTGCGGAGCTGGAGGAGGGTTATTCCTTAAGGCATCTCTGCCTCTCCTCCCGGACTCACCCACCTAACCAGGGTGGCCTCTCTGAGAACCCAAGGCAAGCGCCGGACCAGCTCCCATTGAAGAGGCAGTGCGTCTGCACAGCCGGCCTGACAGCTTGGACCCATGGATCTGGGTTAAGAGCTTGTGTCTCAGGGAAGTGCCTGTTCCTTGAGCAATGAGATCTGCCCTCCGCCCTCCTTCACCCAGGCGTGTGGAGCCGGGAACCCCCAGCAACAGAAAGCAGGCTGGTGACGCTCAGGGTGAACATAGGACGGCCCTGGGCCACCAAAGGTGGCTGGAGCTGCAGGATGGCTGCTGCCGGCAGGACTCCAGGCAACTGCAGAGTCACAGGGAGCCAAGAGCACAGGTGGGGGCCCTGAATGCCCAGCCGAGCGGGCTGAGGGACGCAAGGCATTTCCTGCACACGCTAGTCGCTTCTGCTAAACCTGCCAGCCTGCCGACGGCAACTCGTCAGCGTGCAGAGGGTCCAGACTCTGGGAGACAGTGTCTGCCCATCCTCGCCTCCCTTTCTCCCTCTCCTCCGCTCTCTCTCTCCAGCCTAAGTTGCTGTTGCATCACAAGAGTCGTGGACACACTCGACTTTGTACTTAAGAAAGTCTTGAGGGGCTCTGTTGATGTCTTGCCACACCGCTGGTGACTGGAGGGCCAGGACCCTTTGGTGAGCTGCCACTCCAGCTTGGACTTGACTCTGTGTTGATCCTGGGCATCTGGCCGGTTCCCGTGTTGACTTGACCAGGATGAGGCAGTCTGCTGCCACATTTCAGGGCGATGGGGTGGCCAAGAGCCTAGGATTTGGAGTCAGCCTGGCCTGTGCTCAAATTCTAGCTCTGCCGTTTACCTGCCGGGTGACCATGGGCACTCAGGCTCTTTGTCGGTAAAAGGGGGGAATAGTAGAAGCCACGGTACGAGGTCACTGAGCACGGAAGGAGATCACTGTCGCAGAGCCTAGCTCAGTGCCAGACACGCAAGCACCCGGAGTCATCAGCTGTGATGAAGGTTTAGCGCGTTTAGGGACGGGGTGGGTGTATTTCTGACTCACTCCTCTGGGGCAAAATTCCCTCTCAGTTTGCCCCCTTCCCTCCCATCCCTAGACATGGACTTTTCCTTGAAAACTTTGAAGGGTGTTTTTTTACTATTAGGGAATTGAGTCCGATGCACCCACAAACTTCTTTATTAAACCAGCAAAGACAGATGTCATGGTGGCTGCCCCGTCATTCTGGGGTCACTTCCCCGCCTCCACAGGGGCACGCGTGCAGGGGACCGGGAGTTAGAAGAGCCCTCTGGGGACTTCCCTGGCGGTGCAGCGGTTAGGACTCTGTGCTTCCACTGCAGGGGGCCCGGGTTCGATCCCTGCTCGGGGAACTAAGATCCCTCGTGGCGTGGCAGAAGAGTCCTTAGGCCACTCAGGCCAGGAGGAGAGCTTCACTTGACCTTGTCAACCCGGGCAGGGGGTGGCAGGAGGCAGGAGGACTGTGTTAGGACCCATGTGACCTGAGCCTGCTGCCACCTCACTTGGTGGGGGGTGGGGGGAGGCTTCCTTTTCCCTGGAAAGTTCTTTTCAAGTCTTAAGAGTGGAATGAAGACTCTCCACATGGTTCCCCTGTGCTGACTCACCTGTGGTTTTCATTCCCAAAACCTCCTCTGCGGTGTTTTGGTTCGGGGAGGGGGGGGCGGGGAGCCGTGTGGGCCCCGCTTCTCCCACGGCTGAGCTGGGCCCGCCTCGCCCTTCACCTGACCTTGCAGGGTAACATCCTGGCGTGTGGTGTGCTGTTTCCTAGTGGCCGAGAAAAGAAATGGAGAGTGATGTGCTCTTTTGCATCATTTCGAACATTTTTAATTCAACAAAAACAACCACAGCAGAACCAACCTTCTGTGGAACACACCTTCTAGAAACACCTCGTGCTCTCCTGAACTCATCGTACCCAGATCCCATCTCTGGGCACTGCTCTCACTCAGCTCTGGGACAGGCCTTCCCTGCGCCATGAATCCTCCCCAAGCCGCTGGCCACAGGGCTTCCTCCCCCACTGGTCAGGGCGGGTGTCCTACATCTTCCTTTTTTGTTTTTTTTAATTGAAGTATAGTTGATTTAGATTGTGTTAGTTTCAGGTGTACAGCAAAGTGATTCAGTTACACATATACACATATTCTTTTTCAGCTTTTCCATTCTTATTACAGGATATTGAATATAATTCCCTGTGCTCTACAGTAGGTCCTCATTGTTTATTTTGTATATAGTATTGTGTATATGTTAATCCCAAACTCCTAATTTTTTCCTCCCTCCCCATTTTCCCCTTTGGTGACCATAAATTTGTTTTCTCCGTCTGTGAGTCTTTTTCTGTTTCTTAAATAAGTTCATTTGTATCATATTTCAGATTCCACATATAAATGATACCATATAATATTTGTCTTTGTCTGACTTACTTCACTTAGTATGATAATTTCTAGGTCCATCTATGTTGCTACAAATAGCATTATTTCATTCTTTTTCATGGCTGAGTAGTATTCCATTGTATATATGTACCACATTTTCTTTATCCATTCCTCTGCCGATGGACACTTATGTTGCTTCCACATCTTGGCTATTGTAAATAGTGCTGCTGTGAACATTGGGGTGCATTACATCTTCCTTTTTATTAGTTTATAGTAGATTGCCCCAATCAGATGGTGAACACCACGGGCAGGGATTAAACCGTGAACTTTTCAAAAGATCTCTGTAAAAGCAAATAATACTCACTATAAATGAAAACCATTCAAACAGGAAAATGCAAGGAAGAACGTCCATTTTGGTTGAGATCCAGCCCCAGAGACAAGCACTGGCCATGCTCGTGCTGACACCCCCCTGCTCACCTGTGCCAGGTGATGTCTGCACAGTCGTTGCCCAGATGGGATCACACTAGCCATCACTGTGTGGGGACTGACCAGCACCACTCTTCTTTATTTCTTTCCTACTTTCCTGTCCTGACTCTGGGGCCACACGTCTAGTGTAATATTTTGCATGAAGTCGTTTTCTAAAGAACCTTGATTGATGGCCTCGACCATCAGTGATTCCACACACATTCCTTGAGAGTCAGAATGACAAGTGGTTAAGAACACAGCCTTGGTAACCGAACTGCCAGGGTTTGGAGCCTGACTATACCTGTCTGACCTGGGCAAGTAATATAAACTCTCTCTGACTCAGTTTCTTTCATCTCTAAAATGGGGATTAATCATAGTGCCTACACCCCACGTCTATGCTAGTGCTCAGTTGTGTTTTAAACAGTGCATGGCACATGGCAAACGTTTGGTGAGAATGATACCGACTACCTATGAACATGTAAGCCCTGGGCATACGGGGAGCAGAGGCTCTGGCAGCTCTCACGCATGCAAACCCACAGAACAAGATTTCTAATCATGGTGATACTGAGGAAGGGCACTTAATCCAATCCCAGAGAGGCCGGAGAGCATCCTCTGCAAGGGTCCACATAGGGAATACATTTGTACCACACACTGGGACACAGGTGGGATAAGACTGTCTGTGGCTGAAGGAGACCAGCTGGGTGGCCTCCTCCAGGCATCCTAGTCTCGGCCTTTGAGGTCTCCACTGGGGGTCCTGGGGGTGGGCACAGTGGGTGGGTAGCTCTGACGGCAGAGGCCGCACCCCAGCACCTTGGGCTGTGAGCTCTTTTAGGCCCTGACTTTCCTCTTCTCTTATTTTTGCATCCTTGACCTTAGTCCAGCAGCCCCACCGAGCCTTTCCTCTCTCCTCCTGTGCTCCGCATCTCAGTGGCTGGTGACCCTGAGTCCGAGGGCCACCATGAAAGCAACAAGGAGCTCAGCAGTTTATTTCTGTCCAACAAGGAAAGATCATGATTCCTTTTGTTTTCTGGTCCAGATACAAGAAAGGAGAGATGGGGAGAGGCCAGGCTATATGGTACTTGAATTATACCCAGACAAGGTTTTTAAAAAAGCTCACACCAGCCAGCCTTCCTGTGAGGCTGGCTGCTAAACAAATCACTCTCTTTTGGGGCTTGCCCTTGGTCCTGGACACGATGAGGGGGTGTCTCTTTGCTCTGTTCCTACTGTGAGCCATTGAGGGTGAGTGACAGAGGGCCTCCTGAGGAGGGAGTGAGCCGGGATTCCATCTGTTTTTTTTTTTTTTTTTTTACATCTTTATTGGAGTATAATTGCTTTACAATGGTGTGTTAGTTTCTGCTTTATAACAAAGTGAATCAGTTATATATATACATATGTTCCCATACCTCTTCCCTCTTGCGTCTCCCTCCCTCCATCTGGTTTTAAAAGCCCACCGTTTCGGTTACATACTCTTGTTCTGTTGGCTCCTAATGGATGGAACCATCACATACATCCATGCTTAAGTGAGCTGCAGTGTAATTCCAAGCAGCACATGATCAATGTGTATATTTAGCCGTGGGACACATGGTTTAAGGTTCTATAAAATTCGCCTTCATAGTATTGCTTCTGGGGTGATAGGGAGGGAGGTTGCATGAAGGGAAGACGGTGGAATTCAACGTAAGCAGGTTACCTGAGTGGAGCGGGAGACCTGGGCCAGATATACCTGAGGGAGTAAACAAGGGAAGGGGTAGCTTCTGAATCCACGGTGAACTGGTCAAATGGCCTCAGCTAAGTCCTTCAACCTCCTTAGCTTCTCCTTCTTCTTCTTTTAAATGAGCAACAGTGAAAGGTGTTCCAGATGCTTGTAGGTGTCTCTCCTTGGTCAAGTGCACCTGGAAAACAATGACTTTTCCATCTTTTCTCTCTTTTTTTTTTAAGAAGATGTTGGGGGTAGTTTATTAATTAATTTATTTATTTTGGCTGTGTTGGGTCTTCGTTTCTGTGCGAGGGCTTTCTCTAGTTGTGGCAAGCGGGGGCCGCTCTTCATCGCGCTGCGCGGGCCTCTCACTATCGCGGCCTCCCTTGTTGCGGAGCACAGGCTCCAGCCTCAGTAGTTGTGGCTCACGGGTCCAGTTGCTCCGCGGCATGTGGGATCCTCCCGGACCAGGGCTCGAACCCGTGTCCCCTGCATTGGCAGGCAGATTTTCAACCACTGTGCCGCCAGGGAAGCCCCATCTTTTCTCTTACGAAACTTGTTAGCATATTACAGGCCGTGCAAATACCTGCAGGAAGAGGACTCCTCAGGGTGTTCAGTGAGCATTTCCCTCGACTTTTGACCACAAAACCCTCTTTGTGTGGTGCTGGTGGTGATGAGGAGAAATATTGGGAAATGCTGGTCCAGGGGTCCTTCCTGCTCTCAAACTCGATGTGAAAATCGTTGCCTGCACAGTGCACATTAGTGGTACGGCCGAGTGTGCCTCTGCTCACATCTGCTTTAGGAAGGAAAGCCTTGGGCAGCATCTTGTAGCTCAGCGCCCCTACCAGCCTCCCGGAGCGTGGCATCCGGAGACGCTCCAGTCCCAAACCCAGCACCTGAAGTCCTTCCAGGTCTCTGGTGAGGGCCTACTATCATCTCCTCCGTCCCCAAGACTTGCACGCCCAGCGACCCTTGGGCCTCTACCTCTGCTCCCCACACCCCTGTGTCCTCCCTGCCCAGCTCCCCAGAGCTGTCCTTGCAGGCCCCGCCCTCCTCTGCCCTCCCCCTGTAGCTGTCACTGGCTGACCCCAGTCTCTCCCTGCCCTCCGCCCCGCCCCCTGCTCCGCCCCCAGCCCTGCTCTGAGCGCCCGTCCTTCCTTCTTCTCCATCCCGCTTCCTCAGCCTGAAGCAGAAACTCTTACCTGAAATCATTAATGACTACATCTTTAGGCTTATTGTTACTTTGCCTTAAAAAAAGTTTTTTCAAAAAAAATCAAAATAACTTGCATTTACATAGGATTTTCACCATTTTATCATAGGTACCAAGCCTTCACCATGATCTCATGTCATTGTCTCAAATCCTCAAGTTAGGAAGGACAGTGATTAGAGATGCAGCCCACAGAGCAGAAGAGCTCTAGGGCGTATGTCACCTTGTCCTGGCGGCGGCAGAAGTCCCGAGGGCCCCTCCTTCAGGCCCCCTGCACCTCGGTGGCCTGGCCAACTCCGTAGACCTGAGCGCCAGGCCAGCTGGAAGGCTACCCCTGCCCGTGGGCTCCCCTGTATATTGGGGGCCGATTCCTAGGCTGGCCACACGGAGCCACGTCCTCTGTTCCAGAGGCTGGGGAGTGCGGATGTGAAACATCCTTCCGGGGGGTGATGGCCACCTCATCAGGAGCACGGGTGTTGGCAGGATGTTTGGAGTGTGCAGGATTCTGAAACCAAGTTTTCTGGCCTATATTGGAGAAGCAAATTTTATGATCTAAACATTTGCAGGGGGAGTGAAGGAAGCCAGATGGGAGATGCCCAGGGGCATGTGGGTGATTACGCAGGGTCACGTGCAGCCACATCAGAGACTGGCCTTCAGTGCTGCTTCCGTCCTAAGCAGGGAACTCGCACTGGCCAGTCCTGCTGGCTGCATCCCGGGGTTGGGGGGGCCCATCCGCGTGGCCTCCTCTCCGTTGCAGCCGGTACAGCCTTGGAAAGCACCCCTTCCCGCCCACCGCACAGCGCTCCAGGTGGAACTGCCCCTTGGTCAGAGCTGTCGTGGGACAGGGAAACTGTGGCCATGGTCACGCTCCACGCTGGGGTCCATGAGTGTCTTCAGCACCTTCACGTATCCTGTGGCTTATACCTGACACCTTTCTTAAAAAAAAAAAAAGCCCCCAATGTAAACAATTATATAACCTTCTCCTGCATCTCATTACAGCATCAAAAACATCCTGAAAGACACAGAAAACACTGGATGCTTTAAGTCAGACGTACTGAGACACTTTGTTGTCAGTTTCAAGCGTTGCTCCCCATCCTTTGCTGCCCGGCCTGAGCCCCGTCTGCTTCCTTCTTGGAAACAGGGACAAGAGGCTGGCGCCGCAGGTCAAGCCCATCTCTGCAGGGCCGAGGCAGACCAGGGCAGTATCTAACTGAAGTGTCGTGTAGAAAATTTTCCTCTTATTCCAAACTTGCACTGTTAACGATGGAAAATGGTTTTCTTGTCATTTTTGGTGGAAATTTCAATAGCTTTTTTAAATTCGAAAGACAACGTATAGAAAATAATGAAGGGACGTAGGAGGAAATAGAAGTGAACTCCAATCTCACCATGCAGAGATAGCCACTCTTGACATTTTGTTATATTTCTTTCCAGCTACATGTTTATACACATATATGTATGATTTATTGTAGTTTCGGTATTCATTGTGTATATTGTGTAACTATAGCTTTCCACTTAACATTAGAGCATAACCAAGTTTCCACAGTGTTAAACAGCCTTGAAAAACACCATCTTGGACTTGTTGCTGTTTTTTCCATCTTATGGATGTACCATAATTTATTTAACCATTCCCATATGATGGGACAAATACACCAGTGCCAACTTTTTACAACTATATATAAAACTTCGGTGAACATCTTTGCAAATCAGTCCAAGTTTGTAAAGAGACATCAAGATTTGACTGGTTACTTAAAGAGCCCTAGGCCCAAAAGGAGGAAGAAAATGCATGAATGCTAAGAATTGACCTTGTGTCCCAACCTGTGGAAACAACAGTTAAGAGTACGATGCCGGGGAAGGAGCTCTTTTCTAGAACATGCCACACACTTTCTTGGCTTCCTTACGTCTTCACTGAAAGCTTTATTATTTTCACCTGTAGGGCAACCAGGTTTTAAAGATTTTGTATATCCAGGTAAAAGTCATAAAAGTCACCCAAGTTGTGATAAGCCGTCATGGCCAGTGGGCATGCAGCCCCCGGACAGCAGCTGTTGCGCCTCCTGGCTTTTCCTTGTTTCTGGTCACCAACCAGCATGTCCTAGGAACTCTGGGGCCAGGCTAGATACTCCCCTCTGTGGAGTGTCAAAGTTGTCACTTTACACATCGTTCTAAGTCTGTCGACTCCGAAGGAGGCAGTCTTGAGGGTGTCTAGAGAAGGGGTCTTGGCCTTCTGAAGTGATTTGTGTCTTTCCTTGAGGTTCAGAGGACTCTTTTTCCTGCTAACGGCTGGGTTCGGAGCCTCAGGGGTGACATAGATTCTGAGTGCTGCAGAAGCGGAACATTATGACTCTCAAATTCAAGGTTGTTTCTTTTCAATACCCATAAAAAAGATTTGTAGAAATGTCCTAGCTAAAACGATGAGGCGTGCAGCCAGCCGTACACCAGCCAGCGCCCGTGATGCTGACGTGAGGTGCCGGAGGGCGCCCAGAGAGGCTGTCCAAAGACGCCCTCCGGGGCAAAAGACCCTTAGAATACCCCACCCCACCTTCTCCCCGAGATGCCCGGCGCCGAGGACCGCTCTGTGGCAGAGGGTCAAGCGTTAGACCCTCCAGATTCTTTTTCTCTAGGGCACTGGCCTCGGCCACGTGCGGCTGGCAGGTGAGACACTGTGCGTGTGTCAGTGACTGCAGAACAACGGGCTGCAGTGCCTGATGTTCACGGGTGGAACAGGGCCTCCAACCGCCCACCCGGCCCTGCACACGTTACACAACCTCACTCTGCTTCAGCCCCTTCATCCATAAAATGGGCCAAACCTCCAACCTCTTAAGCTGGTTGTGATCCTATGTTGAAATATAGGAAATGTAGTGGAAAAGCTTAGAAGGTCCTGGCTGAATGTCACCTTCCTTGTGCCTCATCCCACAGAGCAGTCAACAGAGGTGCAGAGGCAACAAGCTAGGACCAGCCGGGCGTGGGGGAGGTTCGAATGGCGGGGGGTTCCCAGTTTGCGGCGAGACCTCTGGGGGAGATACGTTTCCCTGAGCAGAGTCACATTTCCTTGTGCCCTGAGCTGATGCTCCCATGACAGGCGTGAGCGGGGCAGCTCCTGCAGGTGCGGGTTTGGACGCCCAGCCCCTCTTCACCCCGGGGCCCCCAGGCAGCCCGTTCATATTCCTGCCCTTCGTGTCTTCTCTGAGTTTCAGCTGCTGCCTTGTCCGCGAGGTCCTGAACACCGTGCTTATGGGTCATCTTTCAGGGAGTGGGGGGTGGTCCCCAGGGCCTGGGCAGGCTGGGGAAGCGCAGGGGACCCAGGCAGATACAGGCACAGCAGGGCAGGAGGATGGCGGGTCTAGGGGCCCAAGGCGCTGGGCCGAGGGCAGGTGGAGGTGGGGCTGTCCCCTCATCTGTCCCTGCTGTGACCTCCAGGCTCTTGCCAACCCCGAGAGGGAGACTCTGATGGGTCGGATGGTCCCAGTTCCCCGCCACCTCCCCGGGGAAGCTCTGGGGAACAGGCAACCTCACAGCCCACCGAGCTTACCGTCCAGCCCAAGCAAGGCAGTCTTTGGCTTGGGGCCTAGGCCCAGTTCCCTCCAGGTGCGACCACGTGCCCTGAGCTGCGTGACACAGAGCGTGACAACTTCCACACTGGCCGCCTCTTCCTGGAGGGCTCTGGGGCCTGGCTGGCCCGCTGCTCTCACGGGCAGCCGGGCTCGTGGCACATACCTAGCCCAGCGAGCCAGGAAAGGGCCCTGGCTGTGCCTGGTATGTACCAGACCCTCTGCTCGTGGGAGCTCCGAGTCCCAGACTGAGTCAGAGCTTCCCGACCCGGCTTTCCAGAATGGGGTGCATGTTGTGCTGAATTATATTTTTAAAGACCAAAAAAAAAAAAAAAAGAAAAGCAAAGATCTTTCTCAGGGTGTAAGTCAATCTTCACAGCTATTCCTGGTGCGTAGGAGAGTGAACTTTCTTAACGTTTTCTTGAAGTTTCTTAAAGGAAATCTCTCACCAGTCCTCTCGGGTGTGGCACTTAGCTGCTGGGAACAGACACGGTTTATCTTGCAGAGAAACTGTTTTGCAAGAGGTTTCCCACAATTATGGTCTGAGGGAGGGTCCTTGCTAGCTTTTCTTAGTCACTTGGGCTTAAGGGAAAGGTGGGTGTTTTTTTTTTGGCTGTTCTTTTTTTCTTTTTCTTTTTTTTAAATCTGAAAGCAAGAGCGATCTGGGAGCAGGCCACATGGGTAATTACCCTGAGTTAGGGAGACAAAAGGACCGCTGATCGGCATTTCTGTGCCCCTGCAGGTGGGTGATGGCTTTGGGTGGAATGTCACAAACTACTCAGACTAGGGGGTGAGTCAGAAATCCTTGGGTCACTTGTGGTTTTCTTCATGGTTTTGGTGTGACTATTAACTTGTTTTTACTTAACAAGAAAAACAGGTGTTTGGGTGTCTGTTTGAAATACTGCTGCCCCACTCTTAGCAGCTTACTGTAGTCCCATGGCTACCCCAGGTTGGTTGACACCAAATAGATAAGTGAGAACCAGGGCCGGCCTCCCTGGGCACCAACACGGAACCTTAAACCCCGGATCCTGTGATGTTCGTGAAGAGGGAAGGGGAGCTTGGAGCAACCAGTCATTCTGAGGCAGGAGATAGATGGGCCTCAGGCTGAACTGCTGGAGTTTCTCCCCTGTGGACAGATACTCCAAGATAGCAGGAGCAGGAGAGGAGCTGAGCCCCACCCAGATGAGAGAGAAAAGACCGCATATTCCTCATTCTTGAGATCAAGGAGACCTTCCCGACTACACATGCGCAGAAAGGCTCCTTGAAGGTCAAAAACGGAGGGGCCGCCACCCCATAGTAGGTGATGTCAACCTACCCATAGGCCTCTTCGCTAGAATCCATCTTGGCTGAGAGATGTGCACGCACACAGGGGAGGACCCTGAGATAAACCAAATACGGACTCAGAACCAGGCAAAGCAAGATAATTGACCAAAGGAAACCGGAAGAAATGCCCCATAATAGTGATTCAAACTACCACGGAGGCGAGACTCTCTCTCTGAGCCCGCCTGTGTGTCTATCCACACGTACCTTTTCCCCTCCTAATAAACACTTTGCTTGTTTCACTACTTTCTGTCTCTCTGTGGAAATTCATTTCTACACAGCGGACGGGCCAGGGCCTTGTCACTGGCCACTGGTCCCTGGTGGTCTAGAGGCGAGGATTCAGTGCTCTCACTGCCGCGGCCTGACCTCAATCTCTGGCGGGAACCGAAATCCTGCCTCAAGCCGCTGCAGGCCGAGGCCACCTGAGGTCAGTTTGAGGAGTTTAAAGTGCTCACTGTTGGGCACTCACAGACCACTCTGGAGCGAACGCCCCCTTTGGAAGTGAGCGTGTGTGCTCTGATCTGGCTTTGATGCTCTACCTGCCACCTGCATGAGCTAACGGCTCTCACCTTGACCTCTGTTGCTTTTTGGATGGAAATAATAGTAGCACATTTGTCCAAATGCTGCTTTGGGCTTTCTTTCCACCTGGCCAGACGCTGTGGCTTTTCCATGCCCACTAATGTCCACACGCATGTGCTCTGTGTCACGGGTACCAGGAGACTCCCCACAAGCCCTCACGCCCTGCCCCGTTCCCTGGCTACAGAAGCCGACAGTTTCCCTCAGGTCCTCAGGCCTGAAAGGATGAGTTTCAGGCTTTCCTGCTGAGACCTTTAGAAATGAGAACATTTGGCTCCTATCAAGTCTGTTGTGTTCACAGGGATGAAGGGGGAGGGAGACACCAGCTTGGACCCTCTGCCTCGGGACTGGAGGTGGCTGGAATCTGCCAGAAAAACAGACCAGGAGTCTTTTTCACCAGGAGCTAAAGGTGGCCCCATCCTCATGCCCCTGTCTTATAGCTGTGTCTGTGACCCTTAGACGTGGAGTTCTGCAGGGTTGGGGTTTTAATCTGCAGCTTGGAGCAGGGGGGTTTGGCTGCCAAATTGTCACAGTCCAGTGTGTACCTTCCCACAAAGCCGGGCCCCAAGGTTTGGGGACCCCTCGAAATCATGGACTTTTCTGTCGATGGCTGGGAGCTCCAAAGATTTGCTGTCTCGCCACGTCCCTGCAGCTGGCAGGAAGAATCAGGGCAGCTGGTGAGTCAGAGACTTGGGGTGTTAGAAATGAACGTCATTTCCGAGGGAGATGGTCGGTGCAGCATCGGACCTGCTGCTCTCGGGGACGTGCCGGTGGTGCAGCCGCGAGAAACAGCTGCGGCCAGTCACCTTTGTGCTCTTTCCTGCTGTGTCCCCAGTCCTTGAACATGCGTGGTGTGTAGCAGTTGGGTGACTCCATTCTCTTCTCTTGGGGAGGTGAGAGGAGGTACAGGGTGGGACGCTAAGCGCATCACCGGTCACTGTCAAGCCCACCTTTTACCTTCTCTTCCCATATGTAATTACTGGGGGGACATGGGGTGCTGTAAGCAAGAGGGCTCTTGCCAATGAATGAGCACAGCAGATAGGGGTTCCTGGGCCCTCTTCCTGCCCTTGCCGGGGGTGGAATTCCTGTGGGAAGCAGAGAGGGAGCTGGGCGATGGTGGGGGGAATCTGGCTTGTGGATAAAGTGATGTTGTCTCCAGCTCCTCCTTGCCAGAAGGTAGAACTCCATCAGGATGAAGCCCAGGACCAGCCGGAAGCAGCAAATGAGAGATTCCTTCCATCTCTGAAATTCCCACACTCAGGGAACCACTGTCCCCACAAAGCCTGTGGTCAAGAGGCCCGGGGGGTGGCTCATCCCCCCAGCCAATGAAGCCAGAACGAGCTACTGTGCAAAAGGCTTTGGGAAAGATCTGAGATTTCCCAGGTGCCGGGAACCCCGTAGACTTGAAGCTGTGTACGAGGCTGGTGGGTGAGACATCTGCCCCGCCGGCCACGCTGATCTAGTGCAGAGATGGCTCTCAGCTCTTGCAACGTGCAGCTAACATTCGTCCCCTTGTCATTTTGTGCTAAAAATACTGCATGAAGGGGTGGTGATAGGTTTCTATCAAAGTGCTTTGTGCAGAGCCTGCAACTTAGTACATGTTCAATAAACAAGGCTGTGGTTACCATCGCCTGACTTTCTCATAATCTTTACTGAGGGTCCCACACAGGGGACTAATGTGTCCTTTCTCTTCTTCAGAGCTATCAAGATGGTCTAGGTACAGGAAGAAGGTTTCTACCTGACTACCGCACTAAGGGTTTAAAAAGTCGACCCTCACCCTTTCCAACTCAAGTTCCTATGAGGCAAGGAGGTTTGGGATAATAACTTGGATATTATAGCATTTGTTCAAGTAGATAGGAAACTGCCTTATTATATATTGAAGTATAGTTGATTTACAATGCTGTAAATCACTGTACAGCAAAGTGATTCAGTTATAGATATATATTATATATATATATTTTCAGATCTTTTCCATTATAGTTTATTACAAGATATTGAGTATAGTTTCCTGTGCTGCACAGTAGGACCTTGTCGTTTATCTAGTTTATATATAGTATTGTGTATCTGCTAATCCCAAACCCCTAATTTATCTCTCCCCTCCTTTCCCCTTCAGTAGCCATAAATTTGTTTTCTCTGTCTGCCAGCTTGAATGCCAACATCAAATAAGCAGATGGTCCCAGCAATGTTTGCAGCCATTAAAAATCATGTTTTCCAAGAATATGTAATGACAGAGGGAAATATGATCTAACGTGAAGTGAATTGCTTCAATATTCAAAACTGTGTACCCAGGATGGTCTGGTGAGTCAGCTGTAATAACCACAGGCAGGAGGAAGGGTCAGCCAAACCCTGCTTATTCATTCTCACGGATGGGGAGACGGAGGGGAGGCCCCAGCAGAAGGCGCAGAGCCCTGGGGGGGGGGGTCAGTTAACACCTGGTTGACAGGGTCAGAGGGGAAGGAGGATCTTGCTAAGCAAGAAGGAGTCAAGGCTGCTGGAAAGGGATTGGGCAGCACCGTAGACAAGCCTCCTCACTGTGGACCATGTTCCCATGAGCCAGTCCGGTTGTGTCATCCCAAACCTGTCCTACCCCTTTGACTGGAGGCCATCGGTTGCTGCCCTCTTTTTTTGGCAGGTTCTTTAGGCTCCTCTAAGATCCTGTCTACATGGTTCTTATTTTTATTTTATTTAAAAATTATTATTATTATTATTTTGGCCTCTCCGTGAGGCTCACAGGATCTTAGTTTCCCAACCAGGGATGGAACCCAGGCCCACGGCAGTGAAAGTGCTGAGTCCTAACCACTGGACCTCCAGGGAATTCCCTTATTTTGAGTTTAGGGTCCTATTTGAAAGGCAATGTGAATGCAGTCTAGTCCCATAACTAGAGGATCAGCTTCAATGAATCTCTGTGGCTTCAAAAATAAATTGCACATGTACTTTTCAATTGTCACCACTAATAGTTATAAATAACTTGCTTTGGGAAAGGTTGATCATATCTGTGGGCTTATTATGGTCATATGAATGGAATCTATGAACACAGATTTGGGTGGCCTTTGCAGACAGTGGTGTTGCTTTATTTATAGCTGTTGGTTTAGACAGAAATGGAAGAAAGGAAATTGTCTTAAAAAGGTGAGGAAATGGAAAAGAACAAATTCTGGTTCAGAGGGACTGCTGCAAACCCAGGATCACTTAAGGAGAGAATAAGGAAGAGAGTGAGGGGTTCAGGCTTCAGAAGCCTGCCAACTGGGGGTTTGGTCACCTCAGTGGCTTCTTGGTATTCAGGCAGGGGACATCCTAACCTTTGCTTCCCTTTCCTGCTTCCTTTCTTAGGTATTATCAAGCATCACTGCATTCATTGGTGCCTGTGTAAATTCCTTCTGAGCGAAAAGTTTTGGACATTCTTATAAAAACAGCAACAACAACAACAACAGGAAAAAGATTAAAAAAAAAAGCTTGTGTTATTTCAGAGGAATACGTGCTTACTTTTGAAAGTATGCATGTTGACTCTTTGCTATAAATCCTTGTTTTAATAATTTTTTATTCTTAAATTGTTGTAGATTCATGGGAAGTTGCAAAGATGGTGCAGAGAAATCCTGTGTGTTCTCCATTAGTTAACCCCACCGGTTACAACTTAAATAATTATGGAAAAATATCCAACGCAGGAAACTGGCCTTGGCACAATGTGTGTGTATAGTTTTATGCCGCATTGTTACATGTGTAGATTCCTGAAACCACAACAGCAATCAAGGTACAGAACTGCTCCATCACCAAAAATCCCCCTCGTGTTTCCCGATAGTCACACCCTTCTCTCCCCACAAACACTGATCTGTTTTCCATGTCTGTATTTTGGTTATTTTGAAAATGCTATGTAAATTGAATCATACAGTATGTGACCTTTTGAGACTGCAATTTTTCATTCGGCAGAATTCCCCCGAGTTTCAACCTGCTATTCCTTTTTATCGCTGAGTAGTACTCCATTGTGACGTTAATTTTATGCGTTAACTTGGCTAGGTCATTGTTCCCAGATATTTGGTCAAACATTATTCTATTTGTTTCTGTGAAGATATTTTTAAAGATGAGAGTAACATTTAAATCAGTAGAATTTGAATACAGCAGAGGCCCATAATGTGAGTGGGCCTCATCCAATTCATTGAAGGACTTAATAGAAAAAAGATTGACTTCTCCAAGGAAGGAGGAAACTGCCAACAGACTGTCTTCAGATTTGAGCTACAGCATCAGCTCTTCTCTGGGTCTCCAGCCTGCCAGGCTATTGTGCAGATTCTAGGCTTGACAGTCTCCACAATTATACAAGCCAATTCCTTAAAATCTATCTATCTATCTATCTATCTATCTATCATCTATCTATCTATCTATCTATCTATCTATCATCTATCTATCTACCTATCATCTATCTATCTATCTATCTATCTATCTATCTATCATCTATCTATCATCTTTCTATCATCTATCTATCATCTATCTATCATCTATCTATCTATCATCTATCTATCATCTTTCTATCTATCATCTATCTATCATCTATCTATCTATCTATCATCTACCTATCATCTATCTATCCATCTATCTTTCTATCTATCATCTATCTATCATCTATCTATCTATCTATCATCTTTCTATCCATCTATCATCTATCTATCATCTATCTATCATCTATCTAGCTCTAGAGAATGCTTACTAATACATTCATAGTATGGTTGTACCAGTACATTTAACCATTCACCCATTCATTGAAGGACATTTTGGTTATTTCCAGTTTCGGGCTATTATAAAAGAAATAAGATAACAATATAAATTTGTGTAAAAGTTTTTGTGTGGACATAAGTTTTTACTTCTCTGGGATAAACACCCAGGACTGCAGTGGCTGTACTATTTTACATTCCCGCCAACAATGGATGAGAGATCCAGTTCCTCCAAATCCTCATCAGCATTTGGTTTTGTCACTATTTTCATTTTAGCAATTCTGATAGGTGTGTAGTGATATCTCATTGTAATCTTAATTTGCATTTCTCTGATGACTAGTGTTGTTGAACATCTTTTTATGTGCTTATTTGCCATTTGTATATCCTCTTCAGTGAAATGCTTTTCATCTCTTTGCCCATTTTCTAGATATGAGTCAGATATACGGTTTTGCAAATAATTTCTCCAAGTCTGTAGTAAGCAAAATCTCAAAGATTTCCCTCCAAGATTCCTGTTCCCTGATCATTCAGTCAAACATTAATCTAGGTGCTTCTGTGAAGGGAGTTTTCAGATGCAATTAAAATTAGTAAATGAGGGACTTCCCTGGTGTTCCAGTGGTCCAGAGCTCCCAATGCAGGGGGCCCGGGTTTGATCCATGGTCAGGGAACTAGATCCTGCATGCATGCTGCAACAAGAGTTCGCATGCCACAACTAAGACTTGGTGAAGCCTAAATAAATAAATATTTAAAAAATGATTAGTAAGTGAGTGATTTTGAAATAGGGAAATTATGAATTATCTGGCTCAGTGTAAGTACATGAGACCTTAAAAGTAGAAGAGGAAGCAAGAAGGGGACAGAGAGAGAGGGAAAGAAGAAGAAAAGAAGAAGAAGAAGGAGAAGGAGAAGGAGAAGGAGAAGAAAAGAAGAAGAAGAAAAGAAGAAGAAGAAAAGAAGAAGAAGATGAAGAAGAAGAAGAAGAAGAAGGAAAGAAGAAGAAGAAGAAGGAGGAGGAGGAGGAGGAGGGGAGGAAGGAGGAGGAGGAGGAGGAGGGGAGGGGGAGGGGGAAGGGGGAGGACGTCAGAATGATTTGAAGTGTGAGAAGGATTCAACTCACCATTGCTGACTTTGAAGATGGAGGAAGTGGATCACTAGCAAAGGAATGCAGAAGATGTCTAGAAGCTAAGAACGACCCCAGCAAGGTAATGGCAACATTAGTCCTACAAATGAGTGAAACTGAACTCTGCCACCAACCAGAATGAGTCTGGAAGATTAATCACCTGGGTCTCTAAAGGAACACAGCCCTCCTGCTAAAGGAGACCTAGAGCAGAGAAACTAGCCTAGCCTACCAGACTTCTGACCTACATAACTGTAAGAGAATGAATGGGTGTTGTTTTAAGCTGTTAAATTTGTGGTAATTTGCTATGGAAGCAATAGAGAACTAATATCCAGTCTGTAGTTTTTCTTTTCATTCTCTTAACAAGATCTTCTGAAGAGCAATAGTTTTTAATTTTGATGAAGTCCACTTTATCTATTGTTTTCTTTCATGAGTTGTGCTTTTGGTGTCAAGTTTAAAAACTCTTTACCAAGCCCTAGATGCTGAAGATTTCTCCCTACGTATTCGTACAAATATTTTATAGTTTACATTTGAAAGTTAAATATATGACCTATTTACAGTTAATTTTGTACAAGATTTGAGATGTGGTTGAGGTTCTTTTTTTTTTTTTGCCTTTGGATATCCAGTCACTCCAGCACCATTTGTTGAAAACTCTCCCCTTCCTCCATAGAACTGCTTTTACACGTTTGTCAAAAATCAGTTGGCTGTTCTTGTGTGGAGCCATGTTTTGGTTTTCTATTCTGCTCCATTGGTCTATTCTTCTGACAATACCTCACAGTCTTGATTACCATAGTTACATAATGTCTTAAAATTTGGTTGAGTGACTCCTATTTTATTCTTCTTCCTTGAAATTATTTTACCTATTCTAATTCCTTTGTCTCTTCACACAAATTTTTGAATAATCTTGCTTATATTTACAAATATTTTGCTGAGATTTTGATAGGAATTACTTTAAACCTGTACATCAATTTAGGGAGAATTGACATCTTTACTATGTTGAGTATTACAGTCCATGAACATAGGGTGTCTCTCTATTTGTTTAGGTTTCTTAATTTCTTTCATCAGCAGTTTCTAGATCTTAGTATACAAGTCTTGTACTTATTTTGTTAGATTTATACCTAAATATTTAATTTTTTAAAGGGATTGTAAATGGTATTTTATGTTTAGTTTTGGTTTCCAGGTATTCATGTGAAGATATAGAAATACAATTAATTTTTGTATGTTAATTTTTTACCTTGAGACCTTGATGAACTCCCTTATTAGTTCTAGGAGGTTTTTTTCTTGGTAGATTCCATAGAATTTTCTATGGAGACCGTCACGTCATTTGCAAAGAGCAACACTTTACTTCCCTTCTGATCTGTAAGCCTTTTATTTACTTTTCTTGCCTTATTGCCTTAGCTAGAACTTCCAATACTATGTTGTTAATAGTGGTGTGAGCAGACATCCTTATCTTGTTCTTGATCTTAGGTGGAAAGCAGTCAGTCTTTCATCATTAAGTTTGATGCTAGCTACAGTAAGTCCCCTACATACAAACCTTCAAGTTGTGAACTTTTGAAGATGCAAACATGCGTTCACATGTCCAGTCACGTAAGTTAGTTCACTTGTCTGGTGTACATTGTCACATGCATGCATCCTCTACAAGTGGTTGTACTTTTGCGTACTTTACTGTACAGTACTGTATAGCGTACAGTAGTACACTATCTTTATTTCAAGCCCAGGATGTCTGGAAGCAAGCATAAACGCAGTGGTGATGTAGCTGGTACCGCTAAGAAGTGCCAAGCAATAAAGATGGAAACAAAAGTGAAAATAATTGAGAGAGTGGAGCAACAAGAGGAAGAAGAAGTAACTGAAGAGTCAAAGAGATTCGCAATGAAGGAAATGACAAGGGGATTTTCTTTATTTGAGGATGCACTGTTAGTTTTTGAGACACAGGACCCGAACCTAGAACGGTACACGAAGATTGCAGCAGCCATTCAGAACGCAATCCAGTGCTACCGTGTCATCTATGATGAGAAAAAAAGAGCTACTGCCCAGACATCACTGGATCATTTTTTTCAAGTGGGTAAATATAATTGAATGCAGCAAGGAACCAGAACCTGTGCCACTGAAGTCGGGCATGAGTGAAATTGCAGCTTGTCCTCCGCCTCCTATTGCTGACAATTCTTCAGCTCTGCTGTCTCCCACCTCCTCTCCCTCCTCCAGTCAGTAACTCTTCTTGCCTGTTCACTCGATGCCAGCCCCGGTATGCCAGCTGTTGTACTGTACTACTGTACTTTTCAAGGGACTGTACTCTAAGATTCAAAATGTTTTCTTTATTTTTTGTGTTTGTTTTTCATATATGATTTGGGTGAAAAGTATTATAAACTGATTACAGTACAGTACTATATAGCCGATTGTGTTAGTTGGGTACATAGACTAAATTTGTTGAACTTACGAACAAATTGGATTTACGAACACATTCTTGGAGTGGAACTAGTTCATATGTAAGGGACTTAAAGTATAGTTTTTGATAGATGTTGCTTGTCAAGTTGAGGAAACTCTCCTCTATTCCTAGTTTTCTGAGAGCTTTTGTCTCGAACGGGTACTGAATTTTGTCAAATGCTTTGTTCTGCATTAATTGATATGATCTTGTAATTCGTCTCCTTTCACCTGTTGATGGTGAACTACACTGATTGATTTTCAAGTATTGAACCAACCTTGCATCTCTGAAATAAACCCCACTTACCATGTGGTATTCTTTTTATATACTGCTAAATTTTATTTATTAATATTTTGTTAAGGATTTTAGCATCCATAGTCGTGAGATACATCTGTCTTGTCTGTAGTTTTCTTTTTTCTACTGTCTTTGTCTGGTTTGATATCAAGGAATACTAGGTTCATAAAATAAGTTTCTATTTTCTGGAAGAAACTGTGTAAAATTTGTGTTAAAAAAACTTCCTTTCAGTGAAATCATCTGGGCCTGGAGATTTCTGTTTAGGAAGTTTTAAAATTATGAGTTAAATTTCTTTATTAGTTATAGGGCTGTTCATAGTATCTCTTTCATCTTGGATAAATTGTGGTGTTTACTAATTTTCAAGGAATTTGTTCATTTCATCTAAATTGTCAAACTTATGCATGTAGTGTAGTTTGTAATATTTCCTTATTATCCATGTGATATCTGTTATATCTCTTGTTTATCCCATTTCATTGATGATACTGGTAATTTGCATTTTCTCTTTTTTGCCGGTCTTGCTAGAGGTTTGTCAGTTTTATCGATCTTTTCAAAGAATCAATTTTTTGTTTCATTGATTTTCTCTATTGACTTCCTCTTTTCAATTTTATTGACTTCCGCTTTTTCTGATTTCTGATTTTCTGATTTCTGGTGTACCCCCTCACCCCCCGTAGGAAAGATCTGAACTGTGTCATGGAGGTGAAAGTGAAGAAGTGGTTGGGGGTGAGGAAGATATTTCCATCCCTACATTTGGACAGTTGCTGATGGGAGGAGGGGAGAGGTGGTAGGGAACAGCCCATGGAATGGAGAAGGGGTTTCCAGACGATCCTGTGCATTTGCTTTCCTTCTGTCTCCAGGCTGCATTGTAGAGTGAGTTGGAGGCTGTGAGGAGATCAGACCACTCCAGACACTTCCCGGACTCTCTCGACGGGGATCCTGAATGTAGCAGGTCTCTGGACACTGGGCACTGGAGGACACAATCCCTCTTAAACCTTTAAACCAGTCGGGAAGAAATGGAAGAGGAAGCTGAGACTCTTTTAGCCTCCTTGTCTTGGATATGTCCCTCCCACTTTCAGCACCCATCTGGAGAATTCTGGAGACTCCTCATTTGCATTTAAAGGAATGTTTGCATAGGAGGATTCTTTCTGAAAATGTTTACATTTGGGGACTCAAATCTCCTAACTGGGTCCAAGAGTTCTTTCTTGTTTGTGGAGGTAAGGTGACCTGGACAGTGCGCAGCCTGACCTCCTTCCCTGAAGTGGGATTTGTCTGTTCTTAAGCCTGCCCAGGTTATCAAGGGGGCGGGGGATGGGGGTGAACACTGCCCACAGCACAGCCGGGCACTCCATCTACTGAGGAAGACCCAGGCTGCCTTTCACATATAACCACGCGAAGGGAAATTTCCCAGACCTTATGGAGTTCACACAGCCCTTATAAAATGGCATTTTGATGAGCTGAGCATAAATGAATTGGAAACATTCAGATAATATTTCCCCAGGGTTTAAAAACCAAGGAGAAACGTGCTTGGCAAAGGGTCCAAGGGACTGGGCCAAGAGTTTGAAAAATGATTTGAGATTTGTGATGAACTCAAACTACCACCAGTTTCTCTCGTCTCTGCTTCTGCAGAGAGCCCTGGAGAGGGGGCCTCAGGCAGGAGGGGAGAGCTCCTTTCTCTCCCAGGGAGGAGAGAGAGCCACTTTGAAACAATTGTCATCTAATGTGGGGCTTTCTATCTGGGCTGAGTTTGCTATCAGATCTGTCCATCCATCCATCCATCCTTCATTCCATCCTTCTATCCATCCATCCATCCATCATTCCACCCACCCATCCATCCATCCACCTCTCTATCCATCCATCCAGTGAGTAGTTACTTAGCACTCACTGTGTCCATTGCTCTGGAAAGACAGAAGTTCGTGAGCCTCAGCACGTGACCTTTCAGATCTCAGCGTCATGGTAGGAGAAGCTTGAAGACAGGCAGGGTCTACAGGAGTCAGGGGAAGAATGGTACCCCTTTGAGACTGTCAGGATGATAAGCTTGCCAAAGTTTCCAGTGTCACCCTGGTGGGGAGTCAGGATGCCTCCAAGTTGGACTAAGGACCCACAAGATGAGATGCCATTTGGGATGGAAAGTTAAGGAAGGGGTTCACCCTACACTTGAGCCCAAAGCTGTACTAAACCTGCTCCAGGCCAGCGGAATCTAGACATGACAGCAGTGGGAGGGTCATCTTTGCTAGGGGAGAGCCCCTCCCTCTAAACACTGCCCTAGGACCATTGTTCGTTACCCCATGCAGCCTCCACCACAACCCTATGAGGAGATACTCTTGTCCTCCCTTAGAAAAAAGAGGCTTAGGGTGAGGAGTCAGCCCAGGGTCACCTGGCTGGAACGAGGGGAGCTGGGACCTCAATCTGGGCTCACTGGCGCCTGCACTAAGTGATGGGGCGCCTCTGTAGCGGGTGAGAGCAGAACCAGGGCACCGGTTGCTACAAAATCCAGACTCTGCCATCAGGCTGGGGATGTAGTGTTTGACCTTAGCCAGGAAGGGCAATGGCTGAGAACGGCATGTCTGTAAGCTGCAAGGATTTGCCAACACAGGGAGGTCTCTTGGTGCACCTAAATCCTTGTTGGTGCGGAAGACAGAATCCTGGAAGGGACTTGGAGGCCATGGGATCTGATTTCTAATTACACTGACCCATCCTGTCCCCAAAGGGAACTTTTCATACATGGACTTTTTTTTTCTTTCTTAGACACGATTATGTTTTGGGTCTGTGGTATAAACTTAAATACTGGGGAAGCTAAGATGAATATTTCAGCCTTTTTTTCCCCTTGCCTATCCCTTCCTCTCGCCATCGTGCCCTGCTGGGCGAAAGGATTCTCTGAGTGACGTCTGCACACTGGCCTGCTTCTAAATATACAATCACCACGAGTGCAACAGCTACAAATGCGGACCAGAGCAGGGGTGTGGTTCCGGCGATGGAAACACCTGGAAAGCAGTGGTGTTTGTGCCCTAATTGTCCAGACTGAAGAATGGCTCTTGGAAAAATTCCAAACAAATCAAAGTACTGTGTAGATTTCTCTTGATATGTGCAGTGGTGGCATTACTGGGAGAGTCAGTGTATTTTAAGCCATGTTAAAAAAAAAAACACAACACAATGTTTACATGTAATACGGGGTTCAGTTCAGGCTCAGATAATAATGAATGGATTTTTCACCTACACAGATGTCCAGAATGACGTTCGAAAATCACGGGGGATGTGGCGTGATTCTTTGTTGAGAAGGACTCTCCCGGAATTCCTGATTTGTATCTGACAAATGCTGTCAGAGTCCCTCCCCCATCATGGTGACAACAGAAAAGGCCCCCTCGACTTCCTGAATGTTCCCAAGGAGGCCTTGCCTCCCTTGATGAAGCCCACTAGCGTGAATGAGACATTTTGGAAAGTATTCTCAGGTGGGCTGCAGATACCACAGCCTCTGTTTGGTAAAGGGATGCTTCTCTCTTTCCACCTGAGAACACAGGACTGTTTTAGAAATCTAGAAACTTCTGAGGCGCATCCAAAATTAGCCCCTTTGAAACACAACATGTCACAATGGTTTTCCTGGACAGGTGATGTTTTTCTTCGTGTATTGCTCGAAATGAGAAAATGACGGTCACATTCCCAAACAGCAACCAACAAAAACACCTTGTAAAACAAACTGGTGCTTTAGAAGGCCAGCTGCTCTTAGCGCCCAAACTTATACAAGGGTTGCCAGTTTCTAAATATGGGGGTGTGAAAAATCCTGTGTTTCACCAGCCCCAATCACCATGGGGATAAAGGCAAAATTCTGTTTTCAGAATCCTTGGCGTGTCCTCTGATGTCAGCATGCTCCTCGGGCACAGCGTCTGGGTGAAGAGACAACAGTATGAAAAAATGCTTGGGCTCTTTTGGGGGCAGCAGTTTTGGGGATTCTGAGGTACCTCCAAGCACAGGTGGGATCTGAGTATGAAGGGATCAGGGGACCCTGTCCTTGGCCAGGCTGGGACAACCACTCGTCCCTGGTGTCCCCAGCAGGGATTGGGGGCAAAGCTGGGAGACAGTCAGTGTGCTCTGTTCTGGACTCGGTTCCATCCCGGTTAAGAATCCAAACCTCTTTGGGAGCTGGCCCTTCCCCATCAGGACGTTTGTCTGCATAATACAAGGTTAGAGCTCCTGCTTCTGCACCTGGCCTGGTGACAGGGCCCAAGAGAACAGGAAAGAAAGGGAAGCTGGTTCCTCACAGGAAGAACCCCTGAAAGTGACCCACCAGTTCTCCAAGCCTCTGTGCACCACAAGCTGTGCTTCTGAGGTGCCCCAATGGTCAGAGCTACACATGGTTGGAGCTGGCGCGCTGGGCCCTTCACGGATGCAGGTAGCCCCAGATGCAAGGCCGCTCTCTTCCTGATTCGCAGAGCAGGTTGTGAAGTTTGGACCAAGAAGGACACCAGCTCTATGTTGGAACCACACCCAATCAATTCACTCTCAGAGGTGTGACAGCAAGTCTGTAGCCTGAGGGTTTGGGTGGTGAAGTTTGGACCTTTTGTCCCTACAACACTTAATTCTCTTCCTCTTTTAATCCTTATCCCGCCACACAGTCCTAGGAGGGAGATGCTATGAAGCCCTTGTTACACACCAGGAAACAAGGCCCAGGAAGGTTAAGTGAGTTGTTGGAAACCCGCCTGCAGCAGAGCTTCGCTTTCTGGAACCTGGCAGAATCAGCCTGTTCTGATGATGACAAATCTGGAGACGCAGGTTCTGGGACCTGCTGGCCGGGGGAAACGCTTCATGCAGCCGCAGGCCTTCCCTGAATGGTTGCAGCTCTCCACTGCCAGGTGTGGCCGGCTGGCGCTTCCTGCCTGGTGGCTGGATGGGGCACGTGACCAGTGCTGGCCAATGAGCTGCGAGCCAGTGATGCTGTTCACTCAAGTGCTGTGTGAGCCCCTCCAACACAGAGGTGGGCAACATTTGGGGTGGAGGTCTCTCTATCTGTGGGGTCCCTGAGGGACCCCAGCGAGCACCTAGTGGTGGGGCTACAGTTGAAAAAAATCAAGGCCCTCCCAGCCGTGGGTACCTGTGGGGTTATCTGGTGGAAAAAGCCACAGCCAGAGAATTGGGCATCCAGAGAAAGTGTTACTCAGAGAGACGGGAGCAATTCTAGGGAAACACTGCCTGAGTTGAGAGATTACCCTCACGTAGCTGGATGCAGCGTGGATCTAGGTCATTATCGAGGCTCTGCCGGTGCAGGGACCAATGTGGACTTGAGCGGGGGAGGGGTAACATGTTCAGTCTTCACCACGTCTTCAGTGCATTTTGCAGAATGAGTTAACGTGTGGTCCTTGGCCGTGTGGTTTACACCAGGGCTCTTCAAACTCTGCTGTGCACATAAATTCTCCGGAATCTTGTTGAAAGGCTGATTCTGCTTCAGCAGATCTGGGGTGGGACCTGAGATTTCCACATTTCCTCTGGTCTCTCAGGTGGTCCCGATGCTGTCGGTCAGGACTGCACTTTGAGGAGTGAGGGTTTAGACACCAGAGCGCCTTCTAAGAGCAGTGAGTGTGGGTGAGATGATGGGGTCAGATCCACCTGTGCAGGCCCCGGTGGTCCCCGGAGCACCACCTGGTGGCTCGGGGTGCCTGGGGTGTCCTGATGATGCTAATAGCTGGTGGGGGACTCTACTGCTGGGCCTGCACAAACAGGTTTCAGAGTAGGCTGGGTTTTATTTTGGTCTCTGAAATTTGGCCACAGAATAGATTGTCAGCTCCAAAATAAGTTTCATTTTCTGGCATATCGAAATAATTAGAAGTAAGAGATCTTTTCCTGCTCTTTTTGAATCAAGAAAATAGTGAGGCCCAGTGAACCAAAGCCAAGGCACTGAGGTAGGTGGAATCCTAAGACGGCTCCCAAGATCCCTGCCCCTGTGCACACACACCTTCTCCCAGCTATTCAATAAAACACTAACCTAGGTGCTGCTGTGAAGGGATTCTGCAGATGTAATTAAGGTCCCCAGTCAGTTGAATTTAGGGAAAGGAGATTACCCTGGGTGAACCTGGCCTAATCAGGCGAGGTCTTAGAAGAGAGATGTGAAGTGTGAGAGGGATTTGAGAAGGAGATTTCCTTGGCTGGTTTTGAAGATGGAGGAGGGTGTGTGTCAGGGAATTCACTTAGCCTCTTGGAGCTGAAAGTGACCCCTGGCTGACAGCCAGCAAAGAAACAGAGATATCAGTCCTACAACTCAGGCATCCAACCACCTGAATGAGCTCGCAGGTTGAATCTTCCCTAGAACATACAGAAAAGAATGCACCCATCTGACGCTTTGATTTCAATCTTGTAAGATCCTAGGCAGAGAACCCCTCCATGCCAGCCATGGACGTCTCACCTAAGGAGCTGTAGGCTGACAAATGAGTGTTATTTTAAGCTGTTAGGTTTGGGATAATTTGATATCCCCAACGATCTGAAATAGGAAACCAATACAGCCACAAGAGGAGATCTTTATGACCTTAAGGACTTTATGGTGGCCCCGTGCACATGCGAAAGCTGTGTTCATCTTTTTATACGGACCTCATGGGTCAGAATTGTCACAGAGCAAGTGACTGGAATTTGAAAGGCATCGTTTTTCTACCTTATGTATGTAAAATTTGGTTTCTTCTTTTTTTCTTGTAGGAGAAAACGTAAGACCATATATAAAGGGAAGAACTGTTATTTCCTTAAAGTGATTTGCCTGGTAAAGACAATTGCAGTATTTTAAGTACGGTATTTACGTTTTTCTGTTCAGTCCAGTAAGGAAAATATGGTTTAAAAGGACTTGGTAAGCACTTACGCTCACAAAGGGAGATGGGGGCGGGGAGTGGAGGCGGGGGCCGAACCTAGGTCAGAATGTTGTCATACATTCTGTTGACTTTTTCTGGTTAAATGTTATTCAGTTTCTAAAGGAGATCTCAGTTGCTTTCTTAGTCAGTCAGGGCTGCCATAACAAAATACCATAGATGGGCGGCTTAGACAGCATACACTTATTTCTCATGCTTCTGGAGACTGACAAGTCAAGATCGAGGTACCAGCAGATTCCGTGCCTGGTGAGGACTCTCTTCCTTGCTTGCACACGGCTGCCTTCCTGTTGTGTCTTCACCTGGCCTTTCCTTGGTAGGTGCTAGTGGGGAGGGGAGGGTTGATGGGGAAGGGAGGGGGAGAGAGAGAGAGAGAGAGAGAGAGAGAAAGGAGAAGAAGAAGAAGGAGGAGGGGAAGAAGAAGGAGAAGAAAGAGAAGAGGGAGAAGAAGAAGGAGAGGAAGAAGAATGGGAAGGATGAGAAGGGGAAAGGGAAGAAGATGAAGAAAGAGGAGGAGCAAAAGGAGGAGAGGGGGAGGGGAAGAGTGAGAGGAAAATGGAGGAAGAGGAGAAGAGGCGTCAGCAGAGGGGGAGGGGGGAGGGAGACAAAGATACAGAGCTCTCCTGTCTCTTCCTCTTCTTATAAGGGACCATCACGAGAGCACCACCTGATGACCTGCTCAAAACTTAATCACCTCCCAAAGACCCCCACCTCCAAAAACCATGACACTGGGGGTTGGAACTTCAAGGTCTTAAACTGGGGGGGGGTGGGTCACAAACATTCAGTCTATAACAGTGGTTTGGATAAGAAGTATACAGCAGTCAGTCTGATTACCCAGATGTGTTGGGGTAGCATTTTGCATGAGAGCCACCAAGAAAGACTCCTTGGAGGTACATCTTATTCCTCTGGGCCCCTAACTGCAGTCAACAGGGAACTCTGACTTGGTTGGTATCAGACTTGAAAGATTCTGAAGAGATTTCAAAGACGGGACTTTTCATGGATGATCTTACGAACTCTGCAGACTCAACACAGTTTCCAAATAGCGCAACATCATTTATTATTATTACTATTTCATAATTGCCACGAAGATTTGTGTTTTAATGGGGGTACGGATGGCTGATTTGGGGGAGAGTCCATGTTTTTTATTGTTTAATTCTAAGTTCAAGTTTTTCAACAGAACTGCCTTACTTTGGGGGAGCACTGCAGCCCCCTCTGCTGTCTTTCCTCCATCTCAGCTCTCTTGACTATCAGAGGAGGTAATGGCTGGACCTAAGTTTGGGGTGTTGCGAGGGGTCATTTGGGTAAAACCCATGTTGAGCGCTGTCGGGTGTCATTGACGGATCTGTCTAGACCCATGTCATCAGCAGAAGCTTGGGGGAAGTTGGGGAAGGGATGATGTGGCCCGATTTGAGGTGTAGCAAGCTCTGTCTGTGGTGGAGTGCAGGAGCATTACCCAGAGAAGGGACCACATAGGCTGGGGAGCACCAGGTTGCCTTCAGGGCAGGGGACCTGGGAGGCAGAGGTGAGGGACCAGGTGGTAGATTCGACGTGGGTGGTGCAGAGGACAGAGGAGGCAGGCGAGACTGCAAGGCTCGCAGCCAGGACACGTGGGCAGATGGAGGGGGGAGCAGGGGGAGGGCACAGCAGAGAGGGGAGGCGTGGCTTAGGCTCCAGACTTGATGTACTGGATGCTCCTAAGTACCGTTAGCTGCAGAGGTTTAGATTCTGTTGGGAAAATTGTCCAGAGCTAAGGAGAGAGGCAGGGATGGGCTACGGAGAGCCACTGATAACTACACTTTTTTTTTTTTTTGGTATGCGGGCCTCTCACTGTTGTGGCCTCTGCCGTTGCGCAGCACAGGCTCCGGACGCGCAGGCTCAGCGGCCATGGCTCACGGGCCCAACCGCTCCGCGGCATGTGGGATCTTCCCGGGCCGGGGCACGAACCCGTGTCCCCTGCATCGGCAGGCGGACTCTCAACCACTGCACCACCAGAGAAGCCCACTGTGGCCACTTTTGAACGGAATAGTGCTTTAGTATATTTTATAAGGCATCAGTTATTTTGACAATTTCATTCACTGATGCATTTATTCAAGTATTTAATGAGCAGATATTTTATACCAGGAACTGTTAGAGGCCCAAGGATCTAACAGGAAACAACCCCCAAGTGTTATTTTTTCACTTTGTAATTAATTAAGTTTACACTATTTCTTCTTACCTTCAGGTTTGCATTCTGCAGCTGTGTTTGACGCTGGGAGAAGGTGACTTCTTCTGAACCTGACAGACAGGGCCTGGAATTGTCCTTCTGCCCCTGAGTTTTCCCTGAGTGGTGAGGGCCATGGGGCTGCTGCCTGCCGGTCTGTGTATGCAGGACGCTTAATCAGAGACAACCAGTCAGTGAATTACTTACTTTGCATGAATCATGCATTTTACAAATCAACTCATGTTAGTGCAAATTTATCACACTCATTTTGGTTTATCAAATACCTAAAAAAAAGAAAAAAAAATCGCTCCGTTTCCTGAGGCAATGGCGTCCTGGTCCCTCCACCCCTGAGCTTGCTTCCTCCTTCTTGGGCTCACCAACCACTTCCCCAACACAGCACCATCACATAACAGAAAAGCACAAGCTTGGGGCACTTCTAAAGGAGCCCTGACTGCTTAGGAGAAGGCAAGCAGAGGAGGGGATTCGGGGGGAAGGTGGGCAGTGCAGGGCCAGCAGTTAAGCCTCCCACAAAGGCCAAAGGCAAAGCTCTATTCGTCTCCATTTAAGCACAGAACCACTTTCATGGATTTTGTTGAGGTCCGTCCTTACTCTTATAGGGCTGAGATGTGGACACTTTCACATTTGCATTTGCTGATTTAAAATTGGGAAAGCGGGGTGGGGTGTGTGTGATGAACTGGGAGATTGGGATTGACATATATACACTAATATGTATAAAATAGATAACTAATGAGAACCTGCTGTATAGCACAGGGAACTCCACTTCGCTGAACAGTAGAAACTAACACAACATTGTAAAACAGCTATATCCCAATTAAAAAACAAAAATCCGAAAAGATGGCTATTTCGAAAGCAATCAGAACATGGTTATTCTATCTGTGATTCTCCGCACAGCTGAAAATGTTTCTCCCATCTGTCTGGATGCCCCCAGTGGGTGGGAAATGCTAGCATAAACTTGAACTGGCTTGACTTAATTTGCTGCCCCGGGTGATATCCATCCCCCAAATGCAATTTTGCAAGCATCTGATTCTATGTGCGTAATCAGGGTTACAATCCCCGTTCTATGTCAAAATGTTATGAATGAAAAATAAGGGAAAGTCTTATTGCCACAAAAGTTGCTATGCTAACTTTGAATAGGTAGGTCTTTAAAAATTCTTTTAGACTTACATTTTCTGATGATAAAACTGGTATATACCCACCTTCCAAATGTGGAAATCAACAAAGCACTAAGAAAGAGGTCAACATCTCATATGATCCCAGGTAGGATTTGCTTTCTCACCAGTTTTATTTTGGGCATCCTTAATTCACTAAGACATTTCCCACCTTCTTCTCCCTCTATGTCTTTAGAGCAATAATTCTCCCCTGTTTCCTTCTTGGAATCTCCTGGATGCATCTGTCATCTCTCTGAGGATGCTCTTGCTGAGAGAAGGGTGTTTCCCAGGTAGATGAGCTTTGGGACAAAGCTATGTGGAATCCACCCCAGACCCCCAGGGAAGGCAGACCTTCTTAAAAAAGGACATTCAAGGCAGTTCCCAAGGGTGAAAGAAGGGGATGGACAAGGACCTTGGAAGGCACACCTGTAATAAAATTAAGACCTCCACCTGGTAAGCATGGGTCCCAGTGCTTGATGAGAACGAACGGGGTCCCCTGCTGGTGCGGTGATGCCCCATTGCCGATACCACAGGAGGGGTGAGGATGGCTGAGCGCCCAGGGGGGTTTCCTGTGTCAGGTTTGGCCGGCCGGGGTGCTGCCCAGCCCGGGTACCCTGGCATCAATCACTCCTGTGTGGCACCTGAGTGCCTGGCAGACAGTAGGGACCTGATGGTTTTTTATAGCCTAAATATATGGTACTTTAAAATACCAACCAATAATTAATAGTATTGTAGGAAATGATGTTGTTTCTGAAGAGGAAAGTCCCCATGCTCCCCCAGCTCCAGAGGTCTGACTGCAAAATCCCTTCTCTGGGTTCCTCCATTCATGTCCAGGCAGGATGGCCAATTGTCTGGGTTTCTCTGGGTTTGTCATACCCATATGTAAATCACATACCTGTGTGAGATTTGCCACCCACAGTGTGCTCCCAGGGCTGCGGTGCTCTGCTGGTCAGTGCAACCAAAGCCCACGTCCCCTGCAAGGCCAGGTACCAGGGCTCCTGCACGTGGCTCCATGAGCTGGGCTGGGCCCCCGTCCTCAGCTCGCTTCTCAGGTCTCAGGGCTATTTCTTTCCATGACTTCCACAAGCTCTTGTTTTATCTTCCTTTGACTTATATCTTAAAACCATTTGAGGACTAAAATACTGCCTACCACATCAGTAAACAAAAGATGTTGCGGCCACCAAGCCATCACATTACAGCCTCCTGGACTCTGAGCCCTGAGGAAACTCAGGATGAGAAAGCACAGGTTGCTGGCCCCAGAGAGCTGAGGTGCACATCAAAGGAATGATTTCAGTGAGCCCAGACTCTTGCATCTTCCCATGCATAGAAAAGCGCTCCATTTCTTGACATGAGATATCTGGTTTTCTTTTATTAACAGTAATCTTTCGATGTTCCAGCTACCTGGTCTTTCGTTGCAAAAACTCGTACATACCCTGGCTTCCCCACCTCCACCATAGACGTGGCACACACAGCCTCCACCACCATCGCTGCCATCACCACTAACGCTGCTGTCGTAACACCCACTACTACTGAGGCAGGAACTAGATGGGCTCCAGGTTAGACATTTACAGCCAGCCTCCTGTTTACACCTCCTGATAGAAGTGACAACAGGAACAGGGTAGATAGCTGGACTCTGTCTCCGGTTGACACTTTAAGATAACAGTAATGGCAGGGGCACGGAGGAGCTGAGTCCTGCCCAGACAAAAGATAAAGAGACCACATATATCTCATTCTCTCAACTACACACGCACAGAAAGGCTCCTTGGGAGTCAGTAAGGGAGGGGGCGTCATCCCACAATAGGTGGTATCAACCTTCTCATGGGCGTCTGTGCTGGAATCCATCTCGGAAAAAAGTTGCACGGCGCATGTCGGGGAGGGCCCTCGGGCAGGGAAGGTGTGGAAAAAGAAACCGGATAAGTGGCCAAAGGTAAACAAAGACCCGGAAGAACTGCCCTACATAAATGACTTAACCGACCGGTCACTGCTCTCCTCCTCATTAGGGAGGATACCCACAGTCTTTCTCTCCGGCTGTGTGTCTCTGCCCTGCTTCTGTCTCAAATAAGCAAACTGTTTCTCTGTGCGCTCTCCCACTTGTTGTGCTGGGTCTCTGATATGAAGCTCTGTACCTGTGTTTATAGTTTTTGCCTGCTTGAAACATTCTTGATTCCAAAAGGCGCAAGAGCCAGGGAAACTTTTCTTCTAGCCTCTAGTCCCTAGTGGTCTAGTGGCTAGGATTCTTGGTTTTCACCCAGGCTACCCAGGTTCAGTTCCTGGGCAGGGAACTAAGATCGCGCTTCAAGCCACTGCTCACTGCTGTCTCCTTGAGCTCACTTCCACAATCACTACAGTTGCCACCGCTGACGCTAATACCACCACCATGATCACCATCATTACCACCGTCCCCCAACCCACTCCCCCCACCACCATTACAACTACACCATCATTCCAGTGATCACCACCACTAACGCCATCACCACCGCCAATTACATCACCTTCACACAGTTACACCACCACAGTTGTCATGAGCGCCTCTACTGCCGTTGCTACCATTACCGTCACCACCACTGGGCACCACGCTCACCCCACATATGGGCAAGACTTCATAGCAGAGGTTTGCAAATCACACTCGAGAGACCCCCAGGCTCTGATGAACCTCTGAGGGGTGGAGTGGAAGTGGGGACGCGGAGGTCACTAAGCAGATGGGGGTCCAGGCTCACCCTCTTCCGCGTATGGTTCAATCTGAGAAACCCACATTAGTTGCGTTTCCTATTGGAGCTCCTAAACAAATTCCATCAAGGTTCTCAGATCCTAAAAACCGTTTAAACCACAGCACGCACTGGGCTTCAGTATATACTTTGGCACATTAATGAGTTTCTTCCAAGAAGCGTTTATGAAAAGGCACATGTAAATGCCCAAGGAGGGCACACAATCAAAGGAGAAATATAGTGGGTCTGTTTGTCACTGGGGAGTGGGGTCGCTGTGGGCGGTGATGGGGAGAGGCCTGGACCCTACACTCCTGGGCTGGTACCACGGAAGGCGGCTGGAAGGAAGTAAGAGGGGAGAAGAAAACTTGAAGGCAGCAAAGTCAAAAACTGTTTTGTTTCTGATGTGTATTCAGGATGCGATAGGTTAATCTAAGCTTGGAACAGCTGGGAGGCTGTGCAGTTTCCTGCAGGACTCGGCGTGATGACAGGCTTTCCCTTCCAGCCCTGCCGTCCACCGCCTGGCCACTCTGCCCCCATGCCAGGATAGGCGGGATTTTCTGGGAGGGTTTCTCCCTCTGCATTCATTCTGAACATCTTATCCTTGGAGTTGAGGGAGTCTTATCTCTTTGGGATGACAAGTGCTGGACAGCTTTACTGGATAATTCTCTCCCTTGAAATTTTACTCTCTGGGGAAAAATACATACTCTCCTTAGATATGAAACACATCATGTTTTATGAAAATCCAGGCTGGAAACAGATCTGAGACTTCCAAGCAGGTCCAGCACTGATGACAAATCCTTCATTAATCTACTCAACAATTGTCTCCTTGCCCTGCTGTGTCAGACACGGTCACACCATGAGGCCAGTGTGAAATCGCCCACGTTCCAGATGCTAGCCGAAGTTTTCTTTCTTTTTCTGCTCCGAGGAGCAACTAGATGGGCATAGGGGTGAGGATGGGGGTGTTGAGGCCGGAGAGGGATGTGTAATGAGGGAACCAGACCCCAAGGTCTACTTCTGGGGTGTGAGCTCACAGGCCTACAGGCGGCAGGTGGTGGGTGCAGAGGGCAGCTGTCGGGTGGCGGTGGGGAGCTCTGGGGGACGTAGAGCTCGTGACCCCTCTCAAAGGAACGAAGCCACTCCGCTCCGGCCGGTCCTCGCCATGGGAAAATGAGAGCCTCTGTTGCTCTCATCTCAGACGGTCTGATTCTGCCCGCCCCTGCCCCTGCCCGAAAGAAACTACAATCTGAATTTTTTTAATGCAAAAATGCCTGATTTTTAAGCGTTGACAACGTATTACTTTTTAAAAATGATAATACTGTGCAGGTCAAATGTACACATTTGGGAATGGTATCTGGCCTCCAGATAGCTGGTGAGCTTTCTCTCTGTGTTTTAACCAATAAAGGACTTCTGGTCTCCAAGTGAATGTACAGGGGAAAATGTCAGACTATCTATGTCTAAAGAGGTGGTTGGTGAACATCCGTTTTCCCCGACACTGGCAAACCTTTGAGAATCCGTTGGGGAGCAGCCCTGACCTAAGATGCTTCTGGTAGGTCAGGACGCTCTAGATCCTTTCTCAACGCAACAAAATGTTGTGCTCAGAGCATTGGTCATGGGTTTGGGGGCTGGTATTTTAACTGTCACCAAAGCTAATTGCCCCTGCCCCGCTCACCTGTTTATTACCTGTAAAATGAGAGAACCGGGTGGGGTGCAGGGATTTTAAAATGTGTGTGTGTGTTTAACACTCTTATTGAAAACTCGGGGATTCCCTGGTGGTCCAGTAGTTAGGACTTGGTGATTTCACTGCCAGGGAATTACGATCCTGCAAGCCGAGGGGCATGGCTGAAACAAGCAGACAAACTCAAAACCCAGCAAATGATGCAGATGCGTTAAGAGCTTCTGCAGAGAAGGCAGGGGGAGGGGCTGCAGCCTCAAACTCCGCTCCTGCACCCCAGGCCATATCTCTTCCGGAATCTTCACTCTGAGTCTATGTTCCCTCACGCTCCTCTAAGAGCAAAGCTTTTGGGGACACACATTTGGACGGATGCCTTTAAAGAGGAGGGCTTGGCCAGGGCCACTTCTCACTTAGAGAGGAGAGTGGAAAGTCCAGAACTTAAGGCAAGTCACCTTCAGAGGTAAAACCTATTTTCCTGGTGAGTTAGAACTCCCACTTCCACTGAGCAAAGAAATACAGCCTAAAGAAACTTCAGGAACAGGAGACGTGGTCTTGGAGGAGGCATGGGTCCAGGTGCTGTTTGGCTATCATTCATTAGTGAAAAAATCACAAATTCAGTCCTTAGGACTTTGATGGAAAAAATTACATGGATTATGTCCTGCTGGCAAACCGGGCCCTGGCAGTGCCAGTTTTGTGCCAGTCCAGCTCCTCCTGTGGTGCATTTGGCCTTCAGAAAAGCAGGGACCACAGATGTTCATGTGAAATGTTGAGGATGAGCTTTGGTAGAACCAGCAGAGGGAGACAGCATTTGGAGTGAACTCTGTGCTCAGACATTTGTCACAGGTGCCCGGGGTTGTTACCAATGAACCTGCACATTTGTGGAATTAAAACTGAGGCTAAGAGCTTCTGATCAGTTGTCATGGCAATGATGATAACAGCTATGTTGAACACTGTAAGTGGATCTGCTCATTGGATCTGCACAACGACGCTCTGAGCAAATACTCTGACAAATTTCACGGAGGAAGACCCCTGGGATGACAAAGCAACAGAGGTGGGAGGAGGGGGTCGGAGTCCCCACCTTGACCTGTTGCCAGGCCCACGCTCAAAGCCGTTGTTGCTCCTATGAAGACAATTCCTGCTTATCCTACTGGCCTATAGTACTTGCGAGGGGCTCTTGGCATCCTTGTCTGTAGTGCCACCGACAGAATCCCTGCTTCCTGGGGGATGAACACAGAGATAAAATGTGATACAGGTGGCCTCCCAGATGGCTGCCAGCCCGCAGTTCCCTGAGGCCTTTCTGCTGGCCCAGCCAGTTCCAGGAGGGTCTGCAGTTCACTCCCATCAGGGCTAGATCTGCAGAGACTTCTGGTTTGTCCCGTCTGTTCCACCTTCTCTGGCAGATTCTGGGTTGACTCAGAAGCTGAGTGTCAAGGTGGCGACTCACAGTGCCTGGTTGCCCTGAGTTATGGACTGAATGTCTCTGCTCCAAATGCATACTTCCAAGTCTAAACCCCCTATGCCATGGTATTAGGAGGTGGGCCTTTGGGAAGTGATTAGGTCATGAGGGTGGAGCCCTCATGAACGGGATTAGTGTCCTTGAATGAAGAGACACAAGAGAGATGGTCTTTCTCTCTCTCCACCATGTGAGGCGGTGATGCTACAGCAAGACAGCAAACCAGGGAGGGACTCTCACCAGATCCTGGATCTGCTGTACCTTGATCTTAGGTTTCCAGCCTCCAGAAATGTGAGAAATAACTTTTTGTTGTTTAAGCCGCCCAGTTTATGGGATTCTTGCAGAGCAGCCCAAACAGACTAAGACAACTGGCCTCCATTCTGCAGGAGAGAAATGCAAAGCCGGGTCCATCTTTTGCCTTCCACTGGCTCTCAGGGACCTTGTCACACCTCGGAACTGCAGGAGGCGGTCACGTGGGCAGTGTGGCTTCTCCAGGTGCTGGGTGAGAGGGCCTGGGTCCTCCTGGGGGCTCCCAGGAATGGCAGGCTGGCTGGGAACTCAGGGAAGGAAGAAGCTCCAGACAGAGCAAGAAGGGGCAGGTGTTACCTGAGAACGGAAGCGAGGCCACAGCAGAGCTGGTGGTTTGAGGCCTCGGCCCAGCCTGGAGTTGGGAGCAGATGGGACACTGCGAGAGGCTGCCAGCAGCTGGCGTCTGCAGTTCAAAGCTGGTCCCAGAGTAAATATCGGAAGTTGCCCTTGGGCCAGCAACACATGTTTTCACAAATGAAACAAAGTGAGGCTTAGAAATGATTATCCCCTGTCCTTCTCTCTCCCACCCTGTTAGTCCCCCTCCCCAAATTACAGTGAAAGTGGCTGTGGTCAGGGCTGCGTGGATGCTTCGTGTACTGGCAGGAAGTACAGTGTGAGTCACACGCACTGACGTGATCTAAGTCCCCTGCTCCGTGATTTCCTTCGGCAGAGCCAACGTCACAAATGGGAGAGCTCTGGAGAGACCCTTGGCGTTTTCGTGTTGAGATGGGCTTTGGGAAGCACCTGCTTCATGCCCTTCATTTCAGAGACAAGGCCTTGAGGACCAGGGGCCCTGACCAGGGCCACACAGTGAGCTACGGGGCATAGGCGCCAAGGAGTTGGAGCCAGAGGCCTGGCTGAGGTCACGGCTGTGCCGTCTACTAGTTATGTCATCTTGTGGACAACTGCTCTCTCAGAACCTCATTTTCTCGGCTGCAAAATGGGAATAATAACGGCACCTATTCTAGCGTTTTGGTGTAGCTTGAATAGATAAAAGCACGTTCAGTGCTCAGCACACTGCCTGGGATGTTAATCATTTTTATTCTGCTATTATTAGTGATTTCAATGCCTTCTTCATTGAAATGATTAGTTACTCCTCCTTAAGGGTTTATGATTCAATTTAACAAAGATTTCCTGGATCCATACCATGTAGCCAGTAATGAGGCCAAACGTATGGCAACTCGAAGGCTTTAGCCTGGTCCCCTGGAAACCTGCAGTTTCCACCTGGAGGCAGGAGGTGAAGAGATGGCAGTGGGTGTGGCTTTGAGTGTGGACTGGAGGGGAAGGGGCGGGACCTCTGAGCACAGGAGGAGCCAGGGAAGGAGGCCAGGAAGGGTGATGCTTGCGGAAGGAAAGCCAGGAGATGGAGCCAAGCAAGGAGAGAGATTTGAGGGAGAATATTAGTAGGAAGAGGGCTGAGGCAGGGAAGAAGCTGACAGAGAGAGAGCTGGTGTCTCTTTATGCCATTGAGTCGAGACCTGTTGTGTTCTCCCGAGGGAAGAAGGCAGGGTGGGGCTCGCCTTCAAAGCTTACATCCTAGGGCTTCCCTGGTGGCGCAGTGGTTGGGAGTCCGCCTGCCCATGCAGGGGACGCGGGTTCGTGCCCCGGTCCGGGAAGATCCCACATGCCGCGGAGTGGCTGGGCCTGTGAGCCATGGCCACTGAGCCTGCGCGTCCGGAGCCTGTGCTCCACAACGGGAGAGGCCACAGCAGTGACGGGCCTGCGTACCGCAAAAAAAAAAAAAAAAAAAAGCTTACATCCTAGAAGGGCACCCAAGGATAAGAAGTCTTGGGCAGGGAGCCCATGGAGACGGTTTTGTGCTCTTGGGGGTGAAATTATAGCCATTCCCTCACTATAATCTCTTTGGCTTCTTTAAGCCTCAGTGTCCTCATCTGTAAAGTGGGTCACTAATAGCACTGGCTTTATAGGCTGTTGAAAGGACCGAATGGGGAAATACACAGAAATGACTTAGGCCCATGCCGAATACATGTTTAATACACGCTTGCCCTTCTGTTTAGGCTTCGGTTTTCTCAGATTTAAAAAGGAAGATTACAACAGCCTTTCTGTTCTGGAAAGAAAGCGAAAAGGGCCATGTGTGGGAAAGTCATTTGGGAATGTAAACTTGCAAGGTACTATTTATTGTTGGAGGAGACTTCAGTTCAGTTTTGTTGGGGGGATGGGAGGGGGGCACATCAGGGACACGGGGAACTTTATGCGTTGAGTTAGGAGAACAAGATACAGACTCACACGCCGGGTTTTGAAAGAAAAAAAAAATGGTCTGAAAGAAAGCTGTATGTTTTCCCAACGGATTTGTGGAAGGAACGTAAACTCCCCCATCACTGGCCTCTAGTTTAATAAAAGAAAGCGAAACTTGACTTATGGGCCTGCCGACTGTGTCAGCAACGTGCAGTAACATCAGTGAGGTGGGAGACGTCATTCTGGGCAAACCAACCTTTCAAAGTGGGAGTGGGCTGCTTGGTAATTACCAGTGCCTGCTAATCTTGAAGGTAAGCCAGGGAACATTTGTGAAACTACTTTTCTAGCCGTGATAGTCGGGTGCACATACTGCTAACAGAGGTTCACGTGTGTTCTGCCCGTCACATTATTGATGGTGAGTCTTTCAAAATTGTGTTTCCAAATGTTCCAGTTTGAGCATGATGCTTTATGCCAGCTGAGAACTCTTTTTATTTGGGGAGAGGGTAGATAACTCCTTTTTGAGTTTCCCACTGTGAATTTCAGCCAGCCATGGGCTAGGCTGTCTGCCCCTCAGTGATGAAATTACCCGTGAACCCGCTCCTCAGTGCTCCCTCAACGATCTGGTACCATGTTGACCACGATGAGGACGTCCCAGAGCTGGAGAAGGTATGTAGTGGTTGTGACCACATCGAAAGGCGGACGTTCGATCAGAGAGAGGCTGGTGAGAAAGAGGCTAGGGAGGGAGTTAGTTCCCTGGTGGTCCAGTGGTTAGGACTTGGCGCTTTCGCTGCTGGTGATCACTCCTCAGGGAACTAAGATCCCGCAAGCCGGGCAACGTGGCCAAAATCAAACCAAAACAAAACATAACAAAACAACAACCAAAAAATCCTTAAAAGAAAAAAGAGGCTAGGGAATGGGATGGCGGCCCTTCATCCAGGGGCTGGGAGGGATGGAGGGTGCCTCCATTCCAATGCAAATTCTCTGCCACCAACTGCGTATCCTACAATTCCCATCAATTCTGCATTACCCAGGTCTAGTGCAGACCCCACAGGTTCGGGGGCTCAGTTCCACAAGCCCACCCACCACTTCAGACACCAGTTGCAAGTCCTGGGTCCCCAGGCTACTCCCACTTCAGTCTGACAACAATTTGGGTGTCCCGTGACCCTCTGTTCAGGTTCCAAAATTTGCTAGAATAACTCACGTTGTTCAGGAAAGGGCTATACTTAAACAATCACCACTTTCTTTTTTTTATTTTAAAGAAGATGTTGGGGGTAGGAGTTTATTAATTTATTTTATTTATTTTTGCTGTGTTGGGCCTTCGTTTCTGTGCGAGGGCTTTCTCTAGTTGCGGCAAGCGGGGGCCACTCTTCATCGCGGTGCGCGGGCCTCTCACTGTCACGGCCTCTCTTGTTGCGGAGCACAGGCTCCAGACGTGCAGGCTCAGCAGTTGTGGCTCACGGGCCCAGCCGCTCCGCAGCATGTGGGATCCTCCCAGACCAGGGCTCGAACCTGTGTCCCCTGCATTAGCAGGCAGACTCTCAACCACTGCGCCACCAGGGAAGCCCAATCACCACTTCCTTATAAAGAATACAAAGGAGCAGCCAGATGAAGAGGTTCGTAGGGCAGCAAGGTCTGGGCTGGGGGCGGGGTGGGAGGGTAGGGTGGCAGGTGCAGAAGTTTCTGTCCTGGTGGAATCAGGGCGTGCCACCCTCCTGGGACATCAATATGCTCACCAACTAGGAAGCCCCTCAGCCTCGTTGTTTCAGGTTTCATCTGGGGTTACATCACGTAGGCGGGCTTGAGTTAACCATTGGCCACGTGATTGAACTCCATCTCCGGCCCCTCCCTGGAGATTGGGGGTGGGGCTGAGAGTTCCAACTCCAATCAGGTGCTGGGCAAGGCTCTGCCCTCTCAGAACCTGGTGGTCTCTCTTGGTGAACTGAGGATGGTGACAGGACCTGTCCTTGAGGGTGGTCATCCAGATTCGATAGAAAAGGCCGTGAAGGCTGGGTGGCCTGGCACGGCGGGAGCTCTGAAAGGGCAGGATTCAGGGTGATGCTGAGAGCTCGAAGGGTATGGACAGCAGAAACACCATACTCTTAACACATCCCCCCAAAGCCCTTAAAGCTCTAAAAAGGTAAAGTTAGGACACATAACTTTGTCAGTATTTGGAATTTGTTGTCTTGAGAGAAGGTCTTGGTTGAAAATCTAAATAGCTTGGACATCGATGAGAATGATCGTCATTTGTACCCAGTCTGAGCCTTGATGGGTCGTCAGGGGAACAAGGCATTTTCGGGGCCATTTCCCTAATGGACTGGTTCTGGGAGGAAAGGCCAGGTCCTTCTACAAACATCTTGTGTCCAGGACTGTGAGGGACATATCCCAATCTCGATAGCCCTTAGACTTGACCTTTCTTAAGTTATTATGATTCTCTTTATTACCCTCATTGATTCTTAGAAGGAGAAATGAGCTCTGCAAACACTTTGCCATACACTTAGGAAGCTGCATTGATAACTGTGATCAGAAGTATCCTTTGGATATAAAACATGCATCAAGTGAAACCCAGTTTCTCCCTCACTTCATCCTCACCTGGGCAACGTCACTGCGAAGGCGCTTGGCATGGGAGCCCCGGGGCTGTGCAAAGGAAGCAGAGCTCCCGGCCTTTGAGTAGCTTAGTCAACAGAGACAGGATTTAGGAGATGGGACTCCTAACTCCAGCTGTGCCCGTACATGCCTGAGCACCCTCGGAAAACGAAGTTCCAATTTCTAGACGTTGGTTCCTCAATGCAAATGAGGAGGATTCGACCAGATGGCATTTTTCGTTAGTTTTCCAGTTCTCACCGCCCGTGACATGGATGAGACATGTCATCCATGTCATGGTGTGACATGGTGTGACATGGTGTGACATCTCACCACCGTGAATGATGCTGCTTCCTGGGCATGTGGCACATGCCAGGCCTGGAGTCATCACTTCCCACCCGCAGCCTCATTCTCCCGCCGGTGACTTCAGGAAGCCACACCTTATCCTCCTTTGCTGATGAGGAGTTTGAGGCTCAGAGGCTGAGTCCACTGGGCGAGAGAGAAGCAGCTAAGAAAGAGATAAGGGGAGGGCTTCCCTGGTGGCGCAGTGGTTGAGAGTCCGCCTGCCGATGCAGGTGACGCGGGTTCGTGCCCCGGTCCGGGAGGATCCCACATGCCGCGGAGCGGCTGGGCCCGTGAGTCATGGCCGCTGAGCCTGCGCATCCGGAGCCTGTGCTCCACAACGGGAGAGGCCACGACAGTGAGAGGCCTGCGTACCGCAAAAAAAAAAAAAAAAAAAAAGAGAGAGATAAGGGGAAACTGGCTTCATTAAAAACTGAAGACCAGTGAAAGCTCTACAAAAAAAGGAGGAGAGAGAGAGAGAGAGACCCCCAACTTCCTGCGTAAGAGACTCTGCCTGGCTCAGGGCTGGCCCTGGCATCCGCATCACTTTCTGCCCAGGCGTAAGGGATGGTCCCCGGGTAACTCGGGAGCCTTGGTGATGGCCCTCCGTAAAGAAACGGTTGGACCTTTGGCCCGTGGCTGATAACAAAACAAAGAAACATTCAAATAAGGTGACATGGAACAGAAGTGAGAGCCATGGCAAGGTTATCTGAAGAAAAACAGAGCAGGTTTTTCTGTGGGCCGTGGGAGGATTGAGCACTGAAGCTTTCTAACCTGCTCTCTGCACAGCCCGTTCCCCCTAGGATTATCTTGAAGGCAGGAGTGGGGAGAGGGAGCAGGGAATTGAAACCATTTGGTCTCCGGGCTGAGAGTGTGTTTTGCAGATTTGGCAAAGAAATGTTCAGTCATTACTTTTATTAACCCTTGCTTGGAGAACAGAGGGCACACGCTTTGGATAGGCAGAAAGGCAAGGTGGACAGCAAGGAACCAGGCCTGGGAGGCTTGCAGCCTGGTGGAAGAGAGCCATGCGTCTCCTTGCCTTTTTAGTAGATGACAGTATTGTGTCACTTCCACTGGGGGATGGTGGATTAAACATACAGGTGGTTGCCAAAGTAACAGATGGTTCCTTTCCATTCTGCCTCTTGAGTGACTTACTTTCCTATCTCATGATTCCCCAACACAGCGCCCCTCACCTCTGTCCCCTGCCTTACCCACCTCCTCGCCAAACAACAACACGATCCAGCCAGAAATCGTGGTACTTTCGGGCTCCGTAGGAAGGTTTGGGTCAGAACTGGCCCACGCCATGCAGAAGGCTGAGTGTCTTCTTGCGGGTGGCAGGTCTCTGCACTGTGGAGGGTCCCAGCCCATTGCTGGAGAGCTGGTAACCCAGCAGCACCTGCCGTGGTGCTTAAAAAACTAATAAAGGGTATAATAAGTTTCCAGAGCAAGACTGTCGGGGGAGCGATTTACCCATAGCATTACAAATAAGCATTAGAGGAAGAGGGGGAGAAGCTCAGGCTTTTTTTTTTTTTAAGAAATCTGGTCTTTAATAACATTTGTAAACCTCTTCACCAACTGAAGACCCTTGCGGGGAGAGAGGCTTGAAAAACTCTTTTATGAGTCTTGCCAGTTGCATTCTTAGAAGTTCTTTTTTCTCTTCCGGTAGAAAGGCTTAACGATCTTTATGTTTTGCAGCATCTATTGATCGGATTTGGGTAAAAAAAACCTCAAGCCTGTTCCCTGAGGTTGGCTGACTTCTCTTTTCTTTCTAAAAAAAAAAGGAACTTTTGCTTATCTAAAGTTGGGGCAAAACAGAATCTAAGACGAACGATGATGGTTCAAAGAGAAACCCAGCGACAAAGGAAAAGTCCAAGATTGACAGAACCAATGTCTGCTTAGGAAGAAACAGCGAAACACTATGAAGTGACACTTCAGGATGACAGCTGCTCTAGAAATCCAGCAGAGTCTGAGGTTATTACCAAGTGTCAGCAGAGAGCACATTGGTGTGAGATCTGAGCGTTATTTTTTTTTTAACATCTTTATTGGAGTATAATTGCTTTACAATGGTGTGTTAGTTTCTGCTTTCTAACAAATTGAATCAGCTATACATATACATATATCCCCATATCTCCTCCCTGTTGCGTTATTATTACTATTATTATTATTATTCACAAAGCTTAAGAATTAGCTGTGCCTGTATTGACAAAGAATCACTGAAACATCTGGTTTTTTTTTTTTTTTTTTCCGGTACGCGGGCCTCTCGCTGCTGGGGCCCCTCCCCTTGCGGAGCACAGGCTCCTGACGCGCAGGCTCAGCGGCTATGGCTCACGGGCCCAGCCGCTCCGTGGCATGTGGGATCTTCCCGGACCGGGGCACGAACCCGTGTCCCCTGCATCAGTAGGCGGACTCTCAACCACTGCGCCACCAGGGAAGCCCTAAAACATCATTTTTTGAACAAAAATAAATACCAGAGCTCTGGTTTCCCTTTTGAAAGACTGGGCGTGGTGCATGGGAGGGGGTCAGGGGCGAGTTGGTGTCGGGTTGTCAACAGTTAGAAGCGTCCCTGGGCAAGTTCCCCCCTCCCAGGGCAGAACCATCAGATGCCGTTTCTGGCTGTAACCGCCTAACACGAAAGAGTGGTGTCTGTGTTGGTCACTGAGCTGGGCTCAGTATGCTAATTTATTTAAATCTCACAGCAAGCCGGTCAGTAGGTTTAACTGGCTGGGTTTACGGATGAGGAAAGTGAGGTTCAGAAAGGCTGAGCCACCTCTTTGAGGTCACCCAACTGTGAGCAGTGAAGCTGGCAATAGGTTCAAGGCCATCTCTGCTCCCTGTGCTGCTGGGTACCCTGCACAGAGCCCCCTAGCCCCCGCTTCCCTGCTTTTAAGGCAGGGCCTTCGATGCCAAGCTGTTGGAATTTGGGCAGCTATGCAGATGTTGGGGCCATGTTTCCACATCTGACCCAAGAACTTGATGCATGTCTGGGTCATCAGTACGAGAGCAGGGAGTTTGGGGAGGAAAGACCAAAGATGGGACTATGAACCTTTTCATGATTCAGGAGTCAAGGTGGCTAGAGTTTTCCCCATGTGAGAGGCAGGCGTCTGGTTTTAACTAGATGATGAGCATGGAACCTCCAGTAGAGTGTGCGTCCATGAGGATGAAATACTGCGATGGGTGGAATTGTTAGAAATCAGAGCAATCATTTTACGTCTTGCACTGCTTGGGGCAACATTTTCCATTTACGCAGGACTTTGCATTGTAACGTTTTGAGACGTGACATTTTGTAGATGCCATCTGGAAAAGAATATGGATGTTCCCCAACAATGAAGACCCATGTTCCCTTCCCTGGGAAGGTGATCCTTGAGGCAACAGTGTCCTTCCATTTAAGGCACAATGTCACAATTTAGCTACAATATTATCCCCTTTTATTTCCTTTTTGTCCCCGTGGAATCAGGGGACTTCAGGCTTTATGGTAAAAAGGAGCAGTTCCCTCTGTGGCCATGCTTCTTTGAAGGAGTCGATTCCATCAGCTGTAAACAAAAAAGGGTGACGTGAGTGACTTAAGTGGCTTTCACAGCCTGTACGCTACAAAACAACGGGCTTATTAACCTCGGCACAAATGATCTGTAACACATTCCAAACACATTCCAAATCGTGCACACATTCCAAAACAACAGGCTTATTAACCTCGGCACAAATGATATGTAACACATTCCAAACACATTCCAAATCGTGCATTCACTTCTTTACCACGATTGAAAGCTGATATCTTAGAAATCTCCATGAATGATAAAGACAAGGTCCCTTTTGGAAAAGAAGCTGGTATCCCTCAATGCGGACCTTCCCAGTTTGGAATAGTTCAGGCTCCATTGATTTAAGCCAATTTACATCCCCGGGCTAGTTTACATCTGTGTTACATCCCACCTTCTAGCCCTTAGAAGGTGCAACGGATACTCATGTGAACACCCCCCCCCCCCAAGTCTATATGCTTTGGAATGCTCCAGAAAGAGAGGAGGGAGGAAGGGGTCTCAACAGTATCAGCTAGGGGGCCAGTTCTGCCAGGACACTGATGAACAGCTTCTGAGGCCAACGCAGAGCTGCTTCAAGTGGTGTGGCATCAAAGCTTACGGAGCCCCCGTCCCATAGAGTAGCGGTTAGAAACACAAAAGCAAGCTATTCTCATTACCTACTGAGCATAGTCTGTGCTTGAAAAAGTTCTTCCTGGGGGAAGACCCTTTTCTAGAGGTGGTAATAATTCAGGGTTTTTTTTTTTAAGTTATTTATTTATTTATATGGCTATGTTGGGTCTTCGTTGCTGCGTGTGGGCTTTCTCTAGTTGAGGCAAGCAGGGGCTACTCCTCGTTGCAGTGCACGGGCTTCTCATTGCGGTGGCTTCTCTTGTTGTGGAGCACGGGCTCTAGGCGCGTGGGCTTCAGTAGTTGTGGAACGTGGGCTCAGTAGTTGTGGCTCACGGGCTTAGGTGCTCCGCAGCATGTGGGATCTTCCCGGAGCAGGGCTCGAACCCACGTCCCCTGCATTGGCAGGCGGATTCTTAACCACTGAGCCACCAGGGAAGCCCAGTAATTCAGTTTTATAGAACAAAGAGCAGGATTTGGTGCTGAGATTGAATAAAACTTTTAAAGTACATGTGAACCTCTTGAAAAGAGCATCATTTATAGGTGATGAACTTTTTTTGTTTGTAGGCATTTCCATAAGAAGCTTGATATTAGTCTTTCTGTTAGCAATGTGATGTCTTTAGGGGGAATCAGACTTAGAACTGCAGCCTCTTTCTCTGGAACATACATTTTACCCTCTGTGCGTGTATTCCGTGCTTTGGATTTGAAGTCCTTAAGAGTATTTCTCCAGAAATGAACCCAGTCTTGCAGAAGCCGACCTTGGGAGTCTGTAGGGGTGACTTGGACTTGGATCATCAGGAGGTGGTAGCGTGGAGAGGTGAAGCCTGTGGGGCAAATCCCAGCTTCACTATTAACTAGGAGTGGCAACTTGGCAAGACGCCTACCTTTTTGTACCTCAGTGTTCTCATCTGTGAATTGGGGATGATGATGGTAAGATAGGCTTCATAGGTCTATTGGGAGGATTCAACAAGTTCATAATGCATATAAAGTGTGACGAACACTGCTTGACACGTGGTGTACGCTCAACTGGGCTAGTTAGTGATGCCATCGAAGTGGTTGTGGCAGTTCCAAGTAGCAGTAGAATTGTGTATTGGAGTTTCGGTGTCACACAGTCACCTTCCAAAAGCTGCCTAACATTTCCCCCGGTCATCTTCAGAGACACTTTTAAAGTTAATTGCATGTATGCACGTTCCTTCCTTTTGTGCTGTCAGAAGGAAAGGAGTTGGATATGGTTCAAAACGATGGGGAGGAGCCCAATGAGATAAAGTGTTCTATGTGGACCAAGTCAGCTCTTCTAAATTGTCTGTCTTGGATACTCAGAGAAGCAGCTGCTCCATCTCAGCAGGACCAGCCCTTGATCCCGCCTGGCACAGTTGACAAGAGGGGGGAATCCTGGTGGTGCTTTTCGACTTTGCTCGCAGGTTCTGCTCAGCCTCACTCTCACCTGCCCTGCTGTCCCCTCACACTCCTCCTGGTGCACTCTGGATGGCCTTTCCAATGCTTTTTTTTTTGGTGAACCATTTAATTTAAGTGTCACGTACATGGAGAACAATGTGTGCATCGTGCTGAATTATTACAGAGTCAGCACACGCCACCTAGACAAAGACTTTGAGCATTAACAGCACCCAATATGCTCCCTTCCTGTCTCCCTCCAAGCATCACCTCCTCCAGAGGTAACTAGTCTCACTTCCCTCACAATAGATTGATTTTGTTGGTTTTATTACACTTTGGATAAGTGGAACCATACAGTATGTGGTCTTTTGAGCTTGGCTTCTTTTGCTTAACATTCCACCTGTGAGAACCCTCTGGGTTGTAGTTCTTTCTCTTCCACTGCTGTATAGAGCTCTATTGTATAAATGTATTCATGAATTCTATTTATTCATCCCTTCTCCCTTTATGGACATTTGAGTTGTTTTCAGTTTTGGACCATTATGAATAATGGTGCCATGAACATGTCTTTTGACAAATATATGTTGGTATACCTGTTGAGTCTGCATCTAGGAACAGGATGATGGGTCATAGATGTGTTTATGTTCAGCTTCAGTGAACATTGCCTAACAATTGCCCAAAATGGTTGAACCAATTGATAGCCCCACTAGCAGTGTATGTGTGTTCCGTTGCTGAATACCTTTATAGATACTTGATACTATTAATTTATTTTCTGGAGTGTGTGTAGTAGTGTCTCATTGTGGGCTTTGATTTGCATTTCCCTGACGATTAGTGAAGCTGAGCATCTTTGCATGGGCTTGTGTCCCTCTGTATGTCTCTTTTGGAAAAATGTCTGTTCCAGTCCTCTGCCCATTTTTTTAACCTTTTTTTTTTAATGTTGATTTGTATGAGTTCTTTGTATATTTTGGATATTAACCCCTTATCAGCTATACCATTAGCAAATATCTTCTCCCATTCAGTAGGCAGCCTTTTTGTTTTGTTGGTAGTTTCCTTTGCTGTGCAGAAGCTTTTTAGTTTGGTGTAGTCCCATTTGTTTATTTTTGCTTTTGTTTCTCTTGCCTGACATATCCAAAAAATATTGCTAAAAGTGATGTCAAAGACTGTACTGTCTATGTTTTCTTCTAGGAAGTTTATGGTTTCAGGTCTTAAATTTAAGTCTTTAATCCGTTTTGAGTTTATTTTTGTATATGGTGTGAGAAAGTGGTCCAGTTTGGTTCTTTTGCATGTAGCTGTTCAGTTTCCCCAACACAACTTATTGAAGAGACTGTATTTTTCCATTGTATATTCTTGTCTCCTTTGTCAAAGATTAATTGACCATGTAAGTGTGGATTCATTTCTTTGCTCTCTATTCTGTTCCATTGATATGTATGTCTGTTTGGGGGCCAGTACCACACTGTTTTGATTACTGTAGCTTTGTAGTATAGTTTGAAATCAGGGCATGTGATGCCTCTAGCTTTGTCCTTCCTTCTCAAGATTGTTTTGGCTATTTGGGGTCTTTTACGTTTCCATACAAATTTTAGAATTATTTGTTATAGTTCTGTGAGAAATGCCATTGGTGTTTTGATAGGGGGTATGTTCCCTCTATACCTGTGTTGTTGAGAGTTTTTATCATAAGTCAATGTTGAGGTTTGTCAAAAGCTTTTTCTGCATCTATTGAGATGATCATATGCTTTTTATTCTTCAGGTTGTTAATGTGGTGTATCACATTGATTAATTTGCAGATATCGAATCATCCTTGCATCCTTGGGATAAATCCCACTTGATCATGATGTATGATACTTTTAATGTATTGTTGAATTCAGTTTGCTAATATTTTGTTGAGGATTTTTGCATCTATGTTCATCAGTTATATTGGCCTGTAATTTTCTTTTTATGTGGTGTCTTTGTCTGCTTTTGGTATCAGAGTGATGCTGGCCTTGTAGAATGAACTTGGAAGTGTTCCTCCCTCTAAAATTTTTTGGAATAGCTTGAGAATAATAGGCATTAACTCTTTAAATGTTTAGTAGAAGTCACCTGTGAAGGTGAATTACTATTACTTCAAATAAGTTCTCTACCTCTTTCTCTTTCTCTTCTCTTTCTGGGATTCCTAAGGTTAGTATGCTTGATGTGGTCCCAGAGGTCTCTTAAACTGTCACCATTTTTTAAAATTCTCTTTTTCTTTTTTCTGTTCAGCTTGGGTGATTTCCACTACTCTGTCTTCCAGTTCACTGATCTGTTCCTCTGTGTCATCTAATCCACTGTTGAGTCCTACCAGTGTATTTTGATTTAGTTATTGTATTTTTCAGCTCTATTTTGTTTCTTTTTTACATTTTCTATCTCTTTTTTAAACTTCTCATTGTGTTCATCATTCTCCCAAATTCATGGAGCATATTTATAATCATTACCTTTTTATTGGATAGATTGCTTATCTCCACTTTGATTAGTTCTTCTTCTGGGGTTTTACCTTGTTCCTTTGTTTGGAACATATTCCTTTGTTGCCTCATTTTTCCTAATTCTCTGTGTTTATTTGTATGTATTAGGTTGGTCAGTTATGTTTCCTGATCTTGGAGAAGAAGTCATAGGAGATGTCCTATGGGGCTCAGCAGCACACTCCCCTCTGTTCATCAGAGCTACGTAATATAGGGGTGCCCTATATGTGGGCTGAGTGGGCACTTCTGTTGATGCATGTCTGACTACTGTGGGTGTGCTGGTAGGTGGGGCTGGCCCCTGGCCTAACTGCCTGCCAGGAGCTGCCTCATATGAAGGCTGCCAGCCACTGGTGGTCATGGCTGGGTCCCAGTGCAGCTGGCTGCAGGTCCTGGGGGTCCCAGAGCTGGTGCCGACCAGTGTGTGGGTGGGACTGGTCCTGCGGTGGCTGGCTGCAGATGCTGGGGTGTCTGGGGCTAGTATCATCCCACTTGTGGGTGGGTATCAACTCAGTCGTGTGGCTGCTGTGGGGCTCAGGGCCCTGGAGATGGTGCCAGCTTGTTGGTGGTGGGGGGGACCAGATCCCAGGGCTGCTGGATGTGGGGCCAGGGGTTCTGGGGCTGGTACTGGGCTGCTGGTAGGTAGGGCCAGGGCCTGTGGGATCTCGGGGCTTGTGTCAGTCCACTGGTGGGTGGGCTGGGTCCTGGGTCTGCTTGTGGGAGATGCCGGGTCCTTGTTCAGCTGGCTGCTTGGCCTGAGGGTTCTGGGACTTGTGCCAACTGGCTGGTGGGCAGGTAAGCCCATGACCTTAATAGACTAGAGGAAGGAATCCAAGGTGGCACTGGCCAGCACCAGTGCCTTTGTGGTAGAACGAGCTCCCCAAATGGCTGCCACCAGCATCTAGGTCCCCAAGGTGAGTCTCAGTTGCCTTCTGCGTCTCTGGGAGGCTCTCCAAGATCAGCAAGTAGGTCTGACCCAGGTTCCTTTCAAATGACTGCCTCCGTGCTGGGTCTTGGAATGTGCGAATTTTTTGTGTGCCCTGTATGAGCAGAGGCTCTGTTTCCTACATCCCTCAGGCTCTCCATATGCAAGCCTCACTGGCCTTCAAACCAGATGATCTGGGGGCTCATCTTCCTGGTGCAGGACCCTGAGGCTGATGAGCCTGATGTGGGGCTCAGACCCCTTGTTCTTTGGGAAGAAACTCTGCAATTATGATATCCTCCCAGTTGTGGGTCACTTACCCAAGGGTGTGCTATCCAAGGGTTTGAGTCTTGACTATACTGTGTGTTCACTCCTCCTACCCATCTCATTGTGCTTCCTTCCTTATACCTTTAGTTGTGGAAAATATTTTCTGCTATTCTTCAAGTTGTTCTCATCAATAGTTGCTCTGTAAATAGTTGTAATTTTGGTGTGCCCATGGGAGGAGGTGAGCTCAGGGTCTTCCTACTCTACCATCTTGGCCACTCCCCTGAAATACCACTGATTTTTGAATATGGATTGTGTATCCCGTAACCTTGCTGAGCTTGTTTATTAGTTTTAATAGATTTTGTTGTTGTGGATTCTTTAGGATTATATATATAATCATATATATCTATATCCATATATGTGTATATATATATATATATATATATATGACTATAGATACAGTTTTACTTCTTTTCCAATTAGATACATTTTATTTCTTTTCTTCCTGAGATTTAGTTGATTTTTATTTCCCTGGACTGCTGCAAGCCTTTGATTAATTTCCAGAGTTCTGAAAAAGTTGATTTTGAGAAATTTTGCCAGTTTTTATATTGCTTTTCTGGAGAGGCAAACTTTTGGAGGTCTTTACTCCTCCACTTTTGCTGATGTCACATCAGTCTTTTAATTGGAACATTTGTTTTATTTCCATTTTATATAATTATGTCCATCTTGTAATTTGTTTTCTATTTGTAATTTGTTTTATGTTTCTTTTTCTCTCCCTAATTGCTTACTTTTGTATTAATAAAATATTTTTATTGTCCGATTTCCCCTTTTCCATTAGATAGTTATTTTTATATTCTTGGCCTTTTATACTTGAATATAAATAAATATTTTTTTCATCATTTCTCAGGCAATATTATTACCTTGAAACAGTTTAACTTTGTTTACTCCTCTCATGCCTTTTGTGCCATTGTAGTAATCATGAATTTTAATCCTACATATATTTTAGTTTCCGTAAGACATCATTATTGTTTTGTACAATTAGTATTTGTTTACATTTACCCACATGTATGCCTTTTTCCTTGCTTTTCTTTGGTTTTGTGGTTTTCTTTTCTTTTCTGGTGCGGGGGGGAACATTTTCCTTTTGCTAAAGAGTATTTCATTCAGTGTGGGTTTTCTTCTGATGAATACTCTCAGGTTATTGTTGGAGGGACTTGAGGTCTGAAAGTGCATTTATTGTGCCTTCAATTTTGAAAAGATATTTCACTGGGTGTAGAATTCTCAGTGGTAAGTTTTCTTTTTTTCTTTCAGCATTGCTGTTGATCAACTGTAAGCTGTTTTATTAACAGTAAGTTTTCTGTTTTTAATTAACTGTAAGGTGTTTTTGTTAACTGTAAGTCTCACTGCTGCTCCTTTGAAGGTCATATGTCTTCCCCACTCTGGCTGCTTTCAGGATTCTTCTTTTTTTGAGTTTTTGGTTTTCTGTAGTTTTACTATAGTATACCATAGAAGATGCTGTCAATGCTCCCCATGCCTGGAAGTCTTTCACCAGTAGGTGGTTAGACTGAGATTGAAGCGGGGACATACTGAATGACACAGCAATTACAACACTTCTAATATTAATAAATTTGAAATAGCCATAATGAAGTTTATTTTCGTGTGAATCTTAGATTCTTTTGTCCTAGAGAGATGATGGGCCAAGGCCAGTTCTTGGCATATAATTAGCACTCTGTAAATATGTCAATGAAATGTTTTAGTAAATCTTTGAATGAATGAATGAATGGGCAGATGGTGGATGGATGGATGAATCAGAGCAAATTGATGATCAGGCCAAATTGAAGAAAAGTGGGCTTCAGCTTTTGATCAGACAGTTATCTAGTTTTCTTGAACAGGTCCCTGAAACTCTCTTGGGGCCACTTTCTTTAGGTCACTTTCTTCACTTGTAACAGGAGGGCATTGGCGTGGAACATCTTAGGGTCCTCTTCTAACTCTACTGGTCTATGAAACGCCTGGCAACAAAGTATCTCTGTGCACAGAGCTCTGAAGTCAACTGCCTTGGTGGCTTCTCATCTCACCTCAAGGATTCCAGACAGAACAGACTTGAATAATTTGTAAGTTTTTCTGCCCTATTTCCTCACATCTGGGAGTAAGGCATTGACACTGGTTGCCCTGCTCCACCCCAGATCAGACGTTTCCTGTGCTCCCACAGCTCCGGGTCAACGTCTTTGCCTTCCTGCCCAGCTGTCCAGTCATGAAGCTTCCTGTGTGCTGCCTTCTTCACCTGTGCTCAACTCCCAAGTGCCTGGTATAACATCTGACACATGGTGGGAACTCAGCGAGTCATGAATAAAAGAATTATGTTCCTATATTTTTTTCCTGGGACAGAAGGAGCTCCGTGGCATAATCTTCTTATTAGGTGGAAACTTCTTTCTCTCCTCAAGATGTGGTTTATATGTAGTGGTGGGAAAGAGATCTTTTTTTAAAATTAGTTAATTAATTAATTTTTGGCTGCATTGGGTCTTCGTTGCTGTGCATGGGCTTTCTCTAGTTGCGGTGAGTGGGGGCTGCTCTTTGCTGCAGTGCGTGGGCTCTAGGCGTGCAGGCTTCAGTAGTTGTGGCACATGGGCTCAGTAGTTATGGTTCGCAGGCTCTAGAGCGCAAGCTCAGCAGCTGTGGCGCACAGCCTTAGTTGCTCCGCGGCATGTGGGATCTTCCTGGACCAGGGCTCAAACTTGTGTCCCCTGCATTGGCAGGGGGATTCTTAACCACTGCACCGCCAGGGAATCCCAAGAGATTGGTTTTTAGAAGGAAGGGAACCAGACTCCTTCAAAGCTCTTCCTTGCATGTTAGCTACTAACTTATGGGGAAAGGGAGGAAGGACATTGGCTCAGCTTCCTCCTTCAATTACACCCCTCCCCATGTCCCTGTGTTCTGCATTCCTGGTCTGGATGCCACATCTCTCAGACTCAGAAGGCAAATAAGTTCCCATGCAAGAGGAAGATCTCTTTGTTCGGGAGAGTGTTGTGTGCAGGTGTGATTTGGTGCTTGCTTGAGTTCTTGAAATCTCACCCAGCAGAGCTCACTCAGCCCCTTATCCATAGCTCTCAGCAGCAGCAGTTCTACTTTTGGCTTCTTTTATTTTCTTTGTTCCAGTCCACTGAAAGCCTGTGAGACCCTGAGTGCCTCATATGTTCAGCCTACCGCAAGGGGAACCCGTCACTGTCCATTGCTTACTTTTCCTGTATAGGTTATTACAGAATATTGAGTAGAGTTCCCTATGCTATATAGTAGGTCCTTGTTGTTTATTTGATATATAGTAGTGTGTCTGTATTAATCCCAACCTCCCAATTTATCCCTCCCCCCACCTTTCCCCTTTGGTAACCATAAATTTGTTTTCTAAGTCTGTGGGTCTCTTTCTGTTTTGTAAATAAGTTCATTTGTATCCCTTTTTTTAAGATTCCATGTATAAATGATATCATACGATATTTGTCTTTCTCTGTCTGGCCTACTTAACTTAGTATGATACTTTCTAGGTCCATCCATGTTGCTGCAAATGGCATTATTTCATCCTTTCTATGGCTGAGTAATATTCCATTGTGTGTATATATATATATCTATATCTATATATATATACACCACATCTTCTTTATCCATTCATCTGTTGATGGACACTTAGGTTGATTCCATGTCTTGGGTATCATAAATAGTGCTGCAATGAAAAATGGGGTGCATGTATCTTTTCAAAGTATGATTTTCTACAGATATATGCCCAGGAGTGGGATTGCTGGACCCTATGGTAGCTCTATTTTTAGTTTTTTAAAGAACCCCCATACTGTTCTCCATAGTTGCTGCACCAACTTACATTCCCACCAGCAGTGTGGGATGGTTCCCTTTTCTCTACACCCTTTCCAGCATTTATTATTTGTAGACATTTTAATGATGGCCATTCTGACCAAAGTGAGGTGATACCTCATTGTAGTTTTGATTTGCATTTCTCTAATTAGCGATGGTGAGCATCTTTTCATGTGCTTTTGGGACATCTGTATGTCTTCTTTGGAGAAATGTCTATTTAGATCTTCATTTACTTACTTTTCAAGTACAAAGTCCTTTCTGTGGCAGCCTTTACCTACACTGTGGGAACTTAACCTTCCTTAAACCTGTTTTATTTGAGGAAAAGATGTTGTGGTTTTCAACCTTGTCTCCATCTGCTCCGGATGGGCGACCTCTGATGGACTCCTCAGAAAGTCAATGACAAAGATTCCTCACCTGTACCAATGACAGCAGTGGTCGTGAATGAAAGCTCTGGCCCCTGGCTCCAAATCTAGACCTCGTGGTCCACTAACTGAGACATCTTGGGACAGACTCTTGTCTCAGGCTCTGTTTCTCCATCTACATATTGGGGACTTAACGCTGCGAATAATAAATGAGACGGTACACGTAACAGGCACAGCAGAGTACCCAACTCGATACATGTTAATGGTTGGCATTGCTGCAGCCACTGAGACTTGGTAAATATTTAATACCCATTTCTTCCTCTCTTCTTGGCCTAGAGGAGTTTGGATAACAAGTCAGATTGTGATTTCGCTCTTCACTTCAGCAATCACAGGAAGAATCTAAGCCCAAAAGTCATCTCTTCTGACGCCCCCGTGGTTCCCAGCAGAAGTTGCCAGCATGGGCCTCATGGAAAAACCATTACAAGCATCCCCTACTTTTCAAAAATTCCACTTATGCCATTCCACTTTTACAAAAGACCTACATTAGTACCTGTTTTTGCTCATCGAAAGAAATCCCAAAAGGGTTTTTACTTTTTTGGAAAAAGGCAGAAAGTTGAAGTAGTGATCAGCCTGTGTTTTGCTTTGAGCCGTTAGAGGCAGCGCGCACCCCAGCAGCTAAAGTAGCACCACCAAGTGCCTTCGCCTGGAACTACACCCAGCATCTCAGCATCAAGCCGCCATGGCTCTGAACTGTGTCTGCCAGCCTCTGTGCTTGATCTCGATTTATTTTAAGCGTCTGTTAGCAAGATGGGTCCTAAGGTAATTGATTATTTGCTTTATGCTACTTCTGCTTAAGAAAGACTTCCTAGGGACGCTCCGCTTTTGGATAGTGGGGAGGGGGGCCGTTTGGGAGGGGAAGTACCCTTTTAGGAGCTCTTTCCTTATTTGTTATTTGCTGAACTGAAAGTTCTTCATTCCAAGGACTGCCTACATTTCACAAAATTGCAGATTTCCTTCTTTAAAATAAAATGAGGAATTTTCTTTGGAGACTTTAGCAAAGTCCTGTGGAAAGACAGCGATCTGGTGGGGCTAACACTCCGTCTTCATAGAAAATCAAGGTTCCTCCGTGGGTCACAGTTGCTGTGTCACGGCCGCTCTTTGCAAAAGGAGGAAATACCATCAATTATGAAAAACGAAAAGTCATTGAGGGATTAACGTTGGGTGAAACCCCTTTTGCAATTCGGTAGATCGCAGTCTGCAAAACCATGGTGTATTACGATGATTGTTATTTCATTTTAGAATTCTGAGAATTAGTGACAGGAAAGTCAGAGGCTGTGACTGTTTCGTGTCCATTTGTGATGTTTGTCATCTTAATCTTCCTCAGATAGTAAAAGAAACCACACCACTCATTAGGGATTCTTTTTTAGCCCCTCTGTTAACCAAAGACTTTTTATTGTAGTTTTATATATGGTATGCCTGACTTTCTTTTAAAAAAAAGTCTTCTAAGATGATTAGTTTTGTTGAAGCCAATGGGTTTGATCTCCCACGGCAGGGAGTGCCTGGGAGTGTGGACTTTGGTTCTAACCCTTTCTTAAGTGGCAACCTTTCCCTATTGGAGGAGCGGCTGCTGAATTTGGAGACCCTTTTTTCCCAGGAATGGGAGTCTAGAACCTAACTCCCAGGGGGCTTAAGTGATCCTTCCCCAGACTGGGTCTCGTAGCACGGCCCTGATTCTCAGCCCTGAGCCATTCTGCAGAAGGATGTGTGGATAGCTCAGTGGGCATCTCTGTACGTGTGAGCTGACCGAGTGGACACAAGGGGACTTGATTAGGAAACATGCGTCATCTCAAGGAGTTAAAAAAAGCTGAGAAAATGGACAATTCCTAAATCTACAAAGCATGCTTATTTCAGAGTGATACCAGCATTGCACTCTTACCATGTGTCAGGCTCAGGGCCCACTGCTCTCTGTGCATTAGCTCCTTTAGTTTTCCCCAAAGCCCTGCAGAGATTCCCCCCTTTACCAATGAGAAAATGAGGTGTAGAAAGGTGAAGGGTGAAGGGCATTGCTAAAAGTCCTAAAACTTGTAAGTGGTGGAGCAGAGGCGGAGTCTTCAGTGAGCACGAGGGAGAGATGACCTTAAGATGTAGCACAAAGGATTTAGGTTAGACACGAGACTCATTTGGGGAAAATAAAGCTCACTGCAAGGCTTTGCAGTGAGTTACTGTGCCATCTTCTGGATGCCTTTAAAAAAGGCATAGGATGATTTTTGCAAAAGCCAAAAGATGGAAGCAACCCAAGGGCCCATGGACGGATGAATGGATAAACAAAATGTGGTCTGTACATAGAATGGAATAGTATTCAGTCTTGAAAAGCAAGGAAATTCTGACACACGCTGTAACATGGATGAGCCTTGAGGACATTATGCTAAGTGAAACAAGCCAATCATGAAAGGACAAACACTGTATGATTCTGCTTATATAAGAGATACTTAGAGCAGTCAATTTCATAGAGACAGAAAGTAGAATGGTGGCTGACGGGGGCTGGGAAGAGGGGATATGGGGTTTGTTGCTTAATGGGTATGGAGTTTCAGTTGGGATGATGACAAGAGTTCCGTGGAGGGTTAGTGAGACGTTCGCACAACATGGTGAATGTGCTTAATGCTACTGAACAATACACGTGAAATGGTTAAGATGGTAAATTTTACGTTATGTGTTGACTACAATTAAAAACAAATAGGATGGCTGGGCTTCCCTGCTGGCACAGCGATTGAGAGTCTGCCTGCCGACGCAGGGGACGCGGGTTCGTGCCCCGGTCCGGGAGGATCCCACATGCCGCGGAGCGGCTGGGCCCGTGAGCCATGGCCGCTGAGCCTGCGCGTCTGGAGCCTGTGCTCCGCGGTGGGAGAGGCCACAGCAGTGAGAGGCCAGCATACTGCAAAAAAAAAAAAAAAAAAAAAAAAACCCAAATAGGATGGCTAAACGCAGTACTTCCTGAGGGTGAGGGCTGGTCTCTAGGACAGGTTGTCGTGTCCTCAGATGCTGTGTCACATGTGCCGGGAGAACTGATATAACTGTCCTGTCTTCCCTGGGCCTGGCCCATGTCCCCCGATGTTCTCTTAATTGTTAACTATTAATTCTGCCTCATATGCTTTGCTCTTAATGTCTCACATGGCTAAGCCTCCTCCACCAGGGCTCATCACGCTTGCGCCCCTGGGAGTGGTGTTTTTGTGGGCAAGCCTGGCTCTGTGGTTTCTAAGACGTTGACTAGGTTTCGTGTTGCAACCCTGGGAAGAAGGATTAGGTGCTTTTTGCATGAAAAAAACGTTGTGGCCTGATTTACATGTGGGTAAGTTTTCAAGAATAATTACACACTAGACTCACTGCGGAATGTGTGCTCCAAAAAGGAAAACAAAGTGTGATGGTAGTTATGAGGCAGATGGAAACATCAAAGAGCTTGTACTTCTGTCAAAGTTCCAGAAATTCTGAGGCACAACTTGTGATGAATCAAAGAGACCCCTTAGGTCAGGATTCAAGTTTTGGTGGGAGACATCCTCGGTGAATGCCTCCTGCTGGCACGCTGAACTTTTCCTCCATTGCTACTTTGCAAATCTGCAAGGGTTCAAGTGCAAGGGTTTGTGCTTTTCTCTGCCTTCCCTCTTCGCCACAGTCCTTAGTGCAGACACTAGTGGGGCTGGTGTCTTTTTATATACGTAGTGCCTGTTTGTCTTTCTCTTTGTGTAAATTGCCTGTCCACACTGTCCTGTTAAAAAAAAAGGTTTGTAATATATATCTGCTGTAATACAGAGTTGTTAAGAGAGTATAGATCCAGAGCATTCTCATCACATTCTTCTTTCTTTTAAATTTTTTTTAATTAAAAAAATTTTTAACATTTTTATTGGAGTATAATTGCTTTACAATGGTGTGTTAGTTTCTGCTTTATAACAAAGTGAATCAGCTATACATATGGAATCTAAAAAAATTTTTTTTAATTAAAAAAATTTTTTTATTGGAGTATAATTGCTTTACAATGTTGTGTTAGTTTCTGCTGTACAGTGAAGTGAATCTGCTATGTGTATACATATATCCCCTCCCTCTTGGACCTCCCTCCCACCCCCCATCCCACCCATCTAGGTCACCACAGAGCACCGAGCTGAGCTCCCTGTGAGCTGAGCTCCCTGCGCTATATAGCAAGTTCCCACTTCTATCTATTTTACTTATGGTAATGCATTTATGTCAAACCTAATCTCCCAATTCGTCCCACCCTCCCCTTCGCCCCTGTGTCCACATGTCTGTTCTCTATGTCTACATCTCTATTCCGGCCCTACAAATATGTTCATCTGTACCATTTTTCTAGATTCCACACATATGCGTTAATATACGATATTTGTTTTTATAGCTGATTTACAATGCTGTGTTAGTTTTAGGTGTACAATAAAGTGATTCAGTTATGGATATGTGTGTGTGTGTGTATTCTTTTTCAGATTCTTTTCCATTACAGGTTCATTTGTTCTTTTTGTATCTATATGAGAAGCTAGATGTTAATTAAACTCACTGTGGTAATCATTTCACAGTATGTGTAGGTCAAACCACTACGCTGTACATCTTAAACTTATACAGTGCTATCTGTCAATTATATCTCAATAAAACTGGGAAAAAAAGAAAAGAGAAAAAAATTTTAAGGAGTTTGTTAAAATAGAATGATTATTATGCTTTACTAAGAGTGATAGAAAGCAATTTAGGACAGATTTTCTTTTTACAATAGTAATAGCAAAACAGCAATAAGATGTTCTAGCTAAACTTTACCTGCTCTGCTTGAACGTGGATGATCAATTTTACGCAGAAACTGTTTCTATAAGTAAAAACAGAGCAGTATAACATTTCTGGATCTATGTCATATGGACAGGAGGCTGTGTTAATATATATATATATATACACACACACACACATATATATTCTTTATCGGATTCTTTTCCTTTATAGATTATTACAAAATATTGAGTCTAGTTCCCTGTGCTATACTGTAGGTCCTTGTTGATTATCTATTTTATATACAATAGTGTGTTATCTGTTCATCCCAAACTCCTAAGTTATCCCTCTTCCCCACTTTCCCCTTTGGTGATCGTAAATTTGTTTTCTATGTCTGTGGATCCGTTTCTGTTTTGTAATAAGTTCATTTGTATCAAGTTTAAAATAATTTATTTATTTTATTTTTATTTATTTTTGGCTGTATTGGGTCTTCGTTGCTTCGCGTGGACTTTCTCTAGTTGCGGCGAGCGGGGGCTAATTATCATTGCGGTGCGCAGGCTTCTCATTGCAGTGGCTTCTCTTGTTGTGGAGCACTGGCTCTAGGTGCTCGGGCTTCAGCAGTTGTGGCACGCAGGTTCAGTAGTTGTGGTTCGCAGGCTCTAGAGTGCAGGCTCAGTAGTTGTGGTACACAGGCTTCGTTGCTCTGCGGCATGTGGGATCTTCCCGGACCAGGGCTCGAACCCGTGTCCCCTACATTGGCAGGTGAATTCTTAACCACCGTGCCACTAGGGAAGTCCCTTGTATCAATTTTTTTTAAATTCCACCTATAAGCGATATTTGATATTTGTCTTTGTCTGGCTTATTTAACTTACTATGATAATCTCTAGGTCCATCTGTGTTCCTGCAAATGTCTTTATTTCATTCTTTTTGATGGCTGAGTAGTATTCTGTTGAATATATGTACCACATCTTCTTTATCCATTCATCTGTCAATGGACATTTAGGTTGCTTCCATGTCTTGGCCATTGTAAATAATGTTGCTATGAACACAGAGGTGCATGTATCTTTTCAAATTATGGTTTTCTCCAGATATATGCCCAGGAGTGGGATTGCATGTTCCTATGGTAACTTTATTTTTAGTTTTTTAAGGAACCTCCATACTGTTCTCCATAGTGGCTGCACCAATTTACATTCCCACCAACAGTGTAGGAGGGTTCCCTTTTCTCCATACCCTCTCCAGCATTTATTATTTGTAGACTTTTTGATGGTAGCCATTCTGACCCGTGTGAGGTGGTACCTCATTGTAGTTTTGATCTTCATTTCTCTAATAATTAGTGATGTTGAGCATCCAGTATGGTTTCTTATATGGGATGCTAATTTCATGTAGCTGCAGAGTAAAAACAGTCTGCAGAAGCTGTGCTCTGATCAAGCCGTCGGCACCTGGAACGCCATGACAACATCATTTTAGAAGAGGTTATGCATGGTGAGTTCTACATCTCTATCTAGACAGCTACTCATGTGGTTTTCTATCAACATAATACAGTCAGGTTACTTATGCTGTGGGTTTTGGAAGGTTGTATTTCACTGGTGTACACCAAGTCTGGGCAGAAAACTAAGGAGAATGAGTGCTGAAATCACGGACCTCTTTATTGACTTTCTTAGGGTAGAAAGAAAAGGGGAGGGGTTCTTACTTTTTTCTGATTAAATCATTTATAATTCTGGATGCTAATTCTTTATCTGTAATGCATGTTGCAAATATTTTCATCCATTCTGTGCTTTTAAACTTTATTTTTGTTCTTGCTGTACACAATAGAAAAATGTATGTAGTCCTTTTCTTTATAGTCTTTGCAATTTATTTCTACTCTACCCTAAATTTACAAAAACGTTTATCTTATATTTTTCATAATGCTTTTATAGTGTTTTATGTTTGTTCTTTGATTCATTTGGAGGTCAACTTTGTGTGTATGGTGTGAGGTAGGGATCTACCTTAATTCTGTTGCAGTAAACTTTATTGATTGTTCCAATTGAATTTATTTAATCTCCACTAACTTGAGATCCTATTACTTTTGTATTCACTTGCTTACACACACACACACACACACACACACAACTAAATTCTAAATTCTTGACTCATTTTAAAGGAGTCAGTTATTTAGCTATTGATCTAGCTTTCAAGAAACGAATCTTTGGTTTCATTTAGCAACTCATTTATTTATGCTTTTATATTTATTAGTTCTGCACTTTTTTGATATTTGTGGGTTTTGCTTCTTGAGTTGAATGCTTAGTGCATTCATTTTCATTACATTTTTTCTAATATTTGCATTAAAGGCTGTAAATCTTTTTCAGAATATCTCTCTGGCTGCAATTTACAGGTTTTACTTTTTTTTTTTTTTTTTTTGGAGATACGCGGGCCTCCCACTGCTGTGGCCTCTCCTGTTGTGGAGCACAGGCTCCGGATGTGCAGGCCCAGCGGCCATGGCTCACAGGCCCAGCCGCTTTGTGGCACGTGGAATCTTCCTGGACCGTGGCACGAACCCGTGTCCCCTGCATCGGCAGGTGGACTCTCAACCACTGCACCACCAGGGAAGCCCAATTTACAGGTTTTGATATGCAATGCTCTGTATTTGTTTTAAAATAGATCACAATTCTGTCTGTTTTCGTTTTTGATGTTAATTTATTAATTTTTATCATGTAAGTGCATGTGTTTGAACTAACACTTTGCTACCAGATTACATCACTTTTAAGAGTTAGAGTAATATTGTGATCTTGACCGCTCTAGCAAACAGCTTGACAAAGCAAGACTAAATTAAGTCTTACATATATACATATATATATTTTATATTTCAGTGACCACCTCTCCTTGTTTTAGGTGTAAAATTAGAAAATTTATTGTACACGTAGCTTACTTGGCCTATTGTATCTTAAGTTCTGGGCACACTCTCTCCTCAAAAGTATCATATTCAATAGCATTTTAAATCTAAAGAGAGTTTGATGGTACAGGCTTTAAAACAAATAAGCTTAACTTGAACCAAGTATTTTAGGACAAAATATGTCAATTGTTCACAGATTGGGTGTGAGAGAGGAGATGCAAATTCAAGGTACATTTTTTTGTCTACCTAAAATGTACATCTTTTACTCACTTGAAGACCCCTTTATAAAACTAGCATTAATTTGATGTAATCAAAATATTCTTAAAGGTACAAAAAAGGATCATGTAGAAAGAATAATGTAAAAGATACTTATTTTAAGAATAAAAGACTATGAAAATCTTTTATTATGTTCTGTACAGCCAGTGACTTCCACAAATTTTCAGTGATATAAAGAAGAAAAGCAAAGGGTATTTATATCTAAATACCCTCTAACTACAGTTCTTGATTAAGAGGTGGGTGTTCTAGGAGGGAAAAAGATACGCTGAAAAAAACAACATACAGCAGTGGAAAATTTCAAGAGCAACAATTTGGGAGGCATGAGTAAATGACTTGACTATGTCTGTTTTCTTAGAAGGTTATTTTAAAGTTCTCAGATGAATTGGGTTTTTGGTTCTTTTTTTGCTATTAATTTATAATTTATGGAATTGAGTTCAGTGAAGGCGCCCGGTGAGATTTCTGCTTTGAGAAACCTGTTGAAGTTTTCTATGAAGTCTGATAGTGGCCAATTTTTGGGAGGGTTTTTTGTGTTTGAAATTAATGTGTATTTTCTGCTTGTTGGGTATGCATTTCTCTATTCAGTTATTCCTGTTAATTATATTATTGAAATCTTCTAGATCCTCACTTTTTGGAGGTCTATTGTTGAGTTTCAGAAGAGGTGCATTAAAGCCTCTGTTGTGAGGTAGGTTGACCACTTCTTGCCTTTCTATCAGTTTTTAAATGAAATATTTCAAAATTAGTTGTCAGGAGCATCAAGGTTGCTGACTGTTATATAAAAGTTACTTTTGTATTAGATATATTTTCCTTTGTCCTTTTTGATGCTCTGTATTTGAATTCCATTGTCTGGAAGTAATATTGTTCCAGTGTCTATTTGTTAGTATTTTCCTGCTATGTTGTTCTCTTTTTAATCTTTTCTTTGTATCCTTTTTGCATCATTTTGTTTCAGGAGTGTCCCCTAATCCCAGAATTTCTGCCTTTATAGAAGAATTTAACCTTGACTTTTTACTGATGTGTTTGAATTCATTCCTGCAATGTTGGTCTATGTTTTGTCTCTAAAAAGCTGCCTGTTCGTCTCTTTTTTAATTAAAAAAAACTTTCTTGCCTTCTATGGATTGATTGTTTTCTTCATGTTAATCTGTTCTTTTTTATTCTAATAGATTGAAAGTAATACCTCTCAATTCTATATTTTTCTGGTGATTACCATTAAAACTTTGATTTAGGGACTTCCCTGGTGATACAGTGGTTGAGACTCCACGCTCCCAGTGCAGGGGGCCCAGGTTCGATCCCTGGTCCAGAAACTAGATCCCACATGCATACCGCAACTATAAGGAGCCTGCCTGCCACAACTAAGAAGCTGGCAAACCACAACTAAGGAGCCCACCTTCCACAACTAAGACCCGACGCAACCAAGTAAATAAATAAGTAATAAAAAACTTTGATTTACACGTTGACAGTTATTTTCCCCTATTGATGTTGACTTAATTACATCTATATTCCTCATTCCCTCCTGTCCCATCTGAACAAGACATGAACCTTTTTACTTTCCCTGCTATCACCACTTCTCATTTTGAGACCATCTGAGATAAACTTCAAGATTATTGTTAATTTTTTCCTACAGTCAATAACTATTTAGATATAACTCTACATTTTATGCTTTTCCTATCACTTTTTTTTGTTCCCTGACCATCTCTTAGATTATACTGCATTTTGCTGAAGGATATTTTCTAGTAATTCTTTCACAGAAGGGACCTGAATAGTAAGCTTTCTGTGTCTGTCTATTAATCAGGTGTTGCTGCATTAATGCTATATAGCAATTAGCCCATGGTTCTGAGACTTATAATGACAAACATGTATTTTGCTTACTTGTGGGTCAGCTGGAGTTTGGCTGCTTCTGGATAGGCTTGGCTGGGCTTGGTTCCAACTGAAAGTCAGATTTGGATCTGCTCCATGTATCTCATTATGCGAGAGCAGCTCCTGGAGGCATACTCTTCTCATGGCAAATGAAAGGAGTCCGAGAGGCTAAGCCAAACCACATTCCAAGGTTTTGCTCACATATGATTGGCCAAAGCAAGTCATATGGTCAAAGCCAATAGAGTGGGGGTATAAACCTCACCTTCTCTGCTGAGATGCACTTCAAGGTACCATAGCCAAGGGAGGGAGTAAAGAACTGAGAACAACAATCCAACTTACCATGACATAACTGGAATTTTACCCCCTGATACTTGAATGATAGTTTGGTTGGGTATAGAATTTTCTGTTCCCCTCTCCTCTTCCCATTCCTCCTCCTTATTCTTCTCCTCATTTTCCCCCTTATCCTCCCTCTGTCCTCTTTTTCTTCTTCATAAAACCTATCCTCTCTTATACCTAGAAGATTTTACTTGTAAGTGCACAGCAGGCTCTTTCACTGCACACTTTCCTGATGTGGAAAGTCCCCTCGGGCTCACTTTTCTTTTTAATGTATGCTTTATCCCAGGAAGGGCCTGGAATTCTTTGTCAGCTGAAAGATGCATTCGTGTACTTGTTAAACATTGGTTGAGTGCTATATGCCAGGTGCTCAGGTGAGAAGCTGGGCATCTGAAGATCATTTGTAGAGGTCCTGCCTGGCAGGAACTTTTCATCCAGTAGAGTGAGACCTTTGTGTAGGGTTATGGTACTTACAAAATATACAATATGATGTCATTTCTGCTTACTGAAGTGGGGAGATGGATGGACTGGTTGGGAGAGAGTTTATAGTGGCTATGAGTCTTAACTGAATCTTGAAAAGTGAGTAGGCTTTTTCTGAGCAGTGGAAAGGGAGGCTGTGAAGGAGACGGTGGCTCTAGACCCCATTCCAGGCAGTGAGGCAGTGAGTCTCCAGAAAGTACTGAACAGGGGAGATATGCAGCTCCATGTGGTTTGGGGTTTCAGAAAGACCCATCTGGTAGCTGTGAGGAGGAGGGATTGGATGGGGCAGGTCAGATGAAGAGCAGTGTCAAGAGGCTGTTTGGAGTCCTGGAAGTTGGTCAAGAAACTAGTGCCCATGAGGGTCTTCCTGAGTTGGAACCTCTGTACGCACTCATGTACATGCATACACACAGACACTCGCACACACTCACGTACACTCACACACTGCCAGATGCAGAAGCTGCTGGACCAAAGTCACTGCTCAAGCTGGTGCCAGGTCGCAGTTACCATGGAAGGAGAGTCCACGGAAACAACAGCTCCTGAGAGCCAGTTTCCTTAAAAAACCATCCCTTCTCGGAGCCCTTGGGGACAGGAACAGGGCTGAGCCTGAGAGGGGGAGTAGACCCCTAGGGTCTACTAGGGGTAGACAAGGGGATATAATTGCCTATGTCATTCGGCTGCAAAGTGGGCAAAGTAGGCTTCAGCACAGTTAAATAATCATCTGACAGTTCAAGATGAAGTGATCAGTGTGTTTGGGGGAGGGTGGGGGGAAATATACATCCAAATAACACTTTCTATTGTGCATCAGAGGAGGCGAGAAAGAGAAGGCGTGTGTTTTGTCTAGTCCTAACATGTGTGCTATTAATAAAGTTTTTATAGTCTTGGCAAAAGTTTACTAGGAAATCAGGGCATTTGATTATTTCAGGGACCCATTTGAATCCAAATAAGTGAGTTTAGAAGTATTTGGCAGTCTGTTATTTTTGTTCAGTGAAGTCACACATGTCCATTTACCAGTGAGACCTAATTCCAGGGCCTGGTTTTGGGCGTCCAGGTTTCCTTCTCAGTGACTGGAGGTCCCGGGCATGGGGCCTCCTCGTTAAAATCTGGGTCCAGGATAGGAGTGTTCTACATTTTGGAAATGGTTTTATCCAGTATCTAGTTAATGCTAACTATAATTGGATTTAATTTCCAACAAAACTCAACTGAAACCCCCTTTCACTTTCATACTAGTTTCTTCCAGAAGAGTTACAATTAAGTTACCCACAGTATTGTCGATTTTATTTTGGGTTGAAATGTCTCATGTTTGACTTTGGCACAGAAACAATTTCTTTTGGAGAGGGTCATAAAATATCCTTTCAGCTCTTCTCTTGTAACAGAAAAGTAGAAAAAAAGTATCTTCACTTTTGTCTATTTTACCCAACAAGGACTTATTGAGTCCATGTCACAGAGCTTAAAACTGTTAGGTGTCGTGTGGGATGGGGTCTGTTTACTAAATACATGCCAAAATGCTTCGTTTTTCTAGAGGCCACTTTTCTTGCAGCCTTGATTATCTGGAACACAGCCAATAACAAGAATGTAGTGAAAACAGCCACCGAACTGCCAAAATATTATCAAAACACCAAGTACCCAAGCTCTGGTTCATAACACACACGTATGTTAGTTGCCCCTGCCCAGTCAGTTTTAGTCTTCATTTAGAAACAATAGAAACAGTCTTGGCTAGATGACTTCCTTGACCTTCAGCAAATTAGAACTAAGGATTGAAATGAGGAGCCTTCCAAAAGTAGGTACCCGGAAGTCAGAGTGACAACTGACAGGCTGACAGTAAGGCAGGAGAGAGGGGAGCTACAAAAGCAGGTAGAAGCAGATGGCAGGTAGGTGCACTTGCTGAGCTGGACCACGGGCAGGAGACATAGTACAGCAAGGGGTGGAGGGCACCAGGAAGAATTCAGATTTTGATCCATTTCGGGACTGTACAACACATTGAGAAAAACGTTCATCCCATATGATTAAAATAAAGGCAACTTTGGGACTTCCCTGGTAGTCTAGTGGTTAAGACTCCACGCTTTCACAGCAGGGGGCATGGGTTCGATCCCTGGTGGGGGAACTAGGATCCTGCCTGTGGCACGGTGTGGCCTAAATAAATAAATAAATAATAGAAATAAAATAAAAGCAACTTTGAAACTTTGGATTAAAGGAAGATTCGCTCTTGTGAGACTTTATCTCAGGCTACCACTGAGAAAGCTGTAGCCTTGTAGCAGAGGTACCCCATCAGCATGGTCCAGGCAGTTGGCAAGTCCCTGAGGGTTTGCTTCTGTCTGGGTAGCTGTGGAAGCTGAGTGCAGAGCCCTGCACAGAGTGGGCGGCAAACATACCTGTTAGCTCTTCTGGTTCCAAAACAGGATGGAGTATACTCACTCTCCTCTGTTCCCCTCTCCCCCAAAGTATAACCAAATACCCTGGAAATTATTGAAAAGACAATTATAAAAGGACTCAGAGCTGCAAAGGAGGAGGAGGATGGGATAGGGACCTCAGGACTTGAGAACCAACTATGCGGTGAGTTCCTTGCGTTTTCGTTTTATCTCTTAGACTGTGTGCAGGAGAGGTCTGCAACCTGGAACTGCCAACACAAATAGGCAACAAACAGACAAACAAGAAAAGCCTGCTGTCTCTGGCCACAGGTCTAAGGAAGGAAGTCCAACAGAGATCTAGTGGGGACCCCCAGCCTCAACTCTACAACCACAGCCCCTGCAGGAGGTCTGATCTGTTTACAGCAGAAGCAGCAAAGCCTTGGCCATTCCAACCCCTGATCACAAGCTGACCAAGTGCGTGATCTCATACACTCACAGCTGCAACAATGAAGCCCTGTGTCTGCCTGTGCTCTACCCAGAAATGTAAGGAGATCTAGGCCCGATGGCTTCTGCCCCTTCCTCCCTAGATGGTCACCCACAGACAGTAAACAACCCAGAGAGGCACTTCTGCCCCTGCAGAAAACATCACCATAGGTTGAGCAGGAGAATTAGCAGCACCAGAAGAACAAAACTGACCAGATAGCACTGTAAGTGCTCAAAAAACTAAATTGTCATTGGAACGAAAGCCCAAAAAAGGTAGCACCAAACCTGTACTCTAAAACTAAACAGAGCAACTGCCTACTAAAATAGAAGACTTAAATAGGTCAATATCAAATGATTAAAATTTCCAGGATACAGGGGGAAAAAAAACCTTCATCATACCAGGAAAACCACAATTTGAATGAAAAAAGATAATTTTAACTGGTGCAGTTCCAAGATGACTCAAATGTTGGAATTATTGGACAAGGATTTTGAAGCAGCCATCATAGAAATGCTTCGACAATCAATGACAAATCAAATTCTCCTGAAACAAAAGAAAGAACAGAAAATTTCAGCAAAGAAATAAATTATAAAAAAGAAGTAAATGAAAATGATAGAATTGAAAAATACAACAACCAAAATAAAAAACTTACTGGGTGGACTTAACAGTAGAGTGGAGATGACAGAGGATAGAAGCAGTGAACTTGAAGAGAGATCAATAGAATTTACTTAGTCTGAACAACAGAGAGATAATAGGCTGAGAAAACATTGGAGAGCCTCAGGGATCTTTGGGACAATAATAAAAAAGATTGAACAGTGCTGACATTAAAGTTCTAGAGAGTAAAGCCTGAAAATGTATCAGAAGAGATAATAGCCGAAAACTCCCCAAATTGCAAAAGATATAAGTCTACAGATTCATGAAGAGGAGCAAATCCCAAATAGGAAAAGCTCAAAGAAATCCACACCAAGACACATCATAGTCAAACTTGTAAAAACTAAAGACAGAGAAATATTCTTAAAAATAGCCAGAGAAAAATGACACATTACCTATAAAGGAACACTGACTTGAATGATGGTGGATTTCTCTTCTGAAACCATGGAGGTCAGAAGGAAGTAGCACAGTATTTTTCAAGTGCTGCAAGGAAAGAACCATTAGCTCCAAATCACATAGTCAGTGAAGCTATCCTTCAGGGTTGAAGGAGAAAAACATTCTCAGATGAAGATAATTTGTTGCTAGCACACTTATCCTTAAAGAATGCCTAAGACATGGATATATATACACTGCCACATGTAAAATAGATAGCTAGTGGGAATCAGCCACATAGCACAGGGAGATCCGCTCGGTGCTTTGTGACCACCTAGAGGGGTGGGATAGGGAGGGTGGGAGGGAGATGCAAGAGGGAGGAGATGTGGGGCTATATGTATACATATAGCTGATTCACTTTGTTATAAAGCAGAAACTAACACACCATTGTAAAGCAATTATACTCCAATAAAGATGTTTAAAAAAAAAAAAGTCATCCTATCCAGGATATATCCCAGATCAGTTAAATCATGACCTCTGTGGGTAGAACCCAGGCATCAGTATTTTTTCAAAATGAAAATTTAAGCTAACTATTTTTTAAAAACCACAACAATAAATTCCAGTGTCTATATAATAAAAAAAACCAACAACAGAAAAAGAATGCCTAAGAAAGCTTTCCAGACAGAAGGAAAATAATAGAAAAAAGGCTAGAACCATCAGAAAGGAAAGAGCAATGGAATGGATAAAAAGAAATAAACATAATAGGCTATCCTTCATCCTTCATCTCATGAGTTTCTTTAATCACATTTTATGGTTTCATAGTCGAAGAAAAAGTTATCACACTGTTTGATGTGTTCAATATTTGTAGAGGGAATACTTTAAAGGTGATTATATTTATTAAATTGAGGTAATAAAGGGACCTAAATGAAAGTGAGATTTCTATACTTCTCTTGAAATGGTAAAGAATCAACATCAATAGGCAGTGATAAATTATATGCATGTATAATAATACCCAGAGCAACCACTAAGGAATCTATATAAAGAAATACTCTCAAAAACGTTATAATTTAATAAAAATGAAGCATCAAAAATGTTCAAGTAATGCAGAAGAAGCCAAGAAAAAACAAACAGGGGGCTTTCCTGGTGGCGCAGTGGTTGAGAGTCCGCCTGCCGATTCAGGGGACGCGGGTTCGTGCCCCGGTCCGGGAAGATCCCACATGCTGCAGAGCGGCTGGGCCCGTGAGCCATGGCCGCTGAGCCTGCGCGTCCGGAGCCTGTGCTCCGCAACGGGAGAGGCCACAACAGTGAGAGGCCCGCGTACCGCAAAAAAAAAAAAAAAAAAAAAAAAAAGAAAGAAAGAAAAAACAAACAGGAACAAGAAATAGAGGGAACAAAACAGAAAACAAATAACAGATTTCTTGGATTTTCTACATAGACTATCATGTCATCTCAAATAGGGACAGTTTTATTTCTTACTTTCTGATCTGTATGACTTTTACTTCCTTTTCTTGCATTATTGCACTGGCTGAAACTTCAGTACCATGTTGAGTAAGAGTGATGAGAGCAGATATCCTTGTCTTGTTCCTGGTCTTAACATCTGAAAGCAGTCTTTCATCTTTAAGTATAGTGTTAAATGTAGCTTGTTTTGTTGTTGCTGTTAAACATTAGCTGTAAGTTTTTTGTAGATGCTTTTTATTAAATTGAGGAAGTACTTCTCTATTTCTAGTTTTCTCAGTTTTCATCACGAATGGTGCTCAATTTTGTCAAATGCTTTTTATTCATGTATTGATATAATCATATGATTTTTCACTTGATATGTTGACATGATGGATTACACTGATTAATCTTCAAATATTAAAAAGCCTCAAATTCCTGGAATAACCCCACTTGGTTATGGTGTATAACTCTTTTTACATATTCTGCATTATGATTGCAAATATTTATTTTATATTTTTTTGAAATCTTTATTGGAGTATAATTGCTTTACAATGGTATGTTAGTTTCTGCTTTATAACAAAGTGAATCAGCTATACATATACATAAATCCCCATATCTCCTCCCTCTTGTGTCTCCCTCCCACCCTCCCTATCCCACCCCTCTAGGTGGTCACAAAGCACCGAGCTGATCTCCCTGTGCCATGCGGCTGCTTCCAACTAGCTATCTATTTTACATTTGGTAGTGTATATATGTCCATGCCACTCTCTCACTTCGTCCCAGCTAACCCTTCCCCCTCCCTGTGTCCTCAAGTCCATTCTCTACGTCTGCATCTTTATTCCTGTCCTGCCCCTAGGTTCTTCAGAACCATTTTTTTTCTTTTTTTTTTTTTTTAGACTCCATATATGTGTGTTAGCATATGGTTTGTTTTTCTCTTTCTGACTTACTTCACTCTGTATGACAGACTCTAGGTCCATCCACCTCACTACAAATAGCTCAATTTCATTTCTTTTTATGGCTGAGTAATATTCCATTGTATATATGTGCCACATCTTTATCCATTCATCTGTTGATGGACACTTAGGTTGCTTCCATGTCCTGGCTATTGTAAATAGAGCTGCAGTGAACATTGTGGTACAGGACTCTTTTTGAATTATGGTTTTCTCAGGGTATATGCCCAGTAGTGGGATTGCTGGGTCGTATGGTAGTTCTATTTTTAGTTTTTTCAGGAATGTCCATACTGTTCTACATAGTGGCTGTATCAATTTACATTCCCACCAACAGTGCAAGGGGGTTCCCTTTTCTCCATACCCTCTTCAGCATTTATTGTTTGTAGGTTTTTTGATGATGCCCATTCTGACTGGTGTGAGGTGATACCTCATTGTACTTTTGATTTGCATTTATCTAGTGATTAGTGATGTTGAGCATCCTTTCACCTGTTTGTTGGCAATCTATATATCTTCTTTGGAGAAATGTCTATTTAGGTCTTCTGCCCATGTTTGGATTGGGTTGTTTGTTTTTTTGATATTGAGCTGCATGAGCTACTTATAAATTTTGGAGAGTAATCCTTTGTCAGTTGCTTCATTTGCAAATATTTTCTTCCATTCTGAGGGCTGTCTTTTCGTCTTGTTTATGTTTTCCTTTGCTGGGCAAAAGCTTTTAAGTTTCATTAGATCCCATTTGTTTATTTTTGTTTTTATTTCCATTTTTCTAGGATGTGGGTCAAAAAGGATCTTGCTGTGATTTATGTCATAGAGTGTTCTGCCTATGTTTTCTTCTAAGAGTTTGATAGTGTCTGGCCTTACATTTAGGTCTTTAATCCATTTTGAGTTTATTTTTGTGTATGGTGTTAGGGAGTGTTCTAATTTCATTCTTTTCCATGTAGCTGTCCAGTTTTCCCAGCACCACTTATTGAAGAGACTGTCTTTTCTCCATTGTATATTCTGATTGCAAATATTTATAAAGGATTTTTACATCTATTTGCATGAGTGATGTGAGCTTGTACTTTTCTTTTTTAAAAATACTCTCCTTGTTTTGGTATCAGGGCAATACTTGCTTTATAAAATAAATTGAGAAATGTTCTCTCTTATGTTCTGGAAGAGAATATATGAAATTGCTATTAAAACTTCTTTAAAGAAGCTTTTCTCCATTTATATAAAACCATGTAGGCTTGGAAATATCTTTTGGGGGAGCTCCTAAATTTGACTTCAATCTTCTTAATAGTTGTAGGACTATTCAAATTGTCTGTTTCATTTAGGGTAGATTGTGGTGGTTTGTGCTTTTCAATGAATTGGTCCATTTTGTTGCCAAATTTATGCATGCAGAGTTGTTTGTAGTTTTAACCTTATAGACTTTTGAAGTTAGCATATCTAGTCATGACTCTTCTTTCATTTGTAAAATTGGTAATTTGTATTTATTCTCTTTTTTCTTTGCTAGAATTGCTAAAGGTTGCCAATTTTATTGATCTTTTAAACAATCAGCTCAGTTTCACTGATTTTCTCAGTTGTTTTTCTCTTTTAATTTCATTGATTTCTGCTCTTATATTTACTATTTCTTTCTGCTTGCTTTGAATGTATTTTGCTCTTTTATTTCTTAGGTTCTTGAGGTGAAAGCTTGGATTGATTTGAGACATTTTTCTTCCTAATATATGTATTTAGTATTATAAATTTCCCTCTTTGCACTGCTTTACCTGTGGCTCACAAATTGTCATACGTTGTATTTTCATTTTCATTCAGTTGAATGAGTTTTTAAAAAGTCCTTTGGGACTTCCTCTTTGATCTGTAGATTATTTAGAAGTGTGTTGTTTAATTTCCAAGTGTTTTGAGATTTTCTTTATTGATTTATAGTTTCATCCCATTGTGGCTGGAGAACACATTGTATGATTACCATTCTTTCAAATTTGTTGAAGTGGCTCATTTATTGAAGTGAATTTGTTTTATGGCTCAGAATATGGTTTGTCTTGGCATATGTGGGCCATGGTAAAGAATGCGTATTCTGTTTTTGTTGGGTGGAGTGTTCTATAAATGTCAATTATATCTTATTTGTTGATAGCGTTTTCCTGTTATCTTTGCTGATTTTCTGAAGAGTTGTTCTATCAACTGTTAAGAGGAGGATGTGGAAGTCTCCAAAAATAATTGTAGATTGGTCTATTTCTCCTTTCATTTCTATCAATTTTTGTTTCACATATTTTATAGCTCTGTTGTATACACATTTATGATTGCTAAATCTTCTTGGTAGATTGATCCTTTTGTTATTATACAATGTATCTCTCTGCTTCTGGTAATTTTCTTTGCTTTGAATTCTATATGCTGATATTAATATAGCTATTCCTTCTCTCTTTCAATTGAAGTTTGAATAGGTACATATATACAAACTTCAATTGAAGTTTGTAATATATACATATATCTCCACTGCTTTTTTTTTCAACCCTGCCTATATCATTATATTTTAAGTGAGTTTCTTATGGACATCATATAATTAGGTCATGTTTTCTGATCCACTCTGTCAGTCTTTGCATTTTAATTGGTATAACCATTTACAGTTGATCCTTGAACAAATTGGGTTTGAACTGTGTGGGTCCACTTATATATGGATTTTTTTCCCCAATAAATAAATACTATAATGCTAAATGATCCAAGGTTGGTTGAATCCACAGATGTGGAACGACAGATATGGAGGACTGACTGTAGAGTTATACACTGATTTTTGACTGCACAAGGGTCAGTGGCCCTAGCTCCTGCATTGTTCAAGGGTCAACTGTATATTTAATGTAATTATTGATTTGTTATGGCTTAAATCTGGCTTTCTTTTTTGGTTTTCTGTTTGTTCTTTCTGCATTTCTCTCTTTTCCCCTGCTTTTCTGTGGGTTATTTGAACAGTTTTTAGAATTTTATAACTATAGAGTTTTAACTTTAGAGTTTTTGAGTGTATCTGTGTGACATTTTAATGATTGCTCTAATAATACATTATATGTACATAACTTATTACAGTCATCATTTTACCGGTTCAAGTGAAGTGTAGAAATCTTATCTGCCTTTATGTCTATTCACTCTCCCCACTTGTATTAAATAATTGTCTTAATATTTCTGCTAAATATTTAGAACCACATTAAACAGTGCCATATTTTTTGCTTCATATGTCAAACATAATTTAGAAAACTCATGAAGAGAAGGAAAAGCTATTATATTTACCCATATTTTTGTTTGCAAACTTTCTTCCTGATTTTCTAAGATTCCTTTTATCATTTCTTTTTTTATTTATAGAACTTCCTTTAGCCTTTCTTTTGTGGTAGGTCTTCTGGCTACAAATTCGTAGTTTTCTTTCATTTGAGAATGTCTTGATTTCCCCTTCATTTCTGATATTTTTGCTACATACAGGATTTTTCTGATATTTTTTCTGGATTCTAAGTTGACCGTTCTTTTCTTTCAGCACTTGAAGAATATTCCTCTTCCTCCTGGCCTCCATGGATTCTGATGAGACATCTGCTGTCATCTGAATTGATTTTCATCTGTAGGTAAGGTGTCACTTTTCCCTTACTGCATCAAGGTTTTTAAATTTTTGTTTTAATTTTCAGAAGTTTGAATATATTCAGAAGTTTGATAGCTATTTGCATGGTTTCTTTGGTTTTATTCTGTTTTGGGTTTGCTCAGTTTCCTGAATCTGTAGTTTATGAGTTTTGCCAAATTTAGGAAGTTTTCAGTTATTATTTCTTTGAACAGCTTGTGATCCCTGTCCCTTTTCTTCTCTCTTTCCAGAACTCTGATGACACGAAAGACATACCTTTTGTTACAGTCCCACAGATCCCCATGGCTCTGCTTATCTTTTTATTTTTATTCTAACTTTTCTCCATTAGTCAGACTGAGTAATTTCTATTGTTCTACTTTACAGCTCATTGATTGTTTTCTTCTGTCTCCTTCATTCTGCTGTTGAGCTCATCCACTGAGCTTTTAATTTCAGTTACTGTATTTTTCAGTTCTAAAATTTCTATTTGATTTTTTTTATATCTTCTCTTTCTTTGCTGACACTTTCAACTTATTTGCTGAGTGTTTTTTTTTTTCATTAATTTAAAGTGTGTTTATAATGGCTTGCTGAAGCATTTTTTTATGATGGCTACTGTAAAATCTTTGTCTGGTAATTCTAACATCTCTGTTACTTCGATGTTGGTATCTACAGATACCTCCCTGGCAGAGAGGGGTAGGAGTGGCTCATTACTACTCGTCGTGTGGCCTCAAAGGACATCATCAGTGGGGGAGGGGAGGCATTGGCTTCGTTACTGCTGGGCTCTGGTGAAAATCGTGACCTTCCACTCTCCATTGAGACTACTCCAGCAGGGAAGAAATAGAAACTTCCCAGGTGGTTTCCATCAACACCATGTGGTGGTGGAGGGTGCTCCTTATTGCTTGGTGTGGGTGAATGCCTCAGCTCTATACTCAACCTTATCTGACACCACACTGACAGGGAGTTGGGGCACCTTAAACTTGCTGAAGATGGAAGTCTAGACTCTCCATTTGGCTTCTGCTTGGTAGGAGTGCAGCCGTAGTTTTTTCTATGGTGTTTGATTGGAGTAGGATGTTTACCATCTAAACGTTTTCTGTCTTGCTAGAATGTCCCTTCCTTCCCCTGTCCTTTGGTTAGAGAGAGCAGGCTTTTGCTGGGGCTATTTTTGTCTGTAGTCGTTGGTGTTTTCAGTTTGCTTGGCTTCTTCAGCTCCAAGTCTGGGATATATGAGGCAAAAAGTTGATTCAGAGAATGCATTACTGTTTTGTTACTTGGGTTCTGAGTTCCCTAGTTTGTTTGCCTTCCCCCCACCTTTCAGAGTCTCTCTTTCTCTCTCTATATATTATACTAAATGTCCAGGGTTTTTAGTTGGACTTAGCAGAAGGAACAGGAAGAAGTACATGGACTTCACCTTCCTGTAAGCTGAAATTCTGGCATTACATTTTTAACTATAAGAAATGTTCTCATTTTAACTAACTTGTGATCGGTGTCAGCCTGGTGGATTATTAATTTTTAAATGTGATCAAAATCCAAATAAAATAAAAGCATCACTAAAGGGGCTGTATTGAATATACCACCTATTAATTATACTGATTTTTTGAACAGTGACTAGCTTCTGTGAGCAAATCTTGTAATTGGAACCCTCACTGTAGCTTTCTTCTCAGAAATCTGTGTTGAGAAATGCTCTACTCCACTGGGCTTAAGTAGGATTAGCATCTAAACATGTTGCTTAACAAAGCTACACTTTCTATGCAAACTGATTTATAACGGGGAAATCTACTTTTGACATCTCTTTTTAAACATTTTTAATTAATTAATTTTTGGCTGTGTTGGGTTTTTATTGCTGCGCGTGGGCTTTCTCTAGTTGCCGTGAGTGGGGGCTACTCTTCGTTGCAGTGCGTGGGCTTCTCATCGCAGCGACTTCTCTTGTTGCGGAGCACAGGCTCTAGGCACGTGGGCTTCAGTAGTTGTGACGTGTGGGCTCAGCAGTTGTGGCTCATGGGCTTTACAGTGCAGGCTCAGAAGTTGTGGTGCACGGGCTTAGTTGCTCCACAGCATGCAGAATCTTCCTGGACCAGGGATTGAACCCATGTCCCCTGCATTGGCAGGCGGATTCTTAACCACTGCACCACCAGGGAAGTCCTTGACATCTCTTAAAGGAACACATCCAAGTAATTCATAACAAGCACATACTTAGCAGAGCTGGATTAGCAGGGGGAAAGGAAGTCATTCAGTAAAAACAGTAGATCTGCCATCTGTGAGAAGGATGATAGGTCCTGGAAGATGGAAAAGGAGAAGTGGTTCCTGATCCAGCAGTTCACTGTCTAGTGGGAGAGAGATAGTGCAAAGAGATGATTTCAGTGCAGTGGGATAGGTGCTAAAATAGAGGGAAGAAAAGTCTTAGAGGTACCATGATGGAGAAGCTAACTGTCAGGGAGGATGATTGGTACAGATGCTGGAAGGTATAACGGAGAGGCAAGAAGCAACATGTGGGCTGAGATTCTGGGGACAATGATGGTGTGGAGGGAACAGTCGTGGGGGAGAACCCATTCCTGCTGAAGGACAAAGTGGATGTGGGGCCATGTCAGAAGACATGACTGGAAATACAGACAGGGACAGATTACAAACAATCTGGACGCCCTGGATTAGTGAAAATTCTTTTTAAGTGGTTTCTTTAAAGAACAAATGGTTTTGAGGAGCTAATGCTCTTTAAGTTTTGATTTGTAGATTTGTAATAGTTAAGAATATGGAAGCAAGACTAGGAAGATGCAGAAAATGGGAAACCCTGTTAGATGTGGAAGAAATGGAGGTGAGACCCTCCAAAGGCATTGTTGAGTCAAGAGAATAGAAGAGTAGGGCAGGGTGGAACGCGTCTGCACACATGACGGGAAACGTTCAGTGGAAGAGGCATCTTTCTAATGGTGGGTGGCCCTAAGGCATAGAGCCGGGCTCAGTGGGGAGCCACAGTCAGGCTGCTTTCTCTTTGGTGCAGTAATGTTTTCAGAGGGTGATGCATAGATGCCACGGGCTGCCTCATCATGGGGTGGGTTCCCTGTGACTGGAAGCATGCAAATGTTGGAAAGGTTGACCAGCCACCCATTGGGTTAGTTATTTGAAAATATCAGTATCCAGTGGGGTAATTGGATGAGATGATCTCCTGGGCCCTTTCTAAAAAAAAATTTTATTGGAATATAGTTGATTTACAATGTTGTCTTAGTTTCTGCCGTACAGCAAGGTGAATCAGTTATACGTATACATATATCCACTCTTTTTTAGATTCTTTTCCTACATAGGTCATTATAGAGTATTGAGTAGAGTTCTTTGTGCTATACAGTAGTTCCTTATTAGTTATCTATTTTATATATAGTAGTGTGTATATGTTAATCCCAACCTCCCAATTTATCCCCTCCCCTTCCCCCCCGGTAACCGTAAGTTTATTTTATACATCTGTGACTCTATTTCTGTTTTGTAAATAAGTTCATTTGTACCTTTTTTTTGAGGATCTATGATTCTCTCCGAACTCCAAGTAGAGTTTCATGTAGAACAAAGTGGATTATGGGTAAATGTTTACTGATAGGCCAGGTAAAGATCACGTTGGGATCAAAGCATGAAACACTCTATCACTGTCCATTCGGAGGGAAATGGACACTTCATAGTTTTCAGTATTTATGTTTCCTCCACATCTCTTCCTTTTTAAAATCTTCACTGGAATTTTCCGCCCTTGCACGATTGGTCTGACTCCTTTAGCTATACGTTGGGAACTTACTATGTGTTTAGCTAGGTGAACTCCTCCACGTGAATCTAGGTTAGACCATGTCCCCAGGCATGCCAGCCCCAGAATCAAACTTGTTCCAAGTTGGGTTTATTTTGACCCAGGGCCCTTCTAACCCATTTCAGATTCAGTATTTTCAGGGTTAGGAGGGAGCTTAGCCAGCCATGGGGAGAAGACAGAGGCAAAACACACCCTTTGCAGGGAGTGACGGGCTTTCCTCCACTGACTGTTTTCTCAAATATTAATTCTCCCTCTTCTTTTTCCCTTATCTCCTATCCATCCCTGGGACTGATTAATAATAAAAACGAAAATAAACAATAACCAGTGTATTGGATATTTACAGTGTTTGAAGCAATGTAATGCATATTTAATATTCTCAACAACTCTAGAAGTAGGTTTTAGTATTTTCATTTAACAGATGGGGAAACTGAGGCCCAAAGTGCCTAGGGAACTTGCCCAAGCTTGGAGCGCGGGAGCCTCTGACTCCTGAGCCTGAATTATGGAGCGTCTCTCTTGTGAAGCCTTAAAGGTTCAAAGATCATTTGCTTCTGCAAAATGGAGTGGAGGGTCTCCCTCTTCTTCCTCCCCACCCAGATATATGGGACTGTTACGGGACCACGTCTGTGAAAAATGCTCCATCATAAGTGTTAGAGTCGATGAATTTTCACACACTGAATACGCCCACGTGACCACCACCAAGATCAAGACACGGAACGTGACCAGCTCTCCCGATGCAGGGTGACCACTGCTCTGACTGCCATCAACATAGATTAGCTTTGCCTGTTGTAGAACTCCTTACAATGGGATCAGTGTGCCCTCTTTTTGTCTGGTTACTTCTGCTCAGAATCTGTAAAACCCAGTGGTGTGCTGGTAAATTGGCTTTCAAAAACTAATTTATTTATTATTATAAATAAAGAAAAGAAAAAAGAAGGAAAGGAATAAAAGAAAAAAGAATAAAAAATTTTTTTAAAAAGCAATGCAATAAAAAGAAAGAAAGAAAGAAAAAGTTCCTGTTTGTAGTGTTTGCCTATTTCAGTGCTGTGAATGCTCCCACCTTGGTGGATTTCAAGCCACCAATGATTTAACAATCAGTTTGCAAGATTCCAGAATATTCCACAGTCAGCTCTTACGAGCTGGTGCAAGTGAAACCCACCATGTTATAGGAGTCATTCACATGGTGGTGTATAGTTTATCATTCTTTCTCTTTGCTGTTTAGTATTACTGTGTGAACACACGTGGGGCCTTTTCATTATGGCTTTTTGGCAAAAGTCACTGGTTTTCGGAAAGAGCCTCTTTGGTGGATTCATTGCTGCTGGATGAATCCGGTCCTGTCTCCACCGTGCCGGCACCTTTCCTGACCACCGGCTTCGGCTTCAGCTTTATTTCCATGTTTTTGTTTTTTTAATTAAAAAAAATCTATATTAGAGTATAGTTGATTTACGTTGTGTTAGCTTCAGGTGTACAGCAAAGCGAATGTATACATATACATATAGCTAATCTTTTTCAAATTCTTTTCTCATTTAGGTTATTACAGAATATTGAGTAGAGTTCCCTGTGCTATATAGTGGGTCCTTGTTGGTTATCTATTTTATATATAGTAGTGTGCACACGTTAATGCCAAACTCCCAATTTATCTCTCCCCCTCACCTTTCCCCTTTGGTAGCCATAAATCTGTTCTCTTAATCTGTGAGTCTGTTTCTGTTTTGTAAGTAAGTTCATCTGTATCATTTTTTTAGATTTCCATGTGATCTCTTTGAAGAGAAGGAAAAGAAGGAAGAAGGGAGGGGAGGAAAGAAAAGGAGGGAGGAGGGAAAGTAGGAAGGAAGAAAGGGAAAGAAAGAGGGAAGGAGAGAAAGCAGCTGTCAGACTTGTCTGCGGGCCTGGCCTGAAAGAAGACTTTTCTGTTACCAATAGATCACTTGCTCCAGCTGCTGTGATGGGCCCAGGAAACCTGTTCATACATGAAAGTGATGTTTGCTTTGTTCAGTGCTGCCTTCTTGCCTCTAAATAGATCATCACAACCCAGGCATCCTCCGGAGAGATACCATCTGCAGGGGAACATGAAAAGGAAACCCTGGGAAAGGCAGTCAAAAGAGTGACACAAATGTGACAAATGAAGGTCACAGAGTGACAATCTGTGAATAGGCACATTTTTCTGGGTCAAGGGGAAGGGAAGACTTGACTGTGGAGGGGAAGCTGGGCCTTTTCCAAGGCCAAGTGCCTGGGGGGGCTCTGCAGCGCCAGGAGAGCCGCTGACTCTGAGCTCGCTGCTCACCAGGGCCAGGTCCACTGCCCTGAGGTCCTGGGGAAGGAACCTCTTCCAGGCAGTTGGCACCAGCGTCCTTTCTGTCTGAAGCAGGCAGGAAAGTCATCTCCCGGCTCCCTCATCAACTGGAAAAACACACCGGTTGCGGCCAAGTGAAACAAAATGCCCCTTCCTGCCTGGGAGTTCAACCCGCATCCCTCTGACAGCTGGCCGTGACGGAGGACCGCATCTCCTTCCAAACCCAGAACTGTTGTCTTTGGATCTCCCTCCAGCACCCCAATTCCAGGACTTGGGGCCTCCCAATGAAAGCGGCTGGTTACCGTGACCTCTTGAATCAATTCCTTGTGTCTCAAGAGCAAAGACCATGTTCAGGTCCCCAGCTGGAGCCCCGCTTCTTGGCCGTCTGTTTGTCGTTCATGCCACTGCTGCTTCCCTGGGGATTTGGAGAGGGTAATCTAGAAGAGGCAGCAGGGTATAAGGAACAGAAACAGTAATAATCCTGGAACGAGCTGGATCTAATTTTAAATCTGGGCTCTGCAATGTGCTGGTTGGGTGACCTGGGCAAATGCTAGCTCCCCTGGGTCAGGCCCGGTATAATTTCTTCAAGAGCCCTGCAGGTTCAGGATTTCAACCTACTTTCCACGGGGGGAGGTGGAAGGACTGCCAAGACCATCTGGCCAAGGTGAGACAGAGCAGGATTTGAACCTGGGCTGGTCTGGCCCCAGGGTCACCCTCTGTCCCCTACTCCACACTCCCTGCCACAGGCTGGGAATGCATCTGGGCCCCTGGCGTTCCCATAGGTCTCATAACTCTTCTTGTGGGTGAGGGTGAGGGGGGCTGAGGAGCCCTTCCCGCCCAGAGGAGCACGCATACTCCTTCTGTTCACGGCGTGGCATGTTTACTTCACCATTCTCTTACAGTTAGATACCAAGATTGCTCCCAAGTTTTACTATCATAAATGAGACTGTGTAAAACATTTGGGGGTCATAAGTCTTTTCTACGTCTGTATTTCCTTATGAGCCATACCTAAAAGCTGAATTACTAGGTCACAGGGTATGAAAAACTTCGGGCTTTAGTACCTGATGTCAAATTGCTCTCAATAAGGGCTTTGGTGGTTTACACTCCCCTCACTCAGAGACTTTTTCCTTGTTACTGGAGGCTCTTTCTGAGTTAAGGTCAAGGCTGGTGTTTTGATATTTCGTTAATACCCAAAATACCCAGTGTGTGTGTGTGTGTGTGCGCGTGCGTGTGCGCGTGCGTGTGTGTGCGTGCGTGTGTGTGTGCGCGTGTGTGCGCGTGTGTGTGTTTGGGGGAGGAAGGGCTGCCAAATCATTGTCTATTAAAAAAGTAAGTCCTCAAAGTCACCCCTTCTGTCTTCCTGACCTGTTATTTAAATCCCTTAGTATACCGGCAATGCACAGAGAATATAAGGAAATTAAAAAAAAAAAAAGAATCTTGTCTAGGATGGTGGGTTATGGGAGGTTTTCTCTTTCAGTCAAAATGCTTTTATAATGAAAATGGGAGGGGAGAGGAATCTCATCCTTAACCAGAATGTGAACCCAGCTCTCTTAGACGTTAGGCATATCAGGATAGACTATGCCTGTCGTTAGACATTTTAGGTGGAACATATGGAAGGAACGCCCTTTGTCCCACTTGGAATCCAAAGTCCAAACCTGGTCTGCCTGTCCTCTGGCACAGGCGGAGGGTGATTTATTTGCTCTAGCCCTCTGCCTTGAGCAGGTGCCTCTCAGCTGTCATGCCTCAGAGTGGCGTGGCCTGGAGCCAGCCCTCTGGAGCTGACCTGGGATTTACCCGAGAGGAAAGAGCAGGGCTCTCAGGCTGCTCAGGTGGGCTCCCCGAGGAGCACCATTGATCAAGCTCTGGCTGACCCTGCTGACTAGATGTGGGAAACAGCGGCGGCGTCTTTGAATGGAAAGATGAAGGATGACCGGTGAGGTTCTGTTACTCAAAGCCCTAGGGACGGGAGGCAATGGATTCCACCTGATCACCTTCAGATTCTGCGCTGCATTTATGCCATTACAAGGGGAGGGCGTCTACCACCTTCCACTTACTTCTTGTCTCCTCGGTTACTGGGAATGGTGATGCCAGGAGTCGACTCGGGAGGACTGGTCCTGAGACAGGGGCCCAGAGGCAAGCCCTTCTGGTGCTTGGGCCCGCACTCTATCTAACATGTGATCTGTGCACACAGGACTTTCATGGTGTCCTAGTTTTCCTTTTAAAATCCATTTTATAGTAATAGAAATCTATTACTACTATACTATAATATATAACATTATATCCTATAATATGTAGTATATATTATATAATTATATATTATACTATATTTATTATACTTATGTATTATAATATATAATACTTATATATAAGTATATATAATACTTAAAATATACATAATGTAATATATTATATAGTATAATATATATAAGTATATTATACTATATAATATATATAAAATACAATATCTTATATGTTATAGTATTATTAGTACAATACTATAATATACAACTAATATAATATAATAAGAGAAATAGCAATAGAAAAGAGTAAATGAGAATGAAAAGATCGTAATCTCTTCAATCAGAACAATACCATTAACATCTGTTATAGGTTGAATCATGTCCCCCACAAATTCATATGTTGAAGTCCTGGCCTCTAGTACTTCAGAATGTAACCCTATTTGGAGATAAAGTCTTTAAAGAGGTGATTAAGTTAAAATGAGACCCCTTAGGGTGAGCCCTAATCCAATCCGACTGCTGTCCTTCTAAGAAGAGGAAATTTGGACACACCAAGAGGCACCAGCGTGCACGCACAGAGGGATGGCCGGGTGAGGACACAGCAAGAAGATGGCCATCTGCAAGCCAAGGAGAGGAGCCTCAGAGGAAACCAGTCGTGCTTACTCCCTGATCTCCGAAGTCCAGCCTCCGGAAACTGTGAGGAATAAATGTCTGCTGTTTAAGCCACCCTGTCCATGGCATTTTGTTACGGTGGCCACAACATCCCTCTCCATCTCACACACAGTTTAATAAAATTGGAGGCATTCTGCACATACAGTTTTAGACCACGCACTTAACCTCGCATTGTGGGCGTTTTCCAGTGTCCGCCGCTCCCTGTTCCCAGGAAGATAAGGTTCCATCCTTGGGTCTGGACATTCGAGATCGTGCGCAGATGGCCCTTCTGCGTAGCCACGTGACTTGCTGGCTGTTTCCCAGACTTGCTCCGCCTCTTCTGCTCTTGCCAACCCCACCCTCCCTACAAGTGCTTTCGCCTACAAGTCATTCTAGGCCTAGATCATACCTAGAGCTGTTTCACCATGCAGCCTGCTGGCCACACGAGGGCAGGGCACAAGTAAACCTACCTGTGTCCCTAGCACTTACCGTGGTCCCTCTAACATATATTGTTTTCCACCAACCTCAGATGAGAATACCTTTTTAAAAGGGAGGATTGAGAATTACGGGCAGAATTAAATTACTCATGGGTCCCTGTCTCCTGTTTCCATGGATGTTAGAGAAAGGATATATATTATGAACAAGTTGGGTTTATAATATAAATAGGAATGCAAGCTTGGTTATGCATGAGGAACAAAATCAATGTAATTCACTGTACTAACAGCATGAAAGGTTAAATTAACCAGATCATTTCAACAGATGCGAAAAGCATTGAACAAAATCTGATACCCATTCATGATAAAAAGACTCAGCAAACCAGGAACGGTAGGGAATTTCTTCAAAATGGTAAAAAGCATTTACAAAATTCCTACAGGCAGCATCAGACTTGGAGGTGAAAACCTGAATTAGTTCCTAGATCCACTTCTCCTCCGAGAAACCTTTCCTGACTCCCAACTAGGTCGAATGCCAGTTCCCTCCGGGCCACCCCCTCCTCCAAAGCAGTGATCACAATTGCAATTGAAAATGTTTGTGCCCCAGGGAGGTCCGTGTCTGTTTCCTGATCGAGGCACTAAGCTCTGTGTGTGAAAGCCTTCTGCTGGGTGCTGCCCCGTGTCGACGCGGGGCTGAATGAACCGCACAGTGAGGGATGGGCCGTCTGCTTGCACAGCGCTTCAGGTCTGGTGAGGGGGGAGGTTTCTCACAGAAGCACATTCGTACACATATAAACTCCACAGGAAAGACCAGTGTTTCTAGTTCATTCTGGGCCACTGCCCCATAGGGAATAGATGCTAGTGCTTTGTTCTTCTGACTTGCGAGAGTTTTAGGGCTGGAAGGGCTATGGAGGGTCAACCCCGACCCAAATGGTTAGAGGAGGTCACTAGGGTCGCGATCTGAAGTGTGCGCACCAAATGCACCTTGAACCCTAGTTTGGAGCTGACAGTAGTGAAAACTGCATAGGAATGAGGTCTGGGGGCTGCAGCCAGTTCCCATGTGGTGGCTCTTTGTAATCCTTGCCCCTGGGGAGACTAACACCTGCACACTTTGAAACGGCAGGAGGAGCATCGCAGCTCCCAGCATCCTGGGGCAAAACCCCTGCCCTGCAGGCTGCTGGCAGGCCTGCCTTTGCTCTGGTCATCAGAAGGCTGGCTTTGCTCTCTGGGGTCACCCGACCAGGAGGTAGGTCCTGGCCTAACCCCTTCTCCTGCCTGGAAGTGGACTTTCCCCTTCTTTCCAAGGACAGGTAGGCAGCTCCTTATGGATTAAGGCCTTCGGCGACAACTCCAGAATTCCTCCACCTGATGGCTGTTGGGAGGAGGAATGGCAGGTCTGGGAGGCTCTGCTGGCAAAGACTTTGTATGAGATTCCCAAGATAGCAGGGGTGGAGGGTCAAGGAGGAGAGCTGGGAGTGGCTGGGGAGAAGCCAAAGCCTGTGCACCCCAGCCTTTTGGAGACATGTGTCTCCCCCACTGGATAGGCTGGTTTCTGCACTGTTCCTCCTGAACTGTGTCTCATCCAACTGCTCCATATGGTCAAGGGAATGGAAGTGAGGAAAGAACAGGTGCATTTGATCCACCCAGCAATTGCGGATTTTCTAAAGGATACATAGTCCTCGTGTTTGTGGATTCAGCTGCCTCTTTCCTGAGCTCTGTAAAAGGATTATTATTTTGTTTAAAGGAACAATCGTGACTCTTATACAAATGGAAAAACACACCTCAAAGTTTGATTTAATTCATTAATTGGTGAGGAAACCGGTAAGATGTTACAACCAATCCAAAGGAGAAATGAAAATACCATCCATCGATAGGCAAGTGAGAATGCTGAAATGAATTCACAAATAGATGCAAAATTGATAATAACCACCACTGGATGGAGTTCATTTACGTGTATATAAACAAAAATGGTGTGCATTCCTACAATTTGCAGAGCTATAAAATAGGTTCAAGATGAGGACAAGCAGAGAGAGCCAGGAAGGGTACTCTAGATGGAACATGCAGTAATTTTTTCCACCCAATTTTAAAGCCTTCACAGATCTGGGCATGGATAGCAGCAGGAGACTTGGACATTTATTTCACCAAAACAAGGCAACTGAGGCAGGAGATGGGCTTCAGACAAATGATGACAAATCAAGGTACTAGACTCCCTGCCTGATATGTGCAGGTGAGGAAGAAGCAGAAGCTGGGAAGGAGAGAGGGAAATGGAATAAACAAACAAACAAACAAACAAAAAAGAGTCAAAAGAAAGCCTAAGAGAGGTGGGAGGGGAGCTCTGTTTGCTCATTCACTCCAACACTCATGTCCTCATCCTTCACTGGCAGGAGTACAGGCTCAGCCAGCTTCACATGACCCCCATCATGCAAATCTTAGTGGGAAAGACACAGTAAGGACGGGTTGAGTAATGGCCCCCCAACATTGTCCATGTCCTCAACTCCTGGAATATGTGACTTTTGCCATATATGTCAAAAGGGACTTGGCATGTGATTAAAAATTTTGAGATGGAGAGATTATTCTGGATGATCTGAATAGGCCTGATGTATCACAGGGGTCCTTATAAAAAGGAGGTAGGTGATCAGGATAGGAAAAGGCAAAGAAGTAGAGATTAGATGGATGCAGCTGCAAGCCAAGGGATGCTGGCAGCCTCTAGAAGCAGGAAGAGGCAAGAAAGGGATTCTCCTCTGGAGCCTCCAGAAGGAACTGTTAGGGAACCGTTGACCGAAACTGCCGCTTTGGCCAGGCATGATAATAACCACTTGCATGAGTTGTCTCACAACAGGATGTCCTGATGAGGAACATGGTGCAGCTGCTGAAAACTACCTGGGAGAATTTGGGAGGGGCCGAAAGGAGGGAGGAGATGCCAGCCCATAATATGTCCTGCCAACCTCCCAGAAACCATTGCTCTGGAAACCATCTTGACTGAGAGATGTGCACACCGCCAAGAAGGTCCTTGAATGGGACCAGATATGGGCACAAGCAAGATGATTGGTCAGAGACAACCTGGAAAGCTAACGCCACCACCATAAACCCTGAGACTGTGATCCACGTGGCAGAGCAGTTCCGGGTGCTCTCCGCCCGGGTCTCCCTTCCCAATAAAGTCTTTTGCTTTGTTAGTACGTGTGTCTCCTCAGGCAATTCATTTCTGAGTATTAGACAGGAGCCCACTCTCAGGCCCTGGAAGGGGTCCCCCTTCTGGTAAGAGAACCAGCCCTTCCAACACCTTGATTATAGCCCTGAAAGACCCGTTTTGGATTTCTGACCTCTAGAACTGTAAGAGGATAAATCTGTGTTGTTTTAAGTCCTTAAATTTATAGTAATTTGTTCCAACAGCAGCAGGAAACTAATTCACACTCTGAACAATTGCACTGTAGCATGATTGCAATGCAGAGTGTTTTGATGGGGAAACTGAGAGTCAGGGGAGCCAATGACAGGTGTCCTGGAGGAAGAGGTTTCCTGCTGAGACCTGGGGGCTTTGGAGGAAGTGGCTCACAGAGTGTCAGGCTTCTGGTGCTTCTGCGGGTACGGGGATGGTGTCGCGCAGTGGACAAGATGAGGGAGGAATCCCGCAGGGGCCCTGTAGCAATGCTTTCTTACATATCACTCAGGGGTAGAGGGAGGTTGGTGGCAGGAGCCATTGAGGTGTGCTTGTGGTGTTTGTAAGGGGAGGTGCAGGCCTGAACCCGTGATGGGGTGACAGTGCAAAGGAGACGAATTCCTCCCAGGATGGAGCAGAGAGAGCTGTGAAGGCCAGGTTTTGAATCTGGTCACTCAGGATAGGCTCCCTGCCCCAGAGCAGGAACAAACCAACTATGCCTAAAAGAGGGTGTTTTCCAGCCTCGTTACATGCATTTAGAAACCCCAATACACGTGAATTCTCATCAGCCCAGAGAATTAAGCTAGCTTCACTCATTTGGAGAGAACCAGTCTGCTGCCTGCCCTACGCAAGCACTTTCTAAGCTCTTGTTATGCACCAGGGAGTCCTGGGACCTCAAAGATGTATAACCACCGAGACGCAGCCAACAAGAAGCCGGCCGTCTTGTATGTGAGCGTGTGTTACAGGAAAGAGGAACACAAAAGGTATGGACCCAAGGCACAAGCGAGGGAGCTGTCACTCACTTCTAGACGTGACAGCTCTTCTGCAGATGTTACCAGATGTTTCCTCATTGGTAGCTCATCCCCAGACCTTCAGTGAAGGTGGACACCATAGTGACTTAAAAAAATTAACATGTATTAACCCTCCACAGAATTCCACAAAGTGAGTTTATATCAATTTTGTTGAAATATTTTATTTCTGCTGATGTATTTAGTTCTGTTCAAAATCTGTCTACTCAGTACCCACTCTTTGGGCTAGATTCCAGGGAGGAGAGCTGTGTGTGGGACAGGGTACCCACCCTCGGGTGTTCAATCTTGGGAGAGAACGATGTCACGCATGGAACAAGTACACGCAGTGTGGGGCTGAACGTCCAGCACGAGTTACAGAGGATGGAGTGGGGAGGCCGGCTGCCCGGTCTCATCCAGCCAGGACTGGGTGTGCCGCTGCATCTTGACAGGTGCGCAGCCTTTAGAGAGGCTTGGAGGCTTTCTGGTTGTGCGGCCGTTGTCAGTGAAGTTTGGAGGCAGCTGTGCATTTGGGTTCGCTGGGCTGTTCGAAACAGACATCTCATTATGGGGTGTAAGACTGCAGACATATACAGACAGAGATGACTTCTGCCTTGGAGACAGACAGCTGTCACCTTTGTCATCTGGGTCCAGGCAATGAATACCTACAACATATCTGAGCCTACAGGTGACATCACAAAACCAAGTCTAACGGAGGTCGAGGCGTGGCAAAGCGCGCAGAGCTAAAGGATGAGAGAGAGAAAAGAGAAATGAACGAGGCAGGACCCAGGACTCAGGGGCTGGCTGGACGCGCAGCCTGCGCCTCTGCGTTCTTAGTCAAATTCAACATGAATCAGCGTAGAACACAACGTTTGATGCCTGCAAACGCTTGTCCTTTTTCTATAAAGGTTGGTATCTTTAAAACCATGTCTTGCTTTTCTAAAGAACAAAGCCTGAATTCCATGCACAGTGATGACTGTTTTGTCCATACTCCCTTCATGGTTAACAGCATTAAACGGCATTGTAAAAGAAACCGACACTTCCTTTTGCATGTATCAGTAATAAATTTTTCTTTGGCAAGTGGAGATGCAATTGAATACTATTTTCTTAACTCTCGGGATGGAACAGACGCTCACATCAGGGAGAATCTCTGTTTGGCAGAGGCAGCCTTTCTTTTTATTCCCATATGGAAAGAGATGTAAACTGGGGGGAGCGTTTGCTTCTTCCTAGGTTTCTGTGGTCCACGGTTTACAGTCTCCTCAAGAGAATTTCAAATTCTCTTTCCAGTGAGCTGCAAAAGAACTTAAACCATTTATTTGTTCTGGTCCTGAAATCAGAGTTACTCGGTGAACTCCCGAAGAGTCCTAAACCACGAGAAGAAGTCAGTCTAAGGTAAAGTGACATGTTTAAAAGTTGTCATAAATGCTGGCGACTGGACAGGTTGATAAATTTGAGCCGTTTCACAAGATCGGTTGGGTCAGTAATAAAAGACATGAACTTGAAGTATATTTCCTCTTGCCTTTCATGGCTATAAAGATCAATAAATTTTGTAAAATTTAAAGGTAAAGGGCGAAACATTTTGGATTTTATGTGAACGGCTTGCCTGGTGACAGTAACCGTGTTGTGGCCCTTAGAGGCGGAGATAATTTACGGTGGATGGTTTCTTGGCGTTTTCTATATGCATTTGAGGGGTAGTATTTAAAAATCACCCAGCACGTGGTTTCTGATAAGACGCATAACTCAGGGACTCAGAGTTGTTTTATAGGAAAAAGATGAACGCATATCATGTAGTCAGGATCTGGGCACGTCTCTCCTCCCTCGGGAATGACAGGGATGGAAAACTGGCTCCCGACAGGGAGTCATAAAGCGTGCCCGTGAAAGCTGAGTCCTGGACCCCAGCTCAGTGCTCCGAAATTCAGGGCTCTCCCAGGACTTCGGTGGCTTGAAGATGCCGGGACGGACGGGGCCAGGCTGGGGCAGGGAAGAGGCCCTTGCCTGAGAAAAGGGTGGTGGACCATGGGCTGCCACTGTTCCAGTGGGTGTGCTCTGTTCCCAATTCTGCCCCAGCCTGAAGCCTTGCTCTCTGATGCTTGGTTGGAGAAGACCACGGAGGGCCATGAAGATTTGCCCTTCATATGGAGGACCGTGTGTCCTGTTCGTGCGGGAAGCTCACTCTCTTGCTGAACGGGAGGGAGGGGCAGTGATCAGACCCAGACACTCTGGGTTTGCTCCCCACCTGGTTCTCAGGGGCTGGGTGAGCCTGGAGGCTGCTGTGTGCGGCACGTGACAGGGAGAGGGGCCTGCAGACCTCTGCAGCCTCTCTCACCAGGGGCTCATCCAGCACTTCCTGCGTGCCCGCTGGGTGCCAGGAGCTGGGGGTACTGCAGGGAGCAAGCCCGCCCCCTGCGGGAGCTCACTTCCTTGAGAAGTCAGCTATCCAATTAATTATGCAACTTTAAGTGGTATTTAATTCCAACGATGAAAGTATGAGAGTCGACAACGGAGAGACCCACCTGGTTAGACGGGGTTGGGGGTGACAGTCAGCGAGGACCTTCTGGAGGGAATGACGTTTGATGTCTGGAGGAAGCTGCGGGAAACAGAGGAGGAGAAGGAATTGCAGGCAGAGTTAACAGTGCCCTGATGGGCCAGGGGAAGGAAGGGGTTTGGCACGCGGGGGAAGCTGAGGCAGGTGGGGATGGGCATGGTGCGGCAGCCGAGGGCTGTGGTATGAGGAACGCCAGGCCGCCAGCCAAGTATTTCAGCAGGACGGTGATGTGAATAGACTTGTGCTGTAAAACGGTCGCTTGGCTTCTGGATGGGGAAGAGACCGGGGTGGGGGGATGCCGAGTGGGGTGGCAGTAGTGAGACCAGTTGGGGCTACTGCAGTAGACCAGATGGGGGCGGTCACAGGGGCCCGGACTCAGAAGTCAGGCTTGCAGACGGAGAGGAGGGGACCAGTTCAAGGTGACTTCTGGTGACAGATGTGGTTAGTTCTTGATTGGTCAGTATCTCTATTCATTGCCTCCTCGTATCTTCCTTGCCCCCGACCATCCCTTCTAATTTGTTCAGCTTCTGATTGTAACAAGGGAAATGGTCACACATCCCCAAGGGTGCGTGCCCTTTCACCTTCTCACATAGACCTGCGCGATGACCCCATACATTGCACATCCTTGTGAGACCCGAGGTTGCCAATGAAGGTTTATTCCCTCTTGGGTTCCTGTATTAGTCAGGATGGACTAAGTGTTGCAGCAGTAAGCAATTTCCCCATAATCTCAGTAGCTTAACAGAACCAAGGCTGGTTGACTGGGAATGCTGTCTGTCCAACAGGTGGAGGGCTTTGATCCACACAATCACAGGGACCAAGGCTGGTAAGAGTGCCTCTGTCTTCAGGCTGAAAAACCTGGAACATGCAGCCTCCTTAGCCTCTGCAGCAAAGGAGGGAGACTGGAGGCTCACTTATGAGCTTCTCCCCCATGTGTCACTGCCACTCATATTTCATTGGCCTGAACTAGTCATCATGGCCCTGTCGTACAGCAAGGATGCCAGGAGATGCACGAAAGCCAACTGAAATAGTTGATGATCAGATGAGACATTCGGGGAGTATTTCTGTTTCTGTGACAAGCCCAGATTCAAGGCAGACGAGACCCAACCAGTGGGAATCGAGAGAGCTGGTGAAAAGACTCACAGCTTTACACATCACAGGAAAGGTTGTTCTATTACAGGGGGGCTAGTTTCCCACAGCCTGGAGAAAAATGCCCAGAACTCAAGTAAAGACCCCAAAGCTATTTCTCCTCTTGTATTTCTCCCCCTCCTCTTCCCCTCCTTCTCTTTTTTTGTTTCCTCCTTTTCCTTCTCCTTCTCTTTCTCCTTCTCCTTCTCCTTCTCTTTCTCCTTCTCCTTCTCCTTCTCCTTCTCCTCCTCCTCCCCCTCCCCTCCCCTCCCCCTCCTCCTCCTCCTTCTTCTCCTTCTCCTCCTTCTCCTTCTCCTTCTCCTTCTCCTTCTTCTTCTTCTTCTCCTCCTCCTCCTTTTTTTCCCTTAAAATCAACTCACAGTACTTAGTAATAGTTTAATCTGCTTAAGGCAGTATGTGATTTTTCCCCACACCAAAGCCATGTCTGATGGGGCCACAGCAGGTCTCTGCAGCCCAGGGTCTCCCTGGACCACTACCCACCCTTTCCCAAGCGTGGCACAGCCTGGTGTAGCCCTGCCCTTTGCCCTTCGCCATTGTGATCATCAGCCTTCAGATGGCCTCCAGCGATTCTTGACTCTGTTCTATTCCCTCTTGGGACTGACCTGTGTAACTAATCTTGTGGAACAGACAGAGTGTGACTCACAAGGCTAGGTCATACAAGACACAGTCCCTTCTGCCACATTCTCTTATGGGTGACTTGCTCTGGGGAAGCTGACCTCAGTCTTGTGACGCTTGGGCACTCGGGCAGCCCCCCATGGAGACGTCCACATGTGGGGAACTGAGGCCTTCCGCCCACAGCCAACACTAACTTGCTAGTCACATGCAGGAACCATGTTGCAAGTGGACCCACCGCCCTAGTCAAGCCTTCACATGACTGCAGCCCCTGCTGACGTCCACCTGCAATCTTAAGAGAGACCCTGAGCCATAAACATGCAGCTGAGCCACTCCTGCATTCCTGACTCACCAAAGCCACGTGAGAGAGTAAATGTTTGTTGCGGGAATTTATTATGCAGCAATAGAGAGCTAATAGACGGAGAATTCATCAGACCTCCCTTTATCCCCCTGAGCCCTTCTGCCACAGGGCACTCCCAGATTCACCAGCAGGGTGAACTGCTCCAGCCGTTGTGTTCCCGTAGTTCAAGGCTTTTCCCTTGAGTTCTTAACTGTATTAAAGTTGTTTTTTTCCTTGCCATCCCTTTTCACTTGAGGATAAGCTCCTTGAGGCCAACGATTCGGTCTGGCTCAGCCTTGGAACCCTCAGGATCTGTGGCATATAATAGCATACACACACGACAGTAGTATGTAGTTTTACTTCAAGCAACATGGTTTTAAGAGCTTTACATATGTCAACACGTTTCATCCTCACATAACCTTACGATAGAAGCACTGTTGTCAGCCTCAGTTTTATACCTGAGGAAACCGAGGCACAGAGAGGTTAAGGGACATGCCCAGGGTTGCACAGCGTGTAAGTAGCAGAATCAGGATTGTGAACCCCAGTGGTCGGGCTCCAAACCCCTGCTCTTATCTTGCTCTTCCATCCAGTTTGGACAGTGTTTCTTGGAAGGGAATAAAAACATGTCAGGCAGGCCAAGGGCTTAAGGGACTAGGGCAAAAAAGATTTATTAGAGGGAGAGCAGTAAGCACAGTAAGTCAGGGAATGACAGGAAAAGACAAATGGACAAAGGTTAGACGGTCTGAGAAATAAAAAGAATGTTCCTGCCTGGCAGAATACTTCTTCCAAATTCTAGATTAGAAGCTCGATTTCAGTTTGGGATTAAATCTATGTAACTGCAGACAAGGGGTGAATCTTGTGGACTGTTAAGTCAGGGAAGTCTGAAATAAAACTAGCTCAGAGGAAGTCTTTAGTATTTCTGTTTGTTTTTATATCTATCTGGGACGAAAGCCTAGGTCATCCTAGCTCACGGCTTCCTTTAGGGCCCTTTCCAACTCCGTGTACCTGAGGAAGTGTGGAGAACAGACCAGCAGACATGGGACATCTCTGTGCTTCCTGCTAGGGGGTGCCGCAGGCCGTCGCTTTCTGGTGCATGGCTGCAACAGAGGGCAGGAAGGCAGCACTAAGCAGGCAGCAGGCGGGAGTTGAGGACGGCAGCGTCAGCAGGAGAACAGAAAACACCCGTCAGAAAAGCTGCCACGGGCCAAATAAGGTCCAAGACAGCCATGTGTGCATAGGCTAAATTCCTCCTGGCTTTGGTCCAGGCTATTAAAACAGAGCATGTGTTTGAAATATTTAGGAAGAAGCCTAATTGTCTTCACAGCCTATGAAGTGTGCTCTTGGGTAGAAGATCATTCTCATGGCAGGACGCTCTGTGGGGAAGCTTGTACAAGGGGAGGAATGTGTTTGTCTGCAGACTTCACCTGCTCCGATGATGTCTGATGCACGGGAACATCCACAGAGGCCGTACCTGCCGCGTATCTGTCGCCTATGCATTGAACCACTCGCGCTAGGCTCTCAGTTTTTAAGCCATTAGTAGCAGCAAGGTTGGCCTGGACCACGTCGATGGTGGAGTAGGGGAGAGTGACCGGCTGACGACAGTGGGCAGAGGGAAGAAGAAGGCCTGTTTCCGGGCTGAGAGGGGAGCTGCTTGCTAAAGGGTACCCTGAGCAGGGGCTGCCTGCCTGCGTCTGCTGCGGCTCTGGTAGTCAACCCAAGCTTTGAACTGCCTCCAGGGACTGCTGTCCTCGTCTTTCACGTCATGACCCTCTTCAGCACGGTGTCATTAACAGCATCATCTCAGACTTTAGCAGAGGGTGGTTTACACTATGAGAGTACAAGGTACATAGAAAATGACAGGTGCACAGAGCACTTTATCAGCCTCACTGCTTTTTTGCCCTTAGAACAGCACGTCCTGCCTTGGGCCACAGGCAATGTAGGCTGGCCTTGAGGAGCTGGGAAAGAAGAGCTGCGCCAGGCCTTTCTCGTGCCTTTCTTAAGGATACTGGTCATGACTCATCCACCACAGGGGGACCGATGGGGATTCCACCACGGGTCAGCGCTAGTCAGAGGTGCTTTTTCCAAAGAACGCTCTCTTTGTGTCCAACGGACAGTCTGAATTGTAGAGCTGACTGGGCTACCTCCTTTGTTTGTTTGTTTGTTTATTTGTTTGCTTTGGTTTTGGGTTTTTTTGGCCACACTGCGCGGCCTGTGGGATCTCAGTTCCCCGACCAGGGATTGAAGCCAGGCCCTTGGCTGTGAGAGCACGGAGTTTTAACCACTGGAATTCCCCTCCTTTGTGATGGCTGGAGGGACACCAGAGCCAGAGTGCGGCCTGGCCCTGCAAGCATCCATGGTGTGCGGGGTGTCATCTAAGTGGCTAGAGAGCAGGTATGGGATGAGGAATTTGGAGGGTCTGGCCTGAGCCAGCACCCAGAGGCTCCGAGACAGGAGGTGATGGGGGGAGAAGAGGCTGAAAGGAGACAGCGGTAGAAAGGAGGTGTGTGTAGAGGGAAGGAGCGTGTGAGCGGGTTGAAAGGTCAGCACTCCAGGAACGTGAGGCACAAGAGCCCTGCCTGGGACCTGGTGACCTTGGGAAGGACAAATTCTCTTATCCCTGATACACGCTGTCTGAATCCCTAGGGTGCATATACACAGAGGGTTCCGGAAGGCAGAGTTTGCGGGTGTGGCCACAGTGTGTGGACGGGTCTCCTAGAAAGACGGGCTGCTGTCTGCGCTGCTGGACGCAGCAGCTGTTGGAGCCCCTTTAACTTTATGGGGGGAAGGGTGGGGACCTGGTCATAGGACCTGGGGAAGAGCTTGTGGCCTCTCAAAGCCTTTATTCCATGTCTTTGGCTTCTTATGAAACAGGCCTAATACCACCAGACTAAGGAGGTAAAGGGGTGGACGTAAGAAGGTAAGCAATCAGTCTGAAATTTGTAAACGTGGGTCAGGGCCACAAAATGGAAATTCTTGTGTGAATATTTTTTTTGAGCCAGCACTTGAGGGACCTGATTTTCTTAGTAGAGTAATAACAAACATTTCCTTCATTAATGATGTGATGTAAATATTTTCTTCATGTGAAAGTCACTGAATTTACAATAAAATAAATACATTTAAATACCAACTTGTATTTTAGTAACTGACATTAGAAGGAAAAAGACCAAAGATCATGGCGGGACCCCTGTATTTGTTGTAGACTAGCTAAATCATCACCTGGGTGTTTCTGCTGTTGCTTGCAAACTGCTCCATGCACAAAGACACTATTTTAAAAATTCTCTCCATGGCTTTAAAATTCACAATTTTATCAACTTATTCTTATCAGTTACTGTAATACAATTTTTTGTCTAACCTCTACTTGCAGCATAAGTTTTGGAAACAAGATTGTTCTTAAATTTTACTCCCAAACTTGACAGTGTGACCTTGGGAAGCCTTGCTTTCTTCTTGAAGTTTTTGATGTTCTGTGTGCAAAGTGGGTATAACTGAGTCTTTCTCAGATCTGTCTTGAGGAATTAAAGAAATAACACATGCAGAAGCACTCAGATCAATTAAAAAGTCTCTATCTACCTTTGCTTCCACTTTATCTGATTACCTAGGTCAAAAGTTTACCTGACTCATGGAAGAAAAGAGACCCAGCTTTTCCAAGTGGGACAGATTACCTAGCTGTGCTTTGTATCTTGGGTCTGTTCCTCATCATTTGGCTGTGTTCTGGGTGAGCACTGAAAGGGGTAGATAAATTAATGCAGGAGGGAAAAGAAAAAAGACTCACGCTTGGCAGGCACAAGGGCAGTGAGAGAATCCTGTGATTCTGGCCATACACTGGCTTAAAGACTACATTTCCCAGCTGCCTTTGCAGCTGGATGTGGCGAATGAGACATAAGAGGAAGTGTTGTATGGGGATTCTGGGTAGGTCCCTTAAGGGATTATAGTTTAGCTGGGTGGTACAATTTCCCTTTTGCCTTTCCTCTTTCCCCTTTCTGGAATGTGGATAGGGTGACTGGAAACACAGGTGACTTTGGCTGACGAGGTCATGCACTGAGGATGGTAGAGCAGAAAGATGGAAGGAACTCATGTGCTCCTCCAGGTGAATCCAGGTATCCTGAGCCACAGGTGCCTCCACTTATTTTAGGCACAAAATAAGCATTGGTATCACACCATCTCCCAGGGGCTTCTCTAAGATGAGATAATGTGTATAAAATATTTAGGGTAACGGCAGGCCCACAGAAGTAGGTTTCAAGTGTTATTAAGGTGCTGTTCCCCAGCTGGGAAGAAGTTCAGTTTGGCTGGTTAGTCTCTGATGACCTTGTGGAGCTACTGTACTAGTCCTGGACCACCCACTTTCTGTCTTTGATGTGTGAGAATAAACCCTCCTCTCTTTGAGTTGCCATTATTTTGTGATCCTTCTTACCTATAGGCTGAATTTAATTCTTCATGAACATATCTGCCAAACTATTCTATCAGAGGTGACCACAGGAGCAAAGCAGACCTATTTACTACATTTCCCTTCCTCTCAGAGTCCCACCTAGGATGAACAAGGAATGTTGCTTTCCTTGTCTGTCATGGTTTAAGCGTTTTCATAGAGTTTGTGTGTTCCTAGTCCCAGAGTTTGTGTGTTCCTTCTCTGTTATTATAGGCAGAAACTACCTGGTTATCAGTGGCTGGAGTTGGAATGGCTGCTAACTCATATGGAGTCTTTGCACAAATCAGAAAAAGGTACCCCTTTCCTAAGACACCTCTCTGTCACTTGCAATAAAAATGTCTTCATGCAAATCGACGTTGCTTGTGATGAGAAGTAGTGTTGCACATGATGCTGCCTGTATCACCATTTGTAGGCCCCTTGAGCCTACAAATGGTGGATTTCTGCCCACCATGGGGTCAATGTTCAGGACAGCATGTGACCTTGAACTTCTTCTCCTAGGCCTTCCACCCATACCTAACACAGACCTTAGAACAGCCCAGCCAGGGGGACAGGAGCAGAAAGGGGCCATGACTGTGTTGCATGGGGCAGAAGACAGGTTCTAGCAAGTCCTTGCTGATTAATGACTTTTTACATGAGCAGCTAATTTCTGTCCTAATCACTTGGACCAGTGAATTGGCAGAAGCACTGCTGTTACTCACATTCTGGCCCGTGTTTCAAGCTGCCTGGCAGGCTGAGGCTGTTGCTTGGCAGGCTGTGTGTGCACGGTTGGCTCCTGCAATCACCCCCTACCTTGGAGCTCTCTGGGAGTCCTGAGCTCCCTGCGTTCCCCATGTTGCTTTTGTTGTGAACAAGATAGATGGGGCTTACATAAATATCATCTCTGCAATGGAAAGAGAAAACCCAGGACTTGATTTTGTGCTTTTCAAATGATACGCAGTCCAGGTTTCCAGTGCTGGCTTTAGAATAATCCCCCTTTCCCTCTTTAGCAATTTCCCACACCTCTGCCTGCCCACCCACAGGGGATTGAAGGAAATGGGGGAAAATGGCCAAAGCCCCAGAAGGAAAGGTGCCAGAGCTGTGAGATAGCTGCTGTCGACTTTATAGGCTGGCCAATGTGGGTCTGAAGAAATATGATCTGACACAGAAAGGACTCATGTGACTTCAGAAATCACCAAGTTTGTTGTGAGAAAGTCACTTGCCCTAAAAAAATGTTGCGTTCCTTGTCTGTCATGGTTTAAGCGTATTCATTTTATTCTCTGTTTTATTTTAAAAATACGTTTTTAGTAGTTTCAACTTGTTTTGCGAACAAAGAATATGACAGGACAACATAAGTTCTTTTGAAATTGCACAATGAATCTTGGTAGCAAGTTGCCCATTCTGAAGGATATATGTCTTAGGTTGCTACTACACGGAACTGTCCCCTGGTGAATTTATTTAGATCCTTTATTCTTGTTTTTCCTGGTCCCATCTTATTGGTAGATTATTTGAAAGCTGTGGTTTGTCTGTTAGGTTTTTTAAAAGGCAGCAGCCAGTAGGCCAAAGGTAAATCTTCTTTATAACTTGATGCATCTAAGATATTATTATAAAGTAAGGGAATTAAAACATTATTTACAACACAACTGTATACAATAAAATAAATGCTGTTTTTTTCAAAGCAGCTTCCTAGGGGACGTAGACTTATTCTAACCAAGCCCCCAACGGGCCTAGTTCAGAATTGATCTGGAACTTTCTTCCCTAAATTCCCCCAGAACCCCAGGATGGCTCACAAGAACACCAACTGGCCGGGGTAGAGATGCATCTTATTTCTGGTGCCCTTTTGGCTCTCCACTTGACTTCAAATGACTTCAGACTGTTTCCAGAAAGCTAACCTGCCCTCAGAGGACAATTTGCAACAATTTAGAATTCTCATCAGAGAGGCCACAGTTCTGAGGGACCTCCCAAAGTGTAGTTTGAAGAGTGTTTTGAGTGAGGAAGCTTCATTTGGTTGAGCATGTGACCTTCCATGGAGAGGACGTTGATGGGAAATAGTCACTGATAATACGAATTCAGATGTCTTTTCAAAGAGCAGTTTTGAACAGTGCATCTGATCTGATTCTAACCATGGTCTGTCCTCCCATCGCAAGTGGGAAGAACAGAATTGACCCTCCCTGACCGTAAGAATTAGACTGAAAAAGGGAGCTTTCATTCCCATCCATTTAATCTAAGTGAAAGTTGAGTCATAGCTGAAAAAGGAATGTCAAACTTTGGTCAATACTAAAGCCTTCTTATGAATCACATGCTTTTAAATATTTTGATTAATAGAGGGAAAATGAATCACATAGTGAAAGAATTGTATTTTCATTAAAATGCACACATGTAAAAATTGAAGGACAGGGGAGAGGAAATAGCCCAAGACTTTCCGAGTTGATCCAATCAAAACAATGGAGTCAAAAGATGCTCAACACTGCTAATTATTAGAGAAATGCAAATCAAAACTACAATGAGGTACCACCTCACATCAGTCAGAATGGAGAAAAGGGAACTCTCTGACACTGTTGGTGGGAATGTAAATTGGTACAGCCACCATGGAGAATGGTATGGAGGTTCCTCAAAAAACTAAAAATAGAGCTACCACATGATCCTGCAATCCCACTCCTGGGCATATATCCAGACAAAACTGTAATTCCAAAAGATACATGGACCCCAGTGTTCATTGCAGCACTATTCACAATAGCCAAGACAACCTAAATGTCCATCAAGAGATGAATGGATAAAGAAGATGTGGTACATATACACAATGGAATACTACTCAGCCATAAAAAAGAATGAAATAATGCCATTTGCAGCAACACGGATGGACCTAGAGATTATCATACTAAGTGAAGTAAGTCAGAAAGAGAAAGACAAATACCATATGATATCACGTATATGTGGAACCTAAAATATGACACAAATGAACATACATATGAAGCAGAAACTGACTCACAGAGATAGAGAACAGATTTGTGGTGGCCAAGGTGGGGAGGAGGGAAGAATTAGGAGTTTAGAATTAGCAGATGCAAACTATTATATATAGAATGGATAAACAGAAAGGTCCTACTCTATAGCACAGGGAACTATCCTGGGATAAACCGTAATGGAAAAGAATATGAAAAAGAATGTATATATATATATGTATATATGTATAACTGAATCATTTTGCTGTACAGTAGAAATTAACACAACACTGTAAATTGACTATACTTCAATGAAATAAAAAAACAGAAAAAACCCCAAAAAAACGATGCAGTAGTTTGAGGCCCTTCTGGCAATCGGCGTGTGCTGTGGTGTCTCAGCTGAGGTCCATGGACTTAGGGGTCTCTATTTGTAAGAACAAGCAAAGACAAGAAATCGGGAATCAGTCAAATGCTCGGGCCTACCAGAGACCCGGAGCAAGAGGGATGGGTGCCTTAGCCACGTCCATCTGTCCATCCATCCGATGGTCATGACGCTTTCAGGAGCCCTCTCTCTGTTCTGTTGGCTGGGGGCTACAGTGAGCAGCCCAGTTTCACCTGTTTTCAGTGCCCCTCTTAGATCCGTGGGTAGGACTCAGAGAAATGCCTCCTGAGAGAATGAGTCCAGGTGATGCAAATATTAAGAAAGGCAACAAAACCTCTTTACCCTTCACCTCTGGAGTCCTGGGGTGCAGCCTGCACAATTGCTCATGTCCTGGGCTCAGAAGAGCCCATGCGCGGTTCAACGCTCTGCTCTCGCTGTCTTGAACTCCTGAGTCCAGGCATATCTCATTTGAAACCAATTGAAGGTTTGTGGCAACCCTGTGTTGAGCAAATCTATGGGCTCAATTTTTCCAACAGCCTTTGCTCGCTTTGTGTCTCTGTATCATACTTCAGTCATTCCCACAATATTTCAAACCTTTTCATTAGTATACTATTTGCGATGGTGACTGTGATCAGTGACCTCTGATGTTACTATTACAAAAAGATGATGATCTGCCGAAGTCACAGGTGATGGTCAGCATTTTTTAGCAAAAAAGTACTTTTTATTGTTATGTATATGTATTTTTAACATAATGCTATTGCACAGTTAATAAACTATAGTAAAGTGTAAACATAACTTTTATATGCATTAGGAAACCAAAAAAATTTTGTGTGACTCGCTTTATTGCAATATTCAACTTATCGCGGTGGTCTGGAAGCGAGCCCACAATATCTCCAAGGCGTGTCTGTGGTTTTTGAAGAAGGGGCCCCGGTTTTCATCTGCACTGCAAATTATGTAATTTATCCTGGTCATCAGTCACCTCCCAAATAACAATTTGCTGGTGCCTGCTTGGTCTAAAAGAGATCACGTGCCTTCAGAAAAGCTGTTCTAGTCTGTCATAGTTAAACATTCAGTTCAAGGGTTATTTACAGTATGTTTCAGCCACGTGAGGACTCTTGGTAGATAAACTTGAGAAGGCATGTTACAGATACCAGCAAGCGTGGGGAGGCCGTGCAGGTCACCCTCAGATAATGGAAATGGCAGGAGGACCATCTTTTTGTCAACCTCTCATTTCTACCAGGAGCTAATGACACGACTACAGACAGGCCAGCTGTCCCCAGATGGTCATTTACAAACCTGCTGTGAGTCTGAAAGTCAAGAAGCCGCCCTCGAACTGTGGACACATTGACGGTTGTCAGTGATCTGTTGAGCTGAGTGCCGTCTCTCTGATCATTGAACTCAACTGCCTTGCAGCGCTCAAGGTTGTAGGTTTTCATTTCCCCTCTTTTCTTTTCTTTTTCTTTTTTTTTTTTTTTTTTGTGGTATGCAGGCCTCTCACTGTTGTGGTCTCTCCCGTTGCGGAGCGCAGCCTCCGGACGTGCAGGCCCAGAGGCCATGGCTCACGGGCCCAGCCGCTCTGCAGCATGTGGGATCTTCCCAGACCGGGGCACGAGCCCATGTCCCCTACATCGGCAGGCGGACTCTCAACCACTGCGCCACCAGGGAAGCCCTCCCCTCTTTTCTTAAAATTAAAATATGCCACCACCTGGTGACAGGGGAGCCTTGCTCAGGTGGCCTCTTCTGAAGTCGAAGGCCAGCCTTTTCCCTCCATCCACTGAGACAGCATCCAGGGGGTGTGGGCTTGGCTGACAGCCCCCCAGGGTTCCTCCTCACTCACCTCAGCTTCCTCATGGGTCCCCAGGCACCCCAGGCCTGGTCTGTACCAGCACAGTGACCGCTGAACACCGTCCCAGGCTTTCCTGGGTATCTTTCTTATTTTTAATTTAAAAAAAAATTATAGCAGCTTTGTTTGTTTGTTTATTTATTTATTGGCCGCACACATGTGGGATCTTAGTTCCCTGACCAGGGATGGAACCCGTGCCCCCTGCAGTGGAAGCGTGGAGTCTTAACCACTAGATGGCCAGGGAAGTCCCCTACTCGGTATCTTTCTAACTCTCCCCACCAGGATCCCCAGTTCTGTCGTCTCTCTTTCTGCCTCTGCTGTGATCCCCCTGGTTCCTGCGGTCAGCATGGGGCAGAGATTTGGAACTGGAACCTTTAGACCCGTTCGAGACCAAGCTCTGCTGTTCAAAAGCTGTGTGATACTGGGCAAGTTACTTAACTTCTCTGTGTCTCTCTTTCCCAACTTATAAATAGGGAGGATAACTGTGTTGACCTCACTGAGCTGGTTAATCTCTGTGAAGTGCTTTAGGGCAGTGCCTGGCCCGTGGCAGGTTTAGAGGATGGGTGTCGTCTCTGACTTTCCCATGTAGAAACCAGGCCCAAGTCGGGTACCCAGTAGGGTAGCACGGTGCCCAGCCCAGCCACAGGCAGCCCACATTTCAACAGAAGGCATCCTGAGACGGCCCAGGGTGGACCTGAGTGCTCCTGCCAACGGCTTTTGTCCCTCGGGTGGTCTGCAGACGCCTTTGCTGTGGACGTGGAGCTGAGGAAACAAAGCCTGGATCCTTATCAGCAGCTTGGAATGAGCAGAGGTGTGAATGGAGCGAGGCCCTGTGTTTACAGAATGTGTAAGTAGAGAGAGAGCATTTGGGGTGTTTGAGGAAAGGGCCGATTGGGTTGTCAAAAAGGTTTCTGAAACTTAGAATATTTTTGAAGAAATCAATTGTAATGCTCTTTAATTTATATGCAGCTCATCTCAGAAATAATTCTTAAATTATAATAACAACAATGATAATATGACTACTACTAATAGTAACAAAGCACGTTTATTAGATGTTGGCAAAGTGCCAGGCCCTGGACACACAATTTCTCATTTGACCCTCAAAAAACCTCCGTGGAAATCAATTAATATGTTGTAGAATTAGAAGTCCTAAAATAACTGTACGTTTTATTTAATAGCAACAGTAATATGATCAGTGTAAATACTTTTCTGAATAATGAAATACACAGTTATAAACGGTACACAAACATAAATGTGTTAGGGAAACTCATCGGAGCTTGTTGGCATGATAGTGTGTGTTACAGTATCCTATGTTGACATCCCTGACTGACACAGGAGGACATGGGATCCTGGGAGCTGCGTGTCATTTCCCAGATCACTGCCCCTGAAAGGAGGCTGCCTGACTCCAGGCTCCCAGCCTTTCCGAGACCTCCTGCCTCTCTCTCTGCTCACCGATTCTATGAGAAGCTAAAGTGACTTAATAGCAGCTGTTCATCACCTCTCAAGTGCTTGAAAATAGTTCTCCTAAGCAAGGAATGCTTTTTCCCCCAAACTATTGTGTTAAAAAAAAAACCTCCCCTGATTTCCCCATGTCTTTGGATGGGGTCCGTGGTCATGCACACACATCATTTCACGCATGTTGAAAGGAAAAGCAGTTGTCAGTGTTGGTTGTTCTTGGAGATTAAAATCATAGAAAAAGAGGACTTTGCATTTAGACAGCAAGAGTTCCAGAAATGATTTAGCATTGTGTCACCTTACAGATGGCGACCAGTTCCCCGGGGCAGCTGGTGAGTCTCTCCACAGTCTTCTGCCCACGTCCCCCCCCCAAGCTGCTGTGTCCTTGCTGGGTTCTCATCAATCCTAGGTCTGGCTGGTGCAATGCTGGGAAGGGCACGTCGGTGGTATGGAGGCTATGTAGGCTGAGTTGGACGGAATAGCAGCCTCACAACCCCCTCTCAGGCTCCATCCAACCTGCTTCAGGTCAAACCTGCCTGAACTTTCTGAATCACCTGGAAAAGTGCTATCCAGGCCCGGACAGCTCACTTTACACCCAGCAAATGGGAGGAGTCAGGAGAAGAGCTGTCTCCTTTGAGGCTCCTGCCCTCCAAACACACCCTTGTCTTCTACGTCCTTCAGAGCTCCAATGCTGCTTCTTCCAGGGAGCATCTCCTGATTCCCCATCACCACCACAGGGCTGGATACCTCTCTGTGCCCCTTTGGTCCCACTGCACAACTGACCCCTGTTCTCACCGTATTGGATTGAAATTCCTGGTCCTGTGGCTGGCCCCTCGTTTCTCCTAGTTGGGGAGAACAGGGTCTTAACTGCCTTTGCATTTCTAGCTCATAAGAGGGGCAGTTATTCATCATTGCTTTCTTACCCTGCTTAGCTTAGTCTTCCTTAGTAGATGGAACTCTGTCCTGCTAGTTCCCTAGTCTGGAAGTCATGGGCAATGGAGTCAGTCTTTGGCATTTTGACAAGAGATGACCTTTGTGACTTCATGCCCTAGCCACGGTCCCCTTCTGGATCTGTCCCAGTGGGCGTCATGACACCGTGTCATCTCAGGAAAAAGTTATTGTACCTTACTGAATCTGTAACCCACATGACTCAATTTCTCCCTCTTCCTCTCCTCCCTTCTTCCTATTCATGTTTTCTTTTCTTACTATAACCTTAAAAAAACCCTCCTCATTATTTGTTATTAATTGCATTTATATCCTAGTTTGTCCATGTTATTATTATTTTTTACCATGAAAAAGTTGTTGTTATCGTTTTGAAATGTAGTTGAACTGTTAACTTTTTTACAGTTTCTGAATTTTGAATCATAATTAGAAGCAACAGGATTGTAGAATTAATTTTTTTCTACAAGATACATATGGAAATCAGTTTCTTACACGCTAAGCAATCTGTACAAGTCCTCTTGGAATTCATTAGGTTGGATTTTGACCTTTTCTTTTGAGTCAGGTCATTATTTGCAAACCCTCTGCATTCAACGACATCACAAATGTGCATGATACGTTAAAGATGGGTCTAGCGCCCTTCAGCTAAGAGGAAGTGCACCGAGAGATCATAAGACATTTATCAAGTGTTATATCACTAGTTGAGTGGCGGTTAACCCCACCACTTTTCTCTGACTAGTATGATTTCCCACATAGGGAGTTTCTTCACTTGCGTTTGACTTCCTATGTGGGCTTGTACTGCATAGTCTGTCTCTCTGCATCAGACCCAGGGGATCCAAAGCTCCAAGTAGGGTGCTGGCTCCTGCTTTGTGTTTAAGAAACATTAGTTGAATCTCCAACTGCAAAGGTATGGACCTTCCAGGTGCCTTTCCATCTGCATCCCTGATGACATACTTTATCATTGAGTCGGCATCCATACGTTTCCAGGGTCCCTTGAAAAGCTGCACATGTGGTTTATAGGGTGTCAACTTAGAACGCAGTTGTGTGGAAAGTTCTACTGCAGCGTATTGGAGAGCCACTTGACGGTTCACGATGAATTTTTATTTTCAGCACCTCATGTTTTGGTCCTGACTTTAGAAATGAGGAAGCTGAGCCTCATATATAATAAGTGACTTGTCCAAGATGACCCTATTGCTATTCTAGCTTCTATAGTGTATCTGGCACATGCTGTGTCCTCAATGAAGAGCGTCTGAGGTGACATGACTTTCCCAACTCCCATTCCAGTGCCCACATCACTATCCCATGACAGGCATGATCTGAGACGGTGGTTACTGGCTGGTTTTCCTTCCAAGGTCCTCTATATCAGAGGTCCGCGGCCTCTTAGGAACCGGGCTGCACAGTAGGAGGTGAGCAGCGGGCGAGTGAGCGAAGCTTCATCTGATTTGCAGCCGCTCCCCATCACTCGCATTACTGCCTGAGCTCTACCTCCTGTCAGATCAGCGGCGGCATTGGATTCTCATAGGAGCGCGAACCCTACCGTGAACTGCGCATGCGAGGGATCTAGGTTGCGCGCTCCTTATGAGAATCTAATGCCTGGCTATCTGCGGTGGAGCTGAGGCGGTGATGCTAGCGCCGGAGAGCGGCTGCAAATACAGGTTATCATTAGCAGAGAGGTTTGACTGCACAGAGACCATGATAAATCAACTGCTTGCAGACTCACATCAAAACCCTATCAGTGAGTGGCAAGTGGAAACAAGCTCGGGGCTCCCACCAATTCTGCATCATGGTGAGTTGTATAATTATTTCGTTATATATTACAATGTAATAATAATAGAAATAAAGTGCACAATAAATGTAATGCGAGTGAATCATCCAGAAACCATCTCCCCACCGTGGTCCGTGGAAAAATTGTCTTCCATGAAACCGGTCCCTGGTGCCAGAAAGGTTGGGAACTGCTGCTCTACATGGGCAGTCAGGAGGGCAGGTATCATTCATGCTAACCCCTGCCCTTGTGTCCCACTCTCCCCTGGTGAGAAAGCCTCATTTTCCCAACATTCACCATTGGAAAAGTGTATGATAATAATAATAACCACCAAACATTGAGGGCATACAATATGCCAGTTAATGTGCTATGTATTTAATTCTCACCCAAGCCTTCTTTTTTTTCTCCTTTTCTTTTTTTTTAATTATTAATTTTTATTGGAGTACAGCTGCTTTACAATGTTGTGTTAGTTTCTGCTATACAGCAAAGTGAATCAGCTATACGTATACCTATAGCTCCTCTTTTTTGGATTTCCTTCCCATTTAGGTCATCACAGAGCACTGAGCAGAGTTCCCTGTGCTATACAACGGGTTCTCATTAGTTACCTATTTTATACATAGTATCAATAGTGTATATATGACAATCCCAATCTCCCAATTCATCCCGCCCACCCCTCCCCCCTTTCACCCAACCCTGCTTAGGTTAGTATTATTACCCTTACTTTATAGAGATGGAAATTGCGCTCAGAGAGGTGATAGAACTAGTTCAAGGCCAGACAGAGGAAAGGCTTGAGCCAGGTGGAGACATAGGTCTGTAACGGCCCCAACACTTTACCCATCGGACTTGGAATTTCCAAACACATTTTTGTTTTTCGATCTTCAGGCACGGAAGTCCTCATTTGACAGGAGGCCGTGTTCCTTTACATTGTGGGAAATGCAATGACCATGAATCACCGTTGGCGGAGAGGGGGGCTCTGATCCCTCCCTCCCGGCCATCCCTGCTCTCAGGCTGGGCCACCCACTTCTCATGGAACCTTCAAATTCTCGGTGTCTGTGGGAAGGAAAGAGAGGGAGTTTGTTTTTCACTTTTGCTGCCATCATTAATTTTATTTAGGAAAGCACTCTGTCTTGAGAGAGAACTGTAAACACTGGGAGAATGAGAGGACCTTGGAGCGAGCTTGTGTGTGCTCCAGACTTCCGCCCGCTGACCCTCGGCTTCCTGACCCAGCAGACTGGCAGCCCCTGGGCTCATGGGACAGACATTGGCTGGAGGCCAGTGTCCGAGTTGAATGGCTCAGGCCGGACAGGACTTCTTTCCAGCCAGGGTGGCAACGAGCCCACTCCTGAGAAGGCGCCTTGGCTTGGAAAACAAACTGTTAGACATTGGCGTCCACAGCAGGGATCTGAGGCCAGAGACATGGCCAGGCACCTTTGGGAGGCCTGGCTTTGCTGCTGGGCTGCTGCAGCTTCTCAGGAGAACCAGGCCCAGCTTAGGAAATGTCCTATCGCCCGAGAGAGCCCAGTGTCTAAGAACTGATATAATTGGGAGACCATTAAAAATTAGAATGTGATTCCAGGGCAGTGTGCCCCGTTTTGCCATCCAAGCCGGCATCAAGCTGTAACCCTTTATTGTGCTGCGCGGCTCTCATCTCCCAGGGGACAGTGAGGGCAGCCCCGGCAGACCTCTGCGTTATGACCCGGCTGCTGGGCTACGTGGACCCCTCAGAACCCCACTTTGTGGCTGCAGTCCTCACCATCGCTTTCAATCCGCTCTTCTGGAATGTGGTCGCGAGATGGGAACCTAAGACCCGAGAGCCGAGTGGGGCCTTCGGGTCCCCCCCGCCCCGGCCTGCTGCACGCTGGGCGGCACCATCCTGCTTCTCAACGTGCTTCGCTCCACGCAGGCCATGCTGAGCCAGAGCCTGGACAACCCCTCGGCCTACCGCGTGGGCCTGGCACTCCTGGGAGTGGGCGGCGTGTTTGTCCTTTCCAGTTTCCTGGCTCTGGGCTTCACGGGGACCTGCCTAGGCGACTATTTCGGGATCCTGAAGGAGGCCAGAGTGACCACGTTCCCGTTCAGCGTCCTGGACAACCCCATGTACTGGGGCAGCACAGCCGACTACCTGGGCTGGGCCATCATGTAAGTCCCGGGCTCCCTCTGTGCCGCCTGGGCGATGGGTCAGCTCTCGTGCCACCGTGGAGCCCAGGGCACTGGTCAGGGTCCCCTTCCTAGAACAGGGGTCGGTAAACTCCCTATTACAAGAGTGGGAGGTCCCCGGGCTGCAGGCAGGTGAAGGAATGGCCGTGGCTGGGGGCCCCACTGCCTTGTTCATGGACACCGAAATTAGAATTTCACGTAATTTTCACGAGTCACAAAATATTCTTTTGATTTTTTAAAACAATTAAAATTGTAAAAGCTGTTCTTGGCAAAAAAAAAAAAATTAGAATGTGAAGTAGATGGCCTGAGTACCTATGATGTTTACTTTTCTTTTAAAATACCCTCTTCCTGTCTCTCTACGGTTATGAATCTACTGCACACTCCTCCAAGAAAAGTTTGAAAACAAATAAAAATCTCCCATAACCCTTCTACCCAGAGATTTAACTTCTATCTTTTAAAAATGTACCTACCAATCATTTTATTTTGTAATTCAGACATCAGGTGTCAGACATCTCATCATAAAATGCTTTATTTTGTTTGTTTGTTTTTCATAATGAGCATTTCTACCCAATATGAACACTAGGTCTTTGACAATGACCTATGAAACCTTTGGGCTCAATGGTTTTCCTACAACATACTCATCTATTTCCATTTTTTTTTCTTACTTGAGCATGTGCTATCCGCTCCTCCCTGTGCCTCTCAGGGGTTTTCTGTGGTGGAATTCCATCACATAGGTTGCTTTCCTCTGCATTGCCCTTTGGATCTCAAAATGGACGGCCCATTTATCTCTCTCTGCACAAGGGCACTTGGAGTTAGGAGTGTCCCTGCTTTCGCTCCCTCGTTTATCTCTGGGGCTTCAGCAAAACCACCGCCAAGCCCAGCCAGGTGTCAGCTCAGCTCTCCCTCGAGGGTCCTCCGTAAAGGAGAGGCTCCGGTGTCCTCTGTGGCCTCGTAAACTGCTGTGGTCCAGTGCGTATCTTGTCATCTGAACCACTACCATCTGAGTTGTGAAATTCACATGTTTAAAAAATTATTTGCTAGAAATCGGAAAAGCTGTTTTTCACCGTCATGTACTTGCAAACCGTTCTCGGCCTTCTGCAGAATTCACTTTTGTTTCTATCTTGCCTTTTGTCACTTGGTTTCATCTGTTGGCCACTCTTTTGTAGCCCTTCTCTATATTCCCAAATTCCTCTTGCTTCAGACCAGGATTTGGGTCTGACTTTCCACACTCTGGTTTTCGCGAGGGGGGCAACTCAGGCTCTTTTGAGAGCATACAGAGCTGGTTCACAGGTACGGGAGGAGAACTTTCCCTGTCTTTCCCACTCCCTGTCCTCTTGTGGCCTCTGTTATTGATGTTCCCAGCTCTTCACTCTATGTCCCTATGCCTCTCCTTCCATCCGGAGTCTGCAGTAGAGAAGTTTCCAGTCGTGGGGGTCACATGCCTTATCTAGTGAAAGTCTTGTCTTATGGATGCCAGAGGCCACTCACAAGCATCTAAACAATTTTTGATGTTTCTTTGAGATTCACAGATAGTAGGCGATGGTATATGTTTCACAGCATTGCTACAAATAAATGATTTAAAAAACAAAATAAGGGAACTCCCTGGCAGTCCAGTGGTTAAGACTTGGTGCTTTCGATCTCTGGTCAGGGAACTAAGATCCCACAAGCTGTGTGGCACGGTCAAAACAACCCCAAACAAACAAAGACAAAAACAAACAAAAAACAAACAAAAAGCAACAAAAGCAAAAAAAAACCCAAAAAACACAAAGCCAAAAAACCCAACCAACAAACCCCCCAAACCAAACCCTTTTCTCCTGTGCTTAGCATTTCTACCACGCTCAATCTGGGCTTTTGAGTTTCCAGGCGCTCCGCCTATCCAGTTTTCCTTCTCTTTGATTGTGTGCTCTCCCTGTCCCCATCTTTCTTTCATGTGCTGTTCTCACCCGAAACCAGTCCAGAGCTCCCTATGCAGTTATGTCAATGTCAGGCCAGGCCGGGCCTGGGCCCAGAGACAGGGGCTGATGTGGGAGAGCCCGAGGGCAGTGTTGGTGGATCTGTGAGCTTGCTGAGTGGTCCAGGTCCTCTGACACATCCCGAGAAGACAGACCCTGAGCTCTGGCCCAGCCCTGCCACTTAGCCCTGTAACCTCGGGAAAGCCAGCCACGCTGACAAAGCTGTCGTTCCACACAGATCCAGTAGAGAGAATAATAGTCCCCACATCGTCACATGGCTGTGACAGATTAAACATACGTAATGTGTCACCAAGGCAACTGACAAAAGTAAGCATTCACTAAATGCTGACTGTTCTTCTTACGAACGATGACAACAACTCTACAGGGAAGGGCTGGCCCCCCCCGGGGCTGACAGGCACTGTGTAGGTCGCACAGGCCACCCACCCCCTCTGGATGCTGGGCTCCTGGTCCCCTGCTTCCTGGCCGGTTTTCTCCTTGCCTGGATCTTTGCACATGAACTCTGCCGCTGCTTGTGCCTTTCCTTCAAAGTTGGTCCCTGGATGCCTACCTGTAGCTCGTACCGTCCAGTCACCTCATGATACCTCTGTGGAGCTCGGTCTCTGGTGACCTGTTCCGCTCTTTGCTCCAAAGGCCCTCAGGTGCGTATTCTTGCCTTTGCACTTACCACGGGTTCAGATGGCAAGTGTCTTGGAAACGGGAATAGGGGGTCCCCCTCATCCCATTCCTGGCCCCTGGCAGGCAGCTGGCCTCAGGGCATCTTCCAATGCTTTTCGGCCAAATGCATGAGGCGCTGAGTGAAGGCAAGGAGAGGAGGTAGATGGATCCCTCCACTTCCTTTGTCGAATCCAGCTTTAGTAGAAAGTTCCTTTCTAGCTGCAAATCCAGAGCAATTCATGTCAAGCACTTAATTTAACATCTTCGTTTCTCTTGAACGATCCCTCAGGTCAAGCCAAAATATATCCACCTTTTAATAGTTTCATGAATTTCCTTTCAAGTCATTTCAATTGGATTCAGTACAATTCATTCGAACAAATATTTGCACAAGGATCATTAGGTGTTGGGCACTGTTATCATCGCATGGCTGAAAAGGGGATGGTCAAGGTTCCTGCCAGGACAGAATTTACATTCTACAAGGGAGCAAGATGCTGAGTTGCTAACCCAAAAATACACAGGGTAAGTTAATTTTGATTAAGAGCTACCAAAACAATCACCAACACCACAAAGGAAGCTGAGTGGAATAATGGGCTGTGACTGACGGTGATGTGTGTGCGTGGGGGTGAGGCCCGAGTGGTGAGGGGCAGCTGCCTTGTGGAGACCCAGGGAGGAGCACATAGCAGAGCAATGGACGTGCAAAGGTCCTGGGGTAGCAGAGAGTCAATGTATTTCAAGGACAGAAAGGAGGCTGGAGTGCCAGAGCACTGAGGGAAGGAGGCCAGGGTGAAGAGGTATGCAGGCATCTCGATTGGAAACAGTGCTGTGTTTTCTCAGGGGCCTGGTACAGAGGAGCCTCTCTGGATTCAGTATGTGGGTGCCGACGGCTGCCATGAATCCTAGAGCCACAGAAAAGGGCATTTCTGAGAGGAATCTAAGTATAAACCCAAATAACAAAAAGATGTTATGTTCAAAATCTGCGAAAATGGATAACAAATTGGAAAAATTTTTAAGTGAGCACTTTAGGAAGTATGTTTCCTTCATTTGCCTTCTGTCATGATCTCTGAAAAGATGAAAAATGGTGATTAAAGCTCTGGGAGGAAGAGTTGAAGAACTCAGGTATCAGTTACCAGGCTTCCCTGGTGGCACAGTGGTTAAAGAACCTGCCTGCCAATGCAGGGGACACGGGTTCGAGCCCTAGTCCGGGAAGATCCCACATGCTGTGCAGCAACTAAGCCCATGCACCACAACTACTGAGCCTGCACTCTAGAGCTGGAGAGCCACAACTGCTGAGCCCATGTGCTGCAACTACTGAAGCCTGCACATCTAGAGCCCATGCTCCACAACAAGAGAAGCCACCGCAATGAGAAGCCCATGCACAGCAACGAAGAGTAGCCCCCGCTCGTCACAACTAGAGAAAGCCCGCGCACAGCAACCGACCCAATGCAACCAAAAATAAATAATACATTAATTAATTTAAAAAAATCATAAAAAATGATATCAGTTACCTTATTACATAAAGAAGATGTGGTATATATACACAATGGAATACTACTCAGCCATAAAAAAGTATGAAATAATGCCATTTGCAGCAAACATGGATGGACCTAGAGATTATCATACTACATGAAGTCAGACAGAGAAAGACAAACATCCTACGATATCGCTTATATGTGGAACCTAAAACATGATACTAATAAACTTATTTACAAAACAAAAATAGACTCACAGACATAGAGAACAAATTTATGGTTACCAAAGGGGAAAGGGGAGGGATAAATTAGGAACTTGGGAGTAACAGATACACATTACTATATATAAAATAGATAACCAATGAGGACCTACTGTATAGCACAGTGAACTATACTCAATATTTTGTAATAACCTATATGGGAAAAGAATCTGAAAAAGAATATATATATATATATATATATATATATATATATATATATATATATGTCACTTTGCTGCACACCTGAAACAAATACAGTGTTGTAAATCAACTATACTCCAATTTAAAAAAAGGTATCGGTGATCTTTTTAAATAATAAATTTATTTATTTTATTTTATTATTTATTTTTGGCCACATTGGGTGTTTGTTGCTGCAAGTGGGCTTTCTCTAGTTGCAGAGAGCGGGGGCTACTCTTTGTTGTGGTGCGCAGGCTTCTCATTGCGGTGGCTTCTCTTTTTATGGAGCACAGGCTCTAGGCTCGCGGGTTTCAGTAGTTGTGGCTCACGGGCTATACAGCACAGGCTCGGTAGCTGTGGCTCACGGGCTTAGTTGCTCTGCAGCATGTGGGATTGAACAGGGCTCAAACCTGTGTCCCCTGCGTTGGCAGGCGGATTCGTAACCACTGTGCCACCAGGGAAGCCCAGTATCAGTGATCTTATTTCAAATAAAAAGGAGGCGAAATTGGCATAAACCTTGGGCCAGATTTCTCTTGTACCAAGTCCATAATCAGCATGTACAACTGAAGCCAATGTACCTCTCATCTCAGACTTGCGGGACATTCATTTAAGGCTCCAGACCCAGCTGTGTGCAAACAGAGGAACATTTCTAGTTGAAAAAGCTCTCAAGGACCACAGATTAGATACCCTCTCGAACAACAATAGCAACAACCACAGAGGGTTGTATTTACTGAAGAAGTCAAACCGTTCGAGAAGAGCTGTGGGGAACAGAGTCAGTGCACAGAAAACACGCTGTAAACTCAAAACGTCTTTTGGAAAAGGAGCCAGCATGGGCCAGCTTCAGAGGCACCGCAGCGTCCGCTGAGTAAGTGCTTGTTGTAAGTTCTTCTCTTCTGGCGCTCTGTACTTTTTCTGATCCACACCAGCAATGATCCAGCACCCAGAGCAGACTCAACTTAAGCCAAACAAATGGTGATAAAGATGGCAGTACCATAAATTCAACCCCATGTGAAAGAAGAGAACAAAAGGAAATGGTTGCTCTTGCTTGCAGGAACACGATTTTTTTTTTTTACTGTAGTTCATTTACTATGTTGTGTTAATTTCTGCTGTACAGCAAAGGGATTCAGTTATACATATATACATTCTTTTTCATATTCTTTTCCGTTATGGCTTATCACAAGATATCAAATGTAGCTCCCTATGCTATACATTAGGACCTTGTGGTTCATTCTATATGTAATAGTGTGTATCTGTTAAATCCCAAACTCCTCATTTATCCCCTCCCCTTCCCCTCTGGTAACCACAAGTTTGTTTTCTATGTCTGTGGGTCTATTTCTGTTTTGGATATACGTTCATTTGTATCACGTTTGTACGTTTCTATTTCTGTTTTGGATGTACGTTCATTTGTATCACGTTTGTACGTTTCTATTTCTGTTTTGGATATACGTTCATTTGTATCACGTTTGTACGTTTTCTTTTTAAGGTTCCACGTTAAGCCGCGACCCCCTCAAATGGCAACAGTGACACTTAGAATGGAGCAGCTTATCATAATCAAGTCATTCCACCTTGTGGAATAAGAAAGAAATGCACATAAGAAAAATGAATAAATGCAGCATAAGGTATTTTCTGTCCATTATTGGAGAACATTTTTTTTTTTTTTCAAGAGAGATTGAACCACAGGAACAGCTACAATTATGACACGCTTCTCAGAAGGCATTCGGGGAAAATCACGTAGTATGGTGACAGAGCAAGTCTTTCAACATAAAAAAGCCCAGAAACTGAGCAAAAGCCTGTGTTTATTTCAGAATCACTGCATACCTTCGAGTAATAAGTGTCGCATGTTGAATCCAGCTGAAATAAACGGTACAAAGGAGAAGAGCACACAGTTATCTCCACAAACTGATAAACAGGATCCATTCTTGATGTTTCTGAGTACAAAATATAAACAAAAGTGACTTAGAAAAACAACAGACAGCGATGCAAGTTTCTAATTTCAGTCAGGAGATAGTGCATCTCACCTCCAACAAAAGGCAGATACTGTGCTTCTTCCAGAAAAGGAGCTGAAGAAAAACGACCATTATTCCACACTTACTTGTGGTTCTGATCTAACAGCAGAACCAGGTCACAGAAGACCACCTAGAAATTCAGAGCCCCTGCCCCATATTCCTCCTGAGAATCCCAGTGAATGGGCACTGAAGGGAACTTCCACGAGGTCGCACTGGGAGGAGGAAATATTACAGAGAAACGAAAAGGAAAGTCTGTAACCAAATGCGAAATTAGTCACGAACAAGAGAACTTCTTACCACAGAAGAAGAAAAGAGATTAGTGGCTCACCCGTGCATTCCTGGATGGAATGATTTCAAACTCGTTATGAGAATTCAGAATTTGGAGATGTCACAAGCTATGCTGAAACTGATTCTACCTATGATATTTTAGATATAAGAAAATTAGTCTGTGGGCAATATTTTTTTCCTTTTCAACTTCAACATTTGCTGGCTTTTAAGAAATGTATATTTGGGTTCTTAGTTCCGGTCAAAACGGAGTAGCTGCATTCTTTCTAGGTCCTTCCACTTACAACTAAAAAAAACCTCTGGACATAACACAGCAAACATAGGAAGGCTCTGAAAGGGGGAAAGAAGAAGATGAACTGTCTAGGGACATCAAGACTTGAGTAATAACATGGTGGGGAATTGTCTGTTTGAGTTTTGAATTTAATTTCTTTTGCCTCCTAAATAGCACAAACTGTTGGAAAAGTTTGTAACTCAGAACCACAAATAGATACAAACAAAAAAAGCTAAGTAAAACCTGCTTCTTCGAGTCAAAAGACTGGGAAGACGGCAGCCTAGCAGAATAGAAAACCTTTTCATATTACCAGCTCTGTATCAGTCAAACACCAACAAAAAAACTGTCTCCCGTTCCAGGATAAGAGGGGAGATAATCTTCTACACATTCCCACGTCCTGTAGGTGGAAGCATGTGATGACGCTCTGATTCCCCTGCTGGGGGATTGACCTTCTACCCAATCCCCCACCTGGTAGAAGCAGGTAGTGAGACAGGTCTGGGACCTGGGACCTTTTGCGGCAGTGCTGCAAAACTTGCACCTGGACACACCTCTCCTCGAGCTACAAAATACAAAGAAACTATGTGGGATTAAAAATAACTGTGTGCAGGCACAATTGGGGCAAATTCTGGACCAAAAGACACAAAAGACAAAAACAACAACAAACAAAACCTCAGCTACCACTTCTGAAGAGCAGGAGCAAAAACATGGCGTTGGGAGCTAAAGCAGGGTACTGCGCATGCCCCCCTGCACTCGACACCACCTAAGGGGTGGGCAAAACACCTAAGCCACCCCTCCGGCCCAACCCCTGGACACGCCCCTACCCTCACCCCATACAAGGAACAAGCTCGCCCCACCTCAGCCAGCGAACAAGCAAGGGAACCTGTTGTTTGTTCTCGCTTCCCCACCCCCCACCCCCACCCAACACCCGGTGCTGCATCAGGGGCCCCAGTAAAGCCTTGCTTGAATTTTTTGTCTGGCCTCTAGTCCATTTCTATTGATTGGGGATTTCTCCCCACTCCCCCCACTGGGAAAGCAATCGGGGAGCAGATCTTTCACTCTCCCACTGCAGAAGGCAGTGATGCTCTGATTTTCCCACGAGGTAGTGTCAGTGGAGACCAGTGGGACCTGAGCCCCACCCTCACATGGAAGCAAAGAGACTGAGTGAGGTTGTGAGAGTGGGGAGTCAGGACTCTGTTCCCCACTGCCTGGTGTCAGTGAGAAGCACCAGTGATGCAGAACTGGGCTCTGCAAAATGGCATGATCTGGTCCTTCATTTCCACCCCCTTGACGGGCAACAATCCACGGAGGTAACATTAAATGATCCCCGGCCATGATGTGAGCCCTGGGTTTCATCTTCCTTTTCACCGTCGGCGGACTGACAGGCATTGTCCTAGCTAATTCATCACTAGACATTGTCCTTCGTGATACCTATTATGTAGTTGCACATTTTCACTATGTACTGTCAAGGAGGGCATGTTTCCACCCCATGACAGTGGAGCCCAGCAGAACTCACAGCCCACTCGGTGAGTCAGGGCTCATAGGAGCCCGGCTGGAAAGCCATTTTTCGGCTTCTTGTAACTTACTTGTACTTTCCACATGCGACAGCATGAGCATGGGATTCTCTGATCACACGAGAGTAAAGCGATGCAAAAAAGAATTTCAAACCTTGTAAATCTCCTCTTGGTTTGGCCCTTGGAGCCCAGTTTTCTGGTCTGTAAAATGGGGATGATGGCAATCATTCCAGACTCACAGGCTGAGGGACAGTTGAACGTAGGCCTCTGGCACGGGTGCAGAAACTTGTGCCACAACTTCACATTGACGTTGGTCGTCCCGGTCACCTGTCCTGAGCCACGAAATGAACTGTGGGTCTAGGGACGTGTGGGGTGTCACACAGCCCACGAGGCCGACTGCGTGTGAAAGCTTTGTCTTGCCTTTGAGGGGAGGGTATGGTTATGGCCCCTGTAAGGGGATGCATTAGACCTGTTTCTTGGGTTGCCGGATTTAGCAAGAGACAAACTGGACATCCAGTGAAATGTAAATACCGGATAAGCAATGAATAATTTGGGGTATAAATATGTCCTGTGCAGTATTTGGGATAGCTTATACTAAGAATCATTTGTTGTTTATCTGGAATTCACATTGAACTGGGCATTGTGTATTTCATCTGGCAAGCCTCCCATTTCTCAAGGCCACGCATTTGCTCGTCTTAGTCACTGCCCTCACCTTCTCTGCTGGTTGCAGCTGTGAGCATTTGAGGTTCGCTGATTCTCCGAGATAATCTGGACCGGGTCCCCGCTCCTGGGTCCATGAGTCTCACAGTGGCCCAAGGCCAAGGCCAGGCTAGAATCAGCCCCCACCTCTCTGGAGTCATCTTTCCCTGACGCTTCTGTCAGTCTTGTCGTGGGGATATTGGCCTGAGACCTGGGCAACTTACGGCCCGGCTTGCCAGCAGGTGCGGGAGGAACGGTGCTGGGCAGTGCGGAGCTGGGGGGGGGGTCCCAGTGTTCCTGCTTCACCAAGGTGGAGAGTTGCGGGGCACAGTTCAGAGCCACGCAAGTGGGGAGTCAGGGTCCACTGCGGCCACCTTTCTTCCGTACCTCCCTCTCCACGACCCAACATTTCCAGCCTTTAGAAATTCCACGTGAGTCCCTTGCTCAGGGCTAGGAATCCAGTCGGTGGCTCTGGGAGGTGGTGGGACCAGCGTTACCGCCTCTTTCCGGGTCTTTCCAGGAGGTTCTACGGTCCCCCCTCCCCCCCGCTCCTGTGCTCCGGCTGCTGCCCTTCTAGCACATTCCCACAGTCGGTTTCTTTCGTGGCCCGTTGTAGCAACATCCCTGAAACTCCCGAGGAGCCCCAGCTGGCCAGTGTGTTTCCCTTCCCCCAGCGTACGTGGGAACGGCAGCCATCCGCTGGGATGCACAGCGCACGCGATTCCCGCCCCTCTCTCGGCGCCGGCTTGCTGCTGGGAGCCCCTGAGCGCTGAGCCCTGTGGGACCCACGTGCCGGAAGTGTGGGCGTGGCAGAGCCCCCGGCGGCCCCCCTGGGCCCCCGCTCCTCCTCCGTCCTCAGCAGACAGATGTGTGCAGCTGCCAGCTAGCTCACCAGAGCCAACTGGGAGATCTTCAGGAATTTGGTGAGCTGGTTGTTACCCACAGCCATTATTAAAAATTATTTAAGTCTTCAATTAAATAAATTATACCCAAAGCAAAGGTAGTAGATGGTCATGAACTCAAAACTTACCACTTCTAATGATTTTCCTATAGTTTACTATCATCTGTCTCGAGGTTATTTCCATCACTTATATCCATACAGTGAGGATGCTCTACTATATGATGGTATATGGCTGCCCGTCTCTTCCCAGTTCCGGTCCCTAGAGCTGGGTGGTCCCCGGAGCCGGGGGGTGTTCGGCTGCTGGCTGCCCAGCTCAGGCCCCACTCCCTCTGGGCGGCTGCTAACAGCGAGCAGGGTCCTCCCTGGAGGAGAAGCAGCGGGGCTGTGAAACCACACGACAGCCCTGGGCGTGCCTCCCAGCTCTGCTTTTTTTTTTTTTTTTTTTTTTGCAATACGCGGGCCTCTCACTGTTGTGGCCTCTCCCGTTGCGGAGCACAGGCTCCGGACGCGCAGGCTCAGCGGCCATGGCTCACGGGCCCAGCCGCCCCACTGCATGTGGGATCCTCCCGGACCAGGGCACGAACCCGTGTCCCCCGCATCGGCAGGTGGACTCTCAACCACTGTGCCACCAGGGAAGCCCCCAGCTCTGCTTTTTCTTTTTGTGTGTGTGTCTCAGCTTCCTCCTCTGTAAAGCCAGCACAATCACATATACCCACAGGTTTCCCAGGACGGTGAAATGATGGCCATGGTGATGAATAATGCGGTGTTTGTCTGCGTGAGTGTATAAAACTCTGCCGCCACAGAACTTAGATTCTAGTAGTGGAAACAGATAAGAAATGAATAATCATGAAATACTATCAGATGGCAAGAAGGAAAAGATACTCCCAGGCAAGGGAGCAGGCAGAGGCGGGGTGGTCAGGCCAGGCATCTCTGAGGGTCCCTCTGGTGTTGTGAGTCGCCTTGTACTGTGTCCAGAGCCCCAAGGGGGGGGCTTGTCCACTGGTCCCTTGACGCCTGCTGTGCTGTCACCGGAGCTCCTCCCTTTCCCACAGCCCCTTCTGTCCTCCCTCCCTCCCTCTCCAGCTGGTCCCATTCCTATTTCTCCCCCCACACCCCCCCTTCTCCGGAGCATCTCCTGCAGCACTGCTCACTGCAACTTCCTGGCAGGAAGTTAAATGTCCTGGGCAGGTCGCGAGGCCCAGGCACTGAGCTCCTGGAGAGACAGTTCTCTTGAAGGCAGTGCCTCCAGCTGGGCAGGGCTCGCTAGGGAGCATTTCCCAGGGAAGTCCTCCCTGGGATGCAGAAGATTCCCTGGGGCCCCCAAGAGACACCATCATTTGCAATGATTCCTTCAAAGTTCAGTAACAAAACTTAAAAAAAAGTTTTTTTATTGGAGTATAGTTGATTTACACTGTTGTGTCAGTTTCTGCTGTACAGCAAAGTGAATGTTAATACATGTACATCTAACCACTCTTGTTTGAGCTGCTTTTCCCATATAGGCCATTACAGAGTATTGAGTAGAGTTCCCCGTGCTCTACAGTAGGTTCTTATTAGATCTATTTTATATACAGTAGTGTGTATGTCCATCCCAATCTCCCAGTTTATCCCTTCCCCCCTTATCCCCTGGTAACCATCAATTTCAATAGCAAAACTTTTAAAGGAAGTGTTGATGCATAATATTTCTTTTCATTTATTCATTGGTGCGGAGAGATCATGATGGTATAAAAACTATGTGATAACATGGTACTGCCAGATAAAAGGATACATCGTGCAAGTTTAGGGGGAGGATTGCAGTAGGTTTTCATACACCACGTGAGCCGTATGACGCTGATGCTGTGGTTAGAATAGGTTTTATCAGAATGATTCTAAAGGGTGAAACTTATGCTGTTAAGGGCCTAAGTTGTAGTGGCCATGATGAAAAAGGAAACGTTCTGGTGTCCACGTCCAGTTTTCAGCACAGGGACAGATCCCCGTGCTGGATGGCTGTGATGGACTGTTCACTGCCCAAACGCAGATCCTGCCAAGGACCTCCCCAGGACGGTATAAATCACCTCACCTGTGGAGTGACCCTTGGCTGCCCACGTCTCCCCCTCAGCAGCTGTTTCCTGGACACCCTGCTGGCTCTAGTTGTCAAGTGTTTTCTTCAGAAACCTCCCACTCCCACCCCCTTCTCTCTGGTCCCCATGCCTACCTCTCTCCTCTCTCCTCTGGCCTCTCCCATGCCCCTCCGCCAGCATAACCATCGCCATCCCACCCCAGGCTTCGGCAACCTAAATCAAAATGCGAGCTCCTGCAGGTCCTGTGCTCCGCCCAGAGCTGTCAACAGGTCTCTGTCATGCAGACGCACCCCTGGCCTCAGCCTGAGGCAGTTTCTCGTGCCTCCTGGGATTTGATCCACACACGTGTCTCACACAGTGGGAGTGGCCGGGCTGCCGCCAGGGGCCTGCTCCCAGCCAGCCTGGTGTGGTGGGCCTGGAGTGCTGTCCCCCGACGTGGTACCCACGGCACACACTTCCTCGTGGTGGGCAGCTGTTTGCAGAAAGTTTTAGTGGAAAGATGCAAACAAAGATGAGAACATTAAACAAAGAGAAAGATTTAAAGCCTCCATAGCATGTAGCACAGGAACCAAGAGAGAGTCCAAAGCGTAGTGCTTTTGGAAAGTGGTGGGGAAGGTGCGAGGAGAGGGAGGGGTCCACCCTGAAGCTTTTGCCCGCGGGTATAAGGCTAGGCTTGCGAAGCAATGAGGAGAGCTGTGGGCACTGGTTTATCGCCCAGCGTGGTGGTGACAGATCGTCTCTAAACAAAATGCCTTTCGTGTCCAGAGCTAAACTTGTCGGGTGGCAGGTGCAGAGCCAGCAGGGAGCAATGCTCACCCTGCAGAGTGCCTGGGGTGGGCAAGGATGCAGGGATGTGGGGAGCTGAGCCCCGTAGTGAGGGTGAGGCTCCCCAGGGCCACCTGCCTGCAGACAGGAAGGCTTCACGGCTGTGAGCTCCCTGGAGCAGGGCCTCTCTATCAAGCCATATTCCAAATGGGCTGGGTCTGAGGGAGCAGCATGCTGGGGACACTGCTCCACTTCTGGGGGGGGCGCAGCTGTCTCCCTAACACCCCCGCATCCCATTCAAGGCAGTCCCACCACACTGGCCTGAGTGGGTCGGGCGTCCTGGTTTGCCCAGACATGCCGAGGCCTGGCAGCCGGGGCAGCCTTTTGGAGCGAGACTGGGGGACCCCAGTGGACACCTCTTACTTGCTGGCCTTTTGGTTGGTGAGGGGCCACACAGCCGGCTGTTGGAGATCCGGCAGTGCAGCTCCTACCTAACCAGTGTGGTCAACTTGGCCTGAACAGGAATGTGGGGATTTGAAACTTTTGAAATAATACAAAGTTTCCCTAGTTGCAAAACAAAGATTACATTTTAAAGACGTGGGAGTGTGGGTGTGAGTGGATTGTTTTCTGTTTCCGTGGTGGGCAGGCAGGCAGAGATCCCGCTGGCCTCAGCTTTCTGGTGTGAACCACGCTGTTCGTGTGCTTTGTGACCTTTGCGCTTTTGCTAATTATTGTGTCGTTTTCACTCTGGCTGTGTTTTAATCTTTAAAACAAATGGCGTATTCTGAAGCAAGATCATCTAATTATTCAAGGGATGATCTTGGTGCTAGTGTTAAATAAAAATACACCCACAGTCAGTCATTTTGAGATGAAAGTTAGATGAGGTAAGATGCCCTGAAGAAGACCCCTAAACCTCAGGAGATACTGGGCTGCTACCTTCAGAGCAAGCATCCTAAGACATTTCTGAGACGATGCTGAAAATAAAAGTAGCATTAAAGGTCCATAAATAGCCCCAGCGCTTTACCTTGTAGTCAATGTGAAGGAAAATCACTCCAGCACGACACGAGGGCTTCTGCAGCTCCTTCCGCATCTAGGACGTCTCACCCTGCATCCTTAGGGTCAAAGCTCCCAGAGCTCCCAGGGCAGATCATTTCCTGACAGCTGCAGCTGGATGAACACCCCGTGGGGCAGCAGCCTCTCCTCGTCAGTTTCTTCAAGAGAGGGGTCAGTGCATCCGTTCCCAGACCCCATCTCCATGCCTCCAGCCTCAGCTCCACCCACCAGATGCGCACAGAGAAGGACTGGGAGGCTGCGCCAGTACCCCACTGGCCGTGGGCCCACGTGGGACACGGGATTTGAGGAAGGTGAAGGGATTCTGACCTTTCACCTGTACACCTTGGTAGCTGCTGAATATCTACAATTTTTGCAATTTTAAAAAACAGCTAATTAAAAAAAAATAAAGGAAGAAGGACTGAGTTCTGCTGTGGAACTTGGGCTTTCCTAGAAAACAAGGAGGAGGTCAGTGGGAAATCTCAATACAAGGTGGTCAAGCATCTGTCCACTGCCAGCCGCTGGTCCTGTTCTGCAGCACAGTCACCTGGGCAGAGGGCAGCACAGCCACCCTCAATCTGCTCCATATGCCTGAGTGACAGCCATCCGCCAGGGGCCGTGGGGATGCGTTCAACATCTTAATCTGCTTGGGCTGCGCTAACCAAAAAGCATTGACTGGGTGCGTTAAACAATGGAGGGCATTAATTTCTCACAGTTCTGGAGGCTGGGAAGCTCCAGATCAGGTGGTGGCAGGGTTTGGTGTCTGGTGAGAGCTCTTTTCCTGGTTTGCACACAGCCACCTTCTTGTATTCTCCCAGGGCAGAGAGAGAGGGGGACCTCTTGGTCTCTTCCTGTTTTTATAAGGGCACTAATCCCATCATGGGGGCTCCACCCTCATGACCTCATCTAAACCCAATTCCTTCCAAAGGCTCCACCTCCAAATACCACATTGGGGATTAAGGCTTTAACATATGAACTTTGTGAGGACACACAAGTCCAGTCCACATAATAGAGAAGGGCTCAGGATGTTCAAACGGGAGTAAATGCTCCTAGGAGGATTCCTCCACAAGAGGCTGCTCTCTCTGGGCTGGGGCCCACCCCACCTCACTTCCCCATAAGGCTCTGGGACAGGACAGCAGTGCCTCCCGCCACCCCCAGCTCCACAGCATGGCCCTCACCTGTGCTGTCCCTGGCTTGGCCACCTGTAGAAACTCAGAGAAAAGGGGCAGCCAGGTCTGCAGGAGAAAGGAGGAGAGAAGGGTGGGGATAAAACCCCTCCTTTGTTCTAAGAAGAAGCTACTGGGAGGAGCCTGGGCAGACCCTTTGGTACAGGAATTGCCTGGGAAGTATCAGGACGGCCCCGGCCATCAGACCACAGCCAGAGAAATGACCATTAGCTGGGAACGTGGGGGCCTTGTGTCCCTGTGGCCAGGGAAGTCTGGGAGAGAGAAAGATGGATATTGAAGTTATTGCAGGGTGATGGGTAAGTCTTCTATTGGGAGAGACGGAGTCCCCTGCTGTGCATAGCCCAGGGAGGGGCCAGCAGACTCCGGAGCCTGCCCCATCATTGTGAGAGGCTCAGGGGTCCCATCTCATGGAAAAGAGAGCTAGGGGCCATGTCCTGGGGCTACAAAATGCACGGCAAGTACTCACTTAGACGAGGAGAGCAGTAAGGAGTTAACTCAACTCTAGCATGACTGCCCCCATCCTCCCCAGTGGAGTCTCCGCATCGTCCATACACCACCATGTGCTCAGCTGCAGCTCTACAGGGCACTGCCCTCTGGGAAGGACTCAGTCTACAAGCTGGGGGACCGAGAGCACACGTTAACAGCGCTTTCTGACTCTGCCCAGTCCTTCCCAGGACCATGCTGCCTACAGCCCATCATAAATCCAGTCACGGCCCAATCTCTTTGAAAATGATTTTGCATATGGAATTGAGCAGCTCAGGGCAATGCAAAGTAACAGTACCTCAATGCAGAGTAGCCAGCCCTGCTCGATTCTGAGATGAGCATTTCCATTGCACAAACATTTCAGACCAGAATGGGATCCTGATAAATTTGCCATCTGTATATGTGGTCCACCCATTTCCACTCATTGCGTCAGCAGACATTGTTAAGAGCTGCAATGTAAAAAGATTATTTGTTGTCTTTTTTTTTTTTTTTGCAAAAGATATTAGAGAAGAGAGCTCACTCTGAACCTGAAAAGGGTAATTCTGTGTTAGCACGGTTTTACAGGTTTTAGCTTCTGTCTGGGGGAAGTTTGCAAGCATTGCCTCCTTTCTCCCCATTCATTTGTAAAGCAACCTCCTACATGGTGCGATTAAAATAAAAACTTACTCAAATGCTTAGTCAATGCTGAGCGGCCCTTCTTTCATATGTACCCTATGAATGAGTTCTGAAGTAACAGGCCTAGAAAATGAAACTCCTCAAAAAGAATATGAAAATGATTTGAAAAGGTGCCAGAAAATACTTTGAGTGTGTAGGGGGGGCTGGGGGAGGGATATCAGCTCATGGGACTCTTCCAAGACCTCCAGATTGTGATGGCAAATGAACAACCTCTTGAGTTGATGTGGAGATAAATGACCCAGGTTTAAAGTGGGAGGCCCACCCATCATGGACACCATGGGGGCATCTCCTTTTAGTCAACGGTCCACTTAATGCATGGACTCATGGCTGCCTGTTGGTTACGTGGGTGTCATCAATGCTCTGGCTTTGGGTCCCGCTCTGCTACTTCTTAGCTGTGTGGTCTGGGGCAAGTTGTTTAACCAGCCTGAGTTTCCTTGCCTGTAACATGTAGATAATAATAGCACTTACCCCACCAGGTACCCGTTCCCCATCCCTCAGAGCTCACGAATTAGATTAATCACAGTCCTTGGTTATAACAGTTTCCACCTCTGATCTGTGTGTGGCTTTGTCATTTATTTAGCTCTGTAATGAGTTATTTACCATAGTGTGATGAGCACCCATATTTCCATCACCCAGAATGAAAGCTATGACCAGGACGGCAACCTACGTCTCACTTTATGGTCCCCAATGTCTCATTAACCCCTTCCCTCCATTCCTGAGGTCACCATCATCTTGAGTCCTGTGTTCCTAATACCCCTGTTTCCCTGTATTTAGTTTTATCCTTCTGTATGTATTTCTAGAAGGTATGGATATTCTTATCTTAATTGTTTTTAACTTTGTCAAGATGGTATGCTACATGTAACTTTGGGGGACTTACCTTTTCCACTTAATATTATACTGTTAATATCCACCCATAGTACTGTGTGTCACTGTAGTTCATTTGTTCTTACTGGTGCATCACAGGGTATACCATAATGTACTCATCCACTCTCCCACTGAGGGGCACTTGGGAAGTAGGGGCCCAGACTTGTGCTAGTTAAAACAGTGCTGTTTTAATCATACTTGTGCACATCTGCTGTTTTACAAGTATAAGAGTTTCTCTTGGCTCTGAATCTTGGAAGGGAATCATGACAGAGAACATATGAAAGTTCAACTTCAGGCGATCATGCCAAACCATTTTCTAAAGAGTTTGCACCAATCTACAAGGCCACAAGATTCATCTTTAACACTCCATCATATTAGACTTGTTAAACTTTTTGCTAATTGAATGGGTATAAAATGCTATTTCATTGTGATCTTGATTTGCATTTTTCCTTGTGAATCTCTTTATAAATTAATTGGGCATATATGTTTCCTCTTCTGCAAAATATCTCTTGGTTTCTTTCCCCCATTATTATCACGGGTTGTTTGTGCTTTTTTTTTTTTAATTGATTTGTAGCAGTTCTACATATCAATATCTTGTTCCAGTTTCCACTCTGACTTTTCACTGTTTAAAATTATCTCTTGGTGAACAAAGGTTCTTGATTTTGATATAGCTAAATTGATCATTTTATGATCAATTTTAAGTGCTTGTTTAAGAAAATCTTTAGCTCTCAGGAGGTATAAAAGATCGTCACCTGTATTATCTACCATGAATTTTAAAACTTATTTTTGACATTTAATTTTTTACCTTATCTGGGGTTATTTTCCAGTTATAGTTGGAGGGAGATAGCCAAGTTCCTTTTTTCTCACACGGTTAACTATTTTTTCCAACTCCATTTAATGATGAGTTTCTCCTCTCCTCACTGAACTTCTTTACCCCTCTCTCAGATACCAAAATTCTTTATATGCACAAGAGTCTTTTTCTTTGATCTCATTTGTATTCCACAGTCAAGTTTTCTATCCATGAACCAATACTACAATGGTTTAATTATTCCAGCTTCATAAAAGTCCAGATGTCTGGTAAGGTAAGCTCTCCCTCACTTCTTTTATAGAAATGTCTGCCTATTTTTGGTCCTTTACTCCTTCAGATAAGTTTAGAATCATCTTTTCAGGTTCAATTAAAAAACCTATTGGGAACTTGATAGGAATTCACTGAATGTATAGATTACATTATAATATTAAATCATATTATCCATGAACATGATTTATCTCTCCATTTATTAATACCTCTGTTTTTTAAAAGATTTTTTTTTTGATGTGGACCATCTTTAAAGTCTTTATTGAATTTGTTACAATATTGCTTCTGTTTTACGTTTTGGTTTTTTGGCTGCAAGGCATGTGGCATGTGGCATCTTAGCTCCCACACCAGGGATCGAACCCGCACCCCCTGCATTGGAAGGTGAAGTCTTAACCACTGGACCACCAGGGAAGGCCCTATTAATACCTCTTAATAAAATTGGATACTTTCCTTTCAGAGGTCTTCCACATGTATTGCTACATTCATTCTCAGGGAATTAATATTTTCTGAAACTATTATAAATGATTTCTCTGTAACTGAACAGGACCCTATGGGGCCTTTATGGGACAGACCTCTCATTTCCTCTGCCTGCTTCTTGTTTGTAGAAAAACTCTAGCCTCCTAGGCCGAGTTCCAAAGAATAATCAGAGAAGTGAGAAAATGCAGAAACAAAGGAAAACAGTCAAACAAGACAAAATAATAAGAGTTTAGCCATTAAACAAAGTCAAGGGCATTTAGTTCCTTCTCCAGGGCTAGAGATAATACTCTGGGCCAAATCCTTCAGCTGTTTTGCAGATACTGAAACCCCCACCAGGGAAGAAGTCAGTTATGTGCTGCCAACAGCATATAGACCCCAGATGGGTTGGTACCTCAACCCCCCTCCCTCACCCTGTCTTTAAAAACATTTCCCTGAAAGCCATCAGGGAGTTTGGGTCTTTTGAGCACTAGCTACCTGGACTCCTCTCTTGGTGCCCTGCAATAAATGCTGTACTTTCCTTCACCACAACCCGGTGTCAGTAGATTGGTTTGACTGCATGTGGACGAGCTGACCCAAGTTTGGTTCTAGAACATCTCTTTAATTGTGCTTCCTAGTTCTTTGATGTGTATACATTTTATCTCTTCACTAAATGTTATTATATCTAACAGTTTATAGATTTTTGGAAATGTCTACGTAGACAATTAAACCTTATGCAAATGGTAACAGTTTTATTTCCTTCATAAAATGATTTTAGGGGTGAATTGGGGTTCTACAAACAAAGCAAATCTCAGTGGTTGGCAGCTAGAAAGCACTCAAGAAATGCTTGTATAACATTTACTGACATTATTGTCATTAGTCATTGGCGGAAGAATTTTAGAAATGGTCTTAACCAATTCCTTCACGTTAAAGGAAGAAACAGAACCCCAGAACAGCTTAATGATTCCACAGGGATCCCACAGCTGCTCCGTGGCAGGACCAGCCCAGAAAACCTAAGCCACTGGACTACACAGTCAGGGGTCCTCTCTTTTAATCCCCAACCACACACCAATGTGTACTTCCGTCCAGCACAAACGCCTGCTAAGAGGAGTGTTTCAGTGAGTGGAGCTTCCCTGCACCTCCATGACAAACATTTATTAAACCAGCAGCGTGAATTAAGCTCCTTCTGTGTGCCGGACTTCCCATATCACTCATACTTCTGGCAGAGGAAAAATTTAACACTGTAACTCAGATGTTTAGAAAAGGGTAATTTATTTCCTTTAAAAAATTCTCCACAGAAATCTCATTTCCTACTGACGGCGGTCGGGATAGAGGAGAACCTTAAACTTGCCTGCTGAAAGCAACTTGGAGTCTTTGGGTTTAATTCACTTTGGGGTAAATACATAGCTAAATCACATTCATATTTCCTTCTGAAAAGGTGTCTCTTCCCCTGCTTCTGTCCCAGGATGGCAGCTGAAGAGGGAGAAGCTGACGGATTCTTGTCGTATGTGGTGGGGCCACTGCACTCACCTAGCCTTCGGTCCATAGAGGGTGTTGGTTGGGCTGGGGCTGACTGGTCCCGTCTTTAAATATCACCACTGGGCACCACTGGGTCTGGCTGGCCCTCTGTCCTTTGGGACCACCACAGCTCTGATCTCCCTGGCCTTTCAGATCCTCTCAACATCAGCCTTGTCTGTCACTTGTTCCCAGGCTTTGTAATGATGACCTCATGGCAGGTCAGCTCCCAGCTACACCTGTTTCTCCTCTGTGGGCACATAGGAGCACTGGGCCTTTTCAGGCCATGTGGCCATTTCAGGCCAAATGCCACGGGCATTTACCTGGATACCTCCCAGCCTTTCTGGTGTGAATGAGGATCTTCTCAGGAATTTAGATTCCAGGATCTTCTCAGACCCTAGCTCAGCCCCTACTTCTCTCAGAGCCCTTCCCATCTCACCCTCTGGTTCTCACCAGGCTGGGGGTTTCTCCTCCCACCTCTGCCAGGAGGGGTTGGAAGCAGCTCTTTGCAGGAAACTGCCCTCAACAGGAAGCCCCTTTCCTTGTCACTTTAGCAAAGCTCTATTGTAACTAACTTTTAACCAGGCACCCCATGCTCTACCCATCTCCGGCCGAGCACATCTTTCAAATCTTTTAATCACACAATACCTTGCCCAACTCAGTTGGTTCTTTCCATAGATCAAAGAAGTAGGAATGAAGAATAAGTAATTAACAGATGACTGGATCTCTTCCCTAGCTTCCCCTTCAGTAATCTCGCGAACAAATGGTGTGACCAAACTGTGTGAACGAGATAACGAGTCCACGAGCATGCATGCAGGAGGGGCTGGCGGCGACTCTGACCCCCTATCTCCATGCTTAAGTGAGATTACTGCTGGTCCTTCTTTTAAAACTTTCACAGCCAAGCAGAATCTTCGGAGGTGGTCCTTGGGGGGCACTGTGTCCACCAACTCCCCAGATTGCCGGCATTCTGATTAAAGACAACGTTCCCCTCTACCAGCGTTTATGAACTTGACTCTGTAAGTGGCAAGCAGGAGGACCCCATTCATTCGGTAACAGGATGGGGACGCACCCCTCTTCTCTCTGCATCTGTCCCTCAGCCACTCTCCTCGCTGCCAGAGGGCGTCTCCCCTGCTTCCCGAGGCTTCAGGAAGCCTCCGAACGGAAGTTCTCATCTGCAGTTCATTCAGGCTTACAGCAAACCCCATGGTCAAGTTAGCCAGGTCTTGCTCTTGATCGATCCAGGGAGCTTTTGGAATCTAAAATAACGTGTGTCCTCTCTGGCCAAAGCCTGACTTTAAAGATGTTTCCCTGTGACCTCTGAAAATGTCAGTTTTGACATGCAGGTATCTTGCTAGCAGTCTCCGGATGACCTACAGCCGGCTTTGGGGTCGTGAGTCAGACGCAGTTGTGCAGAGCAAGTCACGCTTCTGCTCTCCCCTTGTGTACAGGTGACCGTCTTTGCGGACGAGGCACCCTGTTCTCCTTTAACCCCTCTCTGAGCTAAAGGAGGCCAGATCTGCCTGTTCTCAGCAGCCTTTCTCTACTTCGTCACCACCCAGGATGCTGTAACTAAACACGTCCTTCAAGAATGGCCTCGAACTCACCCAGCCAATCCTTGTTCATCCACCCACTGGGTCTCCATGCAGCCTTTATTGAGGACTCGCTATGGGTGTGGCTGTGAGAACCCAGAGACTAAGACAGGAGAAAGCCTTCAGGTTGCTTGAAGGGGCACAGAAAGTGCAGACAGGACGAGTAGCCACTGTGCTTAAGTGGCAATTCCCACATAACCGGGAAGAACAGGTCCCAAGAATCAAGGAGAAGCAAGACTGGGGGGTCTAGTTTCTTGGCTCCTACATAGAAGAAGACTGAGCAGTATTTCCCCTTGCGAAGGGCCATGGGCTTTACGCCCAGTACAAGTCTGAGATGTTGCCTCTGGGGACCACTGTTCCACCAGGGCCGGGGCCAGGGTGTGTTTCCAATGCTGGCTGCCTGGCTGCCAACCAGGAAGGCAGGTTGCTGTCCTGCCCCACCCCCTGCTGTGCTTTAGGGAGGGCAAGTGCCTGGGATGAAACCACTCAAGCCGTCGGATGTGGCAGACCTGCTTTCCAATGCCAACAGAAGTTAAGGAAATCACACAGGGCCCCAAAGGAGCTCTTTGAGAGCTGCGTTATTGTGAAACGTGAAGTGGGGTTGCCTCTGGGGGAGGCTAAAAGGAACTCTTTTCAATTTTCTTTGGCCTTTGGAAGCATCAGCCTCGGCAGCGTTCGCTGCTGCCAAGAGGAGCTTTTCCTTGAGAGTCGGGTTCCCCAAATTGTGTTGAAAGGTGACATGGTTTCCCTCACACCAGCAGGGCCTTAGCATGACACCAAGTGTGTGTATGTATGTGTGTGTGTATGAGTGTGTGTGTATGTGTGTATAACTGTGTGTATGAGTGTGTGAGTGTATAAGTATGTATGAGTATGTGTGTGTATGAGTGTGTGTGTGTATGAGTGCATGAGTGTCTGTGTATAACATGCGCACATGGAATTCTTTTTGCACATCTCTTAAACACTCTCCCCGACACAGAAGAGTGTGTTTTTTTTTTTTTTTTCCTTTTTTGCTGCTGTTGCCTCTGCTGCTCTTAGCCTAATTTTTCTTAGGTTTTAAAATGTGTGTTAGAGATATCTCAAAACCCTTTCCTCTAAATTCTGAGATGTTCCTCAGTGGGCAACGGGAGGGTGGTGTGGATGTGGGCCATGGTGAAGAGGCACAGAAGTATTTATTAAGGATGTCAATGCTGAACATTGGAAAAGCTGCACATTCTGAAATATGTCTTACCGCATCTATGTCCAAACATGCGTGCTGTATTTTAAACATTTTATGTTATTAAAAATGCAATTAAATATTAAACTAATATTTAATATTAGCATTAAAAATATTTGCTGGGTTGTATCAATAGAACTGACAGTGTCTTACTACCTCATCTTCACCATTAATTTTTTTTAGTAAAACTTAGAGTCTTAATATGGCCAAGGGAAGAACGTCCTAATGAGAGGATTACCTTTTTCTGATGTTCCTGCTTTATAGAACTTGATCCTCTTTCCTGGAGTTCGGTGAGAATAAGGGAGCATGTGTCTGTCCGGTAACAAAGGTCCCTGTGTTTGACAGCCACAGGGCAAGAACGGGAACGGTGTCAATCGGAAAGTGAGATTTGTCCATTTATTCGTACGAATCCCAAGAAGCCAGGTGGTTTTGGTCACCAAATATGAATCAGAGAGAAAAGATCCATCTCATCTTCCAGCCAAAAATAAATAAATACATAAGTAAAAGAATGCATTCAAGTCCTCTGAACAAATAAGAACAGCTAATGTTTTTGACTGCCTGTCTCCATTCTAAGGGCTATGCACAAAGTCACTTGTGTCTTCTCACAATTGCCTTCTGTGGTCCACGGTTGTTTTCACCTCCATTCTACAGATAAAGCCACGAGTGGAAGACCAGCCTGCCCAGAGCTGCACAGCTAATAAGCAGCTACACTGGGACTCTCCCCCAGCAGTGTGGTCCAGGCCTGACTCCCTTCTGGCGACCACCTTCCCAGAGGATGTGAGAGGCAGGTGCATCTGATGTCATATTTTGTCTTGGGCCCGTGTCCATCCATTTCCCCACAGTCTGCCAAGATTAGAGCTGGAGAAAAATTCTCTAGTTCTCTCTTTAGAATTCTAAGAGTGGGCATGGGGGTGTGGTTCTGGGGCCTTCTAAGTGGGCACTCGCCCGCAGCTCCCTGTGGCCCACTCTGCCCCCCTGCACTTGGGCAGACCACACGTGGGTCCGGGGGCAGGGTGGCGGTGGGATGCTTTATCTTTTATGCTCTGGGGCTCTTGATAGGATTCTTTGTTTTACTGCTTTTCAAATCCTTTGCGTTAGGTTGTATAGGAAAGAAGAAAGAAAGCCTTGTAGCTCTGATCCACGTCTGGTGTGGGTCTGTATCTGGAGTCGTGTGGACACCTGCAGAGCGTGCAAGGGCACCCAGGAAGTGGCAACCAGAACAGACCTTGCCTTATAGGGGTCTCCCTCACCCCACTTCCAGGAACAGGCTGGCTGCAGCCTCGGGACATGATGTTTCCAGGAAAGGGGGAAGGCGATGCTTGTGTCTGTGCAGAAACACCTAGCATGGGGAACACTTACCTCGACGGAATCTTCTTAAGTTGAGCAGAGGAGTTCAACTTTGCCAGCCAGTCTTCCTCCCGACACCCATCCCCCAATTTGGCCCATCCTCCCAGCACTCCCTGGAGGGTTCTTCCTGTGCTCGCGAGGCTGAGATGTGGGCCCCACACTGTGCTGGCAGGGCCCATGGAACAGAGACTGCATGTCACAGCCATCCCAGTCTGGCCCTGATCTGTCCCTACTCGCATCCCTCCCCTTGTGTGGAAGAGGGGCGACCAGTCTGCCCAGAGCTGCTGACAGAGGCAGCAGGGGCAGATGCATGGGAACTTGGCCACAGGTCCTCTGACTCCGGTGGTCAGGACACGTGGGCCACACAGACTCCAGGTCCTCTGGGTCCTACCCCCACGAGTGATGACCACAGAAGCAAGGTGCTCGCTATAGCTGCAGGAAGAAGAATGCTCTTCACCACCTCCAATGATTCAAGAATAGAATTCACTGGCTCTCCTGCTGTTTCTCAGCGATGATGCCACTTTCTACACCCCTCCTCTCACCAGAGCCCCTCCCGCGGCCCCCCCAGCCCACGTGTAAGCAAGGGCGCCCACAGCTGATGGACGGCACAGATTCTGCCAGGCCTCCGAAGTGGACGCCCCTGAAGCAGCTCTGCCAGAAGCAGATTTTATAGAAAAGGAAAGAAATGCAGAGGATCTGGGGGCAATGGAACTACTCTGTATGATACTGTAGTGATGGATATATGTCGTTTTACAGTTGTCAAACCTATGGAATGTACGACACAAAGAGTGAGCCCTGATGTAAACTATGGACTTTAGTTAATAATAATGGTAAGGCTCATCGTTGTAACAAACGTGCCACATTAATGCAAGATGGTAATAATAGGGAAGACTGGGGAGGGTGGAGGAGGGCGTATATGGGAACTCTTTGTACTTCTGGTTATTTTTCTGTAAACCTAAAACTGCTCAAAAAAAGTCTATCAATAAAAAACCACCTAGAGGGAAAACAATCAATGAGTCATAAAAAATGAGAAAGGAAAGGGGAAGGGTGCAGGGCACTGTCCGTTCCCAGAGGACTGCTCATGCGGTGTAGACACAGCCAGGCCTCGTCAGGAAGCAAGCGTCTCCGTGAGCTCTGACAGCTCGTGAGATTGGGGCTGAGGCCTGGCGACAGGACACTAGGCTGATGACAGTTTCTCTCTGGCCCTTGGCCGCCGGTGGGATTCCATACAAAACCCTGATGTGGATGGAGATGAGACCTGCCTGAAGGGAAATATGTTGCCTTCATAAGGAGAGGTCCTCTTCAGGTCCGACTGGCCCATGCGGGGGGGGGGGGGGGGCACGGGGGCACACCCAGCCTTTGGTTACCTCACCGCCCGGGCACCCCAGTGCAGCCTCCTGCTTCAGAAGGCGGGGATGCTGCATTCCTGGTTTGCACAAAGATGACGCCCTGTGGCTGGCATAGCCTGGTCCAGGTGAGCAGAAAACGGATATGACCAATCCTGGAGTGTTCACTGGACCATTCCAAAGTCAGGAGAGAGACTCTTAGCTGTGGTAAGCTAACTTTCTGGAAATTGAAAGGAAAGATCTTAGGGCAATACGGGTTGTCACATAGAAATAAAATAGCATTAATAGATTGCTATAAAATTAATAGAATAGAAATGTTTATCGAGCACCCACTCTGAATATGGTACTGTGTAAGGTAGCTATTTAATAAAACGTTGGCAGGGATGGCCTTTATTAGTTTGTGTAATATCTGACCCTCGCCGTTAGCATTTGGCCGGCTGTCTTCTAGTGGGCGTTTCACTTCACTTGTTTCTTGTTCACTTCAAACGCTCGTTGAGTGACTTCCAGGAGGCAGATGTCATGCTGGGTCCTGAGAATGTGGTGACTCCAGGCTAGAGCTCCCAGAGCAGGGGAGGAGCTGCCCTGGGAACCTGTGCTGATACTATTGGTAACTGCTCTGGGGGCCGGTGGGGTGGTACCAGGTGGGGGAAGGACACAGACACTTAGGGAAGAAATGGCTGCCCTGTCAGCTTGACAAGGCTAAGAGGGTGTGTAAACCCGTATCTCTCAAGCATCCCATGACGTCCTGGTGATGCTTGCCTTATCCACGCACTGCCAGCAGACTGTTCACTTGGTCATTTCCTTTATGATGACTCACTCGTGCATAAATAACTGGATTTAGGGTGCATACTTTGCACTGCTATCAGAAATGAAAAGCCAGTATCACTTGTCATTAATAAATATCAGACTGAACCATATGATCAACTTTATATTGATAGAAAAAGACCGCAATGAAACAAAGCAATGTTCTCCATTCTCTGGCCCATTGGAGCCTGAACCTCAGGCTTGTTCTCTCTGTGGAAAAGATAGATCAGCAAGAACACAGACCAGTAAAAGCAGCCACTTTTTCTCCTTGATGAGGTCAGAGTTCAAAGAGAATGGAATAGGACAGACCTGTTTTCCTCAAAGACCCAAGGTCTAGGAACAGCTAAATCTTCCACAGCAAACAGTGCCTATGGATGAAATCGTGTGTGTGTGTATTGCTGGTTCATTCATTACTTAATTCCAAGAACGTCCTTAGATCATCTAATACATGCGAAACATCCTGATAGGTCATTGAGGAGAACATGAAAGAGACGTGACCCTCGCCCCCAAGGGACCAACAACCCTAGTTGGGAGATAGTAACTGTATCCCCCAATGTGGTCCAACACACATGGAATAGGAGCCCTAGCTAGGCCAGCACACACTGCCTGGGAGGGGGCACTGGGAAGAAACAGGCTTCTTCTGTTGGGCTGAGTGAGCTGGACAGGCTGCTCCAGCAGGTCCTTTGAGCTAAATCCAGAGGTCTAATTGGGATTTGAGCAGAGGCTTCAAATGAGAAAAGGTAGTGAAGAATTCAGAGAAAGCCTTGCTGATTCATTAGATTTTCAGGCCACAGGAATAGGGGCTTCCAGAAGATGTAAAGGGAGTTTGGGTCAGATCCTGGAAGGCCTCGAATATCACTGAGGAGGTTGGGGTTTTGGTAGACAAAGGGGACCCGCTGAAAGTATTTGAGCAGAAGGTGACACAGAGCTAGTCTTTTAGGAGTTACTTGGCAGTGCTGTAGAACCATGAGTGGGAGCCAGGAAAATGACACAGGAGGTGTACTGAAGCAGTCAGGGCCAGAGGAGAGAGAGAGCCTGTGCTTGGATGTACACTGGGCGCACATAGGGAGCATGCCCACGAATGTTGCAATTGGGTTATTACGAATAGCATGGCGTCTGCACATTATATAACATGTGGCTTCTGTATATTTCATCTACACTCTTGGAAATGAACACACAGAACATGGCAAATTTTATTCATCTTTGAAAACTCGCTGTATTGAACATTTGATATTCCCAATGACAATATAGTTAGGCTTTGTGAGTACTAACTACATCCAAGGTGCTGTCCTCAGCCCTTCAAACGTATTAATCACTTAATCCTTACAACCACCCAATGAAGTAGGCACTATTATTATTCTTGTTTTATCTGTGGGAAACTGATGCATGCAGAAGTTAGGTAACTTGCCTGAGGTCGCAGAGATAACCCCAGAACTTCTCTAGGATAACTCATAATGGACTTCCTTTAAATAAAATTCCATTCAGGCATTCACGATGTAATTCTTTCCACAAAGTGGATTTCACAACTTTTTTTGGAACAGAGAACTTGAGCGCAGGGAATAAGCACCCAACAGGTGCGGGTTAGATGTGGAGGGATGCACTGGAGAGTTGGCCCTTAAGCTTACTGGTCAGACATTTCTGAGAAGCTTCTTCACCAAGGTTTACAGTCAGTTTCAGAGGTGAATAAACCTTTTCAGATGATCGGAAAGATGTGCTCTTTTAGTATCCTCTGAAGAATAACCTTCCCTTCTGTAGTTTGCTGATAAAGCAGGAGTCAATCCATGATATTATCATCATGACATGAATGTTTTGCTCAAGTTCAGATGTCTAATAAGAGCCATTTTTTTTCCGAGGGCGTGTTATCAGTTTCACGAATATATGCTCTGTATTTCATTAGTATTCTTCTAGCAAAACACGATTCTGAGTCATTTCTGAAATATCTGCTCTCGCCTGCATGTTGTTTCTCAGTTTTTACAAAAATTGCCTTTTCTACTTACTGGCAGAAAAATTTAATACCACACAAGCCTAAAATGGGTGTGCTGAGAAAAACACAGCACACCTATCGAGTTGTGACCACCCAGCCCATCATTCTTGATCACCCATCTCCAGGGAGGAGCCTTGAGAGGGAAGACTAAGTGGGAGGGATAGAGGAAAAGTTCTATAATATGGTTGGATATTCACCATCATGACTTCCTCAGATATTGAGCCAAAATGAGGTTCAGAGAGCTCGTCAGAGGATGTCGAGTGAAGAGAAATGGAAAATTGGAACCAATATGTGAAGAGCGGCTTTATTCATCACAATCAGATGATGTCTGATTAAATACCACTCACTTGCATTCAGTGGAAAGCAGTTCTGGCCCAGCCTGGTTCCCTGTCCCAGGTGGACACTTTCTCTAGGATGAACAAGAAAAGATGTTCTCTACTGTACTAACTAGTAATGTGTTTCTTTCAGCTGGAGGTACCTAGGTCCCTCACTCTATCTCATTATTGTCACAATGGTCTAGCTCACCCCTTAGAAGCCAACCAAAACATTCTCCTCTGTGCTGTGCCCACTGGCCCCTTCCATAGCAGTGATGCCCTAGTGGGTCTCTGTCCCAAGTGATCACCTGTATTTTAATCACTTGCTTTGGAAGGACCCTGAAGTTCAGGCACTGTTCTGTGACTCTGCCCCTCCCATTTCCATCAGATGCAGATTCTCCATCATTTGAGTTCCATCTGTTTTCCAAAGTGCGTGTCTTTGAGATGGAAGCCCCAGACAGGGCTTCCTCTCCCTCTGCAAGTAGGGTTTTGACAAACTCATCTCATTGCATAGCCACGAAAGACCCCCAAGAAGTTCTAGAAACTTCTGATCATGAAGGCCACCTGAGCAGACCCTCTCTGGGTGTAAATCAAGTTGTTTTCAGTGGGTTTGTCTTTGCACAAGTCTCTGATGGGAGGCTTGGTCTCCTGAGCCCCAGACTGAAGGCAGGATCTAGAGAGTGTGTTACTGGATCATTTCAGTTTCTTTCAGCCCATGAGAGTGGTTCTTGCTTCTTCCTGGACCGTTGCGAGAAACTGAATGTGACGGCTTGGAAGTGTCTCTGGTTGGTCCTCCAGTCCCCATGTTGCTAGCTGACTGGCTCACACCTCTGAGAGCTCAAGGCTGGTAGAGCTGAACACTGAGGACCCCTTTCCCTCTGGTAGGTGGAACTAAGAACGAACTGGGAGGAGGTTGCCGCCTCCAGAAGAGGTACAGGTGCCTCAGGGAGAAGCTCAGTTAAGGAGAAAGCAGAGAGGAACCCCTTCACCCCTCTGTTATCTGTTACCGTGATGAGGCTCTCGACCCAGGGAGTGAAGCCTCAGTCAGCTTGGTCATCGGCCACTCACAGACACATTGTCAGGGGAGAGGGCTTGGGGCCCTCTTGGATGCGTGAGTCAGTGCCAGGAGTGGGAGGGGAGGCTTGTCTGGAGGCCCAGGAGGCTGGAGCTGCATTGCGTCCAGGTACTTCAGATGCACATCTCAGGCCATTTAGGTGACTGTCTCCTGGCTCTTCACCCACAGGCCTGGGACCTCCCCCTGCCTTTCAGGGCAGAGCAAGGGCTGCTCAGTACTGAGGCTAGCAGTCCCGGGTGTGGAGCCTGGGATTCACAGCCCAGAAAAGATCAAGAAGCAAATTTCACGGTCAAGTCATTTCAACACTTTCTTTTGGACATTTACTATAGCTCAGTTGTATGCAAAATACTGTGGAGGATATGATATGACAAATCCTACCTGCCCTCCCCGCCGAGGATACGAAGTTCTAGCAAAAGTGACCAGCCAACAGGCCAGCTCTAACCAAGGTTAAATCAGATGGAGACCATCCTGGACTTTTATATATGCCTTTAGAATACATATACCTTTAAGAATAAATAACCTTGAACAAGTGTGGTCATTAATATATTGGGGCCTATAATAGGGACTAAATTTGTCCTTTCATGAACTGGCTGAGAAACCCTTCATGACAACCTTCCCCCCTAGGCCATCGAAGTCAGTTTCAGGAATGTCCTCCAAGCCATGTTGGTACAGTTTCCAAATGGCCCATTGCATTTTGCTTCTATGATTTTATAAAAATGAACAGGAAACAGAATGAAAGTGTTGTATGCTTGTGATAAGAAGCTTCAACTGTATACATTAAATAGAGGGAAGGCCAAGTTGAAAAATCACTGAAGGCTTTCATTCATTCGTTCACACATGCATGCATTCACCCAGCAGATGTCAACTGACCACCTACTATGTACAGACAACTCTTCCAGGCAGACTGAGGTGCCTGCCCTCAGGGAGCTGACAGTCTAGTGAGGGAACAGGAATAAACAACACGCATAATGTGTAGAGTGTAGACAATGAAGTGGGTCATGGATGAAGAGCAAAGCAGGAAAGGGGTGAAGAACTCACATCGGGAGAATGGTACAATTTGAGAAGGGTGCCCGGGAAGGCCTCACCGGGAAAAGGCGACTTTGGGGTAACACCCAAAGGAACAGAGAACATGATGTACTCAGATTCCCAGGGGGAAGCGAGCTCACGGCAGAGAAAGCAGCAGATGCAAACGCCCTGAGGCCGGCGCCGATGGTGAGGCTGTGGCCTTCTTCTGGTGTTGTGTCTGAGTCTGTGTTGGTCAATGGGGAGCACTTCCAACAGCTGCTGGGGCAGAACATCTGGAAAATGGGCTTTTCCTGAAAAGTGTTGGATGAACATAACTCACATGAACTTCAGCGCAAATGACCAGTCTGTGAACATTGGACACCAAACGTGATTTGTTTAGTAATGAAACATTACTGAACATGATTTCTCTTCCTTTGCTGTTCTTGGTCACTTACTCCCAGTGCCTTGAGTGGTGCTAGGCCCGTAGCCATGACTCAATTAGAGTTTGTTAAGTGGCTATTCCAGAAGACACATGAGGGCCATCAGTGTGGCATTTGTCAGTGGGCATCCGGGGCCTTAGGTGAGTGCCCCATGGGGCCTGTACTGTCTAAGAGCCAAGCATGGGAGCCCACGGGCCAGTCACCTGAGAGGTTCTGAGAAGCCCTGAGCACAGGGGCACGGGAGAGGCTACACTGGCACCTTGCAGGTTCAACCAGCCCAATCGTCAGTAAAAGAGTTTTGCCAGGTCACCTTAAAAATAATTACTCAGGGCTTCCCTGGTGGCGCAGTGGTTGAGAGTCCGCCTGCCGATGCAGGGGACACGGGTTCGTGCCCCGGTCCGGGAAGATCCCACATGCCGCGGAGCGGCTGGGCCCGTGAGCCATGGCCGCTGAGCCTGTGCGTCCGGAGCCTGTGCTCCGCAACGGGAGAGGCCACAGCAGTGAGAGGCCCACGTATTGCAAAAAAAAAAAAAAAAAAAAATCCCTAATGTCTTGAGTATGCTCAGTATCATGGAGCCTCTGTTTCCAAATTTCCAGGCAAACTGTTTTTTCTTCTCATCAGCACACTGGAGGGAGGACTGGATTCCCCTTGCTGCCAAAAGTGCCCTTGCTTTCAAATTCAAACCCCAAAGCAGCAGCAGGGCTGTTCTTTAAGCTGATCCGTTCAGAGTAACCGCAAATGCCAGCCCGGGTGATGGTTTCTAATTGAATGTGACTTTCTTTGTTAACGCCTGTCCTTGCCCCCAGCAGCAAACTGACAACCAGGACCTGCCTTTGTGAGCTGAAATGATGTGGCTGATAACCAAAAGCTTGTATTAGTTTTTCCTGATAATCTCACAGTGCTTTTAATGAGATTGGTGGCAAACATGCCGTTTCTGGGGCAAATTAATTTGTCCTTGCAAAACAGAGTGTCAGCGATTTTTATTTCCTTTGTGTCTGACATACAAGTGGTGGTGTTTTCAATGGCAATCGATACAACCTAGTATTTCGGCTGCACTGTGGGAAGGACAAGATTTTGCCAAGGGCCATAAAATCAGCATAACCACAATTAAATGTCAGATGACTGACATTTGGAAAATGGTATGCTGGTATTTTTCTCCCTTCATTCTCTGTTCTGTGACTTAGCAAAGGGCCAAAGAGATAAACAAGGCAGCTCAGGTAGTTGGCCACGGAGGAGCAAAGTGGGCATGAAATGCAACCCTCTGTCCTTTCTGTGGCCTCATCCTCAGTAGATGGGTACTTGCATCCCCTGTATATGTGCTGTTTGGTGACTTGCACTGATGCTGTTTTGCATTGCTGAAGCCATGAAGGTGAAAACTGGCATAAGAGTTGGAAATACAGCACCCAGCTCTTCCAATCTCTCATTTCCAACGTATTGTTGCCCCCATCCCCAAACAAAAATCAACTCGAATTTTCTATCATAGTTGGAAGAGTTTTGGCCCCAGTATCAGTCATGACAGTTTCCATCGTCTCTGCTGCACATCTTTTATACTACCTCCTTGAATCAAAGTTTAGGATAAAGTTTTGATTTGGTTAGATCATGGAATAACAATGAGAATTAGCCGTCTCTTTCTGAAGTTAGGCAGAAAAGAACTTGCATATTGAATCCACCAATGCAGTTTTAAAATTCAGCGCTCCCAGGATGTTAACTGGGGCATTTTCTGCTGTTAAGGGACCGATCACAGAAGAGAAAGGGATGCTAATATCTTCTTTGATGAGCATTGGGGGATATGAAAGGATATGAAAGACCTGCAGGGCAGAGTGGGGTCTCTCCACCGGCACAAGGTAAAGAGTAGGCGGGTGTGGTAGATTTCATTCTACGCTCTATTTAATTTCATCAACAAACCAGTCAAGAACATGAGAGGCTGTTCCCAGAGCTCCTTTGTCCTGTTAGGGGCTGGCCTTGCTGGCATGGCTGGCTGTGGGTTAGATCACACCTGCTAAAAATCAGCAAAGAAAGGTGATATTAGCAACCTGAAACACTATGTAAAACGGGGCCATGGATCAACTCTCTTTCCTTTCTAACTTTTTTTTTTTTTTTTTTGCGGTACACGGGCCTCTCACTGTTGTGGCCTCTCCCGTTGCGGAGCACAGGCTCCGGACGCGCAGGCTCAGCGGCCATGGCTCACGGGCCCAGCCGCTCCGCGGCATGTGGGATCTTCCCGGACCGGAGCACGAACCCGTGTCCCCTGCATCGGCAGGCGGACTCTCAACCACTGCGCCACCAGGGAAGCCCCCCCTTTCTAACTTTTGATTGACAACTTGGAGCGGTCAGTGGTGACAGCTGTGCCCAGAAGGTGAACGTTTTTCCTTGCGCTGAGGTCTCAGTTCTATTATTCTTAACTTGGAGTTAAAAGAAGCAAATCATACAGGTGAATAGTTAGGAGTGGCTTAGAATCCTTTATAGCAAACAAAAGCTGGGTATTTTTAAACATTTGCAACATTGGCATGGACAACAGAGCTACGTAGAGCTCTGTAGCCCCAGTATGGGCATGACTCTTTCCTGAGCCACACAGTCTGCTTGTCCCCTGCTGACATTCCTGTGTCCTTGATAGAGTCCTTAGAATCTATCTCTGAAGAGAGTTCTCCAGCTCAAAAATCATCATGTTCAGGACCCATGCATGGGAGAGCATTTTCAGTCATGTATCTTACCCAAGACTTTTGGTTCAAGTGATTTGGGGGAAAACATGGGTGGGTCCTTCCAGAGTCCACAGGGCATGTGGATGTATAATTCAGTTGGTCTTTCAACTGGGCAGGATTAAGGACAAATTAAAACATTTTTCACATCAGCCAGACAGCTCTGTCTGTTTCAAGCAGGCTGGGATTCAGGTACTTGAATCTCACCCTGCCCAAATCTTTATAATATGGGAACTCAGATTCCCTTGGCTGGACCCTTCCCTCAGGCAGCAATATTTTTTTCTTTAATGTAAACCTGCCAAGATCACTGATGATCGCATTTACAGCTTGGAATAAAACGTTGTTTATGATCCTATAAATAGGACAGCATATGGTTTTGCTTTTTACCTAAGACCATTGATTTCATTTGTCTTCATATTCAAGAGAAGGATAAATAAACTGCTTCCCTTGCTCAGTGGCTTGGCCACCTGAAAAGCCAGTATCTGAAGTCAGTTCCCAGCAGGAGAACTGTGCTTCGCCACATCTCTCTAAATCAGTCTCAGATGTTCTGGTTCTGACTCAGGATGCCACCCCGTAAACGCCAGCGTCTTCCATACTAGACGAAGACCGTGTTGCTTTTTGGGTGCTCATGGAGTCACCTCTGTGACCGAAATATTGATCATGCTCAGAGGTAAAGCGAAATGCTTGCTGTTACACACGAATGGTATCATTTAACCTATCCTCCAAATTATCTTCATTTGGTGGTTAGGCCAGGTTCTTTCTGGAATTTCCCCAATTTCACCCAAGCAAATCACATATTTTCATAGGCGCACCAATATAAATGTATTTAATATAATAAATATTGATAAACATATAAATAAGTACAAGTAAATATAATGTATATAGCACAGCTAACAAGTATAAATACAAAATATAAATAAATGTATTGTGAATGTGTACTTACAATACAAATATCAATAAAATGTTGTTGAATGAATAAATGGGTCCTTCCCTAAAACAGTCTAAGTGTCTTGAATAGTCGCCATGATTCATTCGTCTTGTATAAGCAGTCTCTCTCTGCGCGTAATTAATATGACAAATTGAAATTTTTTTTTTTTTTTTGGCCGCGTGGCTTGTGGGATCTTAGTTCCCCGACCAGGGATTGAACCTGTGCCTGTGGCAGTGAAAGCACGGAATCCTAACCACTGGACCACCAGGGAATTCCCAACAAATTGATTTTTATTTGTCATCATAAAATGGAAAATTGTTTTCTGCTATTCTGACTCTCCTAAAGTTAAAATAGAACAATGTTGTAATTTTAGGGTTTATCATTTTTTCCACCCAGAAAATCAATACTTTATATCTTCCTGATTTCTTATTTAAAAACAAAAAAGAAAAAATTATGACAAACACAACCCAATGACTATTCATACTATATGTAAACACCAAATCAATATTTAAAATAATGTTGCTAAAAATTAGTTCCAGATGGCTGACAGGTTTAAATGTGAAAAGCAGAACAAGTCTTGAGAAGAAATCATAGGAGACCGTCTTCATGTTCTTGGCAAAGTCAAAGGTTTCTTAAAGCGGACACCAAAAGCAACATAAAAGAAAAGAATGGATAAAATAATGTCATTGATGTCATGTTGGGTACTGAAATTAATTTCCTCCACCTGGATGACAAAGAAGGCTATGAGAATCAGAAAGAGCCTGTGGGTGGGACATTTTCCTTCTCCTGGAAGAACGGGCTTTGGAGAAGAGTGTTAATTGGCAAACAGGTAAACACTCTTTGGGGGGCAGAAAGGTTCATGGGTGGCAGCAGCAGCCACTACCATGTGGGGCTGGGGAGCTTGCAGTGTGCTGCCCCTTTATGCACGATATCTCTTTCCATCTTAATGGTGAGCCAGTGAAGTAGATAAGATGCTAAGCAAGGTCAAATGACTAGCCCAGGATCAGGCAGCTCTTAAATGGTAACTGGGAAATTTGAGCCCATGTGGGTCCAGGAGGGCACCATGCCATACGCCCCCTGGGTGCAGGCCATGGGGCTGTGCCCTTGACCACAGCCCAGTGATTGATTCCCAAGCTTAGCATGAGTTTCTGTCTGCTCCATCCCTGCTTTCTTCTGATGAGACCTCCTGTTTGGCCACGTGTTCTGTTTTGTTTCATTCTGAGTATGGAGGAACTGTTTGATTAAAAAAAAAAAAAAAATCACAACGTAAATTCTAAACGAAGCATGTATTCAAAGAAACGGTGCTGTTAACTTTCCTTACTTCTAAATTATACTTTCATTGGAAGTTTTTTCAGTTTGAGGATCATATGACACAATTAGATGACAGGGAACAATGAGACCAGCTCCTCCCCGTAAGTTCCAAGGTAATTCAAGGTGACAGTTAACTACTGAATGATTCGAGAAAGGCCTGTTGGGACCTGGCCCAGACTCAGTGTCCTTGAATCTCCTTCCCTCCATGGTGTCTGGTACACTTCACGTTGCTGGCAGTCAACAGCTGTAAGATTTACGAAGAACGAGGTGATGACACTCGTTTTGGGGTCTTGGGCTCTGAACACTTGAGTGCCATGTAGCATGTTAATATCAATTAAAAACTCCAACACCCGTCTGCTGAGGTGAATGGTATTAAAAGACTTGGCACATATGCCTGGATATCAGAACGTATTTTAGACTTTTGCTTTTAGGAGTTCCTCCTATGATTTAGACTCAAAAAGAAACTTCAAGAATTAATGTTCAAACTTCCAGATTGAATGTATCACCCATGTGCTGTAGGGTGTGAATAAAAATTTGTAGCATAGGTTTTGAATAGATGCCTTCATGTGTGTGAGCAACAGTGTGTCTGTGTCTGTGTCTGTGTGTATAACCCTTGACAATTTCAGGACGGGGCCAGGCTCTGTTGGTGCCACAGTTTCTCTGCACACCTCAAGTCCCAGATCAGAAGCCGTGTCGCTCATATCCGTAGCTCCTGCTTGGTCTCTGAATTGCTCTAGACCCTTTGCTACTCAAAGCGCAGTCGTGGGGCCAGCAGCAATCGCCTCACCTGGGAGCCTGTAAGACGTGCCGAATCCTGGGCTTCCTGGAGACCTTCAGAGCCAGAATCCTCAGGGCATCTGAATGGGGAAGATCCCACATGCCGCGGAGCGGCTGGGCCCGTGAGCCATGACCGCTGAGCCTGCGCGTCCGGAGCCTGCGCTCCGTGACGGGAGAGGCCACAACAGTGAGAGGCCCGCGTACCGCAAAAAAAAAAAAAAAAAAAAACAAACAACACTTCTCCCCAGCAAAATCTAGATTAAAAAATATTTTAAAATCCTATTTTGCCACTTTGACTTTTTACATAAATGACTCATGGATTTAAAGGCAACTAGTTCGAAGGATCCATTCTCCATCTTGGATTTACCCACATATCCCCAGCTTGATTGCCTTGAGTTTTCATAAAATTTGCTGTGTCGCATTAGTGTGACTTCAGTGCAGCTGTCATGCTTGGCCTCCCTTTCCTCTCCTCTTCCCTCTCACCAGCCTCCATCTCTGGCTACACACACCAGCTTCATTCGCATTTACTCCCAGCCTTGACTCCTAGGTTCCCAGCCCCGTGCACACAGGTGCCTTGTGCCCAGACGTTCTTCACTGGGCCCTCAGTCTCACGTGCTGGAAGGAAAAGCCTGAGTCCCTTCCCTGTTTACCACCAAGAAGTGACTCCACTGCAGCTCAAATCCAGGTTTTGCTGTTTCTATGGCATCTCATGGACTTGTCAACCGCGCTATAAGGCTCGGTAAGAGACAGCCTCACAGAGACTCAGCCAGGCTTCAGTTCACGCCGTGCCCCGGGGTGAACAGGTTGTGCAGGAAATCTGGCCCAGCCTCATCAGCTTGGAGACAGGGGACAAGGGAAAGGCCTCTGGGGACTCCAGAGTTAGCCAGGGCCCTCCCTGGCTTCCGTGCAAATCAGCCCACACATTCACGACACGGGCGGTGTGTTCTCAAGCTGTAAGGAAATCAGCATTTTGTAAGCAGAATAAGATTTTAGTTGCACTGGAAGTGGAGGATGGGATTATCTTGCAGCAAAGTGTACAATGAGGAGCCCTCCTATGATGCAAATGCAGTTCACTTAATAAAAGCCTTCGAAAAGCAATGCACAAACCCCACGTGTCCATAGATACATTTATAGACGAGCAGATACATCAGATAGAGTCACACCAGCAGCTATAAACAAAGCCCTGCATCCTGGTGACTTAAGTCTCAGGAACCATCCAACCACGTGGTTCCTAGTCGTCAGGCCCCCTCCTTCCCCTAGTGATTCAGAGACCCTGGCTCCTCCCATCTCACAGCCCCCATTGTCCCGAGCCTCAGAGGAAGGCGTCTGCATCCAGCCAGCAGATGGGAGAGCTGGAGAAACCCCACGTGCCTCTCAACAGCCTTGGCCTGGGTGGGACGCACTTCTCATCACCCCTCATTGGGAAGAACCGGACGCACGGCCCCAGCAGGCTGCAGTGGGGCTGGGTCACGAGTTCTGGGCACAGGTCACAGTGTGCAGAGGGAGTCCCACATTTTGGTTGACAAACACCTTCTGCACCACATCTTATGTGCTTATTCAAGGTCTTAACAAGCAAATCTCCTCTAAGATGTCTGGTACTTCTTATGTGGAAGTTTGAGTGACTGGTGTATCTTTATTTATGGAGAGTAAATCGAAGCCCTAGGGAAATTTATTTGTGTTTTGGCAGCTGTGGGAGGAGAAACAAAGATTCCAGGGACTTCTTGTGCTTTGCAAAGCCTGCTGTTTTCATTGCTATGGTATTGATTTTAATTTTAAAAAAAAGAAAGCAAGCAAATGAGAAAGGAATTAAGTGCACAGAAGCCGCTCTGTGGCCTGCTGTCTTAGACAGGGCTCAGGGCCGTGCGGGCCCCGCCGGTGCACCCACCATCTGGTTTATCTCGAGTCTGTTTCTTGAGAATCAGGGTTGCAGAGGAGTTGCTGAGCCTTTGAAGAACGGGCCCAGGGCTCAAGCCAGCTTGGCACTCTTTACTTCCCTGGATTTCACAACTTTACTGGAACCTGCAAAGAGTTTTGTAGAGCTTTTTTCCCCCGCTAAAACACAGATGTACCAAGTTCTTGTGAGACTAAAAGTCATCCAGTAACCAAATCCCAGCCCCAATCTCCTTTGTTCTGAGTGCAAACATCTCAAAGGGCTGGGAAGGATGCAGCCTTTGCCTGGAGACATAGGGCTCTAGAGGGAAGGACCCAATAGTGGAGTCCCACAGACTTCGGTCTTGACCAAGTTCTGCCACCTGATGGCATCTGACCTTCGGCAAGAATCCTCACTTCTTAGGCCTCAGTTGCCTTATCTATAAAATGGGGCAACATTCCCCACTTTGCCGAGTTCCCAGGTTGGATGGAGGTATGGGGTGGGGAGCGGCTCATGTGTCCAGTAAGCCGTGGGTGGGAAATGGTTTACATGGAGTCCACTCCTTCCCTCTGTCTCCTTCCCACACCCCCTGATGAAAGAGTCCTCCTCAGGCCCCTGCTCCCTGCAGCCCAAACCCCATATCTGGTTCTCTAACCCCAGCTTGCTTGCCCCACCCACCCTTTTGTTCTCCTATCAGGGAGCATCTTCTCTCCAGGGTCTCGGGCTGCAAATACACACGCCACAAACCAGCTGGCCTCCTTCCCAGGCGTCTCGTCCTTCGTCCTCCATTCCTGTTTCATTCCACCATCCCTTCTCAGGCGCCTGCGGGCACCTCTGTGTGAGTTTCAGTCTTCATCTCTGGTGATCTTTTTTCTGCCCGTCCCACCAGCCACTGCTCCATCCCCGGCATCCTCTGTCGCTCCAGTCTGCCTTCCACATCAAGGCCAGATGCGCTTTTTTTTTTTTTAATTTTTATTTCACATTGGAGTAGAGTTGATTAACAATGCTGTGTTAGTTCGGGTGTACAGCAAAGTGATTCAGTTATACGTATACGCATATCTATTCTTTTTCAAATTGTTTTCCCATTTAGGTTACTACAGGGTATTGAGCAGAGTTCCCTGGGCTGTCCTGCTATATTTAAAATAGATACCCAGCAGATGCGCTTTTCTTACAGCTCTTCTCCCCCGAGCAGCCTGCTGAGGCCACCTGCTTCCCACAAGGTAAGAGACTTGCTAATGACCACCAGGCCCTAAACATCCTGGGTCTGAAATAAATCTTTTTTTTTTTTTTTTTTTGCGGTACACGGGCCTCTCACTGTTGTGGCCTCTCCCGTTGCGGAGCACAGGCTCCGGACGCGCAGGCTCAGCGGCCATGGCTTACGGGCCCAGCCGCTCCGCGGCATGTGGGATCTTCCCGGACCAGGGCACGAACCCGCCTCCCCTGCATCGGCAAGCGAACTCTCAACCACTGCGCCACCAGGGAAGCCCTGAAATAAATCTTACTCTGATGGTCAATGTCCTGCAGTCTAATCCCATCTTGTTCTTCTATCTCCTTCGCCTCTCCTCCCCAGCTGACGATTTCCAGTTCAATCTGATTGAACTAAACAGGAGCCAGTCGAAGCCACTGACATTCATGGAAAGAATGAATGCCTTCCCCCTCCTGCTCTCTGGACCCACCTCCTTCACTCTTGGTCTTCCAGTGCCTCAACTGCATTCTTCATTTCCCCCCTCATTTTTTATTTTATTTGTATCCTTACCCCCACCCCTGCCCCAACACTTACTTACAGAATCACCACCCACTGGTGTTGACAGTACTGGAGAGGCAAGTATGACCAGAGAAGACAGGTGCAATTGAGTGAGGTTTAAAAATGAATGCTAGAATTATTAAACATCCCCAAACCTCGTTTCCTTAGGCTTTAGAGTTCAAATTTATAAATTTGAATAAATTTCATTTATAAATTTCATTACTTTATTTACTAATCCAGTTTCACAACCAATAATTACATCCCCTAAATATTTTAAACTGCATTTAACATCTAATATATTTTATTGTCCTCTTAAGAATTCCCAACGTCCGTAACAAGCAAAACTTTCCAAGCATTTAAAACAATTTCTGTAACTCTGTTGAATTCAACTTGCCATGTATGTTCAATCCACGTACAACCTAAGACAAATCATTTTCTACCTTTGAACTTATATCCTGATTCGAAAATCAAATACCCAATTATATCTTCTACAATCAGTAGGCTAATCTGTTAGATTTGTTAACATTTCCGAAATATTACAAATCTTTTAAAGATGCAGCATGCGCTGATTGCTTACTAAAATTAATGCGGTTCATTTATGGGTTTGATTTACTGCCTCATTTCTCTGCTTAATTGTGACCTTGTGTGTTAAGAGACACATGTGCACCGATTTCCCGGAAGGAGCAAGTTGGAGTTTCCGTCTCATGGACCCACCAAAGGGATTTGGTCTCAGACTCAGGATTTGAGTTTTCCCAGCAATGTTTGTATCCATTCTGGCACAGATACCACGACTTACCCAGAGAAGTTCCTCTGACCTCAGCCCTTATATCAAAGGTGTACATTGCCCTGTTCTTGGTCCCTTTGACTCTGTCATTGGCTGAGTGTGCATTTCTGGTTTTCTTCTTCAACCCCACTCATCTGGCTTTAACAACTCTCCACTCACCTCTCTTCAGAAATTCACCTCCTCCTATCAACCGGCAGAGGCTCTAATTTCACACATGGTTTCCATGGAAGGGAGGCTGTGATCCGTTCCCATTTTTCTTCTTGGGTAAGCCCCCAAACTCTTAGAGGTGTTAAAATGACATGGAGAGGATTCTCCATCTCTTGCAGGCTCTGTCTCTGGGTTTACACACTGAAACCCTGCAAGGACAGGGGTCTTGGCAGGATGGGGGTCTGTCTCTTCTCTGGGCCTGTTTAGGACCTACTGCACATGCCAGTCAGACCTCATATACCTTTGAAACTGCAGTGGGTTTTCTGTGATTCATATGCTGTCCTCCCCCGCCCCATGGTACCTACCATGTTACAGGCAGGTAATAAATTACGGTCATCTTGCTGAATGCATTTACCCTGGAGGGAGGGCCAGATGGGAGAGTGATTCGCTCAGGGCCACACAGACCACTGATGGCAGGAGTGGGATGGATGTCTGCTGCTGTCAGCTGCACCATGTTGGCTGTGCTTTGCACCTCTAATTCAGCTGCTCACATAAAACCAATGGATTTGCTCTTATCCCCGTATCCTCAAGGCGGCTTTTAATGATAGAAACACTAATTCACATTCCCCAAATGAGAGAGGCTCTGAGATCGTAAAATGTCATCATAATGTTGGTCCTTGGGGTTAAAACTTTGGTCAGTCACTGCAGCTGTGGAAAATGTTCAGCTCGTGAAGTTGTAAAAATTACATGAAATACTGTCGTTTGGTGTGCTGGGTACCTTGGGCTGCAGAAAGGTGGGGTGGGGGTCAGATATTGTGTTTGTTAGGCTTTTTTGGTAGCAAGAAAGAGAAAACTGGAGGTCACGTAAGAAAGAGAGTTTATGGGAAGATTCAGGAGTATCTCATAGAATCAGAAAGAATTTTGAAGAGTGAGGCCTGGGAAGGGGTGGGGCACAAGTCAGTCCATGTCAGCCCTGGTCCCCGGAGGGCAGAGGGGCTAGCAGAAGCACAGCAGATGGGGACGCAACCCTGTGGATGGTGGCAGGGGTGGGTATGTCATTTTCTAGATTTGTAGACACCCTCCAAGGTACCTGCTCTATCAGTGCAAACTAACCTGGCCTTAGAGAAAGCGCTGCTGGAGTGGAGGTTTGATTACCACGGAAAGGATTGCTAAGTCACAAAGATGTTAGGAGGAGGACCTGGGAGAGACAGAAACAGGTGTGCATGTGGAAACAAGGCTCCTTGGTCCTTGAGCAAAGAGACACAGCCCCTGCCGGGGAGGGCGGCTTTCCCTCAGACCCTGAGTCCACGGCACAAGGTATATACTGAAACACTATATAGATATAGATACAGATATAGATATAGATATATAAAACTTTTCCAAGTTCTTTTCCATTATAGGTTATTACAAGATATTGACTATAGTTCCCTGTGCTGTACAGTAAATCCTTGTTGTTCATCTGCATCTTTTTAAAATCTTTTTTGATTAAAATTTTTAAAATCGTGACAAAAATATATATAACATAAAATTTACCACCGTAGTCATTTTTAAGTGTATAGCTCAGTGGTATTAAATACGTCATAATATTGCGCTACCCAGAACCACCATCTGTCTCTAGAACTCTTTTCGTCACCCCAAACTGAAACTCTGTACCCATTAAACAGTCACTCCTCCTTCCCTCCTCTCCCAGCCCCTAGAAACCATGGTTCTACATTCTATCTCTATGATTTTTGACTACTCTAGATGCTGCATATAAATGGAATCATACAGGATTTGTCCATTTGTGACTGACTTATTTCACTTAGCATAATGTCCTCAAGGTTCATCCACATGGCAACAGGTGTCAGAATTTTGTTTCCTTTTTGAGGCTGAATAATATTCCATTGTATATATAGACCACATTTCGTTTATCCATTCATGTCATGGACACAGGTCGCTTCCATCTTTTGCCTACTGTGAGTTAGCTGTAACAAACATGGGAGTACAACCATCACTTTGAATACCCTGCTTTCCATTCTTTTGGGTATACCCAGAAGTGGAAGGTCTGGATCATTTGGTAATTCTATTTTTTTTTTTTTTTTTGCGGTTCGCGGGCCTCTCACTGTTGTGGCCGCTCCCGTTGTGGAGCACAGTCTCTGGACGCGCAGGCTCAGCGGCCATGACTCACCGGCCCAGCCGCTCCGCGGCATGTGGGATCTTCCTGGACCGGGGCACGAACCCGTGTCCCCTGTGTCGACAGGCAGACTCTCAACCACTGCGCCACCAGGGAAGTCCTGTGCGTGTTTTCTTTAGCCACATGTGTTTTTTTTTTTTTCTGGCTGGTTCTCTCACAGGCTTTCCCTCGCCTCCCTCTAGCTGTGGGGATGGGCCGTTTTCCCAGGCGCACCATCTCGGCCTGGGGAAGCCGTGAGAACGGATGAGTGCCTTTTGAAGGAGGCGTTTGGCTTTTGCAATGGAAGAACCTTGGTGTTTGGGGAGCATGGGAAGATTTCCTTCTGCGGCTGGGGAATGACGTTGTCATGTAAACAGGCTAATAGACCTGAGGAAAGGGCTATGGCTTTAGAACGATGAGGATGGAAATGTACCACGATAAGAGCTGCCGGGAACTAAGCAGCTGTGGGATTGAAGAGTTCCTTTTGTCTCGTGGGCCAGTAAGGGAGCTGGTAGAATGATGACAGAGTTTGCCTTATCCAAGCAAGCCTGGGTCTCCCAGAAAATTTCTGTCTTCCACCAGAAGGTCAACGTAAGAAATTATTTCTCAATGTTAACTAGTTCCTTGAGTAATTCGGTCAACTTCCTTTCTCTTCTGAGGCCAGTAGCAGAACCCAGTTATGTTTCCAGGATGTTCCTGCTTAGGATCAAATTCTTTCGAAGACATTCAGGGGATGTTTTCGTGCCAGGCATGGGAGCCCTGTGTTACAGACCAATAAGGCCCTGTCCTGGGGTAGGGTGGGAGCGCAGGCGTGGAGAGAATGAGGGGGGCATTGAGGGGGTGGGGGGACTCGACTTGCCGCCAAAATAAATACCAGAGAAAGCCCCCAGGCTCCTTGCTGTGTAGAATTTCCTCTCAGCCAGCTCTCTGCAAGACCCAGTGACAAAAATTCATGTACTTGACACATTTTAGCAAATCATATAAAAAGCCTAGACAGATTTTTCTCTGAATTGAAAACCAGATTTAGAGAGCAGATTAAGAAATACTGTCCTTGCCGCGTGAATAGCTTTTGAGGGAATGGTGTCCCCACTGCATAGAAGTGCTGTGGCTCCTGCCCATAGGCATTTAGTGTGTCTTTCTTGGCGAGGGGGGATCAGAGCCAGACACGGAGCCCAGCCACCATGCCCACCCCGCCACGCATCCTCCTTGCCTCTCCTCTCCCCTCCCCAGGGCCCCCAGCAACCAGCATACTTTCTATCTCTATTTCCCCAAATCCTTTCCCCCAACCCCTCTAATATAAAAATAGAATCTGGCAAACCATCACATGTTGACACAAAGCTTTTACATAGTCTTGCTTTTATTTATTCACTATCGACATATAATTGATTTACAATGTGTTAGTTTCTGCTGTATAGCAAAGTGATTCAGTTATACACATCCACTCTTTTTTAGATTCTTTCCCCATTAGGCCATTACAGAATTTTGGGGTTTGTTTTTTTTATAGATTTATTTATTTATTTTATGTTTTGGCTGCGTTGGATCTTCATTGCTGTGCGCGGGCTTTCTCTAGTTGTGGCGAGCGGGGGCTACTCTTCATTGCGGTGCGCGGGCTTCTCATTGCGGTGGCTTCTCTTGGTTACGGAGCATGGGCTCTAAAGCAAAGCCTCAGTGGTTGTGGGCACGTGGGCTCAGTAGTTGTGGCTCGCATGCTGTAGTTGTGGTGCATGGGCTTCGTTGCTCCACGGCATGTGGGATCTTCCCAAACCAGGGCTCGATCCCATGTCCCCTGCATTGGCAGGCGGATTCTTAACCACTGTACCACCAGGAAAATCCCATTACAGTGTATTGAGTAGAGTTCCCTGTGCTATACAGTAGGTCCTTATTAGTTACCTATTTTATATACAGTAGTGTGTATATGTCGGTCCAAATACACAGACATGCTTTAGACCAAAGCCCACTCTGGGATTTACAGTTTACCCCAGGCTGCCATTTAAATGTCTTGGATGATGAAATAAAAAACTGGATGAACGAACCTAAGAGCTTTGTCTGCACTGGATGGCAAGGAATGAGCCCTCATTGCCTCTCACACAGCTGACATTGCTGTTTCCACAGCCCTTGAAGCCGATTCTGAAGTCAGCTCTTACCTTCTGCGTCTGTTTTTACATTATTAGGGAAATTGGTGAGTTTTTGCATTTGCTGTCAGTTCGTTCATGGGACTTGCCACTCCCGGCCTTCACACATCATATTAACGCGTTGTTTAGTTGAGCACGGTAATAAATAAAACTTTGGTTTATTCTTAGACCCAAAGATAAACGTTGGGAGCTATTAAATGCTCTTCTAACTTAATAAGGCCTCTCAGGAGGAATTTGCCTTCAGTAAATCTCAGAGTGAAGTCTAGAAGTGCCGACCCAAGTAAAATTACTGACGCTCTAATCATGGTTGGCTGATTTATGCACGTTGTTATTTTCCCCTCATCTTTCCCAGTGTGCTTTGTTCAACATTTATTGAGGCTCCAGGTTCTGTAGAATAGCTCAGCAAGACACAGTCTCTGTCATTCATTCATTTATTCATTCATTCATCTGTCCATCCATCTGTTGAGCAGAACTCTATGCCAGGAGTTCTATTCAGGTGTCAATAATTCAGTGAGGATGGTTTGGACCAGGGGTCCCCAATCCCCGGGCCTCAGACCACTACTGGTCCATGGCCCGTTAGGAACCGGGCTGCACAGCAGGAGATGAGTGGTGGGTGAGCGAGCAAAGCTTCATCTGTATTTACAGCCGCTCCCCATCGTTCTCATTACCGCCTGAACCATTCACCCCCACCCTGATTCATGGAAAAGTTGTCTTCCACGAAACCGGTCCCTGGTGCCAGAAAGGTTGGGGACCGCTGGTTTGGACTAAGACATACAATGGAATACTTAGAGAACGGACACTAAATTGGATATTCACCCAAGAAAACTGTTGTTTGGAGAATGTATTAGTCATCTAAAACAGGCTTTAAGCAATAAACTTTTATTATTTTCCCAGTTTCTGTGGGTTAAGAATCTGGACATGGCTTAGCTGGATGTCTTTGGTTTATGACCTCTCATGAAGTTGCAGTCAAGAAGCTGTTGGTCGGGGCTGTGATCTCACCTGAAGGCTCAGCTGGGGCTGGTGGTGTCTGCTTCCTGTGGCTGCTGCCAGGCCCTGACCCCTCACCACTTGGCCTCTCTAGAGAGCAGCCTCGTGACGCGGAAGCTAGTGTGAGAGCACGCGAGGCAGAAGCTACTGTCTTTTTATAACTTAGAAGCAGGTCAGTAAGTCCAGCTCAGACTCAAGGAAGGGAAAAACACAAGAGTATGAATACCGGAGGTGACTTTTGGCCTTCACACATCATGTTCATGTGTCATTTAGCTGAGCACAGAAATAAATAAAATTTTGGTTACTTTTATATCCAAAGATAAATACTGGGCATTATTAAATAGTGTTCTAACTTCATAAGGCCTCCCAGGAGGAGATGATGGGCCATGATCAGATGGGGACTGCCTACCACAAAGGGTGCGTGGGTCAGGGGTTCAGCTGCTAATAACAGACCTGATCCAAGTGGCTCAAACACAGCATTTATTTTTCTAACATAATGAGAAATCTGGAGGCAGGTAGCTGCTGGCCTTTGCTCAGAGGCTAAGGGCTTTGTGGCTCTTCTAGCCTTTTGCTTACAGCTCCAAGATTGCTGCTGGAACTCCTGCCATCATGTCTGCATTCCAAGTAGCAGTGGAATACATTGGCAGTGGAGGAAGGAGGTAAAAAGAGTGCCAGCCCACCATCTATCCTCTTCATTCTAGGGTGTTCCATTCAAAAGCTCAATTCACATTTCCATGGCCATCCCTAGCTGCTAGAGAGACTGTGAAATGTAACCATATCCACCATTATCTCAAAGTGCCCATTGCCTCCAGCCCCTTCCCACTGCTCCTGGCTACACATAGACCTGACTACCCTTCTTCTGTACCACCATGCCTGCCCCTCTATCCAATGTTGTGCCCCTGAAGTCACAACTTGACTAATGATTGCTCTTGTGTTTTGTGAGTTTGTGTGACTGAGCAGGGGAACCTCAATACCCCCTCCATCCCACTCACTCTCAAGCCCACAAGGAAGGCAGCATTAGAGCTTTATCACTGTCAATGGGGGCACAGAAATCACAAGCACAACCTCCTAAATACAGCTCAGGAAGTTAATTCAAATATCTGAACACAACTTGGGTAAGTTCACGTTGCAAAACAGACTGAGGAACTGGGTTATTCATTCAACCATCAGAAGCTCTCTTCTGAGCGTCTGGAGTGCGCTTGGCACCGCCTGGGGCCACTGTGGAGAATAAGAGAGGCAAGCATGGAGTAACTCGGAGAGTCCCAGACCCACCCTGCTCTGCCAGGGGCTTAAATGAGTCCTGGAGTGCCATCTGCCTGGCTTCTGTCTTCCTTAAAATAATGAATAGCTAGGAGTCCAGGTCCTGGAGGAAGACCATCTAGGTGTGGGTCCTCGCCTTAGCACTCCTGGGTCCCCTTGGGTGAGCTGCTGAATATCTCTGGGCCTCAGTTTCCTCATTTATAAAGTGCCCGCCTTAGAAAGCCATTGGAGAATTATATGAAAAGATGCACGTTGGTTAGCATAGTGTCAGGGGCATGGTAAGAGCTGTGCTCATATCAACCAGAGAGATAATTGTGGTGATGATTTGGGGAGAATAATGATTGTTTCCATTTTAGAATGTAGTTACCCTTTCCTTACTTATGAGGATATGTCTATCTGTATATATTGTCTATTGTTCCTAATGCAGAGAGAACACGTTTACACTGCAGATGGACCCCCTTGCCTCCTTGTCTCCCAGGGCAGGGAAGATTCCAGAACAACTCTTTTTTTTTAATTTAATTTTTGTTGAATATAGTTGAATTACAATGTTGTGCTAATTACTGCTGTACAGCAAAGTGACTCAGTTACACACACACACACACACACACACACACACACACACACATATATATATATACGTTCTTTTTCATATTTTTTCCATTATGGTTTATCCCAGGATACTGAGTATAGTTCCCTGGGCTATACAGTAGGACCTTGTTGTTTATCTATTCTATATATATCAGTTTGCACCTGCTAATCCCAAACTCCCATTCCTACCCTCTCCCACCCCTCCCCCGCTTTGCAACCACCAGTCAGAACAACTCTTGATTGGTCCAGATGCCCATACAATTCTACAGACAAGTGACACCTGACTTACGAGCTTACATGTGGTCCCAGGTATTCTTTTAAAGTCATAACTGTCATTGCATTTTCCCAGGAAAAAAATGATATAAATTGCACCCAGGCCTGCTCACCAAAGGTATATTTCACTCTTAACCTGGCTTACCTTTAGCATTAATAGGACTAACCTGAGTTCTGGGTCCTGGGAATTAGGAGAAGATAACAGAATAAGAAACAGAGAAGAAGAGATTTAAAGGAGACAGGTATGCCAAAGCAAACTTTTGAAATATGGTCTGTTGACTGAAAAAAAAAAAAGCACAACCTAAAAGTTGAGAATTATGTTTTATTTGGCAGACAAAACTGAGGACTTAAGCCTAGGACACAGCATCTCAGATAACTCTGAGGGACTGCTCTGAAGAGGCAAGGGAAGGAGCCAGGACATATAGGAGTTTTTGCACAAAGACTGGGTAGTGGGAACATCAAAAGATTACTGTTAATTAAAGAAAATCAGACATCTCTAGTTAAGGAATTCAGTGCTTTTCTATGTATGGGAAGATGCAAGAGTCTGGGCTCACTGAAATCATTCCTTGATATGCACCTCAGCCATCTGGGGCCAGCATCCTGTGCTTTCATCCTGAGTTTCCTCAGGGTGCACCACTGGGGGTGGCTGCAGCAGCTGACTGCTAGATGGGGGGTATCCTTTTTCTGTCCTGAGTTCCCTCAGGGCTTACCTTCAGAGCTGCTGTAATGTGATGGCTGGATGGCTGCAACGTCCTTTGTTTACTGAAAAGGCAGGCAACATTGTTCATACACAGTCACTTGCATCTCCATTCTTCAGTATAATGTCCACCTTCCCATGTCCTTCCACTCTTCTTTTGCTGAAGCCAAGGTCACCTCACCCTGGGGAGGCGGTCAGTTTAGGGACAGACAGCCAAGCAGGCATACCCGTACCCAGGTATGTGCTCCTTCACAAGAAAATGCTTGTGAACTCAAGCACTGAGTTCTAATTGTCAACATTTAAGGGAGTCTGTAAAGAGTCATTCTTCAACAGACTATATCAAATGCTACAATATGTGCCAGGTACATGCTAAGTGCTGGGAGCACAGAAATCTACATGTACACAGAGCCTGCCCTCACGGTGCTGCATTTTTGCAGAAAAGATGTTTTGCTTCAGAGAAGTCCAATCAGACACCAGGGAGCCTCACCAGGGTCCCTTCTGTGGTCAATGCCGGAGGCTGCTCATTGCATCATGCCTGCTGTCTCCCCTCATCCAGGTCCACAGGCTCTCTGTAACCTCAAGTGTGCTCTCCACGTGCTTGCCACGTGTTACGGGTGGGGACCTGGTCGTTGGGCAGTCTTCACCATGCCAGGACTGTGAATTAGGACAATTCTTTTCTTTTCTGGAAACTAAAATGAGCAGTCTCACTATCCCACCACACGATCGATAGCATAGTTTCCTTTTTCTTTTGGCGTCTGGATTTTATCACCCTGGGGGTGCTGTGCCATGAGCCTGCCTCCTTGGTTCAAAGCCAGTGTATGTTTCTGCAGAAAAGAACTTCTGTATTAATGGGGTTGCCTAGCAGGCAACAAACTACTGGTCCCTGCGAGTGGGCAGCTGAGCAAGTCTGGGCATGTCCTTCCCATCTGTCTTAGTTCTGAGTCTGTCTTCCTGTGACTGTCTTAGTTCTGGGTCCTGTTCAGCAGACCAGGAGCAACCCGCAACTTTGCAGGGAACTCGCCTGTGTGTGATGAAGACTGGGTGTGATGATCCCTTTGAGGACCATCAAAGTTTTACCATGAAAATAGCCCTCCACTGTGGGCACTAGGGAGTTTTAATAATGGAGAATAATGCTTATGTTGTTGTGTTAAGTGAAATAAAGCAGGGCACAAAGTTATGTGTACAGTGTGACTGCAACTATGTAAACCAGGGGAGAGAGAAGGAGAGAGAGAGAGAATGTGCATGAGCAGAAGGAAACGCAGCAAAATATTAACGGCGCTTTGGTTTGAGGAGGTGAGATTAATGGTCTCTACTCCTCTGTATTTTCTAGATCATCCCCAGGCAACATTTATAATTCATTTATAATTCCTACAATCATAAAACAATAAACTTTATATTAAAATATACATGGTTTCAAGACTTGATACTTTCCCAGCTTCAAGAACATCTGATAAAAGAAGCTCTGGTTCTCGAAGCAGCAGCTGCTACCGTGATTACTGTATTGTTAAAAAAAAAAAAAAAAAAATGGAGTCACTTTCCCCCCATGACAGCACACCGAGACTTAAATACAGTTTCAACCCCTCCCAGAAATGTGACCTTCAAAATAGTCCATCTGAAATTTATCAATCAACACTAGTGAGGAAATCTGCAGGATAAAGACCCTTGCTTTCCCCTTCCAGTCCCAAAAGTAGAAGTCCTGGTCCCGAAGAACTCTTTCTTTTCTTTTGCTAATAACCTTCTTGCCCCACCCTCTTTTCTATAAAAACCTTCCATTTTGTACAACTCTAGAAGGTTGCTAGAAGGGATGTTGCCCAATTTATGAATTGCCAAAGAAAGCCAATTAGATCTTCACATTTACTTGGTTGAATTTTGTTTTTTTGACAGTATTCTCTCACCATTGATGAGATAACTGCTAAACAGAAACTAGTGTCAGTTGGGTAATTGGTAGATAAAATTGCCTATGAAATGAAAAGAAAACAAAAGCAATATGAAAACAAAATTAAAATCTCGTATTCTATGTCAGAAGTGAATTTGCTCTTCAGGACACGTTAAGAAATGTTCTGAGTAAAATTAAGGTACTTTTCAACAGTTTTTCAAGCCTACGTTGAACAGAAGGGTGTAGTAATCAATGCTGTTTTCCTTTACTGCTTTGTAGATCTGTCTAGAAACTCCAGGGTCCAGGGAGGTCAGAGATGACCACCTTGCCTGCACTTGGCAAGTTCTTTTTTGCCATTTCTAGTATGGAATTGTGGGATCATTTTGCTTGAAACTGTTAGTGCCCTGACCAACTTTAAAAAAAATATAGTTTATATACTGTTTGTTGCAGACAATGAAACCTTCCTTCCTTCCTTTTATAAAATTGTGGTGAGAATATTTATCATGAAATCTATTCTCTTAAAATTGAAAAAAAGCACTACCATATGATCCAGAAATCTCACTTTTGGGTATTTATCTAGAATAATTGAAATCAGGATCTCAAACAGGTATTTGCACTCCCTTATTCATTGCAGCATGAGCCACAATAGCCAAGGTGTGGAAACACTCTAAATGTCCGTCGACAGATGAAAGGATAAAGAAAATGTGGTATATACATGCCACGGAATATTATTCAGCCTTAAAAAAGAAGAAATTCCTGCCACTTGTGACTACATGGATGAACCTGCAGAACTCTATGCTAAATGAAATAATCCGGTCACAGAACAAATACTGCATGATTCAACTTATATGAGGTACCTAACATAGTCAAACTCATAGAAGAAGAGAGTAGAATGGTGCTTGCAGGGGTTGGGAACAGGGGGAAAATTGGTATAAAGTTTCAGTTGTGCAAAATGAATGCATTCTAGAGATCTGCTGTACAACAGTGTGCCTGGCCAATTTGGAAAGTTCTAAGAGAATGAGGAGGTCCATCAAATCCCAAATGTTGGTGGAGTTGAGACTGCATTGCAGAGTCCTACGTTTAGGTACCCAAATGATTGATTGGTTGATTAGGATAGAGGCCACTGTGTCAGTTATGATTAGAATTAGTTGTACATTACAGAAACCTCCAACAACAGAGGCTCAAATACGAGAAGTTTTATTCTCTCATGTGAAAGAAACCCAGAGGCAGGCAGTCTAGAGTTACATGGCAGCTGCCCAACTTGGCTAACTCAGGCCCCTTCTAGCTCATCATCCTGCCCTCCTCAGGTGGTGGCCAAACCAGCTGCAAGGGGGACTAACAAATGCAGAATCGTCCTAGGAAGAATTATTCTGTGCCCAACTGAAAATCAAGAGCTCCATTATTGGGGGCAAAAGGAGAGCAGATATAGGGTTAGGCAGCCAGCAGTCGCTGCCATGACCACAACTTAAGCTACATTTGGTGGAATGTTCCTGGATCTCCTGGGGAGGCATGGCAACCTCTTAGCAGTGTCCCAGCAGCCTATAAACACATAATAAAGCAGTGAGATGAAAGAGCTGCTCCACACAGGCCAGTTTTCCTCAGGGCAATAGGAGCAGGATAACGACAACAGCACTGCCATTCCATGAGGGAACGATGGCAGGTACCCAGGGGCTCCTGGTCCAGAAATTCTGAAGTCTTCCAGGCAGATAGAGTGCAGGGTCCCACCATCTGTGGGTTCATCTTTGGGGGGCCTCCCCATCCATTGTTCTCTGGGGCCTCTGGTTGTATATCATATGGGTTGGGAACCTGCCCTGAGTTGGGGCAGCACAGTGTTTCCAGCCCACCTCCTGATGCTGACGGGTTGGAGTTCCATAGTTGGATAGTAAATGCTTTTTAAAAATTGAGGTGAAATTCACATAATATAAAAGTAACCGCTTAAAAATGCATAATTCAGTGGCATTTAGTACAACCACAGCACTGTGCCACCATCACTTCTAGTTCCAAAACACGGTCATAACCCCAAAAGGAAATGCTCTCTCCGTCCAGCACCTGCTTCCCATTCCCCCCCTACCCCCAGCCCGTGGTAACCACTAATCTGCTTTCTATTTCTATGGACCTGCCTATCCTGGATATTTCATATAAATGGAATGGTACAGTGTGTGATCTTTTATGTCTGACTTCTTTTAGTTAGCTCTTGTCTTCAAGGTTCATCCATGTTGTGGCGTCAGTAATCCACTCCTCTTCATGGCTGAATGATATTCCATTACATCAAATGCTTTTTTTAAGCTCATGGTTTCTTTGACAATTCGGGTTAAAAAAAAAAGAATACGCAGTCAGCTTCTGATCTATTTGCTTCTAGTCAGTTCCACATGGCTACAAGCATACCCAGAGCTCTTGCCAAGACATTGGTCTCAGACCTGCTTTATTTCCTTCCTTTCTTGACTCTAACTTCTCTCTCTTTTGATCGAATGGTAGCTCCCCCGAATCTTTCTGAAACATGGTGTGGGGAAGGCCATGCCTTTCTCTTCCTCTCTTTCTGAGTCACTTAGGCCTTGATCACTCAATGACCATCCCAGGCTCAGCTCTTACTATTTGACGTCTAGAAGCAGTTGACTTTTTCTGACTTTACAAGGCCCTGAATTTCTAAACTCTCTCCGCTCCTTTCCTGACGATAACAATTCCGTTGACTCTCAGACACCATTGATTGTAAAACAGACCATGATCTTATGCACCACCAAGGGAAAAAAAAAACCCTCTGCTAATTAATCACGACCTGTCATATAGTACAAATGCTGTTACAATGTTAAAAAAAAAAGTGCATCTCAGAGTCCCTGGCATGCAGTACTAATCATAATATGAATGGCCAATGTCTACTGAGGTCTTACGCGGTGCCAGGCATTGTGGATTATCCTTGGAGAGAGTTTTCATTATTATTATTATCTCTTTCACACAATGGAACAATGGAAGCAGACAGAGGAGTCAAACCCAGCAGCCTGACTCTACAGCCCTTGCTCACATCCTGTTGGGATATATTTTTCATTTGCCAAACCTGACTACGTTTTCTGTTCTTTCCATCACCCAGTGACCGACACTGATGGTCACCTGTAGGAATGTGCATGTGGGTTGGAGGGGATTTTCCCTCTAGGACCTTTCAGTCTAGAGGGAGGGGTAAAGGATTACAGTAAAACAGGAAAGCAGGAAGGGGAGAGGGGTACCCATTGGGAGCCTCACTCAGGCTCAGGCTCTACCCCTTCCCTGGCTCACGTTTGTCTCTGTGCTGCCAGTGTCCACCGTGTGTGGGGCTGTGCCCCTCCAGCCTGTGGTCCACAGGGAATGTGGATCCCCTCTCTCGCACTGTCATAGACCGGATCCTATGGAAGGGCACTGATGGCTCAGCCTGGCTATGCCATGGGGTTACTGCTAGCTGACAACTGATATCTCATCTTCCCTTCTTGCTTAACTCAAAAACAGATCATACTTCAGATGGCGATGTATCCAGTGAAAAGAAGACTTCCAAGACTAGCTTGCAGCTAGGAGAGGCCATGAGATTTAATTCTACTTGTGGAACTATTATTTAGAACTTTCAGTAAGACTCCATAGTGGTGGGGCTGGGGGAGGCATTATACACTTTTTTGTCTTCCCTCACTTCCTCCTAATGTCAAGATGGAGAAATATAGATTTGCTGGCTGGAGTTGCAGCAGCCATCTTGGACCATGAGGTCACTTTGACGTTGAAAGCCATGCTCCAGGATGGTATATCAGAAAGATAGGAACCCAAGGTCCTAGTGATATTTTGGGCCTGTCACGTCAGCCCCTGATACCTGTGCCAGACTGCTTTTACATGAGTGGGAAATAAAATCCTAATTTAAACAGTTGTTTCTTTTTTCTAGTAATATACAACCAGATCGAATCCTGGCTGATGCACTCCCCCACTGTGTGATAGGTGGTTTAGGTCGGGTGGGAGGTACACTAGGATGATAGAACCACCAGGGCCAAATAAAGTGGGTAGGGGAGGGTCCACCAGGCAATAGTTCTCTTAGACAAAATGACAGCATACCCACTACAAAGACCTGTCACTTGCTGAGTGCTTACTAAGGGCTCAGCTCTCTGCTAGGTGCTATACCTGCATCATTATTTAATCCACACCAAAATGTGTGACAAGACTCTCTTGTGACCATGGTTATTCTCAATGTACAAATGAGGGAACAAAGACTCAGGAAGGTCACTTTACAAGGCCACTTATTTGGGAGCCAGGCTGTAAGCTGGATCTTTTTGACTCAGGGACAAACCCTTAAGCCCTACATGGACCCCAGAAAGCTGTGCAGATATGAAAGCAGGAAAGCGCCCCAATCAGATCTGTGGCTTTGTCTCATCACAAAAGTGAAAGAAACAGATCGAAGAAGGGAGTGGTACCTGGCAGGCCAGAGGCAGGAAGACACACGGCAGAGCCTGCCGTTGAGTCGGACTAAATGGAGACGGGCAACGCCTGCGAGGTTGCGCTGAGTGGTCCCCGGGACCGGAGTGCTTTCACCGGTAACTCCTTCTCAAGCCCTTGGTGGGGCTGGTCCCTATTAGATATGAGATTTAACTCGTAAGTTTCCACTAAGAGCCACTATAGATGAATGCACTATCTCAAGTTCATGCTTGACGACACGTTATAACCCATTACTGGCCATCAGGAAGTGTGCTGATTTTTTTTCCATACCGTTTTTTTTAATCATGAGCTTTTCCAGGGGCAAACTCAGATTGCTTGGGTGTGTACGTGTCCGTGTGAAATGAAATGAAAATTAAGAAGCTAATGCTGCTATTGAAAAAAATCACTCGGCTCTAAATCACGATGGTACATCTGAGGAATAGTGTCCATCTGATCTCTTGGCAGTATGTCTCAGACCAAAGAACTGTTTAGACACTAAGCATTTTGTTTGGTTTTGTTTCACCAGTTATCAAGCCTAAGAAACTTCCCAGTTATGCCAAATCCTGCAAAATAATGAAGACTATCGTTTGCCACTATTTACAACGGAAAAAACCATTCATAAGTTCTTCCTGCTGGCCAAGAATGGAGGATTTTCACTGCCTTGGCTCTTAATAATACTTCTGCTTTATGTTTTTCTTGTTAACATTTCAAGAGTGTAGTCTGTCTTCAGCAAATCAGAGACAGCTGATACAAACAGTAACTAATAACGTTTGCCCGGATGAATGGTATCATGCTATGTTCACTAGCGTCCACCGAGCCCCCTGATATAATACCTTCCCCATTTGAGAACTGTTTGTCTTGGTTTTCTGCCAACCTCACTGGCCGAGGGCTCTGGGCTCCATCCCTGTTTCTACACATTATCTCTCTCTGTCATCCAGGCCAGATCTTTAATTCCATCTCTACGACACGCTCTCCAATGTGCCCCCAACGTTGAATTTTCCCCAGAAATCCAGACCTGCTAACATCTCCACATGGATGTCTGGTAGGCATGTGCAGATTAAGATGGCCAAAGCAAGAACCCTCAATTTTTCCCTGCCCCAAACCGCCTTCTCTCTCGACCTTCCCATCTCAGTCAAGGGCACCACTCAGTTGCTCAAACCCAAAATCTAAGGGTTGTGTTTGATGAATGTCTCTCCTTCACTGCCCCCAAATCCAACCCATTCATCAGCTTTACCTCCAAACAGTTAACTCTGGTATGTCCTCATCCTCTATCTCTGCCGCAATCATCAGACTCCCAACGGGACTCACTGCACTTCCTGTTTCCACTTGGTCCCACACAGGGCTTTATACTCAGAAGTAAGAGTTAGCCTCGGAAAATCCAAATCAGACCATGTCACTCTTCTGTTTAAAACCCTCCAGTACCTCCTCGTTGACCTTGCATAAAATCTGAGCTCCCTCCTCGTCCCTTTCCCAAGCCCATTCTTTCCTCCCTGTTGCTTACCAAGTATCAGCCTTGCTGGCCCCCTCTGAGGTCCCGAGACACACCGCACTCCTTTTTGCCTTGGGGGCCTAGGCTCTAGCTGGTTGCTTGTCCCCGAATGCTGTTGGTTAGTTCCTGGCCATCATTCAGAGCTTAGCTTAAATGGACCTCTCTAGAATGGCCCTTCTAGATGGTCTACTCATCTCAAGTAGTATACTTCTACCCTGTGTTACGTTTCTGCACACTTCATATTGCTAGCCTGGATTTTTCTCGTGCCCTTATTTTCTGTCTCATCCCACCAGAATGTTAGCTTCATGAGAATAGAGACCTTTGTGTCTTTTTTCCTGCTGTGTCCCCAGGACCTGCATCAGTGCGTGCCCTCTGGCAAGCATTAACTGAATATTTGTTGGATGGTTGAGTTTCCAAAAGTCTTGTATTTTGCTCCGTATGGTCTGACGTCTTCTCTATTACTGTCTGCTTTGTTACATAATTTTTTGTAACCATGCAGCTCATTCATAAGTCCTGAGTTTTCAAAGGTGATGTATATTTAGTATGTGATTCACTCTTTAAAAATTCTAGACTTTTGAGTGTATCCTGTGACTCAAATAATGTATTGATGGGAAAACTTTCAACTGGTCAACCATTTTACCAAGTCAATGGCATCTATGACTAATAGACATTACTTAGAGACAGTCCTTATTATTCCATGCACTTTACATATATTAACTTTTAATCCTCATATAACCCTGTGAATCTGGAACTATTACTGTCTGCATTTTGCAAATGGGCTGGATGTATTCGTTTTCCAATTCTGTGTAACAAATTACCATAAACGGAGTGGCTTAAAAGAACCCCTATTTACTATACGCTCACAGTTCTGTGGGTCCGAAATCTGGATAGAGCTCACTGTGTTCTCTGAGCAGAGTCTTACCCAATGAAATCAGGGTGTTAGCTGGGCTGGGCTCTTGTGTGGAGGCTTTGGAGGAAAATCCACTTCCAAGCTCATTTGGTTTGGTGACAGAATCCAGTTCCTTGTGGCTGTAGATCTGAGGTCGCTGTGTCCTTGCTGGATCTCAGCTCTTAAAGGCTGCTCTCATTCCTGAGCACATGATCCCCTTGTGCTTTGAGTCTCTGATTTCCTCTTCTGCTTTCAGCCAGGGGAAACTCACCTAACGGGGTCAGGCCCAGCCATATATACCCTTATCTTACGGTCAATTGACTTGGCCTTCATTACATCTGCAAAATCCCTTCCCCCAAATAGATTAGTGTTTGCTTGAATACCCAAGATACAAGACTGAGACTATCATTATTGTCCAAACAATCATTAAGTCCAAATTATAATCCATGCTCACAAATGATCTTAATTAGAAAAACTTCTAGGGAACCACAACAAGTGTTTCTTTTTTCTTCTTCATTTTTACCCCTTGACAGTGACGGGGATCACTTAACAGCAAGAATGTTGTCGGTTTAAGTCTAACACGGTGCTTTTGGGGGGATAAAAGATGAGGTGCCAGGACTGACCTTGAGCAGTTGTAAAATACGGCTCCTGGCTCGGCTCTCCGCAGAGGCGCTGGCAGAGGCCCATCTTGTTCCGAGTGAATGAATCAGAGAGAATGGAATGTGATTTATTTGAGCTGGTGTTCCAAGAGATGAGCGTCTGTGCCCTTCTGAGGAGGACAGCTGCCTTTTACAACTTTGCCTTCTTGGAAAGGCCCCGTGTGCCCGTGCTCCCTGTGGTATAGACCAGGGTCAGACCTGCAGCTCCCCGTGGCCAGAGCTCCTAGCTGGCACTTAGGAACAGCCCTCTGCTCTGCACTTGGGCCGGTGTTTCCTGGAGGGCTGGAGTTTGCAAGGTTGCTGGCCCTTGCCGTCAACCAAAACATCCTCGGTTCTGAGGTTCCTTCATATTTTAATTCACGTGAAGAAAAGACGTAAACGTGAGATTCTGGATTGGTTTTGCACCTAAAGAATTAGGTTACTGCCTAATGTGTCAGATATCGCCTCACACCAGGCTATGAGTCCAAGTAAACAGTAAAGTTCAGAACTGGAGTGGACCTTGGGATCATCTGGTCCAGGGATTCCAACCCCAACATGCCTGGACACCTAAAGCATCCAGAATTAGAACCCATGGTCCTTGTGTACAAAATTTTGTGTGGTGTATAGTCTATGGTTCTTTAGCAGAGCCGTCTGTAGCTTTTGTCAGACCCTCAAAGACATCTTTGTGCACCCCAAATGAAGAACAACTTATCTGAGGACCTACTGTATAGTACGGGGAACTATATTCAATATCTTTTTAATAATCTATAGTTGTTCAATTTGGGACTTTCTGAAGATGATAAGAGGACTTTTGGAGAATGACTAAACCCATACTCTGGAGTGAAGAGAATTTTTACCTCATACATGGGAGGCACCAAGCTATAGACTATCCGGAAGACCTAAACCAATGGAGAGACAGGCTGTGATCCCAGATCGGAAGACGCAACGTAGTAAAGATGTGAATTCTCCCCAATCGATGATGTGTATTTCCTTTCAAAATCCCATCAGGATTTTTTGATAGATACAGAAGAGCTGACTCTAAAATTTGTATAGAAAGAAACAGCAATAGCTAAAACAATTTTGAGAAAGAAAAATAAAGTTGGAGGAATCACATTACCTGGATTTAAGACATCATTCAGACTGTATGATATTCAGACTGTGTGATATTAAGGAAGGGATGAATACATAGATCAATGAAACAGAGCAGGAAGTCCAATACAGGTACACACAAATACGGCCAGCTGATCTCCAAAAAAAAAATTATTGAAGGAAGAATCCTCCTTTCAACTAGTGGCGTTGGAACAATTGGACGTCCACAGGCAAAAACCAAAATCAAACAAACAAAAAAGAACCTTAATCTAAACCTCACACTCTGTAAAAAATTAACTTAAAATTGATCATAGATCTAACTATAAAATACAGTACTCTAAAACATTTAGAATAAAACAGGAGAACATTTTTCATTCCCTAGACCTAAGGTTAGGCAAAGACTTCTCAGATATGAGACCAAAAGCACATTCCATAAAGAAAGAAATCAATCTATTGGACCTCCTCAAAGTAAAGAGTTCTGCTCTGTACAAGATGCTGTGAAAGAGGATGAAAAACAAAAGCCACAGTCTGGAGAAAATATTTGCAAATCACACATCCGATTTAAAAAGCTGCATCCAGAATGTATAAAGGCAGCTCTAAAGTCAACAGTAACAACACAAATAATCCAATTAAAAAGCACGTGGGGGCTTCCCTGGTGGCGCAGTGGTTGAGAGTCCGCCTGCCGATGCAGGGGACGCGGGTTCGTGCCCCGGTCCGGGAAGATCCCACATGCCGCGGAGCGGCTGGGCCCGTGAGCCGTGGCCGCTGAGCCTGCGCGTCCAGAGCCTGTGCTCCGCAACGGGAGAGGCCACAACAGTGAGAGGCCCGCGTACAACAAAAAAAAAAAAAAAAAAAAAGCACGTGGAAGATTTGAACAGACAGTTCACCAAAAAAGATTCACAGATGATAAGATGCACATGAAAAGCTGTTCAACCTCATTAGTCATTAGGGGAATACAAAATAAAGCTATGAGGAGAGACCATGCTCACCCGCCAGACCAGCTAAAATAAAAACTACTGACAATAGCAGTGCTGGTAAGGATACAGAGCAACGGGTCCCTCATACACACATTGGTGGAGATGCAGAATAGATGGTACAGCCACTCCGGAAGACAATTCTGCAGTTTCTTAGAAAGATATAGCTATATCTATATACATCTTATAAAGATAAAGATACCTATATCTGTATCTATATATCTGTTACCATATGAATCAGCAATCCCACTGCTGGGAACTTACAACAGAGAAATAAAAACTCGTGTCCATGCAAAAACCTGTACACAAATGTTCCCAGCAGCTTTCTTTGTCAACACCAGTTCAGTCCTTCAACAGGTGAATGGGTTAACAACCAATGGTATGTCCATGCAATGGAATAGCCTTAGAAAGAAAAAGAAGCAAATATTGATACACCTAACTTGGGTGGATCTCAAGGCCAAGTGCGCGCATGTGAGCGTGCTGAGGCTATCTTGGAGTACACTAGTACTTTTGCGTCCTCAGTCGTTTCCCAGCAGAACCCAGGAAGCTCCGTGCCCAGCCTTCCCCGGCTCTTTGCAGAGTATCCCCTTGGAGTCCGTCTGTGGTGTCCGGCCCCAGAGCAGGGCGTACTCTATCTCACTGATATTTACCCAGCAGCCTTCCCTTTGGGGAACTGGGCTTGACCCTCCATCCAACCTGGGCCACCGCTGGCAATCCTCTCTAGGAACTGTCTTCCCTTTCCTATGCTTCTTCTCCACATCCCCAATCCTACCTCTTCTGTCCCTCTAACGCATTACCATAGTGAAAAGTCCCACCTCCACATCAAAGGGGACATTAGTCTGTAATGTTTTAGGGTTTTTCATAGAAAGACTATAATCGTGTACTACTTGTCACTGCATTTTAAAAATTGGTGTCATTTTTCTTTTATTACAAATGATGAAACATACAAGAGCATGTAAATCAGGTCTGCATTGGCCCTCCCCACTGGGCAGCATCCTGTGCTGCCCGTGAGGTTCCCCTCGCGGAGGCCAAGCCTTCCCCACGTGCGGTAGGTCTGGTCTTTCCTCCTACTGGACCAAATTCTTTTTCCCTCTGGTTCTCTCCTGTAGCATCAAGTTTTTTCCTTTCTGGTAAATCATTTCTTTCAGTGAGTTTACAGACGAGCTATTATTTCTCTCATCTTACGGAAAAGGAAATTTCTCTTGACCCCATTTCCCCTCCAGTTTTAGCTCCATTTCTCGAAAGCGGTGTCTCTTCTCACTGTCTTCTGTCTCTCTCACCCTTTCTCCAACTCCACCCAGACCTTCACCCCATCCTCCCCAACGAGACCTCCTCTTGCCGAACTCACTGATGCTCTCCGTCCCCACCTCATGTGACCTCTCAGCAGTGATTTACAGGGGATCGTTCTCTCCTCTTAAAGCCCCCTCTTCACTTGTCTTCCTCCCACCTTGTCCGCTCCTCCCGACGCCGCCTCCATTCCTTTCCTGCTGACTCCTCGTCACCCCCCGACCCCTGAAAGATGCAGGGCCCCGGGCTCAGTTCTTGCTTCCTTTTTCTACCCTCGTTCTTCTGGGAACTCCTCCAGCCTCCTGGCTTTACAGACTATATTCCATCTAATTGAAGATGCCCTCAATTTTAAAAGCACCACTGAGTTCAGCTCCACCAAGGATGGAAAAAACACTGCCAATTAAACTCTAACCTCCCATCGTTCCAATGTCCATCATGTCCCATTGTTCTAAGAGTCCCTGAGCTGCTCTGGGGTGAGTGGCACAGCTTCTCTGTCCCAAGCCATTGGGCTTGGGGGCGGGGTTCACACTCTTTTCTCTGTTCCTTTCCCCCAGCTCTCTTCATTGCCCAGCCTGTGGCATCATAGAGAGGTCTTGGAGAGGTATCACCTGGTACTGTGACCAGCCCTGCCACTTACAGGAGAACTTACCCTGTGGGGTTGTGCAGTATACAACATGCACAGCTGTGTATTGTTACCTGGCTTCACCCACTCCTACAATCTTTTCTTCTCTCTTCATAATACCCTGTCCTCGACTTTTGAAACTTAAAAGCAAGAATGAGACTCTTTAGTTCTGTGCATTCTTCTCTGTCATCCCTGAGGCAATGGCAATACCCTTGAGCCCATTACCATGGCTAAAAGTAGTGATGCCCTAATTGACATGGGCCCGGGAGCCCATCCCAGAATCAGTCGCAGTGGGATTCTCCTGTTTTGCTTCATCCAATCAAATTTCTCCCTTGGGTATGGGTGGTGGAGTCCATTCCAACCAAACGTCAAGACTGCTGCCAACAGGGAGGGATGGAATGAACATGGGGGCATCCATGGGGTCTGCGTCACAGGGTCAAAGGCCAGGGAGGGTGTTTTGCAGACGGAGGAGACTTGGGCCTGTGTTTAGGCCCGTGGACAGGAAAAGGTTAAGGATGATGGAGGGAGAGGGCCTATATGTGATTAGGAGCAAAATCCTGGAGAAGAAGTGAGGTGGAGACAGGGGGAGGGGTTCGCTTTGAAATGAGGGACGGATCTTCTCCCTCAAAGGAGGGTGGTGATGAGATCCGTGAGTCAAGTGAAAGGAGGACCGCTGAGGATATTCCCTGCCACCCTTGTGTCTCATGTGGGGCGAGCACCATCTTGGCACGTGCACTTCACGGGACCCTTTGGGAGGTGTCAGTGGATAATTCTAATTGACTCTTCCCATTAATGAGAATTGTTACCATCTTAAGGGGTAGGGAACTTCAAGGCTAGGGTTTTTATTCACTTCTCTAATGAATAGAAAGTACGTCTACCTTACACATATCTGCAGAATTTGGGAGAACACATCATGCGATAAGGGGATGTATGGGCAAAGGTTTTTAAAAAGTCCTTCCTGGGAATCCCTGTGGCCTGGTGGTTAGGAATGTGGCCTCTGACACCAAACAGCCTGGGTTCACATCTGGGCTCTGCAACCCTGGGCAGGCTCCTGGCCTTCTCTGTGCCTCGGAGTCCTTGCTAGACGTGGGGATGGTGTCGCTACCTTCCTCATAGGGCTATTTGAAGGATCAGAGGTCATAATACCTGTGTGTGTTTAGGAGACTGACTGGCACATATTAAACACTCTTACACGTGAGCCGTCAGTATTTGTAAGAATCCTGTGACAATGCTAGTAGGCACTGTCTTCGGACCGTTCGCTGTCTTTAGGAGTGAAACTTGTTTATTTTCCTAAGTCACGGAAACCCAAATTCTTCCAGTGCTATTTTCATTGGGGAAAAAGCATGCCGATGTTTAAAACGTGTTTCCGTGTAGCCACGTTTAAAATGTCACCATTGGTTCCTTGCTGTTGAACTATGCAGAAGTGAATCCTCTCCAGAACATTCCGTATTAACAATCATGGGAGGTGGTGCTGATTTGCCTTAATAAATGATTTATTTATGAATGTACTGATGGCAGCCCCTTCTCACACCGGTGCCCTTTCCCACTTCCTGGCCCGGATGAGAAGAGCTTTGGAAGGAGGGGCAGTCAGGAATGGACACAGTATTCCTGGGATCATCCGATGCAACGCTACATGGAGAACACAGTTCCACTGTCCTTCCACATTGGTGGCTCAAGGCTCCTGCTATAAGAGGAGGCCTTGCCCTGGAGGACTCCGGAAGCTTCACCGAAACAGCGTGGCTAAGGAAGAAACCACTGGTAAAGCAATGACGCCTCTGGTAGGGCACTTCCGGCAGGAGGGAGTGGCTGTCCCTTGGAGCCTACCTTTCCCAACTATTTCAAATTTCTTTAATTCATTCCTGGTGTTTTATTTTCAATTAATAATTTTTCAGTTCCCCCAGGGATTAATGAGTTGACCTAATACAAGTCTTCATAAGTAGAGGCTGGCTTTCTACATATAACACAAAAATAACAATTCGTAGTCCCTGCTTCAATAGCACTCACAGACTCCTGGCATCAATGCCTGCTTCTCGTGGGGCTGCCAGACCCTCATGCCCTAAGATGTGTCCCTTTAGGACAGGCTTCTCACAAGCCCACCGCACCCACCCCCATTCCCACTCTCCCCCCAAAGAAAACACACTGCAACGAATTGCACAACATAGCTGTTCTGAAATTCCAGAAGACCAACAGGCTTTCCACTCTCCTGGAAAAAAATCAAAACACTGCCAGAAACACGAATATTTGGCCAGTTGACTAATAGACTGCAACTTTCACAGGGACCTCAAAGCACTTGGTGTTGTCTGATAGAAAATGCCCCGATTGTCCTGTTGAAAGAACTGCGATCTAGAGTCATGAACAAGTATCATTTCCCTAAAATGAATCCAGCTGTAAATGGAGAATAGGTTTCCTGACCCCTCCCGGGTGCACACAGATGCCGCTGGCCTGGGTCTTCCGTCCTCTTCCAGAGCATCATTTCCTCATTTGCCCTCTGTGCTTTCGGGGTATCAGAGTGTGGCCTGCACGGTGATAGGTACTAAGTTAGAAAGGGTGAAGGGCACCAGTGTTCACCCGTGGTCTTTCGTGGGTCACCCTCCAGAAACCAGGGTGGGCCTGACGGCAGCCACAGCCACGCTTCCTGGTTGCTCATCACACAGAGTCTGCTCTTCCGTTGCCTCTCATAATTTAAAAATGTGGGAAGCTGTGGAAAGCCGCCCCACCCCCGGGATCATTCCAAAGAAAACTGGGAGGCTGAAGCTGGTCTCCGTTCTTGCATGGAAACATTCATCAACGGTTTTTAAAATTGCCAGAGTTCTACTTTCATTTCATCCCTTGGGACTTGAATATTCAAATCTGGTCTTGAAGCCTGAAAGATGGACTGAAGAGATTTTGTACATCGCTTGATCCTAAAAACAGGGCATCCAACGTCTTAATAAATAGCTTTGAAGAGATCATGATTTTAGAGCCCGTGATTTATTACTCTATCAGAGGAAGAGGTTCAGGAGAAAACATGCACTGAAATAAGCATGACTAAGGGCAAACTAACCTCCTGATAGAAGAAGATAATACCTCATTCCTCTCTCCCCCTGAAATGCTCTGAAAGAGCAGTTTAGTTGCAGGAGTTTTGCAATCCGTTACAAAATTTCAGTGTCTATCGGAGGTTCAAATGCATAGGAAGTTCATGCATTTTCTATTTCAGCTGTTCCCAGATCTCCTAAATAAAGCATTTCCCTAGTGTAGGCTCCCAGGGCTACATGTAGGGCAGTGGCCGGGTCTGCTCGCCGGGGTCAGGAAGGCTGTTCTTCCAGGAAGGGCTGCAAAGACCCTGGGAACGGGACCAGCCCAGCTCACAAGTATGAAGAGAATGTCGGGAGAGGAAGTGGTGGCTGTGAGTCAGCATGAGTCATCTCGTTCCAATGAGAATGAAGATTGAGGTGTGCGCCTTTTTTTTTGAGTCTCAATCGTGTGGACATCATTGGGAATGGAGGGAAATAACTGACTGTATGGTCGTTGCTTTTTAAGTTTCAAACTGACATTCCAGGCGGGCTGTGCCCGAGCCAGCATCTGTTTTCACATCTTCACAGCCTGGTCCTGGGAAGGTGGAGCCCACAGCTTCTCCCTGGTGAGTAGGTTTCTGTCACTTTCATGTTCATTTCTGCACTTTGCCTCAGAGTCTCAGCTCTAGGAAAGCTGAGGGGGTCTTGGAGCGGATACTGTGTTTCGTTCAGACGTTGAAGATCTTTGGCTTTAGAAAGGTGGCTCTCTGCCCTGTCCCTGTAGCTACTGTCTGTGAGCCTGATTGTTTGGAGTTTCTTAGCGGTTCATTGTGAGAATGTTCATCCTGTATTACCGAGGAGACAGTGATGCTTGGCTGGTTTAAAAGCTGTTTGAGACTCCTCTGTGGAGCCGAAGGGAAGTTCAGAGGTGGAGGTGGGTGACTAACTCAGGGGTGCTGAGGCCGGGCTGGCTTCCGCTTCTCAGAGGTGGAGGAAAGACAGCTTCTGAGCAATTTCTGGCCGCGTGGTCTGAGCTGCCCACGTTTAGTGCAAGAAATACAATAAAGAGGCAGAATTTTGGCTTTTCTCTCTACGAGCATGAGAAAGATTCCGGGAGCTTATCTGGTGTCTTTCGCCTTTCCTTAACACTGAAAGTCACACACAATAGTAAAATCAGAAAGAAAATGATGCCGCGGACTGGGGGGCAGGGGGTGAGGAAGGGGGAATTGAGTGGTTCTGAGACCTGACTTGACCTCGGTGTGTGTTTCTCAAGCTGTTAACATTCTGATAAAGCTTAGCTTTACTGTCAAGTAAGATACAGGAAACTTTTTTTTTTTTTTCGAATGTCGTCTGGTTACTGTAAATGAAACGGTTAAAATGTCATAAATACCTTATGGTAAACAATTTTCAAATTTGCTTAAAAATTTGCACATCAGTAAGCAGGGTATGACAGAGCTTTTTCAGTACAGTCATTTGAGTGTGTGGGCTTCCTGGGTTAATAATGAGTCAGCATCTGATTTCTAAAATTGGAGCAGCTGAGAGAACATTCGATTTGCCCCCAGCACCCGTGTGGTGGCTGGCGGGCCCCCTCTAGGAGGATTCAGCTGTTGCGTCTTCCGTTAAAACCAACTTTGGATGCCTCCCCTGTTTTGGTGACGTCTCCAGCTTCGGTCCCAGTTCTACCATGTGTGGCTGGAGGGGTTCCCTGTGCCGGACCATCTCCTTTGGCTGACGTTGATGGTTTTTAGGTTATGCCATGACCGGATTGGTTGAGTATACGGTTGGTTCAATTAAAAATCCAGAGTTTATGAGAGGCTGGCGTGGCCCAGGGCTGAAGCTGTCCTGGCCGAGGGACCCAGTGGGAGAGGCGGTCACCATGTGAGCTCCAAAGCCCAAGTTCTGCAGGTGACACGTGGCGTGGGAAGATTGTCAGCTTAAAATCCGAGAGCGGGATTCCGAGGAAGAAAACCTCCCTCCGGTTTTATCCTTCTTATCTATAAAATGAGAAAACTATTAAGAAAATTTAAAAAAAATTAATGATTGGGTTGCCGGCTAGCAGCTCAAGGGCCCAGTGCAGGCCTGTTTGAATCCATCCCCCCCCACTAAGTTCTGCTGACCTGCCCGGGACTGATTTCTTGTGTTCTGATGACTGTTGTCAGGGATCCCGTATTCTTTGGGTCACAGGCCCTGATGAACCCTCATGTCTCAAGGCTCTGATAGCCTTGGGCTTCCAGACCGTGCGTGACACCACCCGTTTCAGGGCACGCCTGGGAGGACTCAGAGAACCAGCGTCTGCCAAGTGCGTAGAAGAGGGTCTGGACTCAGAAGGGACCCCCTCAACGTTAGCTCTGCTAGCTTCTCTGCTTACCTGTACCCTAAAGGTATCTGGGCTCCCCGAGTTAGTGTCTTGACATTTTCAAGCAAGATCCTGCGATTCCAGTGGGATCAGCGGTGTTCCAAAGCTTGAGCCACAGCCATGCAAGTGTCAACTTGGGACCCCAGCCAGGCAGAGACCAGGGGTTTCCAAGGTGGGAGACCTGCCCGGTGTCCTTTTCTTGGTGAGTCATCTTCATAAGTGCTCAGAGAAATGCCATCTTCATGGAGAGAAGAGCCCGTAAGAGGAGAAATGCCTTAGGAGGTGCCTCTGTGTTCCATGGCTGCCTGCACTTTCTCCTGTCCTCGTTTCAGAGGCCACACCAGGCATCAAACTTGTGTTTATCACTGTCTTTAAATCCTCCCGGATAAGCACTGTTGGGAAGTGGCTTTGAAGTGGCTGATTTTATCCTAGACGTTGATTCTGTCCTGTAGAAGTCAGGCAGTTGTATGGATGCTAGAGGTCCACTGGTCTCTTACCCATGAGACACAAGCCTGTGATGAACTGCTGTTATCATTTCTGTAATCAGGAGAAAGAGTCATTTAAAAAGGTCAGAAATAAGGCCACGGCTAGGTCTGAAAAGAGAGCATTTAGTAACGTGATTTGCTGCGTGGTCATGTGTTTCTAACTACCCAAAGATGCTGATTCTAAGTGTGGATGCAGGCAGGGAGTAAAGAGGGAAACATTCTACGATAGAAACTGAGCAGACGTTTTAAAAGGACATCTACATCAAAAGCAAGCAAACAAACAAACAAACAAATGCTGAGAGTTTGATGACATTTGGAAGTTGCCCGGTGCCCTAGGGTCGTGGCATCCTCAACCTGGGGACTGGCTATGGCTTGCTGGCCTGGTCCCCCACTCTCCACTCCTAGTCAACACCCCGACCTGGGCTCTCATTACCTCCTGCCACAGGGTTTCCATGGTACCCGATAGGGGTGTGTGTGTGTGTATGTGTGTGTGTGTGTGTGTGTGTGTGTGTGTGTGTCCCTCTGTTTGGCAGTTTGGGCAAGTTTCTTAACTTCTTGGTGCCCAACCTTCATCATCGTGAAATGGGAATATAATAGCACCACCCTCGAGGGGCCTTGTAAAAATCAGTGATAATTGGCACACAAGTTACAAGGAGACTGGACAGCCGTTAAGTACACATTCAGTGATTTAGAAATATACCCACATGCCTTTCCATCTCTCCCTGGGCCCTGAACCCTGGGAATCCAGAAGGAATTGGCTCTCATGCCCCCGAAGTAAGATCCCGTCTGTGTCATGAATTACATGGCATGTTCTGTATTTGCAGGATATTTATTGATTAGGTGAATGGGAAGTGCTTCTTGGTTCTCTCCAGGAATACCTGGGGTTCTAGATGTCACGACCATCATCATGACCATCATCGTCATCATACTTACCCTTCACATCATCACAGTGAGAACAGCTCCCATTTCATTCAGCTCCAACCATATGGTAGTAACTTTCTGTATATTACCTTTAACCCCCTCCTCCCAACATACACACATACCCACCCTGGAAGGTAGAAAGGATGGCCAGTTACTCAACTCACTGGAGGTCCAGGATTCCCAGGCGGGCGTATCAGGCAGAGCAATTGCTTCAAGGAGCGCACTGGTGACGGGAGAGCCCCTTACCCCCGTCAGGAGAGGAGAGTCAGGAAAAGCAGGGGCCCAGGAGAGTTCATCATCCAGCAGACAGAGGTCACGAGCCAGAAAATACAGGACCACTGAATTCAGACCTGCCCCCGGGGTGGAAGCAGCTGGACTCTGTACTCGTGCTTCCTGTCTTAAAGCCAGCTACAGTCAACTTCTGGTTATTTGAAAATCATCATAGTATATGGAGCTGACTCATATTGAAAATATTAAGTAAGACACACTTAAAACTAAAACCCGGGGGAACATAACAGGACCTTTCCTTGTTGATTCTGGAGGTATTCAAGTCTCAAAAGCCATATCTTTACAGTCATTCTGCAGGGGTCCAAGAGAAGTGTACCCTTTTGCTCCGTCTGCCCTCTCCAGAACGGCCCCGTCAAAGTAAGGCGCCAGGTGCACTGTCCATCTCCTTTCTGAGTTTAGGCTTTGCATCCTGGGCACTGGCTCCAGCGTGTATGTCAGTCTCAAATGGCGTCGCTTTGTGGGGAGTTCTTCCCTGCAGCTGCCACTTGTGCCATGAGCCAGAGGACCCTCTGCCCAGCGCCGTGGGCGGGGCGGTGCTGCGGGGCAGGGTCTGGGCTCCTACCAGACTCAGGAGGGTTCTGGTTAGACCACAGAGCTCAGGCAGGGAGAAGCCGACAACAGATCAGAAGGAAGTCGAGGCCACAGGAAGGAGGGGTGGGTGGGATGCTTGGCTGTTCTCAGAGGATTACTCTGATTCAACAACAACAACATGCATCTTGTATAATTGGAAAAGCTAACAGTGATGGCCGGTCTTATCCATTACAGTTTTCTTGCTTATCTTTTGCTTTCAGGTTTGATTATCCTGCGAGGAAAGACTTCTGCTGCAGGGACTTTCAGCCCTTCTAGCCGCCCTGTCCTTTCAAAAATGTGTCATACTTAAAACGTTGGAATTTTTAATGATGGCAGAAATGTACCATTTTAGCTTTTCTCACTGGACAAATCATTTACAGAATGTGAGAGGGATGCATGGGTTTCTATCAGTTCAGCTGGATATAAAGGGGTGTAAAGGGAAATTACAAGGTAACAGTACCTCCAACAAGTGTTAGATTTACTTTCTCTCAGGTAGAAACAGACAAAGCAAGCTGTCTGTCCAGGATGAAGGTCAAAGGGCAGTCAGTTCATTCATCTCTCTTCTCTACCATCCTTAGCATTGGCTTCCTTCCTCAACATTGTCTTATGGTTTCATGAAGGCTGCTAGAGCTCCAGCCATCACCTCTGCATTCCACACTGGAGGAAGGAAGGAGGTGGGGGCAAAAGGCTAAGAACCCTAGATGTCAGGCTCCTTTAAAGAGCCTTCCTAGAGTCCCCAAGGAACCCTTTCTGCCTAAGTCTTTGGCCCCCTATCTGTAGAGGATCCTGGGAAATGTTGTTTTTTAACTGGGCACATTGCTGCCCCTGACAACAGGGGTTGTTGACAACACAGGAAGCAGGGGAGAAAGGATATGAGAGGGGCAAAAAGCAGACATGAAATAACACGTTGCTCTCACTGGAAGTATCAGGAGGGGGGTACAAAGAGACCACGGCTTCAAGGGCTTTGAACAACTGGAGGAGACATTCAAAGGGACAGAAATCACTTGTTTGATTTTTTTGTTATATCTAAGTAGGATTTCCTTTCATTCATGCATTTAGCAAATATTTCTCATTTACCCAATAAAAGAATGATAATTCGAGCACTGCTTTGTTTTTGGAGTGTTGACTTGGTAGCAGGCGTGGTTAAGGAAGCTTTGTACATATGACCTCACTTAGTGTGCAGATTCTATCAAGTATCGTCCCCATCACCCAGATGAGGAACTTGGGGCACAGGAGGGTTTAAGGAGGTGAGTAAGGTCACACTGTTAGTAAGTAGAGGAGCTTGGCTTCGAACCCAACCGTCTGGTTCTTGGACCCAGAGATGTGAACCGGCAGACAGGTCTCTCCTATTTATATCTTTCTGGTGAAGTAGACACAAATACGTCCAATAAGGTCAGGCCGCCATAGGTGCCCCAGGAGACCAGCCCAGGGAAGCGGGGAGGCCTCACCTCTGACAGCACCTCCTGCCTGGGGAAGACGCATTAGAGAATCCAAGCTGAGCATTCTTCCCCCCCCCCCACCTCCCCACTAGGGGACACACCAGGAATCTCAGCTATGTCTGGGCTCATGACTCGCCCCTTTCCTCACAGCCAGCTACTCGGCCTCCTGAGTCAGGACCACGCCCTTCCAGTCCTGAGGGTGCAGCAGGGAAACTGCCCAGACCTGGCTTCAAAGGCTGGGCAGGGTTCCAGCGAAGAGCAGAATGGCTGAAGTAGAAGAGGTTGGGCTTCAAGGGGCTACAGTTTAGTCACATCACTCAATCTGATCAAAGGCGAGAGAAGGGGAAACTGTCACATTCTCCACTCCACACAACTGCCTGTTATCTAGTGACACAATCAGGGCCAGGAGGATGCATGAGGACAGGAAGGATTGGGGGGAGGAGGAGTGTCTGCTGTTACCCCACCTTGGACCTAAGGCCCCTCCTGTGCTTTGCTTGCCCTGCCTCCCAGGGCCTTCTTCCTCCAGCTCCTGTATAGATGGGGCAGCCAGTGGAAGACACAGTCTGCAGTGGGGTAGCTGGGGATTTTCGGAAGGCTCCTTAAAGGACCTTGACATCTAAGAGGCTTAACCTTTTCCCCTCAGGTCCCTCCTTCCTCCTCTGTGGAATGCAGAGGTGATGGCTGGAAATCCAGCAGGCTCCTTGAAACCATAAGACAATTTGGAGGAAGGAAGCCAGTGCTAAGGCTGGCAGAGCCAGCGGATGGAGCAGGTTTGGGAGGCCAGGAGCTTTACCTGGAGATGTGACTCTTTTTGGAGTGGGTTTACCTGCATGACGCAGAGAGAGGTGGGAGAAATCACTGGTGGAGAAATTCAATCTGTGGGTCAACGAGGAGGGTCCATAGGGTCGTCAGGGTCCCTTCTGTGTGCAGCTGCATTTCATATCTCTGGTATAACAGGCAAAGGCTCAGGGCTGCAGAGTGACTTCCATGGCCCTCGGGTGCTTTTGCCTTCGTGGGCCCTTCCTGATGCAAAAAAGTATCATGACTGTCTTGGTACAAAGATGCACGTCATCCAGACTGGATTTATTATTATATATTCAATTTCATTATATTCAGGTTTTTCTTCTGATGTGAAAATAAACTATTTTATTTTGAGAGCATTATGGGCCCAAGGCCTTGTCCCCTGTGTGCCCAGTGCAGAGGAAGGCCCTGGGAGGGCCTCGTCCTGGAGAATGGAGGCTGGTCCCGGTGTGCGGGGGGGGGATGGCGTCTGGACTGTGGGTGGTCCCCGGGACTGTGGGTGATCCCCTGGACTATGGGTGGCTCTCTAGACTGTGGGTGGTCCTTTGGACTACGGGTGACCCTGGCAGTGCCTCTGAGGGTGGCAGGCGGGTCTGGCCTATTGTGCATAGCTGGTGAGCCTCAAGTCAGCTTTGGAAATGACGATGTGGGTTTTCAGATGAGGATTCTCAGAGCAGAGTCATCTACCCCGTGTCCATTTTTATTTCCCCTTTCCTCGTTCTCCCTGTAATCGCTCCACTCATTCAATGGGTTTGTTCAGGGGGTAAGGGTTTCAGCCTCCAATGCTGAGGCATCAAAATTGGAACTCTCCTTTATTCTCCAAATCTCTAAATTACGTTAAATCTGTTCCAAGCTTACCCTGCCCCTACTTTACCCCCTCGACCTGCCTGTTGGGGAATTCAGATTCTTTTATGATTAGGGATCCCTGTTTGTCCTGGTATCATCAAACAATCCTGGGGTGACCCGGTTCCAGAAAACCGGGGCTGGAGGTGGGGGGAGTCCACTGAGGCGGCCGCCAGCACTGCTGCTTCAACGCTGAAGACTTGGCCCCAGAGCTACTCAGGGTCTGGTCCAGCCGAATGGGGACCCGCATGACCTGGGGCTCTGTCGCCTGACCACAGAGCCCTGCCTGGAGGTGCGCCACCGCTCCTGGGGTCTTGGCATGAGCTCCCAGGCCCTGTAGCTGCCCTCGGCTGTGTCCGGTGGGAGTGCCTTCTGCATGCCTGTGCTGCCTGCTGCTGGACCTCTTCTAACCTGGGCCTCCGTCTTGGCCATGATAACAGAGGGGAAGAAACAGAAGACGCTCGGGGGACCCATGGGAGTCACATGGTGTCCTCTGTGGCTTCCCAAACCTCCAGGGCAAGCCGTCCAATGAGTGACTGCAGCCACATGTGGCTAGTGTGACTGGGTGCTGAATTTAAATGTTTACTTCATTTCAATTAATTTTTTTTTTTTTTTTTTTTTTTTTTTTGCGGTACGCGGGCCTCTCACTGTTGTGGCCTCTCCCATTGCGGAGCACAGGCTCCAGAGGCGCAGGCTCAGCGGCCACGGCTCACGGGCCCAGCCGCTCCGCGGCACGTGGGATCTTCCCGGACCGGGGCACGATCCCGCGTCCCCTGCATCGGCAGGCGGGCTCCCAACCACTGCGCCACCAGGGAAGCTCTCAATTAATTTAAATGTAAGGGCACATAGCCACATGTGGCTAGTGGTTACCCTATTGCACAGCACAGATCTAGAGCTTGTTTTCCTAATCCGGGCAGCTTTGAGAGTCGGGCTGTCACCCTGAGGAAGGATGTGGCACTGGGGTGAAAGTTCAGAATTGGGCACCGCGTGTGCTGAGGTCCCCTGGAGGGTGGGTGTCCCTCCCAGGTGGAGAACCCTTCAGCCAGGAGCTGTGGGCCAGGCAGGTGGGGGGCCAGGGCCTCTGCCACCAGTGGCCGTGAGCCTCAATATCCCCATCTCTGGGGGATAAAACCCCAAGTGACTCTCAGGGGCTCGAGGGTCCCAGCTGAGGGACCTGTCCAGGAGGAAGCCGGGGCTGGGTGCCTGACCCCTGGAGCATTTCTGCCAGTGGGGTTGATGGCGTTTTCGAGCTGCAGGGGCCTCAGGTGAGGAGCGCACAGCCTGACCGTCTGTGCATGTTTGATAGTGAACTTTCCCGTTTGGGGATAGGCATCCTTTGTTTTGTTTGCGTGAAGCCATTCCAGGGACTGAGCTCAGGCGTGGTTCCTGTCACTGGCCTCCTACACATCCCCCAAGTGTGTCTTTTGACTCTTTTGACTTTTTAAGAGAGAAGCATTAAACTGTGTTCAGCCATCGTTGACAAGAAACACTCAAGCAGTGGGGGGAGATGATCTACCCGGGGGGAAGATGGCAAACCTCGGTCCCCGGCCTTGCAGCTCTCGGCACAGCATACGTTCTCTCGGGCACAGATGATGTCCTTGCACACGTATGGGATCGTGGGCTGAGACGCACTGCCATCCCTCCCCTGAGGCACCCCCCTCAAATTCCAAGATTTCGCTCCTGGCGGCTCCCCCAGGCCCAGTGCCGTTTGCTCTCGGTTCGTGGAATGTCTGTCGGTGGGGAGGCTGTGGGGCACTATGATGAAGCAGCTGCTGGAGCTGGACCTCCAATTAGTGTGCTGCACACTGCCTGGCAAGTCATCTGTGCCTCCTGACCTCAGTTTCCTAATTTGTGAAATGGGAGCAGGAGCAATGAGCACAGAGGATTGTTTCGAGGATGAAAGGAGTTCCTTCATGAAAAATTCTTAGAAAAGTGCCACACATAGTGTTTTATAGTATTAGCTTGGAATTGATGCCCTTTTGCCATTTACCTGTTTTAATTTTCCCTTTTTTTTTTTTTGTTTAAATTAAGGCGTAGATGATTCATATGCCATTTACTCCTGACCTTTCTTTGGGCCCCAGATCTCCACCCCAGCAGTGGTCCATCCACTCCAACCTCGGCATCCGAGGAATCCCACAGGCTTTTTTTTCCAGGCTCAGGGGCAGCATGGCTGTGGAGCCCTAGACCACTGGGGGAAAGAGATTCAATAGTCCATCCTTTCCTTTTTTTAAAATTTTTATTTTATACTGGAGTATAGTTGATTAACAATGTTGTGTTAGTTTCAGGTATACAGTAAAGTGATTCAATTATACATATACATGTATTTGTTCTTTTTCAAATTCGTTTCCCATTTAGGTCATCACAGAATATTGAGCAGAGTTCCCTGTGCTCTACAGTAGGTCCTTGTTTGTTATCTGTGGGGTTGGCCAAAAAGTTCTTTTGGGTTTTCTGTAAGACGTTACAGAAAGACCCGAATGAACTTTTTGGCCAACCCCATATTTTCAATACAGTAGTGTGTACATGTCAACATCCTTTCATGCACTCATTATTCAGCAAATGTTTCTTAGGACCTATGGAGGCAGGGGATGAACAAATGTGATTGTGAGGAGGGGGCACAGCAGTGCTGGGCGAGGGTGTCTCCCACATAAGGGGTGGTCTCTAGTTGTCCCTCTGATGAGAAGACGTTTGAGCGGAGATCTGAGAGGCGTAGGGGTGTATGTGTGTGTGTGTGTTGCTTGCTTTTCCTGTGCAGATCTGGCAGCTAGAGTGGAGCCCTGTCTCCTCCTCACCAGCTCTGTGGCCAGGAGCCAGTCACTGAGCGTCTCTGGTCCTCGTACAGCATATGGGCAAAAGGGGACCCACAATGGCAGGTACTCAAAGCCCAACTTGGAGTCATCATCATCACAAAGACATGCTTCATTTGCCACTGGGAGTTCCCTGGGTTCGAAGGGCACTCCCACCACCCTCACAGTCCCTCTGTGTGAGCCCCATGAGGCAGGGGTCCCCAACCCCCAGGCCACAGACCAGTACTGGTCCACCGCGTGTTAGGAATCAGGCCGCACAGCAGGTGAGCACCTGGGCGAGCGAGCGAAGCTTCATTTGTCGCTCCCCATTGCTCGCATTAATGCCTGAACCATCCCTGCCCCCGACCCCGTCCCTGGAAAAATTGTCTTCCACGAAACCGGTCCCTGGTGCCAAAAAGGTTGGGGACCACTGCGTAAGACGGGGACACCTTATGGCATAAGGGGTCATCTGATCTATACTTAAACCCCTTCTCTCCTTCCAGACACAGCTTAATCCAAAGCCTCTTTTCTGGTATTTGCACATTTTGGACCTAGCTCTGCCCCTGAAGCCACTCCATCATAGTCATGATCATAATTATAGTCATAAATCAACACATTCATTAGCATTCATTGAGCAGTTATTCTGTCTCCCAAACTGTTGAATGATAACATGAGCCCCAGCTTCTTCCACACCAGAGCCCTTCCACATGCACGGACATCAGCACTTGTATTCAAGCTCTTCCCTCCTCCTGTGGTTCCTGAAAGATGCAGCAACTGTGACCCTGTGCTGCCCTCCTTGGCACAGACTGCAGTTCTCTGATGTCCCTCTACACATGAGCACCATACTCTCCCTTGTGAGGGATACTAGGCTGAGGTCTGGGGCCAACACGCCCATCTGTTGGACCCGCAAGCATCCCTGCCTCTGTGTGTGGGGACACGTTTAAAGCCACATCTCTCTCATTTTGCATTTGAGGTGCTGACTTAGTTTTGATTTTTTTAAACAGAAGTAAAATTTTACATTCCCCTTAGTTTGATCTTCTAGATTTGGCCCATATATTCGCTAATTAAAATGCAAAGCTTCACATCACCTGCCAGTTGGAGAGGTATCCCTTTTATTTCTTTACCGGAAGATCTTTTGAATCAGTGTAGACCAGGAGCAGAGACCTGTGGCGCTCCGCTAGTGATCGTCTTTGAGGTTGCCAGCATTTAACATTCCGGGGCACCTCGCCTAATGTAAACAGCTTACCTTGCTGCACAGGTTTCAATCACGTGGATGAAAGGACGAGGAACATACAAGCAGATGTGTGATGTGATCCCATAGACTGGTGGTGCAGGCAGTAATAATTTAGACACTCAGCCAGACTTCGGATGGATTGCCATCCTCCTTCTCTCCCGTTCTGTTCTTTCTTTCCCTCATCCTCAAGCATGGGGAGCTTATGGCCAGGCTGGCTAACTCTTGGGCAGCTGTTAATTAGATGCTAGCAGTAAGTTATCTTAAACTTTCAGAACGTTTGACTGCTCCATTGTCAAATGATTGCTGTTTCAGTCGTTGTACATAGTCACATCCTCAGAGTTTGTGGGTTGGATGCATTTGATTGGCTTCAGATTTGCCTTTCAAGCTGGAGTCACTGAGCCCAGCCTGACAGACGGGTGGCTGTCTGTGAACGGTCCCTTTGAAGTCCCCAGGAGTGCCAGCTCAGGGTTAAGATCTGCGGAGGGAGAGGTGAGACGCAGAATGAGCGCAGACTGCCACCCAGCAGCACAAGAGGTGACTGCAAACCACGAGCTTCCCCGGGAGAAAGTGAGTCTCCCAGGCTCTGTCTGCTGGTCCAAAGCGGGCATTACTTGCTCTGTGTTCGCCAGCTGAGTGCATCACTGGGGGACACTTGGATGGAACGGGAACGGTCACTCGAGAAGGGATTCTATTTTCCAAGAGCACATCCAGATGAAAGGCTTTTAGGATCATTCAAGTACATTATTTCCAAGAGAAGACAACTCTTTTGTAATCCCTTCTGGGGCAGCTCGCCCCTGGCTGCGGGGAGTCTCGCAGGTGCTCTGAGGTTGGTGAGTGAAGGGGCGCACCCTCCGGCCACGGGCACCCAGAGGGCGGCACCTGGAAAGGGGTGCACAGGGGGCGCTGTTTAGCTGGTGTGTCTCAGCGTCTCTTGAGATGACCCTATGGGTTGTCTCTTTTAATCTGCAATAAGGCAGATTTTAATAAGGCAATAAGGTTTCCAGCTTTAATGTGTTCGAAGAAGGTTCAGAAATAAAACTATAAAAAGCTGTCCAGTGGAAAGCATGTTGCTCCCACGGTCTCCCATCTGGTTCCCACTGACCTCCCCCGTCCATGACCCTATTCTTAGCGTCTTACATATCCATCCAGACTTTATGCAAATATAAGCACGTAGTTGAAAGAGTCTTTTTCTTTTCTTTCCTATTTTCCATGAAAACGATCACAGTCGTTGACTGTGAAACCGCTTTTGTGTGTGGAGAGGATAGGCTTATGGGCGCTGGGCTCAGCAGCCCTGCTCTCGGGGTTCCAGCGGGGCTGGCTGAACGTCCCCTTCTTCTCTGTACTGCGGGGGAGGCCCTGAGCTTGCCCAGGTGTCCAGGGGACAGGCAGGCAGGCCCTCACACTCTGGGAAGGCACGTGTGGGCTCCGGTCCCCAGCGAAGCCCCAGGGAGCCAGAGGGGTGAGTTGCCAGGATGGGGCAGCTCTAAGACACGTTCCCAGGGGTTGTGTCTCCGTTCCCCAAGGTGAGAATCTGGAAACCGGCCGAGGACCAGGAAGGAGAGCAGTGACTCTGAGGCCCTGTGCTTCATGAGAGTCCCAGACCCCTGGAGTCACCTTGACACCAACTTATATTTACAGAACAGGCAGATCCGGAGACGGGGATTGCGGGTTCCAAAGAATTAATCTCAGAATTCTCCTAAGCAAACCTCCGCGCCTAGTGAAAGTCAGCGCTCCTGTGGTGGGAGAAGTTTCCCCAAGCAGTCACGGCTGGCTTTCTATGAGCACCTGCTCTGGGCCAGTGTCTCACACGCTGTCACTCACCGAATCCCCCTAAACGAAGGCCCCCATTCCTCAGAGGGGGAGCAGCGCCTGAGTCACTGTGCTGACTCAGGCGCTGCTTCCCCTCTGAGGTGCTGCTTTTTCTTTTTTTTTTTTTAACAGATTCAATGTAAAGTGGAATGAAAGGGGCTTATTATTTTTTTTTAATTTAATATTTATTATTTTATTTCGGGCTGCGTTGGGTCTTTGTTGCTGCGCTCGGGCTTCCTCTAGTTGCAGCGAGTGGAGGCTGCTCTTCCGTGTGGTGCGTGGGCTTCTCATTGTCACACAGCTGACAAGTGGGGTAGCTGGAGTCCCAGGCCAGCCAGTCGCCCAAGGCCACAGCCACGCCAGCTTCTCCATGGACAGCTGTCCTCATGGCAGCCCCCAGGCCTGTGGGACTAGCTGGATTTTACCCTCAGAGCAGCCAGGGGCTCAGGAGACAGAAGGCAACTCAGAGGCCCAGGGTGTTTGACAGCTTTGCCGAGAGAGGATGGCCCGGCCCTTCTGTCCGTCCCTGTCTCTTTTAGATGCCAGGCTGGCCCGGTGGCTTCCTCAGAGGCCCTTCCTGCCGAGGACCATTTAAATCAGCAGCAGGATTTTGAGCTGGAGGGAATTCCACGCTCTTTAATACCTTTAGTTTAACTCCTTCTCGGCACAGAATTGACTCTGACGGAAGAGAAAGCACATGACAGGTGTTTATTAAGAAGGGGACTTATTTTCGGGGGAATGAGTTTGGGGGAAGAGTTGGGCAGAGTCAATGATAACGAAAGTGAGTAGGAGTCCGACTTTGTGAGTCACCGTCGAGGGCCTCTGGGTGTGTCACGGGTTGGGTTGTATCTCCCCCAAGTTCACATGTTGAAGTCCCGCCCCTCCAGTAACTCAGAAGGAGACCTTATTTGGAAGTCGTGTCACATGTAGTGAGGTAAGATGAGGTCATCCTGGAGTACGGTGGGCCCCTAGTCCACGATGGCTGGCGTCCTTATAGGAAGGGGACTTTTGGGACACCCACATAGAGAGGATGCTGTGTGAAAGTGGCCAGGAACTACCAGAGACGAGGAGGGCAGCTCGGAACAGATGCTTCCCTGGAGCCTTCCGAGGGAGCGTGGCCCTGCGACACCTTGATCGCCGACGTCTAGCCCTCAGAAGTGTGGCATAATACGTTTCCGTGCTTTGAGCCCCCCAGTCATTTTGTGATGGCAGCTCTATGAAATGAATACGATACGGTGCACATCCTTAAAGGTCCTGAAGGAGGTACCTCGGAGCGGGTCTCCATCCGCGTCCAGCCCAGCGAGGATTAACCCTCAAGAAGCATCTGCCCACGAGTAGATGAGTGGATGATGGACGCAGGCAATCAGATTTTATTTAAGCAAATAAGATGTTCTCACTTTGTTTTCACTTCCTGAACTGCCGAAAGGCAAAGGCGCAAAAATGGGATTTGGTCTTTACATTTGCTTAAATAAAAAGTCAAAAAGGAAAGAAAAGGAAAAGCATGCTTCATCTTTGTAAGTGATGGGATTGACATCACATCACTTCACGTAGCCTACGGGGTGTGTCCTCATAGGGGGCTGTTTGGGGCCGTCACCCCCAAGGGCCCGCGACTGACCCATGGGCCCCATGTGAGCAGAGAACCTCACACGAGGACCTCCCCGACAGTCGGAACTTTCACCCGCAATGTCGTTTTCTGGCTCCTTTCCCTTCTGCCCACGTTCACATGCATCACTCCAAATTCACAGGACGAGGGCAGGGGCTCCCTAGTGCCCGGGAAGCCACATTTTCTGAGGGGATTTTTTGCCGCATTTCCTAGTTATTGAGCACGGGTGTCTGTGAGTCTAACATAAACATGGGTTTGACAAGCAGTTCAGAAAAACAGGAACCATCAATTCATGAGAACTTAAAGAAAAAAATAGTTTAAAGAACCGAGAAGTTGCCACATTATAGTGAAAGAATGTCAGGTTTGGGAAATGACAAAAGTGAGCAGTTTTCACCTCGAAAACCTGGTGCAATCAGTTACACAAGATGTAACCACTCACAAACATGGGCATTTCTTATCATATAAGAGCATTTACAGTCAAGAAGCTTCTTTCAGAGCATTTCATGGAAAGTTATTTTAGCAGCAAGACGAGCCTTCAGCAATGAGTAGTCGTCAAGTGAAACCTTGACTTCAAAGTCCACAGGAGCCCAGACTCAGAACAGAAGGCCACCGGCAGGGTGGACGCCCACGTACACAGCCCCCGTCTCGGGCATCATGTGCTGGCCGGGATGCCCTTGTGGCTGGGCCGGGGATGCACCTACCGCCGGGGTCCCCTGCTCGCCACCATTTGCTACAAGTGCCAGCTTTTACATTTTTAAATAATTCTTTTATTGTAAAATTGAGGGCACGATTTGAAGCAAAGCAAAAACTGCTTAGGAAAAAATACTACGTCTGTGGGACGTAAATGGCTTATTACCTTAAGGTACTATCTGAAGAAAATACAAATGCGCCAGGTGAAGGTGACCTGAAGGTAGAGGTGCTGTGTGACTGTCCCAGGACAGAAAAGGGGTTCTGCTGGGACCCCATGGCAGCACCCAGACCGCTGTCCTGACACCAGGTGCAGGCTTTAGAAATTAAGATTGGGGAAAAAGTGATGCTCACCTATATTCCTATTGCTAGAACTTTCTGCTCTTCCCGTTCACACATATTTCCTTCCAGTCTTTTCCCTCTGTACTTATTTAGTAATGGCATAAGTAATCTCTAACATAATTAATCTCCTTTAACGTTTAGACTAGTACACTTTAGGGAACACCCTTTGCCTCATTTTTGGGGTCAGCTTACCTTGCAGTCGTGCACAACTGGTCGCTCTTCAGGGGACTCTCTATTCAGGGATGTCTTTAAATTTTGCCCTTGCTGCTAAAGAGTTTTATGGCATAAATCTGATAAAATTGTAGCTATGCATCAAAAAATATAAAGGATGAAACCCAACCTCCACAAATGCTGATTTTTAAAAACAAATGTAAAAACTAGCAGATTGTTCTGGGGAGAGTTGGTTTAAAGGAGAAGTCTGTGGCTTACTAATTATTCTTTTAAAAATTGCCTACTCATCTGTTTTGCCCCGTTTCCCCTCCTTCCCTCCTCTTTTTCTTTCTTTCTTTCTTTTCTTTCTTTCGTCCCCCCTTCCTTCCTTCCTTTTCTTAATTTCTCCCCCTTCCTCCCTCCCTCCCTTCCTTTCTTCCTTCCATCCTATTTTTGTTGTTATTCTGTAAGAGCTCTTCAAATATTCTGTATTTTTAACCTTTGATGTATATCCTGCAAGTATTTTTTTCCCAGTCTGTTGCTTGACATTTTACTTTGTTTCTTGTGTCTTATTTCTTTTACAGAAATATCGAATTTTTACGTAGTGCAATCTGTTATTATTTTCCTGACCTCGAGGTTTTAGCTTGCCTAGAAGGTCTGCTCCCACCTCTAGATGACAAAAATATTCTCACATATTTTTTTCCTTCAGGTGATTTGTAATTTTATTTTCGAGATTCAAAATGCCAAGTGTATGGGGATTTATTTTTGTTTATGATTTGAAGTGTTGGGGGGTTGTCAAATTTGTCTCTAAATGGCCAGAAATTGTTCCCAGCACCATTTACGAAGCGGTTCACTTTTTCCTGCTGAAAATATATTTTAAGTTTATAGATTTTAGGTTGGGGGAGTTAGAAGGGGGTGACATAGGTGATTTTGGTTGGAATGTGGGATTGAGACCTTTGACACAACCCGTCTGCTTTTCAAACATCCTGTGACTTCAGGGCTGAGGGATGCTCGGTGCTTTTAGAGAATGTGAAACAGAAACAGGAAGGGGTCGGGGCAGATAAATGGGGACATATGAACAGTGCACACAGTTGGAGGACAGAACAGCCACAGCAGAGGGGAGAGGATGTCAGGAGAGGGCTAAGGGGAAGCTTGGAGTAAGCGTGTCCAGCGGGCGGCCAGCTCATGGAACACAGATGCTCAGGTGGACACAGGCCAGGCCGGGCCAGTTCCTGGGACACTCATGGGCGCTGGGAGAATCAGGGTCAGATGGATATCTGTGTATTGACAACATTTGACCTGAACCTGGAAAAGTAGACATGCTACCAAGGTAGAAAAGAAGCCTGATTTTTCTGGGGCCAAAAATAAACAGATCAATGACGATCAGGTATGGACACAATCTATAAGAAAGAGCCGACCCCACCAAGTGGAGGTGGAATCAAACCAGATGATTAGAGGGGCTGTCAGGTCTGCTAAGGGCACCCAGAGGGCCGGCCTGAGAGCCCCCTTTCAGAGAAGTCTTCCTGGGAGGCTGTGATGTCTGTCTTACCACTGTGAAGACTTAGGGTGAGACCATTTAGTCTCCAGGGTCCATGGCAGAGATTGGCTGAGCCAACCACGGGATTGTGTGACCTGTGCGTCACACAGGTCCCCGTGTTCACAAGGTCCGTGCCTGATTTAACGCCCTGCTGTCACCATCTTGAAATTCTTAGTAGTGTTTGAACAAGGGACCGTGCCTGTTCCCTGGGCCCCATGTGTTCTGAATTTGGGCCTGGACGTAAGTAACAGGTCCCAGCCGCTGTCCTGGGAGCCCAGCTGTCGTTTGCAGTCCTGCACACCCTGTTCCAGGGAGCCCCCGATGGAAGGAAGGCAGGGCCTGCGGGAGGCGAAATGGACTTGTCCATGGTGACGTGGCCTCTCCACGGCTGCTTCATGGAACAGCAGGTCCTGATTTATGAAACATGGCTTGAAAGCAGCTTACGGAAATGAAGGGGAAGGGGGTGAGGAGAGAATTTGCGGAGAAATTCTGCCCCTGTGAAAGAACCTCCAGCCACATGACTCCCTGCGCTTGGGCTGTGTCCTCTCTGCTGGAAGAGCCCACAGAGAAAGGAGGCTGCCAGCAGGAGGCCCAGGAGCTCTGCTCAATGGATGGCTCAACCCTGCTCTTCTAAACAGGTTCCCTTCCAGAACTAAGAGTCCAGGAGGCTGAGGGACTATATCTCTGTCCTGAAAAGGCACACTCCAGGGGGTGGAGCTGTTGGACCACGTTTCCAATTGACCCACCCATTCCTGGGGAGCCCTCAAGATTGAGAGAATCGTGCTTTCTGTTCATGATTCTCTCAGCACCCACGGTCCTGCTACCTTGTGGTCCTCCCTGTGCAGAAGACACCACCGTGGCCTCCGCACCCAGCACTGAGAGAGCCCCAGAGGGATGTTCCTGGACACTAGGCTCAGGCATCCCTACCTGGGGACAAACTTGCTGTCAAGTTATAAAGAAAGCACCAGGGGGCCTGATGACACCCCAGGCTCCTGCCCCAATTCTCCTAAACCCGTGGCTCCCAGGTGAGTTCTCCTGGATTTCATGAATCGCGTTGTGACCACTGAGCGCCCACTGAGGTCAGCCCGCTGCAGGGTCCTTGGAATCTGGTAGCTCAACAACATGATGGTGAAACACCCAGAACATCTGGCTGCAGTTGCCCCCCTAGGAAGCAGAGGCTTCAGAACAACTTCTTCTCTGCTGCTTTCATGTTCAGGCCACCTGTGGGTCAAGTCATTCATAACGTGGCCATGGAGGTGAGGGTATAGACCACAATAAAGGATATACTCCTCCAAAAGCCTACAGGCAAGGATAGAGTGGGAAAATCCAAGTTGATCCAAGAGTGTTTTTTTTTTTTTTTTTTTACTGCAGGACTTCTCAGAGCCTTTGGCCATGCTTTGTAAATATCCAAAATAGCATAAAATAGGCAGTAGGTGGTAGATGGTGGGGAAACCCCCCTCTCTTTTATTTTTTGGAACCAGAGTTCCAGTGAATGCAATTTGGGATAACACATTTCAATATTATAGAAGATTAGAAGGAATATATTAGTATGGGCTGAAAGAGAGGTGACATTTGGATTGAAATTTTTAAATGGGAAAAGAACCCCATATGGGAGGAGTGGTGTGGTCAGCGGCAGAACACAGTGGCACGTGGTGCCTGCAGGGCTGGCCGGGGTGCAAGGAGGAGGCTGGGCGCTTTGTTAGAGCCTGGATTGCCAGGTCACCGTGCTGGGCCTTTCACCTGCAGGCAGCGTGTGTGTGCCCATGCGTGTGCGCAGTACTTAAAGGTTTGGAGTAGAGAACAGGATGATGGTGATTTAGAAAAGTGACTTTCTGGGAAGAACTGAAGACCTACTGGAGACTCAGAGCCTGCTTAGAAGGCACTCGGCACGGAAACTTGCCGTGCGTGGCCAGGAAGGACTGGCCTGGACCACGGCGGGCGGGCGGCACAGATGGGTACACAAGAGCCGCGATCAAGACAGAAGTGGCAGCGGGGAGAACTGGCTGAGTTGTGAAACTCTAGGCCGCCCATGTCACCCTTGACATTTGAGAACTCAGAGCAGATGGTAACACCTGGGCCCATCTATACACGTGGGTCAGGAGGGTGACTGCGACCATGTGAGGGGTGGGCACGGGGTGGAAGTAGTTTCTCTCACCCAAGCATCAGGAAGATTGCAGAGGGATTCCCCCTCTCTCTCTTGTGTGCACTGGCTGAGTGGCACCAATACCTAATGGGAACACCCGCGTGCCAGGTGCACATCGTGTCAGCGTGCCCCGCCGGCCGCCATGGCGTGGCCAGCTCCTTTGGCCAGTTGTCAATGCGGAAACTGTGTGGTGACGAGCAGAAGCTGGAGGAATAGGCAGGCCCTTTCAGTCATGGATGGCTGAGCACCGCTGGTCAGTAACTGCAGTCCCAGACGTGCACTTCATAAGGCATATTCCAGTTGGATGTGGCTTTTTTTTTTTTTGCGGTACGCGGGCCTCTCCCGTTGCAGAGCACAGGCTCCGGACGCGCAGGCTCAGCGGCCATGGCCCACGGGCCCAGCCGCTCCGCGGCATGTGGGATTTTCCCGGACCGGGGCACGAACCCGTGTCCCCTGCATCGTCAGGCGGACTCTCAACCACTGCGCCATCAGGGAAGCCCTGGATGTGGCTCTTTTAAAGCAGAGGACTTTCTTGCTATTTGGAACCTCCAAAATTCGCTGCTCACTGAGCTGCCTGCCCTGGAATCTCACAGATTTGCACGTTGAAGTTCTTAATAAAGGACTAATTAGATGATTAAAGCGAGCCCTGTGGTTTAGAAGTCACAGGTTCTGGGGCTGAGTGTCCATGCAGGAGACAAAGGTTGAGGAACAATATCTCCTAAACCCAGGTTTTATGTTTGGATCACAGGCAGCACTACCAGACCGTCTCCCAAAGAAATTCACCCGGTCTCTGTCCGTTCCCATCTTCTTGCCCCATCCCGGGCACACATTTCTGTGTGAACGTGCTCTGATATGCCCTCATATGCAGACACTGGGACCATGAAATTTTAATCCCTCTTCAATCAAGGCATATAACCAGGACAGATTGATGGAAGGTTTTTCGTACTTAGAGGGGCAGACACAATCATCATCTTACATTATAAAGGACACCAAAATATACTATGGGAAATATTTCTGGTGGCAATGAGGAAGTACTGAGATTTGAATGACGTGGAAACCCACAGATATTTTATTAAGCACCATAGGTTCTGATGAGGACGCAACCATCAGTCAGAAAAGAATGCTGGTGGAAACGACTTACAGTGAGGGGTACATGCCTAAGCTGCAGGGGGCTTTGGGCCACAGGAACTGGAGGTCAGTGGGGAGAATGACTTACGCTGAGACCACGGTGCCTGTGAAGGAGGCGGCATCTGGACCAGGCCTTGAGAGGCAGGTGGACTTGGACCTGGATGTGCAGTGGTGATGACAGAAGGCCGTCCAGGTGTGGGGGGCAGCAGGTGTGGGAACACGGAGGTGGGCGAGTCCAGACGGTGCCAGAAATGAGTGTCGGCTGTCATGTGGCTGGTGAAAGAGTGAACAGAAGTAGAGGCGAACTCAGCAGGAAGGGAAAAGTGTGTCCTGATCAGACCTGCTGTGACATAAATATGCAGATGAGTATGGCCCCTCACCCCAGAGCCCTCAGGACACGCACTCTGCCATGGTTGACGCTGCCCCAAACAGGGCTGAAATCCCCTCCGGGGGACTCCTCTCAGCGCCCCGGAGAGCCACAGTGGAAAGGGCCCTGGCCGCCCTAGCTGTGACCCAGCCGGGCCCGCACCCCTCTCACTTCACCTGGCAGTTTCTAAACTCTCTCCCGTGGGATTTGTCACTCTGTTAGGCATCCAGGAAAAGCACGGTGGCCCCGGAAGCTCTTCCAGAAGAAGAGCTTGAAAATGGAAACCTAAGCAGCCCAGACTGTGACTCCCAAACCACAGGGTTTGTTTGAATTACCTGCTTAGTCCTTTATGAACAACCTCGATGTGCAAACTTGTGAGATTCCGGGACAGGCATTTCAGTGAGCAGTGGATTTTGCTGGTTCCGAATAGCAAGAAAATGCCCTGGCTTGAAAGAACCAGATCCCTTTGGGATATTCTTTTTTTTTTTCCGGTACGTGGGCCTCTCACTGTTGAGGCCTCTCCCGTTGCGGAGCACAGGCTCCGGACGCGCAGGCTCAGCGGCCATGGCCCACGGGCCCAGCCGCTCCGCGGCATGTGGGATTTTCCCGGACCGGGGCACAAACCCGTGTCCCCTGCATCGTCAGGCGGACTCTCAACCACTGCGCCACCAGGGAAGCCCTGGGATATTCTTTATTGATAACATGTTATAGCAGGAATAAGGAATATGACTCCAAACTGCGTAGTTGGGGTCTTTCTTTTGGGGATGCTGGGCGCTTTTTTCCTACCATCATGGACTTGTCACAGTGCTCAACGTGGATTCAATTGCTTCTCTCCACAGCTCTCTCTCACTAACTCCACGGGGCGTGTGTGTATCTGTGTGATTCAGTGCTGTCGATGTGGCAGTCTTGGCTCTATTCCATAGTCCTTATTATTTAGGATTCCACTGAGAGGATAATACTAAGTTTTGTGAAATCCAAGTTCATAAAGTGGCTGAGCCCATGTGGGTTGAGGGTCCTCTCAGCATTTGCAGGCTGGCACGGCTTCCGTTGTGTCCGGTGGCCCAGAAGGTACAAACCCTGGACACCTTGCAACTGTTTGTAAGCAAATAGAAAAACCAAAGTGATTTGGAAATGTGCATTCGTTTGCTGGGGCTGATGTAACAAAATACGACAGACTGGATGGCTTAAACAGAAATTTATTTGCTCACAGTTCTGCAGGCCAGAAGTCCGTGATCAAGGTGTTGGTAGGTTTGTTTTCTCCTGGGGCCTCTCTCCTTGGCTTGCAGACGGCCGTCTTCTCCCTGTGTCCTCACATGGCCCCTCCTGTGTGCCTGAGCACCCCTGATACCTCTCTGTGTGTCTTATCCCCCTCGTCTTATAAGGACAGTCATATTGGATTAGGGCCCACCCCTACGACCTCATTTTGCTTTAATCAACTCTTTAAAGGCTCTACCTCCAAATACAGTCTTATTCTGAGGGATTGAATGGGGGTTAGAACATCAACCTATAAATTTGAGGGAAACACACTTCAGCCCGTTTATGATGATGCATTTCAAAGACTCACAACCATACCAATGGATGAATTATGCAGACAGTGGCTGGGTGAAATGTTTGGCCAGTTGATATCATCGTTCTTGATTATAAAGACAAAATACCTTCACCATTCTGGGCTCCATGTTTTATATAGCAAATGCAGAATTTTGCCAGCTGGAGTATTACATCTCTTTCTGAAGTACACTTTCATCTCTACATATTTTGACCCATGTGATTCTCATGCTTGTGGGAGCACAGGGGCTCCTGGTGTTTGGAGCAGGACCATTTATTCCCGTGATAAGGGGCTGTTCCGCCTGCTAAATGGCTTGATCTCTTTGGTCCCCCCCCCCACACCGACGGAAGGCAGCTCTCGGGGTCAGGCAGGCTGACGACCAGTTCAGCTCCTCCCACTGAGACCTGGCGACCCCCTCTCAGGCTTGAACTTCCTGCCCCCAGGCAGGTCTGTCCCATCATAGGCAGGCTTCCGTGTGGCCCACCTTCAGGGTTCTTCTCTAAGCACATTTCAAGGTCAAATTGTATAGGCTCATTCTCCAAAGGGTTGGCTATCTTTGGTGGTGCTTTTCTGCTCTAGAGGTATGGGTTTTATTTCTTTTACTTGGCAATTTTTGATATTAATTTCTCCCACATGTTCTATTCACATAGGGATTCACTCAGGTGAGGGCCAAGAGGACCAGAATGAATAAGTTAGGTCTCTCTCCCAGACTTTTCATCTGTTTTACGCTCTTAAGTACTATCCACTTGACCTTTCCTTGAGAGCTTTGCTTCTTTTATCGCTGGAGTCCCACAGACCAGGGTTTGGACGTTGAGCCCACCACTTACTAGTCACGTGACTTAGGCTAATTCAGTTTGCATCCCTGAGTCTCAACATCCGCACCTGTAAGATGCAGGTAAACGATAACACCGATTTCTGAGGCTGCTGCCAGTGTTAAATGTAAAACTCAACACAGAGTTCGATACTGAGTCAGTGCTTGGAAAAATGTCAGCTACGTCATAACTTTTACTCTCACTTTGCACTTGCTGTGGCATTTCACAAAGTTATTATTCCTTTCCCTAGACTCACCTCAAGCTTCGAGAGGACCCCGTGACCATCTTGTATAACCCCATCTATACCTCTCTACTCTGTAACACCTCCTCCCATGACCAGGTGCCGGGCCATCTTCTAATGGCTGGAAAAGTTGGGTTTTCATCGAGCCAGTCTGTTTATTGAAAACTTGCCAACTTCTCGTCCACATTTGGCCCCTTGTACAGAGCAGTTCAATCTGTCTGTTCTCACATCCCTCTTGTGTCCCTCCAAGATAAGCCCAGACCCAACTGCAAACAGGTAGGATGTGATTCTCACCTCCTGCGCCTCTCCCCTTCGAGGCAGCCTTGTCTCTTCCTGCAGCCCACCTCTCTTCAGCTCCCCCCTGATTCACCCTCCCAGTCTCCCTTCCCCTTCACCCCAGCTCTGGGCCTTGCTACTCTTCCTTAGTCAGCTGCCGGTGGCATCTTATTTGGTTTGCTCCAATTTTTATCTCTTCCTCACCCTTAAAACCTACCAACGCTCACCCTCAACATCTCCAGAATCCACCTTCCTTGGAAGGGATGAGAAGGTGAATTTTATATAAATCAATTTAAAATTTGATGTCTTCGGGCTTCCCTGGTGGCGCAGTGGTTGAGAGTCCGCCTGCCGATGCAGGGGACACGGGTTCGTGCCCCGGTCCGGGAAGATCCCACGTGCCGCGGAGTGGCTGGGCCCGTGAGCCATGGCCGCTGAGCCTGCGCGTCCGGAGCCTGTGCTCTGCAACGGGAGAGGCCACAACAGTGAGAGGCCCGCGTACCACAAAAAAAAAAAAAAAAAAAAAAAGATGTTTCCCAGCTAGAGTGCAGGTTGTTGGCCGAGTCCGGGGGTGGACTGTTAGTTTGGACCTCAGACACACTTACTCACAGAAGACAGGTGCCAGGGAAGGTCCCCGGGTCCCTAGTGAAAGCTTGTTCACCCTCCCTGGGGTGACTCTGAGACTAGGAGTCCTGACAGCCCCATAACTTTGAACACCGGGATGCTACATTCCTTACAAATGTACGTGAAGACCCGCCGATGATGCCACTGGGATGCAGGGACCCTCCTCCCTTCCCCGCATCAGGGAAGATGCAGCTGGTAGGGTGGCAACCTCCAAGCTCCTCAGGGAAGAACGCAGGGAAGGGAGATGACCAACGTCCCCCGCAGAGTGGGAAGGAGACCTAGATTCTCAGATTCCCTCCAGGGGTAAGAAAGGGATGTGGGTTTCCCTGCAGGCCAGGACACCGGGGAGAGTCCTGAACCAAGACCAACATTCCCTCCCAGATATCAGCTATGTTTAGTGACAGAGCTGGTATAGAACATGGTTTTCGTATGTGGAAACAATGAGATTCCTAATCTCACATCCCAGTGCTCACCAGACGTGTCCACACAGACCAGGGAGAGGAAGGTCATTCTTGAGTAAACGGTGTTCACGAGTTGGACAGAATTTGTACATTTGGTTATTTTTTTCCCCTCAGATGGAATAGTGTGTGTTGGGCAAAAGCAAATGCCTTGACTTCTAGCTTTTCCAGAATCTCGGGCAAGTTAACGTCTCCAAAGTCTTGGTTTTATGAACTCTAACTGGAGACAGAGCCCATCTCATGGGTCCCACCCAATGTAGGGATACTGCTCAGGCCAGTGGCGGGTGGGGAATCAGTGAACAGCCCAGGAGGACTCCACCTGTGCAGTTACAGCTCTTCTTCAACCTGGCCTTGTGCCCGGGACCTTCCTCCACGGAGGCAGAAACAGCCTCTAAGTTTGCTCAGAATCCCTTGCAAGGAAGGGTGGGCTTTGTCTTGCCTTACATTGGACGGGGCTCACCGTGAGGGCTGCAGGGCAACACCCTCAATGTGCATCAGCTTTCAACTGAGTGACAGGTCACTAGAGGATTTCTTTACTACTTGGGGCTTTCCGAGAAGCGTCTGTGCTTCGGTAGTTTTTGTCTTATAAAAGTTTCCCACCTGCAGTGGAGTTTATAATTACTTCAAAGCTTTTTATAAATGAACTAGATTTCCTTTGCACTCAGGATAATTTACAGAGTCATCAGTCACTTCACTGCAGCTGGAGCTTCACACAAACCCTGCAAATGCACCTTGAAAATGAAACCGCGTGTAAGCGGGAGCGAGGAAGCATCCCTTTGAGGGAAACAGAAATGACTGTCCAGCAAATGGTTCCTCCAGCGCATCTGCTTGACATTAAAAAAAAAAATCCTAAATCACTCACCAAGATTATGTGAATCTCATAAATGAAGCGATAAGGATTACAACTTAAAAGAATCATTCCGGTCTAAAACTTGTATTAAAATACCCCTAAGTGATTTATTTAGCATAAAAGTGCTGGAGGGCACGCCTTTCTGCCCATCCCCGCTCCATCCCCAGATTTTACCTGCATCGTTTCTGCTTGGGAATTTTTTTTTTTTTTTTTTTGTCAGCATGGATGTTACCTTAAATTATATCACTTGAGTTAAACTGCAAATAAAATCACACATAATGCAGACAAAAATGACTGTACTTTCCAGTTTCGAGAACGTGACTTGCATGTGAATTAGACATTTGTCTTCCTAAACCCCAGGAGACCCCAGGATTCTAGAAGGAGTCAGAACACACCTCCAGTTGTCTCTTTCTTCGGATTTGTGTAATTCCTGGCACACGCCTTTCAACGTCCATTTCTGTGAGAAGTGTGCTCTTAGCCTCAGGGCTTTCTTCCTGCCACTGCTCCTAATTCATTACTTTATATTCGCGATTGCCCTTCGGGAAAAGGAGAATCTTGTTTCAGAATTGCACCTGGGCATTTTAAAATACGTACGTTCACTTCAGAGTGAAGAATGAATATGTAAGACTGGGAGGGGGTGAGGTGGGCGGGGAACTCATTTGCATAATGGTGTTTGCTGCAGGGGGAAACTGAAACCCGGGCTGTGTAGGTGGAGCCCTGTTTCCTAACGTCAGCGCCGTCGCCCACGACCGCCCCCGCCGACACATGATGCTCTACAGCCAACCCCGGAGACAGAGGGATGGCCGGGCGCTGGGGGCTGGGGAACCAAGTGTGAAACCAGAATCAACACCTGGATCTGGGCCGGCTGTGCGCTCCCTGGTCTCACCCGTGAAGAAACACTCCTCCTTTTCTCCTGAGGCGTGTGTGAACGTCTCATCTTGTGTGACAGGGCAAGTCTTGAAAAATGGGGATAGATCACATTTTTAAAGAATTACTTCTTCCCCGCCCTGAGAGTCAGTTTCTCAGTCGGCTTGAGTGTTTGCAGAGCCTGAAACCAGAGGATTCGGGCAGCCCTTGGCCGCCTATTTCGTCGAGAACAGTTCAACCCTCGGGGTGTCATAAAGGCAGCTCCCTGGAACGGCATCTTTCACCTACTCGATCTGTACCCCTGAAGTACTGCAAAGCAGTTTGGGTTTGTAGTAGTTTGAAAATTATATGATCTTACATGTTCTGTCGTTTTTGCCTAGCTAATGTCTCCAAGCAGCAGGGTGAATTGGGGGCAGTTGGGGAGTTAGCACCAGAGTGTTTTTCATACAAGACGGGTTTGCTCTCGGTACTAGATTTTCCGCTGTAAAATATATACTCCTTATAGGAGTTGTGAGAATAGGGGCCTTATGGTAGCCGTGTTTCTTTTTGTTCTGTCTTCAGCCAGCAGTTGGCCGAGACCCTTGCTCGTCAACAGTGGGGAGACGGTCTCCTGGACGAGTGGTCGCACCCTGGAGGTCTCAGCCCCACTAATGTTCTCAGGCCCTCTGAAGTCCATCTGCATGTCAGCCATTGTAAATAACTGAGAAACTAATGGCTCTGGCATTTACGTAGTCTATGACATAGGGGCTCTTTTTTTTTTTTTTTTTAGCATGTGGGCCTCTCACTGTTGTGGCCTCTCCGGTTGCAGAGCACAGGCTCCGGACGCGCAGGCTCAGCGGCCATGGCTCACGGGCCCAGCCGCTCCGCGGCATGTGGGATCTTCCCGGACCGGGGCACGAACCTGTGTCCCCTGCATCGGCAGGCGGACTCTCAACCACTGCGCCACCAGGGAAGCCCCGGGGCTCTTTTAATGTATATGATAAACATTCTTTTATATGCCTAAACGCCTATCATTTAAAAAAAAATACCAGCTTATAAAAATAGAACCAGTAGCATAATGTGTGTGAGGGGTGATGACAGAGGCTCAGGAGATGAGCGGCAAAATGTTCTCTAGGAATTTTCACTTATAAACTTTGATTACTGTTCATTTGGCCTCAGGATTAACATCACGGAACTACCTTTCATTCTTCCATAATGGGTATAACTTCTCACCATCAACTTCTTAATTTAAAAGGATTTATTTTATGGAACATTGAAAAGAAGATAATTTACACATGTATGATTTTATTAGGCCTTCGTGGAGTGTTTGCACTGAAAAGCTGTGATTGAGGCCAAAAGACAGGAGCAGGGGAGCTTTATTTAATTCACCTAAACATTTTAACTGGGCTGTGTTACTTTTCTTGTTACAGTTTGGAAGAAGGAGGAAAAAACAGTTTTAAACCTAGGATTGGGTTATGACACGTGTTTATTTCCACACATTATTACATAAATGATCTTAGGTCCCAGGCGCCAAGGCACCCTAAGGAAATAGTGCTTTTGTCCTTAGGAAGATCACAGTTTAGAAGGGCAGACAGTTGTGGAAGATAATGTGATATCAACATTCTTGTTTCCCAGGGGGCAAATGTGTGCCAGGCTCTGGACCAGGTTCAACTTGTGAATGATCTCACTTCCTCCTCACACAGTCCAAGAGAGTGGTCCTATTATGATCCCCATTTTATAGATGAGGCAATTGAGGCACAGAGAGGTTAAGTAACTTGTCCAGGGTCACACAGCAGGTTAGGTGGCAGGGCCTGGATTTGAAGCCAGACAGTTGGATCCCAGAGTGCATATATTCTCAACTGCCATGGCACTAAACCACACTATGAACGAAGCCCTCTGGGAGCACAGAGAAGAACCCTGAGGCTTCTGTCTGTGGGCGTCCAGGGTGTGTTCAAAGAAGAGTTGATGTTTAGCTCAACCAGGAAGGGTTGGGACACCTGTGTTGGATAAATACATAAGGTGGCTTCTCCTGCTAATGACGGTAGAAGGAAAGTGTCACAAGGCCATTTGTTTGCACCGAAAGATACATCACATTTTAAAGGACCCTGCTTACCCTTCGTCTTCTTCGATCTCACGCCATGGCCATGTGGTTAAATGTTGGTGAGGATGACATTCCTGCCCCACAGAGCAAGATGGTACTTCTCATACACGTCATTCAGGGCATAAAGTGAGTAAAAATACAACACTAAAGACAATATTTCATCAAGATATGCTGACTGCGGATTTCACTTATTGAAGTCTAGTATTAGACTTACTAGAAAGTCTCCCAGTAAGTCATGAGAAAAATCGACTTTGAAATGTTCTGATGTAGGTGATATGCACCTGAAAGATGCCAAGCCAGGCTCTGGAGAAGCCTGATGGCCCTCCTGCCCTTCGGTGGCTTTTAGTTAGAAAACTAAATATTTGTTTGGTGCCCAGCATGGCCAGCCTTGCATGAGATCCTCTTGGGGCAGCTCACGTGCCAGTTCAGGCAGGAGGGTGATGGTGCCTCAGGAGGAGGTGCTGAGAATCCAGCACCGCTGTGACCTCGGAGAAAGCCCAGCGTCCTCCTGCGTGAGCAGTGGGAATGTATCTGCCTGACAGCAGGGACCGTGTTTTACCCATCTTTGTCCGCCCCTCTCCATCCCATGGTATTTGTTGATGCCTGTTGTGGGTTCTTATGTTGAAGCCCCAAAACCCCCACTACCTTAGAATGTGGTGGGATTTGGAGATAGGTCTTCAAAGAGGTAATTAAGACAAAATGAAGTCATTTGGGTGGACGTTAATCCGATAGGACCGGTGTCCTTATAAGAAGGGGAGATTGGGGCACGGACGCATATAAAGGGAAGACCATGTGAGGGCACAGCGAGAAGGCAGCCACCTGTAGGCCAAGCAGAGAGTCCTCAGAAGAAACTGAGCTTGCTAACACCTTGATCTCAGACTTCTGGGCTCCAGAATTTTGAGAAAATCAACTCCTGTCATTTAAGCCCCGCAGTGTGTGGTGCTTTGCTATGGCAGCCTGAGCAGACTGACACAAGCGCCGATGTGTTTTTGTTGAATAAACCCATGGTGAGATGGGTGCGGGGAGGAAACTGTTGCATAGCTAGAGGAGAAGCAAACCGTAGAGGTCTTTCTTAACCTGGGCAGAGAATTTAAATTCAGAGTTGGAGGCAATAGGGAGCACAGTAGGTCCTAGAGCAGGGGAATTCCATGGCCAAAGCAATGTTTTAGGAAGACTGCTATGGTGAAGCTCTAGACTTCTGAGCCAGTGAGAGGAACCAGGCCTGGGAACCATAAGAAAGCTTGACAAAGGGCTAGTGGATAACTGATGGGAGATGATGAAATGAAGGGGGCTCCTTCCTTCCCTGTATGTCAGTGTTCTCTCCTGGAGGGACAGATGAGAACCTCTGAGGGACCAAGAAATTGCAATTCTACCTGGAGACAGGCCCACAAAGGCTCTGATCTGACTGCACAGAGACCAGCTTCCTCACCTATATAATGAGAGCGAACAAGCCGGCCTCCAAGGAATTGAGAATCCACACCCCTGGAGTTCCACAGGGCAGGTGAGATTTTAGGGGGACCTGGTGTATTCCCAGTGCCAGACAGATGCTTTCATCTAAGGGGTGTGGCATCCCGGATACCCAGCCCTGGAAAGCGAAGAGAGGCTGAATTGGGGCATCCATGATCAGAATCCATTCGTAGACCAAAGAGGCCATGAAGGGTGAGGCCCATGGGCAGCCTGATGGGCTCCCGGGCTGACTTGGCCACGAGCGCTTCAGTGCCACCAGCTCTTTGGCTTTTCGGCCACTGCCAGCGGGAGGCTGGCTGGGGTTCCTTCCCTGGTTCTTGCTTCAGTGGATCTTGGTTACACATTAAACTCTAGTTCAATATCCTGTTGCTCTTTATTTGTACTCAGGGCTGCACAGTGATGAATGAGTGAAAGATTAGGGCAGATCAAATGTCAAATCTCAGCAGATGCCCTTATGATTAGAGTTATTCCTACAAAGCAAAGCAAAACTTATGGTATCAAGATTATTTTTTAAGAGTGCACTTTGATCAAAGTTGAATCCGTATTTCTTATTGTTTCAAAGTTTACAATGTGTGAACACCTTTTAAAAGCCCTATTATACAGAGCTGTTCTGAAACCCGTAAGGCCAAGAAACCTATGAGCATTATTTATCATAAAATGAAAAGCAAGAGCTTTTATATTTTAAACTCTTCAAGAATTATGCTAACCTACTTGGTCAGATTCCATAGCAAAGACTGTTGAGCCCCAAAGAAAATAGAATTCCTGGGGCAGGGGGAATTGGAGTTTTATAAGATGGCAGCTGGATGAGAAATAATGTTGAAAGTAGAAGGAAGTCTAATGATTATATCATGTAGTCCTTTGTCATGACTTACTCTTCTCTGTTTCAGCAGTTTCATCTGACTTTCTATTATTTTCTGTATGTTTTAACTTCTATTTTTAACTTTCTTTATGATTGTACAATTCTAAGGGACTCTCAGAGGGACCCACCTGGGAAGCCTGGGGTAACATCTCTGGGAGTATGCTTTCTCATCGTGCTAAGTCTAGGAGGGACTAAGAGAACTGTTTTCTGTTGAATTTGATTGTATCTTTCGGTGTACATTTCTGTGTCTTTAGTTAAATGGGATGGACCGTTCAGTAACGTCAAATACTTTAGGGATAAAAGAGGAATCCACACTTGTAGACCCTTTCCTTCAGGAATGGAGAGTATATAATTGCAGAGGCTTTCGGATTTAATTAAGAATCTTTCCAGGTTAAGAGTGACAGAAAATGCAACTCGAACTGGCTTAAACAAATTCTAGAACTTACCATCTCATGTCAGTAAGCAATCTCGGAATAGGATTCGCACAGATACCTCTCAAGTGAAGTCAAGACATTTCAACTTTTTTCTCCTCCTGGTTCTGTCTCTAACGTGTTGACTCCCTTCTCAAACAGACCCAACTTTAAGGGCCTCAAGTGGCTGCCACTTGTCCTCTGGGTCCAAATCCAGCAGCAAAGAGCTTTTGTCCCAGCATTCCCTGCAGCAGTGCTGAAACTCACTCTGATTGGACCAGCTGAGGTCATGTGCCTCTCCCTGAGCCAATCACAGAGGGTGAAGGACTGTGATGTACTCATTGATTTACCTGCCTTATCTTCACTCCTCTGCCTGGGCAATGGAGTTACGAAGATTGAGAATGGATCACTAAGGCAGCAAACCACAGGTGTCCACTAGATTTTACTCACTGACACAGGTGACTCACTAAACGTATGCTTCGTGGTGTGCAAAGGAGCCATGTCTTGACGTCCAAGTAGCCATCCGTCCCTTACTTGTCACACTAGCTATCCCTTTTGTAGGTTGGCTGGAAGAGGGACCTCAGTATCTTACAAGGTAGCCCCTTACAAATTGAGTATTATGTCTATTATTCTTAAGCCTGGCGTGCAGCTGGTGGCAGGATAGTCTCTATTTAGATATTGTCTGTCGTTTCTTCCACCTCCCTCCCAGCAACCCCAGCTCCTCGTGCCAAGTGTCTAGCTCCTTCCGTATTGGCCCAAAGCATTGTCTTTTGTGTTTGAGAAGGATTTCTTATTTCATGCAACCACACTTTCTTTCTGTGAAGCAAACACAGGCCTTTTGTCTTTCTTTTTCTATGTGTCATTTAGCTAGGATAATTTGCTTCAAAAATGCTCTCTGATGTTGATAAAATGTTTTGTCTTCTCTTATGCCCAAGGAGCAAGTCCTTCCTTAGCAGAAACTATCACCTAAAGGTTCATCTGTTTTGCCAGTCAAATGCTGCAGAGATGTTCTCTCTAATAAGAATCCCTTTTCTCAGTTTTGACCACTGAGAGGTCGATCAAGGCCACTTAGCAGAACAAAACAACCTCCTATTTCTTTGTCATCCAAGTTCAAGGCATATTCAGTGAGTTCTCAATGATTACAACCAGCAAGCAAATGATGGCTGCTGTATTATTTGGTGAACTTCATTGTTTATTGTGATTGTTCAGTTCACTTTTAGACCTCACTTCATTTTCAGCCATTTAGAAAGACACTTATGTGTTCTGCAAGAGCATTTGCAGTCTGTTTCTGATTAGTTAAAATGGTCTTGACCAGGGCTAAGTTCACATTTCAGCTTTGATTTATGCCTTCCCTATCTGCAGATATGTTTCTTGTTACCCCGTACAACAGAAGACCTCTTCTTATTTATTCCTTCTCATTTTCATGTGAACAAGGTAATTCGGTATCAGAAATACCCAGGCAAGGCTAGGCATGCTAATGTTATAAGAGAATAAGATATGGAGATAATATATAAAATTCCGGATTACTGGGGCACAGAAAATAACCTAAGCCATTTCTTGAGTTGATGATTCCAAATTCTTAGGTGTCCTTCTTGAGAAGAGAAGACATGATCTTAGAACTGTTCAGAGAAGGGTTGCATGGAACTGGGCCAAGGCCTTTGATGAACACGTGTCCACAAAGATAGACTGTACACTCCAGGCCATTTTGAAGAGAAAATGTGGCCACCAGGTCAATGTTTTAAGTTCTGTGGCCATTTATTCTCTATTCCCTCAATCTCGCTGGCCCTGAATCTTGTGTAAAATGTGGGCAGGGTAGGAGCCCAAAGAACGACATGGTAGTCAGATTAAGGAAGAAAGACAGAGTTCACAAAAGTCACTGATAATTCAGTAATCACCTCATGTCTTAGCTGGAATGACCCTCTCAGGGGCCGTGTTTCTATGAGGAGAAATACAGGTGTCTCAGCCTTTTGTCCACCTCTGAGCCTGGGAACTGCAGTGGACACCCTTCACCTTGATCCCGCATCTTCATCCTTCTCTTACACAACCCAGCTTTGCAACAGATGTTATGGGTGGCATTTGTATTTCCCTTGTCTTCATGGGTCTGTCTGGCAAAATGCAAAATCTTACTGATAACGTGTGAACTCTTCCAGCATAGAAATGAATGCCGTCATCCAGATGTACGGAAAACAAGCCCACTTAAATATTTTTAATAACATACAACTTTTATAGGATGATGCATTCTAGTTATTTCATCTTAACCTCTGCCACAAAAGACATTTGAAGCCCTGAAGTGGGTTCCATGAAAAAAATCCAATTGTAACAGCCTTGGAAAAGATGGTGTGTGTGTGTGTGTGTGTGTGGTAAGATGTTAGAGTGAGCGCTTTTGTTTTCTTTCCCCCCATTTATACAGACTTTTGTTCTGCTCTTAGATAAAATACTAATAAACAGGAAGTTGAAAAAAATGTGGTGCAATTGTTCTGAGCGTTGTTTTTCTTATGAGGCTTTATTACGGGCCATCCCAGACCATCCTATTCAAAGCAGCCCCTGTAGGTGGTGATGTTAAAAAAGAAATGAACCAGTCGGGCTGCTGGAGCCGCCCCGCTCTGCAGCTGCCTGCTTCCCACGTGAAGCCTCAGCCTCCAGGACCCTGGGGGCTGCTCAGACTTCCCAGTGGTTTCCTCTTTATTGGCCCTGAACCAAGTTGTAGAATTTTAAGGATGTGAAAGTAAGGCCATTCCTATGGAAAAAAAATATTTTTCTTCTTTACTCCTCATTCTGAGTTCACGAGACTTTTTCATTTCCCCTGAAGGCTCATTTGTGTGTGTGTGTGTGTGTGTGTGTGTGTGTGTGTGTGTGTGTGTGTGTGTTAAAGAACCAGGAGCAAACAATTTAACAGGAATGTGCGACCTTTATTTATCTTTAAGACAGTTCATTGGCTACAACCATGGGCTGCTGCCATTTGGAGCAAGTGGTTAAGAGAATCTGAATCTTGTTTTCCTTTGCTGAAAGGGTGACTTGAATAATCACAGCAGTAGTTCGTTTCATGATCTATGATGAGGTGATGGGCAAGAATGGATACTTCTGAAAGTAACCCTCACCTCCCCAGGCACTCTGCCCCTCAGTGAGTCCTGGCCTGTGTGAACTGGGGTCTGGGAGCTCCGGCCCCTGGGACAAGCAGAAGCTAGACAGGGAAGGTGCGGGGATGTGCCGATTCTTGTGGGACAGTTATCGGTCACAGGGTAATACCACGTCCGTTCTTCTAACCCTGCACTTGTGGGGTTTCTATGCCTTCCAGGGCTTCCCCGGTCTGTGTGAGGGCTTGCAGAACCAGGCCTGGAGTTTTAGACCCTCTAGCTTTTTACCTTTTTCCCCCAAGATGGTGTCATCTCCCTGGATGTCCCATAGCTGGGGATGTCAGGCAGGAAAGAGGGGGGCAGAGCTGCAGGAAGGGGATGCTAGGGAGGGGGCAGGCCAGGCTCTGTCCCAAGTGTGCCCAGGGTCCCCACCCCTCCCTAGAGGCACCCAAGGGATCCCCTTCCACCATCACCCGGGCTTTTCATCCATAGCCACCTGGGTCTCATCTAACCTCCCCAGTGCCTGCTCTGGTCAAGCCTGGGCCCGTGGCTGACGCCTGCGCCACCCAGACAGCTGCCTGTCCTGAACCTGCCCTTCTGTCTTGCTTGTTTTTGCACTTAGTACTAAGTGAAACTCAATGTTAAAAACTAGAAGGAAAAGATAGAGATGCCGTCACAGGAACGTGAGCATAGGCAGAGGTAAGAGGGAGAGTGCCAACTGCCCAGACCCTGCCCCAAGGATCCCTCGGTCTGCAGCCTCGATGCCATTCAAACAAGCTCTTGTTGCTGTAAAAGTCAAAAAATGGGAGAGAGTAAATAAATCCCTTCTCTGTCACCCTGAACCTGGAGAAAAGAAAACCTCTGGGGCCGTAGGATTTCACCAGTTAGAAATCCCATGAGGTCTCTTCTGGGCTTAGCCCTCTTTGGGGAAGATGTAGGATGTGTATAAGTGTGTGACATCCCCCCAGGTTCTGGGGAAAGGTTCCGGGGAGACAAATGTCTCCATGTGGAACTTGGTGTTTGAAGGACCTTTCAGGGTCTTTTTAGGGCAAAGAAGCCTCATTTTGACAGGATCAGCCAGTTTGCTTTCAGAGGGCAGTGGTCACTGTTTCTGGAAAAGGTGAGCAGTGGGTTTCCCTAAGATGTTGCACATTTTAGGTTGAGTACATAGGTATCCGGCAGTCTCATGACTATTTTTACCATTTTATTTTCTGTGAACAGAGTCAAGAACTGTATCCACCTAAGTTAGCCCCTGTCAGTAAATAGAATGTTCCGGCAATGGAGCATCTAAGTGCTTCCTGGACCAGAGCCCTGCCATGTCTGTGAGAATAAATGATTGGCGTTAAATCCAAAAGTCGAGTCAGGTGAAGATATTCTGCAAGAAGTGTCGGGTTGCTTTTGTATATTCTAGCTCCTGAATTACTGAGTCTTTTCTTAGATGGCTGGGCTTAGAGGTTAGAGAGCAGATAAGTAATTTTTCTCTGTAACGCTGAGCATTTTCACTGATTTCAGTCTTACTCATTAGAAAATAGTCTGCTCACCCACAGATGCCAAGGCTTCCAGAACAGAACCACTCTACCTCCCCCTGTAGCGGGTTTAGACCTCTTTCCCCCTCTGTGGCTTCCACAGTCAAATGTGAGTTGACTAGCAGTCATGTGTGAGCGAGAGGTATTTTTGAAGCATGTTCGTCCCCACTCTGTCACAATATTTGGCGGTGGTGGGATGTGTGTGAAATAAAATACCCACCCCAGAGTCCTGTGAAGGTCACCCACCCTTGGATTCTGCCATTTGAAAGTTTGGACAATTTATTACCCTAAAATGCAAGCCAACTGAACACCAGTTTGTAAGGGCCCTGTTATGAAATTGCAGGAATTTCCATGACCTAGGCTGTCTGAGTCGTTTTTAAATATTGGTGCCCTGAGCCTGATCAGCCCGTTTTTATTTTTGACAATTTATAGTTAAGGAGGGATTGAAAATGAATTTGATCTGTTTCGCTTTGAAATTTCCCCAAGGTCATTTTACCAGCTTAAGACCAAAGTCGATAATGCTTTCGTTTTAAACATAGTTATTTTCTTTTTGTGAAGTGATCTCTCCTTGCCTGGTGTGTGGTCTAGTGACTTGATGATTTCAAAACCCTACGGTGTGAGCAGGCTCAGTCTTAAAGAGTCTGGCTCTGGTGTGGCCGGGCTGCTAACTTGGCCCATTAATCGGCCTGACTTTGCAGCAAACAGCATATGACTGGCAATTAGATTTTGTCCAAAAGAAGGAAACAGTAGAGGACCTCAGTGGTGTCATTTTAGAGCCTTAATGTTTGGTCATTGGTCTGAAAGATCCATTCTTTTCTATAAATATATGTAAATATATACTCTCTGTAACCTCTCCCTCCAGATAATTCAAAGAGCCTACAATTAATTGTGCCAAATCAGGAATTTGCTCTTCTAGAAGATTTTCCTCTTTTTCTTAGGAAACCTGTTACTAAATCTTCTTGGTCATTGTAATAGTTCACATATATTTATACATTGTATATTTTATGTAGCTAATGTATATATACCAATGATCTGAGTCCTTTTTAAAGAGAAAAATAATATTAATTGATTCCCCTCCATTTCTTTTCAATATCAAAAAGGACATTATAATAATCCCAACAGGAGAGGGTTCAGAAATGGAAACAAGTTGATATCTGCTGAGCTCTGAATTAAAATGGAGCATTTAGCTTTCTTTTTTTTTTTTCTCTGTTAAGCCTTAATAGTTTTTACACATCAGGCCTTTTTAGATCTAAGGTAAATATGATTTAGAATTATATTTCAAATTAGAACTGTCATAGGATCATTCACATATTTTGCTGTTGTTATGATATAGTAAACAGTGCTCTTTAATCAGTAATTCACATACTGGGTCAGTGATTTTTATCTCCAAATTCACCCACATTGCATGGCATAAATATTTCATAATTGCTTACCTATTAAATTAGTATTTCATATTTGCTTGCCTATGCAATTAAGTTTTCTGTGATGCTGCAGCTCACCTTGTAGTACACAAGTCAAAAAAATTAGCAAGATGCATGTGGTTCCATGTACGAAATGAATGACGCATGCTGGCCTTATCCGTAATTTTTGATGTTAACAGATGAATTTGAAAAATAAAACTTGCCTTGCCTAGCAGCAAGAAAACCTTTTTCTTTTTCTCTCCTCCCTCTTCTTTTTTTTTTTTGTTGGTTCTTTTTAATTTTTTAACCACTAAATCATCAACCTCAGCCCTCCCTTCTTCAGGGGAATTACTCACTGTATTTTCTGTTGGGATCCATGATGAGTTTCCTGTTCGTTCTCAAAAGTTTACTCAGTGGTGAGAGCGAGCTCGCGTACGGAGGACTCATGATGGGTATGAGATAGCAGCCTGGCTAATTTTACTTCTGAAATGACTTTTAAAATAGCAGTTTTTAAAGTGTGTCTTTTACCAAACCAAAACAGCGGTATTTATCACTGGACCTCTCCCGGCATGTAGGCTTTCTATGCAATTAGATGTCTGGTCTCAACTTCCACTTTTCAAATCTGTGAAAAAATTTCTCACACCAGCGGCCCTAAAGGAGGCCACTCTGTTTTAATATAACTTACATGTAGCAGGAAAGGAAAAGGACAGTGGACCAAATAAACCGTAATCCTATCTAATCCTCACCATGCTGAGAAGGTTCGTGAATATGAAAATATTGTATGATTGTCCTTACAGGAGATGCCTAGGGCTGTGAAATCCAAAGAGAAAGAAAGTAGAAGAGGGGTTACCAGGGACTGGGGAAAAGGAGGAATGGAGAGTTCTTGTTCACCGGGTACCAGATTTCTGTTTGGGATGATGCAAATTTCTGGACATGGATAGTGGTAATAGTTGTACAACATTGTGAATGTGCTTTTTGCTACTAAATTTTAAGCTTAAAAATAGTTAAAGTGGTAAATTTTATGTTATGTATATTTTGCCACAGTAAAAATAAAACCACATGCATGGAAATAAGGCATCTGAATCACTATGTGTAATAAAGTTAGATGCTAGATGTGATTTGCAAGGAATCATAGGGGGAAAAAAATCTCAATCGCCACCACTGAGTCCAGACGTCTGGTTTTACAGATCTGAGATCTGAGGCCCGGGAGGAAGCCTGTTCTCACCCCTGAGTGATGACGGGAGACCAGTCCAGGACTCTTAGACGACGCTTGTCTGCCTCTCCCCAGAATGGCCATTCCTTCTCATTTGGAGTAACCGTGCCATTGGTTAGATTAGCTTTGTGATAAAGCCCTGCAGCGAGGACCTTTTAATCCTGCAGCCTTTAATCCAGACGGTCCATGCGTTAGCTGGGTGCGTCACTAAGGGAAGGCTCCCAGACCAGAGGCTGATTGATTCCCCAGGTTTTTATTTCATGGGAAAATCGTGTTGAAACCAAAGTGGCTCCTACAGGGGCAGTTTGCAGCCCACTGGCTCTCCCAGAGTGCAAGACACCCGTCCCTCGATGTGAGTTTTGGATTTGATGGGCTCTATCTATGCTTTCAAACCTTAATTCATATTTAGTTTACATCTACTTTTCTCAAGTGTACCATCTTACCAAGGGAAGTATATATGCGAGACTTATCCATGTGACGTTTGTAATGTGGTTTAAATCAGCTCGGGAGCTAAACCCTCATGAAACAAATTTCAATAACCACTCTGTGGCGTTGGAATACAATCTCTCAAGCCTCTTCTATGATATGCCTTTATTTTTTACTCCAATGTATAGCCCCATCATCAAACAAGTTCTTGAGCCACGTTTGACTAAAAAAATTCCACTTCATTGGAATTAACACGAATTATGTTCAATTTCACACAAGCTATAGTCCCACTTGTAGACGACTTGCCTACTTCCTGAGGGTAAACACTGTGCCCGTGCAAGGTTTTATTGTAACACATTTGTGCCCAATGTCAGCATTAATAATTCTGGGTAGAGGCTGCAGTAAGATGAAGGAACTGCCCGAGCGAAGGACCACAAATGCTTGATGTGTGAGACAGGCATGTCAGTGAAACAAGAGCATCACATACTTTTTCTTTCCAAATGAGGCAGCACTACAACTAAAAACCCATTTTGCCTTTCGCTTTCTAAAATACGTCTTGCTGGAGAAAAGGATCGCTTCGTCCCATCCATTGCCCGTGGAGATGCCATTCGGAAAAATCTTGCACAAATGACAGCACTTCTGGGGGATTCATAAGCGACCAACCCACGCCGTCCCAACGTGGAGCCAGATACATCACCTTCAACATCAGGGTTGTTCCGGGCTGTTTTCTGTGGTTAGTTTTGTAATTCAGCTCACTGGGAATCTTAGGCGAAAGTATATTTCTCCTAATCTGATGAGTGTTTCCCTGGGTCTGAGCTCCTTCAGAAGCGGACCGCACATGTTCAGTTGGGATCATCTGTGGTAGAAAGGAGGTCACCGCGGACAGCCTGGTGATCCAAGCCTCTTGAGAATTAAATGCGTTGATCTCGCCTGAAGGGAGCTCGGGCGGGAAAAGGAATAGAACTCACCAACGTGAAGGTGACTGATGCCCAGGAGATAAAAGCGATGTTTAGCATGGTAGGAAGGGTGACCAGAGTAATGGGGTGAAACCAAGGAGGGACGTCCTGGAATTTAATATTAGAAATTAACTTCCCAACAGGGGTGTGTCCGTCAGAGTGTGAAATGGGCTTATCAGAAAAAACTGGGAGACTGGTTCTGGTGACATTGCCAAGAAGGTTAGAAGGGAAAGCTGATGAACAGGACGAACTAGCAAATAAGGTGTGTGCTGGCAGGGCACTGGGCCAGGTGAGGGCCCAAGGGACAGTGTGGCTTTTTACAGACCCCACCCCCCCCCCCCACCACCAAGCGAAAGGACATCAGGGAAGCCAGGTCTACACCTGCAGTTGTGCTCCTGAATCAGGAGCTGCCGAATGCTGAGCTTTTTGTCCCCTTAACACCTAGCGTCCCAAATGTGGCCGCTGGAGTGCCTCTGACAGCCTCTTTATCACTGTGAGTTAGTGTTATGAGGCCACAACAGGGAAGGACATGGATGACCATAATGGGTGTACCTTTTCTTTTATTACATCTTTGGACTTTCCAAATAAATTGCAGAGTTCTCATTCATATCGGAACATTTTCCATGAAAACATAGCTTATTAAAATTGCCCAGAAATGTCCCGTTGCCTCCCCGAGTGGTCTGGCTGCATTTGTTTTCCCCCTGCAGGCAAGGAGATTTAGTCCCATAGCAGGGGTTTCCAGTGTCATGTTGACAGTCTTGAGATAATTCTTCCTGGCTTCATGTACTGACCTGCTTTTCAAATAGTCCTGTCTCACTGCTAGGTAGGCAAAGTCATATTTTCATCACGAGGGAAGAGTGCCTCTTCTCAACGTGAAAGGATCGTGCTCCACAGAGTAGTGATTCTGTGACCGAAGCTCCTTTCCCCTTTAATTTCTACAATTGCTTTTTAAAAACTGCATGGAATAAGTACCTGAATCAGAAAGGAGGCCCCGTCTTCCATCAGGTTCTCTCGGGAGGAACCTCGGTGTCTGTGTGGATTTCTCCTCCATCCCTCCCTCCCTCCCTCCTTCTTTTCTTCCCAAACGTCTCCTCTTCCTCCTCTCTTTGTCCTCTTGCTTTTTTTCCCAGCCCCTCGTCTTTTCTTTTTTTTTTTTTTTGCGGTATGCGGGCCTCTCACTGCTGTGGCCTCTCTCGCTGCGGAGCACAGGCTCCGGACGCGCAGGCTCAGCGGCCATGGCTCACGGGCCCAGCCGCCTCGCGGCACGTGGGATCTTCCCAGACCGGGACACGAACCCGCGTCCCCTGCATCGGCAGGCGGGCTCTCAGCCACTGCGCCACCAGGGAAGCCCTCGTGTTCTCTTTTTTATGTACTTTTTTTTTTTTTAAATGTACATAAATTGCTTTAAAAAATACAGGAAAAATTATTTTCGTATTTTTGCTTGAAAAAAAAAGACAAGAATTAAACACTGAAACCACCCCTTAATATATTAATGTACAGGAAGAGAAGAAGGCCAAGGGAAGCAGCAAATAACAGAAGCAGAACTATTTTATTATGTTTTTTCCAATTGTGGAGAGACTCAGAGAGGTTTGCACTCCCACCAAGCTGGCCATACGGGGCCCATGCTCCCCCCCGAACCCCGGGAACGAGATGGGTCAGAGCACCAACAGTGGGAAGGAACAGAAAAGCCACAATGCCCTGGGTGGTCCGAGACGGAGTGCCACCTGGGGCTCACTGGCCTTCCCGGTGACCACGGCCATCTGCTCTCCAACGTGGTACTGCGGGCCAAGCAGGAGAAGAAACTGCTTAAGGAGAAACAGACACCAAGGGCTCCCCTGGGAGAAATCTTGGAATCTGCTAGCTGTGGGGACAGTCTTATCTCCAGACATCACCTCCCCTCCTCCCAACTCCCAAAGTTTGCTCTGAAAAGAGACCAGAAATCCTGCTTGGAGAGCTTCACGAACACACGAGCCTCCCCCAGGTGTGTGTTCACCGCTGGTCTGGGAGGCTGAGCCCAGGGGCGGATGACCACAGCCCACCTCCTCAGTCTTTCCACGGAAGGGCAGAGGGGGGCGGGGACGGCAGACGGTAGTGTTTGTTAGGACTTGGTGCAGGTACGGTGGAGGAGGGCCTGTGGGGGACACTCAGGGACCACGGGAGTCTAAAGGGTGGAGACCCAGGCTCACCGAAGTGCATGGTGGGAGTGAGGAACCTTCTCCAGGCGGGAGGGATGAGCCTATTACTCGGATTTCTTCCTCTTAGCATAAGCTCAAACACCCAATACTGAAGACACTGTCCTCTTGGCTTTGGAAGGCTCCACGGGCAGAAGATGGCAACCCACTTCTTAAACGCTAATGGGGTGTCCATGGTGCTCCAGCCAGGGTGCTTGGTGCTGGCGAGGCTGCGTCAGCCAGCCACGGGGTCCGTCCTGGAGAACTTGCAGTGCACAAGACACACGGATCTGTGGACCAGCAATCTCCGTGGAAGGGGCTCCACGGGCTGTGGGGTGGTGGCCACTGATTTAAACAGTGGTGAAGGCGGCCTGGTGAGAAGGCAAGGACGTGGGCGGGGCCAACAGACGTCTGCCATCCTTTCCGACTGCTGTCATCTGCAGCCAGTTAAACCCCCTACCCCGACCCCATGGCTTCCTTCTCTCTAAATGAGGGTAATAAGGGTATCGGCCTCAGAAGTTTGGGCAAAGTCGATAATTTACACCATGCGCCTAGGACAGGACCTCAGCAAATGGTAGCTGTCAGTCTTGGTCACCCCATGGTACCCATCTGTGCCCACCCTGGACCTGTGGTGAGTCCCAAGCTAGCGAGTGGGCTCGTGCTACCTGACAAGCCCGTCCACCTGCCATTCATGGGTCCATTTAGCAGATCCTCACCCAGGACCAACTCTGACCAAACCCCGTGCTGGCAGGGGACACACTGCGAGCCTGACTGAGCTTGCCCTGACCCTGGTCACCCAACTGCTCGAAGGAAGCCTGAAGCATGAGGCCTACATGTTGCCCGGTGACAAGGTCCATCCTCCCAGGGAGAGGTAACAGGCGGTACATTTCAAACCACAAAGTGACATCTGCCCTTCCATTCAAACGAGGGGTGGTAGCGTCTATAGAGAGAATGGCTCACTCCATCTCCACCAGCGTCTGAGTCACGGCCACCAGCAGGGGCCAGACTCTGGCCACGCCCACGGAAGGCACATGAGAGAGCTGGGGAAGCCACGTCCAGAGAGTCAAGGTGAGTCTGGGTTTGAAGACGGAAACTGGGCTTTGCTTCCCAGTGGCAAGAAGCAAATATAGATCATTGACACCACCACAGTGTTAGACTTCTCAGTGGATCTGAGTGAAAAATGACAACGGTTTCCAAGTGATTTCTGGAAATAAACTGTGGGTGAATAGCATCTACTTAAAGCCTGGAAACCGAGTTTCCTTTGGTTTGTTTTTAAACGCTTTGACGATGTGGTTTGCTTCTCTCCAAGAACAAAAAAGAAAAAAGCAAATAAAGGCTGACAGGGGAGTGTGATCCACATCCAAGCTATTCTAATCGCCTGCCGCCACCTGGGGCAGGACGGTTGGTGACAAGAAGAGACAGTCGGTGAGGACGTGAGATCCATCCCAAACCCAGCGTTAAGAAGAAGAAAACACACATTCCAGCGTGGAGCAAATGTTGCCATCCTTCGGAGGGAACATGCAAATGAGGGTGATCTCAAGGATTGTTTCTACCTTGTCACCAAACGGAGACATTGCCAAGTGCTCGTGGCGGCCGCTTCTGTTCCCTTGAAGCGATTAGGGCTCATCCCCTAGCAACAGGCAGCAGCGGAAAGAAAGCAGAAAGTATTGCAAGAATGTCACCTAATAAACACAGTGGGAACAGCATCAAGGACAAAGGCGGCCCCAGAGGGAGGGACACGCCGGGCAGAGTGCGTCACCTCCCGGCCATCTTGTCTATGCCCGTGGCCACAGGCAGGTGGGAAGGGTCCTGCCGATGTGGGAACCCCTCTGGTGTGCTGAAATATTTGGGCGATTTCACATTGGATTTTGCAGGCTCGCATGGCCGCTCTGGATTCGTTCCATCAGAAGTGCTTCAGTGCTATCTCGTAACTCCTTTCTTCTGTATTTGTCCTTCTCAAAACCAATCCGTCAAGCAAATTTGCTGATCCGTTGTCCCTGGGACCTCTGTGCACTGGCTCAGAACCTCAGTCTGGTGTTCAAAGGACCGGGCAGATTGGAGCCTCTCAGAATCTAGAAGCAGAGCCCCCTGGGTTTAGGGGAGAGTGAAACCCCTTTCTCCCACCCTCCTTGGACACCAGCTTTCCTGGTACTTAGGCATTGGTTTTTGTAACTTCCCAAACGAATGCCACTGCACAGGCAAGAAGAGAGCTCTTAGTAAATGAAGTCCAGTTGCCTTTGAGTTTAGAAAATAAATCAAATGGCTATTTCCCACTAACAAGGCAGCTGCAGAGCAGATAATAAGTCGTACCCATTTTTGTCCTCTGCCTGTTCCCTGGGCCCCTGTACTGCTTCCTTTTCTAGCGGCTTTGTCAGAACGCTGGTGGGGATTTCCTCTGACCTGGCTCTCCTGGGGTTGAACGGCAACCTATATGGACACATTTTACGCTACATCTTTTTTTTTTTTTTAACAAAATGATTAACAGTGAAAGAGTTGAGTTTGGGGAGAAGCCCTTTTTCAAACAAACTATGGAAAGTAATTGATGGGTAGTGGCAGTCTTAGAAAACACTTCTTTCCGTAACCCTTTAAAAACTCTGTTGCTAACTGCATGCAAACTCCTTCATTAATATCCTGGATCTGGTACCCCTTGAGCTCTATGATGTGAATTAAGGTCAAAGGGTCCCAAGGAACAGTGTTCTTGTTTGAATGTACATGTTGGTCATATAACATCAACAACCATTTCCCTTTCTGTTTGAAAGCTCTGTGTGGTCCCAGGCATGAGGCTCTGTGGTTCAGGGGTGCTGCTGGCTGCAGATCTCGCTTGGGTCTGCTATAGCTTGTCTTGAGCCGAATTTGTCTTAGAGCTTAATTTCCATTTTCAGCAAATTAGGCAAAATGAAAAGCGGTCTTTGGGAAAGAGTGAATGAGTGACTAATCCATTCTTCAAACATCTTTCTTGTGATAGTTAAATGGTGGTGATTCACTAACCCAACTCTTGATAAAATATAAGGCATGAATTTACGGTCACTAAACAGTCTGACAAAACTACCAAACCACGTTCCTGCTTGAAGATGCCTAAAGGCCGATGTTTCTCTGGATCTTTTTGCTGCTCCTTTGATGGGACTTTTACTGAGACGGCTCTAGCTTTCATCGTGGTAAAACTTCTGGTGTCACTCTGGGTTTTCTTCGTCTTGGACAATGTTAAGTGTTAAGTGAAGGGCACCCCGTTTTATCAGAATGTTTTTTCCAAGACATGCAGCAGGAAGTAGTGGGCTAAAGGTTTGGACCCCTCTCTATTTCAGGAAACATCATGCTTGTCAGTAGTAACTCTGTCCCTCCGTGCTCTGTTCACCGTGGTTTTCTTGCTCTGTCCCCATCCCCGTGACTCGGTGTGAAAGCGGGCTTCGATTCCACTTTGTCACCCACGGCCCCACTTTCTTTTTAGTTGATCTTAGGTAAGGAAGTGAGAGGACATGGAAAGGATTTGTGTTCTGTAAATAAGAGTTAAATCTTTGCAGATTCTGAGGCTGGAAAGCAACAAAACAAGATTTGCTAGCAGAAGTGGTTACTTCTAAACTAAGTATAGACTGGAGATAAATCTGACAGCCTCTGACATCTTTAAATGTCAACTGCACCGCACAGCCCAGATGACATCGTACCTAATGATCGAACTCCCTTTAAAATATACTTCATGTAAATACATTTTTTGTGAAACCACAAGCTGTTTCTCTCAGTTTTGTTTTCAGCTGGCTTTGATAAAGACATTGGTTGGCATCTTACAGCTAATTAAACAGCTTTCAAGCCAACATCATTGAAGAGTTTTAGACTCAAAAATATACTATACTATTCATGATCCAGGGGGTGTTCACGATGTTTTTTAATGGTGCTAACAGACCCTGTCAGAGGAGAATCATTTAGCTCAAACTCGAGTTTCCAGCACAAATCGTCCTATTTCTGATGCTGCAGTTACAGGGTCTGATCTCTGTCAACTTACCAACACAGTAGGTTGAATTCATACTGACAAGAAAAAATGCAATGCCTATGTTCACTTAGATATATTAGCGTTTGTGAGCTTGCACATTTCTTATACTTGTTACATATTTCATCTGGGGACTAGAGAGCTATCTGTTTTTTCTTTGTGGAAAATAGAAAATGGAATGTGAGAGACCTTTGTTTCCAGGGCAAGGATTCTGAGTTTCTGAGCTTTTCTTTCACTCTTGTCTGTCTGGCTTTTTTATTTTCTTTTTGCCAGTTGCAGTTATTTCTAGATTCTGGAAAATTATTACTTGCTTTAAAGAAGAAGAAGAAGAAAAAAAAAGCTTGGTTTTCTAATTTTAATTTTACAGTGTAACCTGTCCTAACCCTTAAAGCCAGATTTGCTCTAACAAAATAGTGTCATTTCATACACAATGGATTGGCTCTCAGTAAAAATGTGTATTTAATAAATGGGGGAGAAAACCCTTACTTACACTTAGGAATGGCTCTAAATGTAACAATGGTATTTTAAAACCTTGGTGTTAACACATGCATTTTGTGAAAAAAAAGGAAGAATAAGTTAGCTAGTTGCAGGTGAAGTAGCTGTGCAGAGAACATTAATTTATAATATGGAAGAGTTTACCTTTGGATTTTTCTACTTGCCAAAAAATTGGGAATTTTAAAAAAATGCTTTGAATCTTTCTTCACTGAAAGCTTTTGTCCTGTGCTACCCTGATCATAAGAAATTCCCAGGTAATAGGTACAATTGAGGGGGAACTTGAATTTGTTCCGTGAGCACGGCCTTTTTACTTGTGGTGAAACAGAGTTAAAATGACAACGGTTCTGAAGAAAGTGCTTGAGGACCATGTCATGTTTCACTCTTTCCAGATGACTAAAATCACAATCATTTCCAAGTCTTATGTCGGGGGAAGGGGATATATGTGGTTTAAGAGGCAAGCATTAGCTAAGGTCAGGGGTTTTCTGAATGTGAATATTCGATTATGCTGGTTAAGGGTGAGGACAGATATTCTAGGGTGAGATACTCATACAGAAAATGTCTTCAAGTAACAAATTCAGGTGATTCCCAGAGACTTTTTATTCCCTGTCATCTTTCATTGTAGGGTTCATTCAAGGTTTTTTGGTTTGTTCCTAAACGCTGTTGTCTTACACAAGTCAGGCTGCCTGCTCCAAAGTGTCAGATCAGTGCCGTAATACTGAAAGAGCTGGATCATAAAAACAAGAAGTGTGTAAATTCTGAACCACATGTTAAAACATGTCTGATGTTGAGCAGCCTAACACATTCTCTTGACCAGAAGATGTGATTACATTGATATTGTCTTCAGTTCAAGTTTACGAAAAGCCTTGCCATCCTGTCCCAGAGAGTACTGTAAATTCACAAGTGTGTCCCTCCTTCTGAAGGATTGAAAATTCCTCCAGAGTTTTCTGTCCATCAGTACATGTTCTCAGTGTTCATCCTGAGTTGTGTTATTTGTTTGTAGTGCTTTTCAGTGTTTACTTGGCTGCCCTATGTTTTAGGAAGAAATCCACTTTCAGAAGAAGTGACTTCGTACCCTCTGTGGGTGTTTACTTTCTTTATTACCTTAAGAATTTTCAAGTAGGAATAGATTAGGAGAATATATATTTGTGCAAAGAACATGGAGGGGAAAGAATTAACTAATTTTTAAATTGTTTGAAATCAGGGGACTGCTGGGCTGGATCTATTGGGGTTTTTCAAATTGTTCCTGTATTGAATGAGCCAAAGCACTGAGTAGTATTTCTTTCTGATAGAGATGTTGAAAACAGCTTAGTTTTTCTGAGTGTAAATAGCAAGGACTAATGCTCTTAGTATTGCCTGTAAAATCTAGAAATGTCTGCAGGCTGTTGTGAACAATTCTGTCTCTTTATGGAGAGTTGTTTGGGCTTTTTAGAAACTCATTAAATTGATTGTGAGTGCCTGAGTGTTATCAGGAAAAGGAGCTTTAGAAAATGGTTTCAGAATGTGTCATTTTCTCCTTGGTTTAATCTGAGATAGTGTGTGGGCATGCTGGTATTTTAAAAGGCTAAAAATGTACATAATGTTGTACCTTCCAATATGAACTAGGATTGCAGAGAAGAGTTTCCTTAAGTCTTCTGTCTGAAATTCTGCTTTTCTTCCAATTAGTTAATTCTTGGATTTTTAGCGAGGATTCTTTCATCCTTTTTTTAATCTTCAATTTGTTGTTGACATTCAGCACAAACAAATTTTGAAAAGCCATGGCAGCTTTCTATCATTTTGGATCTGAATATTTAATGTTTCATCAAATAAAACCCTGTGTTTTCATTTTAACTAGTTTCATTATTTTTTTTAATGAAATGATTTGTGGTAGAAGACTGCTATTTGGTTTCAATATTAATATATAAGATGAACTACGTGGGTGTCATTTATTTTCAGTAGTAAATAACTGCTTAACCGATTCTTTTCCTTTAGCATAATTCAACTGACTCCTTTAGAAATTTGCTCTTCACTTTCACACAACATTTGATGTGTGTGGATGAAAAATAAAAATTCCATGTTGTATCATTAAAAGCACCTTTCGTGGTGTCATGTGGTCAGAATCAGGGAATGTCATGTAGTTAGTTTCAAAATCCAATCTGTAGGTTAATCATTAATTATTCTTGTTTCCAGGAAACTCTACTTAGGTTATTTCAGAATTTGAATTTGCTAGAATTCTTGTTTTTAATCTTTTATGTGTGTGTGTCATTGTAACCTGAAAAAGGGGTTAATTTAGCAAGATTAGGTACCTTTTCTGTTTGTATTGTGGCTTCTTCAATTACTCATAAACTATTTAGTAGCTAAAATGTTGAAAGCAGTTTGGGAACAAAATGTCTGCTTCAACCATGATAAAATTGGCCACAGTTTGCCGATTGGGCAGATAACAAAAGCCAGCAACACAAAATAGGTAGAAAAACAGTTTGTTCGCTGATGTGAGACCACTGCAGGGCTTTTTGCATGTTTTTTTTTTCATTCTGATGTTTATGTTGTGCGGGCAGAACGTGGAGAGAGGTTTTTGCTTACCCCTCATTCTGATGAACCATTTCAGCTAGTGGATTTCTTTTAAAACTTCAGAAAATAAGCTGCTCCCCTGGCATCTGAGACACATTTGAGTTAAAATCCAGCTTTGCACCTAAACCCCACGTTTCATCCGGGCTCCACCTGCTTGTAAATGTCTCGAAGCTCATAATTGGATCTTTTCAAGCAACACTGTAAATTCCCTTTTTTCAGGACCCAACGTGGAAATATATGGCTGTGACTGCATTTTTGCAAGTGTAAAACAAAAATGATAGTTTGCAGTTTAAAAAAAAATTCCCTATCCGAGCCTACAGTGGACAAAAGTTTTAACAACTGAAAGTACACCTTGCCTCTCATGTGGTCGTCACAGACTGTAAACAAATATTAATGTTTTACATGAGACAATACATTTTTTCAAGTGATAGGATGAGATATCCTCTCTCTCCTCTCTGTTGCTCTGAATTCTCATGCCTTGAGTGTGTGTCTGATGGTCTTTTTCTTTTTGTTCTTTTTTTTTTGTTCTAAAAATCAGATACTCCAGGGCATTAATTAGGATGAGGTTTATGTTTTTACTTATCTAATCTTTGTTTTCACAAATAAATACAAATAACTCAAACTGAAACTTGATGGCTTTGGTGATAATAAAGTAGCAGCCACGGGGAAATTTTCTTCATTTTAATGTTCTTTCACAACCCACATTCAGTTTCGGTAGGAAAATTATTAACCTTTTCAACAGCATGCTAAAACATAGGTTCATAATAGACGCCTGAGTATGATTTGCAGGTTTTGGTTCTATTTTGAGATTTTTTGGTGTTCAGAGTTTTTTCTTTTTCTTTCTGTCTTTCTTTTTTAAATGGCTTTCTTTGACAGCGATCGTCATGACTTGGAGTCCTTTCGTTGGGATCTTTTCAGTGTGGGCCCATTTTAGAACGTTCGTATTTATTTTTTATGGTGGGAAGGGAAGATTCCTATTTCCTATCCTCCTACTGTTTTGTGCTGTGAAAGAGGAAATGTTCTTTAGTCTCATTGTTTTCCCTCATTTGAATTCTTGGGTGGACATTGTGAATCCCATGCCCCCATTTAAAAAAAATCCATTTGAGCCACATTTCAGCGAGGGCGGATGGCTCTGGGTTAGGCATCTGACTGGACTCCTATCTGCCTTGGGTGGCCTCGTGTCAGTGCCCATCAGACCAAAGCACGTCGGGCCAGTTTGGGCTTGTGGTCCTGAAGGTCTGCACAGCCACCAGCTTGGATGGAAGGCCTGGGATGGTGAGGTCTCCCTAGCTGACTGCTGCTAGGAAAGGGCGTGGGGGGAGGTGATCATGATCTGGTAACTCCTGTGTCTTGACCTGAAACACACAAGGGGTGGAACGTGGGGTGGGAGAGGCCGGCGCGTGGGATGCTCTCGGAGAGCAGTTTCCATTTTAGGTGTCTTCTTCCCCAAGTCTGGCTGGGACAGTCACACCTGCAGGGAGGGCCCTGGATGAGACATCGTCCTACCCCACGCACACTGCCCTGTGTCTGATAAGGCTGTGCCTTGTGACTCACGGTCCCCTTCTTTGTTGCGTCCCCATGGTTTGTAAGTCCCCACCCTCCCCTGGTGCCCTACCCTACCTGTTCCCACAGCCCCTGCAAAGTGGGAATGGAAACTGAGGAGCCCTCATCTTGTCTGTATCCAGTGCCACTTTCAGTGTCATAGCCTGCGTTTGTGTTTTTCTTCTTCTTCTTCTCATACTTCCTGTATGAGGTTCATTTTTTTAAAATGATAAACAAACTCTTTTTTTTAACCTTTTTTTTTTTGACCTGGTCATGTGTTGCCTCCTACCTGTCCGGTTGTGAGCC